>NC_140517.1:48123082-48824926 GCF_964339955.1 Pipistrellus hanaki | reverse complement strand
GGTTTGGCTTAGTGGTGGAGCGTCGGTCTACGGACTGCGGGGTCCCAGGTTCAATTCCGGTCAGGGGCATGTGCATTGGTTGCAGGCACATCCCCGGTGGGGGGTGTGCAGGAGGCAGCTGGTTGATGTTTCTCTCTCATCGATGTTTCTAGCTCTCCATCCCTCTCCCTTCCTCTCTGCAAAAAAATCAATAAAATATATTTAAAATAATAAATAAATAAATAAATAAATAAAGCCTACGCAACTATCACAACCGAAACAACCAAAACCGACCACCAAACAGGCTGCCTGGGGCAATCAGGCTGGCAGGGGGGGCAGTTGGGGATGATCAGGCCAGCAGGGCGGGGGAGTTAGGGGCTATTGGGCAGGCAGGCAGGTGAGCAGTTAGGTGCCAGTGGTCCGGGATTGTGAGAGGCATGTCCGACTGCCGGTTTACGTCCCATCCCCAGGATGGGGGGATCAGGCCTAAACAGGCAGCCAGACATTCCCCAAGGGGTCCCCCATTGGGGAGGGTGCAGGCTGGGCTGCATTTTATGCACCAGACCTTTAGTATTAAAAACATAAAAGTAGCCCTAATTGGTTTGGCTCAGTGGACAGAGCATCAGCCTGCAGACTCAAGGGTCTCAGGTTCGATTCCGGTCAAGGGCATGTACCTTGGTTGCAGGCACATCCCCAGTAGGGGGTGTGCAGGAGGCAGCTGATCAAATGATTCTCTCATCGATGTTTCTAACTCTCTTGCCCTCTGCCTTCCTGTTTCTCTTTAAGTATTACCTTTTTTATTTTTATTTTTTAATCTATTTTATCTTATTATTTTATTAAATATATTTTATTGATTTTGTACAGAGAGGAAGGGAGAGAGATAGAGAGTCAAACATCAATGAGAGTCATCGATCAGCTGCCTCCTGCACACACACCACCACCCCCCCCCCCCCGGATGTGCCCACAACCAAGGTACGTACCCTTGACCGGAATCGAACCTGGGACCCTTCAGTCCTCAGGCCTACGCTCTATCCGCTGAGCCAAACCGGTTAGGGCTACTTTCTTCTTTGAAGTCAATAGAAATACTCCAAAACCGTCCGCTGGAGCCCCACCCGGACCAGCACGGCCCTGGCGGCTGCTCCTCCGCAGCGCAGCGCCCACCCCGCCGGACCCGGACCTTCTCCCGCAGAGGGTGTCACCCCTCCCGGCCCCAGGGGGTGGGCGGCGGGGCTCCCGGCCCGGGGTGACCCCCGTGAGCTCACGAAGCTCCAGGAGGGGCCGAGGCCCCCTCAGGGCCCGGGACCAGCTGCCCCGCATCCCCGCTCCCGGCGCTGCTCCGGGCACAGCGGCTGCTCCGGGCACAGCGGCTGCTCCGGGCACAGCGGCTCCTCCGGGCACAGCGGCTGCTCCGGGCACAGAGGCTCCTCCGGGCACAGCGGCTGCTCCGGGCACAGCGGCTGCTCCGGGCACAGCGGCTCCTCCGGGCACAGCGGCTGCTCCGGGCACAGCGGCTGCTCCGGGCACAGAGGCTGCTCCCGGCACAGCGGCTGCTCCGGGCACAGCGGCTGCTCCGGGCACAGCGGCTGCTCCGGGCACAGAGGCTGCTCCCGGCACAGCGGCTGCTCCGGGCACAGCGGCTGCTCCGGGCACAGCGGCTGCTCCGGGCACAGCGGCTCCTCCGGGCACAGCGGCTGCTCCGGGCACAGCGGCTGCTCCGGGCACAGAGGCTGCTCCCGGCACAGCGGCTGCTCCGGGCACAGCGGCTGCTCCGGGCACAGCGGCTCCTCCGGGCACAGCGGCTCCTCCGGGCACAGCGGCTGCTCCGGGCACAGAGGCTGCTCCCGGCACAGCGGCTGCTCCGGGCACAGCGGCTGCTCCGGGCACAGCGGCTGCTCCGGGCACAGAGGCTGCTCCCGGCACAGCGGCTCCTCCCGGCACAGCGGCTGCTCCGGGCACAGAGGCTGCTCCCGGCACAGCGGCTGCTCCGGGCACAGCGGCTGCTCCGGGCACAGCGGCTCCTCCGGGCACAGCGGCTCCTCCGGGCACAGCGGCTGCTCCGGGCACAGCGGCTGCTCCGGGGACTGCGGCTGCTCCGGGCACAGCGGCTCCTCCGGGCACAGCGGCTGCTCCGGGCACAGCGGCTGCTCCGGGCACGGCGGCTGCTCCGGGCACAGCGGCTGCTCCGGGCACAGCGGCCCCGCGGCCCCTCGGCGCCCGGAGGGAGCGCCCAGCGGCGCTGACCACGGCCTCCCCGAGGCGGCCCCGCCCTCGCGGCCGGTCCGAGCCCCGCCCCGAGGGCCCGCGAGGCCGGAGCGCCCGGCGGTCCAACCCCCGCACCCCGCGCCGCAGCCCGCAGCCCCCGGCCCCCCGGGCACCGGCCCAGCCCCTGCAGCTGGACCCGCAGCCCCTGCAGCTGGACCCGCAGCCCCTGCAGCAGCTGCTCCGGCCCTGGAAGAGGAGTTCCTGCCAACAGGCGCGCCCCCGGGGGGACTGCCGGGGAGCCCCACTGGGCCAGCCCCGACCCCCGGCCCCGACCCCCGGACCAGACCCCCGGACCCCGACCCCCGGACCCAGACCCCCGGACCCAGACCCCCGGACCCAGACCCCCGGCCCCCGACCCCCGGACCCCGACCCCCGGACCCAGACCCCCGGCCCCCGACCCCCGGACCCAGACCCCCGGCCCCGACCCCTCAGCCCCCGACCCCCGGACCCCGACCCCCCGACCCCGACCGCCGGCCCCCGACCTCCCAGCTCCCGAACCCCGGACCCCGACCCCCCGGCCCCCGACCCCCCAGCCCCCGACCCCTCAGCTCCCGACCCCACAGCCCCCGACCCCTGGACCCCGACCTCCCGGACCCTGACCCCCCGGACCCCGACACCCCAGCCCCCGACCCCCGGACCCCAATCCCCCAGCCCCCGACCCCCCAGCCCCTGATCCCCCAGCCCCTGCTGGACCAGCCCCCGACTCCCCGGCCCCCAACCCCCCAACCCCTGGCCCCCGAACCCCAGCCCCCGACCCCCCAGCCCCTGACCCTGTGCGGCCCCAGACGCCCCAGCCCCGACTCAGCCTGCTGCTCCTCCAGCCCCTCCTGGTCCCTCAGCGGCCTGGGTGGCAGGTGCGGCCCACCCACCGGGGACTCCGGCCGATGGCCAGCGGCTGCCCTGTGCCGGGCCGGCCTGTCCTGCTCCTCCCCTGCCCTGGTGTCCAGGGAGGGGGGGGGCAGCCAGAGGCACCGGGAGTCGCCCGGCTGGCCCTGAGCCCCCAGGGACCTGGGCGCGGGCCGATGGACACGCAGCGGACGGGAGACCCTCACGGTCCCCACGCCCCTGGCTGCCCTGCACTCCGCTAGCCCCGGGGGAGCCGGACTCGTGGGTGTGACGGACCAGCCGGGCTGGCTGCCCCCAGGCCCTCCGTCCTCCTCTCCCTTTTCCTTCCTGGCCTTAACCCCTCTGCATCCGGGAGCTCCCGCCCCCCCCGCCCCTCTCGGGTACCAGACCTCACAGGACCAGACCCCTTCCGTCCATGGCACAGTGGGACCTCCGTCGTACATTCCGATCGGGGGATGAGCATCGCCATTTAATTACTAATATTATCGAATGCCGTAGAGGAGCCCTGCAGAGCCTGGCAGAAAAGTTCTGTTCCAGCCTCCCCTCTCCCCCCAAAAAAGAAAAAGAGATACGCCAAAACCGGTTTGCCTCAGTGGATAGAGCGACGGTCTGCGGACTGAAGGGTCCCGGGTTCGATTCCGGTCAAGGGCATGTACCTTGGTTGTGGGCACATCTCCAGTAGGGGGTGTGCAGGAGGCAGCTGATCGATGATTCTCTCTCATCGATGTTTCTAACTCTCTATCCCTCTCTCTTCCTCTCTATAAAAAAATCAATAAAATATTAAAAAAGAAAAAAGAAATCAATAGAAATACATCTACACTAATAAAAGAGAAACATGCAAATCGCTGTCACTTCACAATGCCCACCAGCCAATCAGAAGTGGGTATGCAAATTAACCTGACAAAGATGGAGGAGGCCCCGTCCCCTAGTGGCTCCAGGCCTCTGGGCAGCATGGGCGGGGTGGCAGGACTGCTCTGAAGGGGAGGGGCAGAGGGAGCTGGAGCAGAGACTGAAGCCCCCACTGGAGGGCAGATGGAAGGTGGTGGCCAGAGCAAAGGCCTGGGTCCCAGGTGCCAGAGGTAAACCGGTGCCCGCAGCCAGGGGAAGGAAGGCCTAGGACAGGAATCTTCATGCAACGGGCCTCTGATAGATGATAGATGATAGATAGATAAATAGATAGATAGATAGATAGATAGATTCTTACTTTGTTGTTGGTGTTTGCCAATTTAATTTAAAAAAAAAAAAAAAAGGGTCCCGGCTGGTTTGGCTCAGTGGATGGAGCATCAGCCTGCAGGTTCGATTCCAGTCAAGGGGCACAGGCCCGGGTTCCGGGCTCGACCCCCAGTAGGGGGTGTGCAGGAAGCAGCCAATGAGTGATTCTCTGTCATCATTGATGTTTTTATCGCTGTCTCTCCCTCTCCCTTCTTCTCTAAAATCAATAAAATATATTAAAAAAAAAAAAAAAAAAAAAAAAAAAAGGGAAGGAGATTCTGCTCTAGCCAGTTTGGCTCAGTAGAAAGAGTGTCGGCTGGCAGACTGAATGGTTTTGGGTTCGATTCCGGTCAAGGGCAGGTACCTCAGTTGCAGGCTTTATCCCTGAGGCAACCAGTTGATGCGTCTCTCTCCCATAGATGTTTTTCTCTTTCTCCCTCCCTTCCATGCCCTCTAAAAAAACAGTGGAAAAAATATTCTGGGGTGAGGATTACACACACACACACACACACACACACACACACACACACATTATGCTGAGGGAAATAAGCCAAATATTGTATGCTCCCACTTCTACTCCCCCCCTCCCCGCCCTGGATATATGATATTTTTTTCTGACCCGCAGTTTTCTTTAAAAAAAATTCCAACCTATTTGGGTTAAAAGAATAAATATCATACATTCATATATCCAGGGCAAACCCTATTTTTATTTGTTTTTTATTTTATTGGTTTCAGAGAGGAAAGAAGAGGGAGAAAGGGAGAGAGATAGAAGCATCCATGATGAGAATCATGGATCGGCTGCCTCCTGCATGCCCCCTGCTGGGGATGGAGCCCACAAGCCGGACATGTGCCCTGACCGGGCATCACTCTTCGTTCATAGGTTGGCACTCAACCACTGAGCCACACCGGCTGAACTCTGCTCCCACTTCCCTGAGGTACAAGGTGACCAGACGTCCCGCTTTTGGCGGGACAGTCCCGATTTTTAACAATTTGTCCCGTGTCCCACGGCATTTTAAAAAAGTCCCAGCCGAACCCGGTGTGGCTCAGTGGATAGAGCGTCGGCTTGGGGACTGAAGGGACCCGGGTTTCGATTCCGGTCAAGGGCATGTACCTTGGTTGCAGGCATATCTCCAGTAGGGGGTGTGCAAGAGGCAGCTGATCGATGGATGACTCTCTCATCGATGTTTCTAACTCTCTATCTCTCTCCCTTCCTCTCTGTACAAAATCAATAAAATATATAAAAAAGTCGCGAATTTTGGTGAGAATGCAAGACAAGCTAGGGAACGGCGGGAGAACGGGAAGGGAATATACGGTTTTCGGCGGCCGTGTGGCTGTTTAGCCAGGATATGAGTTTTATATTATTTTAGTTAATCTTGTCATGTTAAACTTTAATAATAACAAATAATTGCTGAGAACTGATTATCGAGAACTGCTTATCAACGTTCGCATTGTTGATCAGTTGTTAGAATTCACTCAGATGAGAAATATGCCAAAGAATAAAATACAGTAGACTACACATAATTTTTTAATTATATTTGTCAATTGTACTTATGTTGAAATTTTTAAAAAATATATTACAATACTATTTTTGCATTCTATGAAAATTTTTGTTGCTCCTTATACACCAAATTTTTTAAAAAATATATTTCATTGATTTTACATAGAGAGGAATTAAGAGAGATAGAGAGTTAGAAACGTCGATGAGAGAGAGTCATCGACCAGCTGCCTCCTGCACACATCCCCGGTGGGGATGTGCCCGCAACCAAGGCACGTGCCCTTGACCAGAATCGAACCGGGGACCCTTCAGTCTGCAGGCCGATGCTCTATCCACTGAGCCAAACCGGCCTCGGCATATAGACCAAATTTTTAATCAAGAACTCCCCCCCCCCCATCCCCCAATGGTGTCCCGCTTTACCAATGTTAAAATCTGATCGCCTTAAGTTAGAAACATCCATGAAAGAGAAACATCGATCAGCTGCCTCCTGCATACCCGCCACTGGGGATGTGCCCGCAACCAACGCACATGCCCTTGACCGGAATCGAACCCGGGACCCTTCAGTCCCGATCAGGGCGGGATTCAGTGTTTGGGGAGGACAGAGTCTGGGCTTGGCGAGCCTGAGGGCGCCATGGCAGGAAATTCCAGGCCTTTTCACGTGGTTGTTGGGTCACAGGTATTTTCCTTCAATGCAAGCAGCGCCTTCAAGCGGTGCCCCAGGGCACTCACAGCTGCCTCCTTCCTGGAGCATCGCTGCAGGCTGGGCCGCCCCGCCCGCCTGCCGCCCAGCCCTGCCCGGCCCGGCCCAGCCCGCCCGGGAGGTGGGAGGTGGGCCTGGGCGTGTCCAGCTCCACGTGGAGAGATTGTATCAGCCCTCCTCCCCCGGCTTCCTCTCACTCACAGACTGCGGCCAGGAGTGCCACCCCACAGCCAGCAGTCAGGGGGGTAAGTCCGGGGGCCTGGCCCTCCTCGGAGGAGGCAGGGCGTGAGGGCTCAGACATCCCGGGGGCCTGGGCCATGGGCCTGCGGCAGGATGGATGCTCAGCCCGGTTCCATTCATTCCAAGGCTGGGAAAGACCCATTTTCCAGAGCAAAGCAGGAGCTGGGAGCTGTGTGTGTTAGAGGAGGGGAGGCGGTGGATGGGGGGAGGCCGGTGTTTTTGGGGTTTTGATGATTTTTAAAAATATATATATTTTATTGATTTTTTACAGAGAGGAAGAGAGAGGGATAGAAAGTTAGAAACATCGATGAGAGAGAATCATCGATCAGCTGCCTCCTGCACACCCCCTACTGGGGATGTGCCCGCAACCAAGGTACATGCCCTTGCTCGGAATCGAACCCGGGACCTTTCAGTCCACAGGCCAACGCTCTATCCACTGAGCCAAACCAGTCCCGGCTCATCATGGATGCTTCTATCTCTCTCTATCCCTCTCCTTTGCCCTCTAAAATCAATAAAAACAATTTTTAAAAAATTAAGATCAGATCTGGAAAAACAATAAAAAAAAAACAAAACAACAGAAAGCTATCAGGTTTCAGGCAGAGAAACCGGTGGCCCGTGAGCTCCCTTATCGCTGAGGCGAGGACAGGGAGGACATGATGAGAGCGAGATTTCCCTGTTCGGCGGCGGCGGAGGGAGGACAGAGCGAGGTCTGTGCGGCCTGGGGCGGCTGAGGCGCCTCACCCACGGAGCCAGGCCAGCCGGCTGGGGGACATTCTCATTTCATGGTATTTAAATTCTCACCGAGGGATATTTTCTCCCATTGATTTGTAGGGAAAAGTGGAAGAGAGAGAGAGAGAGAGAGAGAGAGAGAGAGAGAGAGAGAGAGAGAGGAGAAACAGCCATTGATTGGCCGCCTCCTGGCCAGGGATTGAGCCTGTAAGCAAGGTAGGTGCCCTGGACCGGGAATCGAACCCGGGACCGAGCCCCGTGGTTCCGCAGGCGGACGCTCTGACCGCCTAGCCACATTGCCAGCCGGGCTGGGGACATTCTTATTTTATTTTATTTAAATTCTCACCAAAGGATATTTTCTCCCATTGATTTGTAGGGAAAAAGTGGAAGGGAGGAGAAGGAGGGAGGAAGAGAGAGAGAGAGAGAGAGAGAGAGACGCGAGAGCGAGCCTGTGAGAGAGATACATTATTGGTCGCCTCCCACGCCAGGGATTGAGCCTGCAAGCAATGTAGGTGCCCCTGACCACTGAGCCACACGGCCGGCCTGACGGCTCCCTGTCTTGTTTCTGCAGATCCCCGCCTCCGATTCGGCTCCACCGAGATGCTGTGCGAAGCCCTCGGCCGGTTTGGCCAGAAGCTGGTGCGCAGGCGGCCCCTGGAGTGGAAGGAGGGCTCCGGAGGCGGCCTGGCCCGGTGCCTGAGCACCCTGGACCTGGTGGCCCTGGGGTGGGCAGCACCCTGGGGGCGGGCGTGTACGTCCTGCCGGGAGGTGGCCCGGGACCAGGCGGGCCCGGCCATCGTGCTGTGCTTCCTGGTGGCCGCCGTGACCTCCGTGCTGTCGGGGCTGTGCTACGCCGAGTTCGGGGCGCGGGTGCCCTGCTCGGGGTCCGCCTACCTCTACAGCTACGTCACCGTGGGGCAGCTGTGCGCCTTCGTCACCGGCTGGAACCTCATCCTCTCCTACGTCATCGGTGAGAGCGGGGCCGCTGGGGACCGGGGGAGGGGGGCTGGGGTCTGCGTCCTGCTTCTTCTTCTTCTTCTCCTTCTTCTTCTTCTCCTTCTTCTTCTTCCTCTTCTTCTTCTTCTTCTTCTTCTTCTTCTTCTTCTTCTTCTTCTTCTTCTGGGGTCTGTGTCCTTCTTCTTCTTCTTCTTCTTCTTCTTCTTCTTCTTCTTCTTCTTCTTCTTCTTTTCCTTCTTCCTGCTTCTCCTCCTCCTCCTCCTCCTCCTCTCCTCCTCCTCCTCCCTCCTCCTCCTCCTCTTCCTCTTCTTCTTCTTCTTCTTCTTCTGGGGTCTGTGTCCTGCTTCTTCTTCTTCTTCTTCTTCTTCTTCTTCTTCTTTCTTCTTTCCTTCTCCTTCTGCTTCTCCTCCTCCTCCTCCTCCCCTCCTCCTCCTCCTCTTCTTCTTCTTCTTCTTCTTCTTCTTTTCCTTCTCCTTCTGCTCCTCCTCCTCCTCCTCCTCCTCTTCCTCCTCCTCCTCCCCTCCTCCTCCTCCTCCTCCCCTCCTCCTCCTCCTCTTCTTCTTCTTCTTCTTCTTCTTTTCCTTCTGCTCCTCCTCCTCCTCCTCCTCCTCCTCCTCTTCCTCCTCCTCCTCCTCCCCCCCCCCCCGCCGCCGCTGCTGCTTCTTCTTCTTCTTCTTCTTCTTCTTCTTCTTCTTCTTCTTCAAAATATATTTTATTGATTTTTTACAGAGAGGAAGGGAGAGATAGAGAGTTAGAAACATCGATGAGAGAGAATCATCGATCAGCTGCCTCTTGCACACCCCCCACTGGGGATGTGCCCACAACCAAGGTACATGCCCTTGACCAGAATCGAACCCGGGACCTTTCAGTCCCTAAGCCGACGTTCTATCCACTGAGCCAAACCGGTTTTGGCCAGAAGTGAAACTCGTTCAGATGGCTCTTGTCTGTCTGATTCCCCCCAAACCTGTGCCCTGGCGCCCGGCAGGGGGCGGGTCACTGGGGGTGAACCTGCCTCCTCCGGCCACAGGGAGCGCCAGTGTGGCCCGGGCCTTGAGCGACACCGTCGACAGCCTGACCGGGCAGCACATGTCGCGGGCGCTGCAGGAGAGCGTGCCCCTGCGCCTGCCCCTCCTGGCCAGCTCCCTGGACTTCTTCGCGCTGGGCCTGGTGCTGCTGCTCACCGGTGAGGCGGCCGGGCGGGGTGGGATGGGGCTGGGGCGGGGAGGGGGAGCGGCTGGGGCGGGGGAGGCTGGGCTGGGGCGATGGGTGAGGGATGTGAGGCCAGAAAAGGGGATTTCCTGTGGGAGAAACAGGAAGGCAGGATGTAGACATTGTCCCCATCCTCGGAACTCATTTTGAGCTGGACCTTTTATTTTACATTTTTATTTTTTTAAATTTATTTAAAATATATATATATATATATATATATATATATATATATATATATATATATATATATATTATTGAATTTTTTACAGAGAGGAAGGGAGAGGGATAGAGAGCTGGAAACTTGAATGAGAGAGAAACATCGACCAGCTGCCTCCTGCACACCCTCTACCGGGGATGTGCCCGCAACCAAGGTACATGCCCTTGACCGGAATTGAACCTGGGACCTTTCAGTCCTCAGGTTGATGCTCTATCCACTGAGCCAAACTCATTTCGGCTAGACCTTTTATTTTTAAAATATATTTTTATTGATTTCAGAGAGAGAGAGAGAGAGAGAGAGAGAGAGAGAGATCAATGATGAGAATCACGGATCAGCTACTTCCTGCACACCCCCTACTGGGGATGTGCCCACAACCAAGGTACATGCCCTTGACTGGAATCAAACCTGGGACCCTTCAGTCCGCAGACCGACGCCCTATCCAATGAGCCACACTGGTCAGCACACAGTTCCAGCACATCTTCACTGCCGCCCGGGGAAACCTGCACCATTGAGCAGCCCCCGCCCCGCCCGCCCCTGGGGACCACTCCGTGGCCTGCTGTCTAGATTTCCGTCCCGTCTTCTCACAGGTGTCCTGGTCCTGGGAGCCCGTGAGTCGGCGCTGGTGACCAAGATATTCACGGGCGTGAACCTCCTGGTGCTCGGCTTCGTCATCCTCTCCGGCTTCCTTACGGGGCGCCTGCACCACTGGCAGCTCACGGAGCAGGACTACGCGCTGGCCCAGTCCAAGGCCAACGGCACCGAGAGGTCAGGAGGGCAATTATTTTCTTTCTTTTTTTAAAATATATTTTATTGTTTTTTTTACAGAGAGGAAGGGAGAGGGAGAGAGAGCCAGAAACATCAATGAGAGAGAAACATCGGCCAGCTGCCTCCTGCACTCCCCCTCCTGGGGATGTGCCCGCAATCAAGGCACATGCCTTGACCGGAATCGAACCCGGGACCTTTCAGTCCGCAGGCCGACGCCCTATCCACTGAGCCACACCTGTTTCGGCAATTTCTTTTTATTAAGTATATTTCTTTTAATGATGATTTGCAGAAAGGAAGGGAGAAGGAGAGGGAGAGAGAGAAACATCCATGATGAGAGAGAATCAATAATCGGCTGCCCCCTGCACGCCCCACACTGGGGAGCGAGTGAGCCCCATAACCCGGGCCTGTACCCTTGACCGGGAATTGAACCTTGACCTCTTGGTTCGTAGGTCAATGCTCAACCACTGAGCCACACTGGCCGGGGGGAGGGCACTGTTGGCCGCAGACGTGTGTGGAGTGCAGAGCTGGGAGTGCGGTGGGAGGCAGGTGCGGGCGGATGGGCTGGGGCCGGGGCCAGGGCTGGGGGTGGGGCGGGGGACAGACCAGGGCTGCGATCCCAGGGAGATGGCTCAGTGGCTCACCGTCCTCCTCCCCTGCCTCCTCTCCCCACAGCCTGGGCCTGCTGGGCGCCGGGGGCTTCGTGCCTTTTGGCTTCCAGGGGGTTCTCCGCGGGGCCGCCACCTGCTTCTACGCCTTCGTGGGTTTCGACTGCATCGCCACCGCAGGTGCAGGGTCCGGACGCCCGAGGGTGCGGGCCGCCCTGGGGGTGTGGGAAGCTGGTGGAGGGGGCAGGGCTGGTGGAGGGGGCAGGGCTGGTGGAGGGGGCAGGGCTGGTGGAGGGGGCACGGGGCTGGTGGAGGGGGCAGGGCTGGTGGAGGGGGCAGGGCTGGTGGAGGGGGCACGGGGCTGGTGGAGGGGGCAGGGCTGGTGGAGGGGGCAGGGCTGGTGGAGGGGGCAGGGCTGGTGGAGGGGGCACGGGGCTGGTGGAGGGGGGCACGGGGCTGGTGGAGGGGGCACGGGGCTGGTGGAGGGGGCAGGGCTGGTGGGGGGGGCACGGGGCTGGTGGAGGGTGCAGGGCTGGCGGAGGGGGCACGGGGCTGGTGGGGGGGGCAGGGCTGGTGGGAGGGGCACGGGGCTGGCGGAGGGGACACGGGGCTGGTGGGGGGGCACGGGGCTGGTGGAGGGGGCACAGGGCTGGTGGAGGGGGCACGGGGCTGGTGGGGGGGGCACTAGGCTGGTGGGAGGGGCACGGGGCTGGCGGAGGGGACACGGGGCTGGTGGAGGGGGCACAGGGCTGGTGGAGGGGGCACGGGGCTGGTGGGGGGGGCACTAGGCTGGTGGGAGGGGCACGGGGCTGGCGGAGGGGACACGGGGCTGGTGGAGGGGGCGGGGCTGGTGGAGGGGGCACAGGGCTGGTGGAGGGGGCACGGGGCTGGTGGAGGGGGCAGGGCTGGCAGAGGGGGCACGGGGCTGGTGGAGGGGCACGGGGCTGGTGGAGGGGGCACGGGGCTGGTGGAGGGGGGCACGGGGCTGGTGGAGGGGGCACGGGGCTGGTGGGGGGGGCACGGGGCTGGTGGAGGGGGCACGGGGCTGGTGGAGGGGGCAGGGCTGGTGGAGGGGGCACGGGGCTGGTGGGTGGTGCCCGGCTTCGGGGAGTTCCCAGGAGGAGGGCTCTGTGCCTCCCCCCGGCCTGTGCCCCTGACCCTCGCCCTCCCGCCCGCAGGGGAAGAAGCCCGGGACCCCCAGCGCGCCATCCCGCTGGGCACCGTGGCCTCGCTCTCCATCTGCTTCCTGGCGTACTGCGGCGTGTCAGCCGCCCTCACCCTCATGGTGCCCTACTACCAGCTCAGCACCCACAGCCCCCTGCCCGACGCCTTCCTGCAGGTGGGCTGGCCCTGGGCCCGCTACGTGGTGGCCGCGGGCACCCTCTGCGCCCTCTCGTCCAGGTCAGTGCCGGCGGCTGGCCCCGCCCCCTCCCCACTCCCCGCCCCCAGCCGCCCCGCCCCCAGCTGCCCGGGGGAGGGACAGAGGGAGACACACCGGGAGCCGCGGAGATGCCCGAGCCCGGGGGTGGGCAAACTCATTCGTCAGCAGAGCCACACATCAGCAGTGCAGTGATTGACATTTCTTTGGAAAGCCAATTGTTTTAAACTTAAACTGTTCAGGTAGGTACATTGTTATTCACTTAACTAGAGGCCCAGTGCACGAAATTCGTGCATGGAGCGGGGTGAAGGGGAGGGTGTCCCTCAGCCCAGCCTGCACCCTCTCCGATCTGGGACCCCTCCAGAGATGTCCGACTGCCTGGTGGGGTAGTGTCTAAACAGGCAGACATCCCTCTCACAATCCGGGACTGTTGGCTCCCAACTGCTCGCCTGCCTGCCAGCCTGATCACCCCCTAACCACTCCCCTGCCAGCCTGATTGATGTCTAACTGCTCCCCTGCCAGCCTGTTTGCCCCCAACTTCCCTCCTCTGCTGACCTGGTCACCCCTAACTGCCCTCCCCTGCAGGGTTGATTGCCTCTAACTGCCCTCCCCTGCAGGCTTGATCACTTCCAACTGCCCTCCCTTGCAGGCCTGGTGCCTCTCAACTGCCCTCCCCTGCTGGCCATCTTGTGGTGGCCATCTTGTATCCACATGGGGGCAGGATCTTTGACCACATGGGGGCAGCCATCTTGTGTGTTGGCGTGACGGTCAATTAGGTAGGATTAGGGTACTCCTAAGCCGGCCTCTGCTAAAAACTCAAGGGGCCAAAGAGCCAAATGTGGCTCGTTTGCCGAAGTTTGCTGACCATTGCCCTGGCCTTCGTGGCTCAGTGGCTAGGGTGTCAGCCTGTGGACTCAGGCTCCCGGGTTCCGTTCCGGTCAAGGGCATGTGCCTTGGTTGCAGGTTCGATCCCCAGTCTTGTTCAGGGCAGGGACGGGAGGCAATCCATCGATGTGTCTCTCTCATGTTGATGTTTCTCTCTCGGTCTCTCTCCCTCCCTTCTACTCCCACTAAAACTCAATGGAAAAATACCCTCAGGTGAGGATGAATGACAGCGTGTGGGCCAGGCCTGGGCAGCCCAGGCCTGCCTGCCGGGGATCGCCACACACACACACACACATACACACACACACACACACACACACACACACACACGTCTCCCCTCCCTCCGCCAGCCTCCTGGGCGCCATGTTCCCCATGCCGCGGGTGATCCTGGCCATGGCGGAGGACGGACTCCTGTTCCGGGCGCTGGCCCGGATCCACCCCCGGACTCACACCCCCATCGTGGCCACCGTGGTGTCTGGGATTCTTGCAGGTGGGTAAGCCAAACCCCAAACCTACCCCATTCCCACCCAACTCCCTCCGCTGGGATGTCCCCGGTGGGTTCTCACCCGCTCCCTTCCCCCCACCCCATGTCTGCCCTCTCCTCCCCACCCCACCCCGTGTCTGCCCCCTCCCTGCAGCCCTCATGGCCTTGCTCTTTGAGCTCAACCACCTGGTGGACCTCATGTCGATCGGGACCCTGCTGGCCTACTCCCTGGTGGCCTTCTCCGTGCTGGTTCTCAGGTGAGGCCCCGCGAGAGGTTTGTTTTTATTTGTTTGTATAGATCTCAGAGAGGAAGGGAGGGGAGGCAGGGACAGAAACACCCATCCTGAGAGAGAATCTCGGATCGGCTGCCTCCTGCACGCCCCCCACTGGGCACCAAGCCCACAGTCCGGGCGTGTGTCCTGACTGGGGATCGAACCGGGACCTCCTGGTTCTTGGGTCATCCCCCTCAACCACGTGAGCCACCCGGGCTTGGGCTCCTGAGGAAGAGACAGACGGAGACAGACGGAGACAGACAGACATCGTGGTTGCCTCCCATATGCACCCGGACTGGGGACGACCCCCCAGCTGGGCCCGCGCCCTGACCACGCATGGCACCTGGGGTCTCAGCTGCCCTGGAGGATACTCGCCCGGCGGAGCCCCCGCCCGGGCTCGAACCCGGGGCCCTGATGGGGGAGCTGCTCCCCTCTTGCCTCCGCGCGGCCTCCTCGGTGCTGCCCCCGCAGGCGGGAAGGGCCGTGTGATGGGGAGGTGGGTGGGGGGCGTGTGAAGGCGGCAGGCCTGTCTCTCACCAGGTACCAGCCGGACCAGCACCCGGGCGAGAAGGAGAAGCCGGGGGAGGAGATGACGGAGGTGCAGCGCGGGCCGGACGCCGGCTCCCGGGGGCCTGAGCCGGCGGCGGGCGCCCTGCGGGGCCTGTGGAGCCCGGGGACCGCCGTGCCCACCCCGCGGTCCGGCCAAGCCGCCTACGGCTGCGCCTTGGCGCTGGGTGAGCGGGGGCGGCGCTGGGGCCGGAGGGGCCGGAGGAGGGGGCGCGGGTGCCTGCGGGGCGTCCTGGGCAGATGAGGGCCCATCGCTTTGTTCCTGATGTCATCCCATGGGCTTTTATTTTACTTTTTAAAAAATATTTTTATTGCCCTGACCGGTTTGGCTCCGTGGATAGAGCGTCAGCCTGCAGACTCAAGGGTTCCAGGTTCGATTCCGGCCAAGGGCATGTGCCTGGGTTGCGGGCACAACCCCAGTAGAGGGTGTGCAGGAGGCAGCTGATCGATGACTCTCTCTCATCGATGTTTCTGACCCTCCATCCCTCTCCCTCTCTGTAAAAAAATCAATAAAATATATATTTAAAAAATAAAAAATAAAAAACATTTTTAGCCGAAACCGGTTTGGCTCAGTGGTAGAGCGTCGGTCTGCGGACTGAAGGGTCAGGGGCATGTATTGTATGTTGGTTGCGGATACATCCCCGGTAGGGGGTGTGCAGGAGGCAGCTGTTTGATGTTTCTCTCTCATCGACATTTCTAGTTCTCTCTCTCCCTTCCTCTTTGTAAAAAAATCAATAAAATATATTTAAAAACAAAACAAAACAAAATATTTTTATTGAATTTTTACAGGGAGGAAGGGAAAAGAATAGAGAGAAACATCGATAAGAGAGAAACATCCATCAGCTGCCTCCTGCACACCCCCTACTGGGGATATGCCTGCAACCAACGTACATGCCCTTGACCGGAATCGAACCTGGGACCTTTCATTCCACATGCCGACGCTCTAGCCACTGAGCCACATTGATGGGCATCTCATTGATGTTTGGAGAGAGTGGACTGGGGGTGGGGGTGGGGAGAGAAACACTGACGTGAGGGAGACACACAGACCCGATGCCTCCCGCACGAGGGGTCGAACCTGCCGCCCGGGTGCATGTCCCTGAATCGAACCCGTGACCCTGAGGTGCAGGGCCGGCGCTCTAACCACTGAGTGACCCGGGCCGGGCACAAAGACCCAGGTGGATGTGGGCGGTTTGAGGTGGGATGTGACCCGATCCCTCGACACCTTTGGCCTCTGAACTTGACCTGCTCTCCCCCCGCCCGCCCGCCCCCGGCAGCCGTGCTGCTGACCGCCCTGAGCCTGGTCCTGGCCCAGTGGCCCGGCCGCCTGGCCTCCGGGGACCCCCTGGCCGCCGCCCTGACGGGGCTGCTGCTGCTGCTGGTGGTGGGGCTCACGGCCGTCCTCTGGAGGCAGCCCCAGAACCCTGCTGCTCTGCGCTTCAAGGTGGGTGACCTGTGACCCCGGGGGGGGGGGGGTGGACTCCGCCCGCTTCACTGGGCGGGGAGGCAGGGGGAGGGCCGGCATGAAGGGACCGGAACAGCACAGACGGGTGAACGGGAACAGACCAGAGACCAGGAGCCAGGGGTCAGACGGCTGGACCTCAGAGGGAGGGTGGGGGTAAGAGGGAGAGATCAACCAAAGGACTTGTGTGCACAGCCAGGAGCCTAACCAGGCGTCGAGGACAACAGGGGGGTGAGGACATGAGTGTAGGGAGGGGGGTTGGGGGATGGGAATGGGGGTTTGAGGACAAATATGGGATACCTTAATCAATAGAGAAATTTAAAAAAACAATAAGATTGGTACCCATGGCCCTTAAGATTCTTCAGATACATTATAAATGAAACAGACTTCAATGATTAAGCTAAGAACCTAAACAACAGTGACATGATTTTGTAATTTATGAAACAAATAACAACCAGAAGTTGTTTATGAAATAAAATCCTATTCAAACACACGACTATAAAATAAAATTAAAAATAGAATAGAATAGAATAGAATAGAATAGAATAGAATAGAATAGAATAGAATAGAATAGAATAGAATGGACCACCCCAACCCACACTCCACTCAGCGGCATGCGCTGGGAGACCCCGTCTACCAGGCATGGAGGGCGTGGCCTGACGGGACTGGGCTCCCCCCGCTCCTCCCCCCCCAGGGACGGGGTCTCCCTCCGGGCGCTCAGGGGTGACCTTCGCCCCAGGTACCCGCGCTGCCCGCGCTGCCCCTCGCCAGCATCTTCGTGAACCTGTACCTGATGCTGCAGATGCCCGCCCACACCTGGGCGCAGTTCGGCGTCTGGTTGGCGATGGGTACGTGGCCTCCGGGGGGAAGGGGGGGGGACTGAACCCCAGATCCTCCCTCCCCCCAGCCATCTCCGGGGTCCCCCGCTCACCGTCGTGTCCCCCAGGCGCCGCCATCTACTTCGGCTACGGGATCCGGCACAGCTCGGAGGCCGCCCCTGCGCAGACCCGGCTCTAGGGACCCGGCCTCCGGCCCCGAGCATCTCCTGTCCCCGGGCCCGGCCTCCCCGGGGGTGAGGGGGGCTCTGGGGCCTCTCTGAGGGGTGAGGGGGCGCCCCGGGCCTCTCCCGGGGGTGAGGGGGGGCTCCCCGGGGCCCCGGTTCCGTGTCCCCGTGGAGAGGCGGAGACGCGCGCAGAGCGCACAGGGTGCTGGGCGGGGGGTGCGCTCTCACCACGCCGGGCGGACAGGGAGCCCCCATCCCAGCAACCGGAAGAGGAAATGAACTTCCAGGGAGAGCAGATTGCCCCATGGGAAGAAAAGTCCTGTTTCAACTCTGTGGTGTCCACAGTGCACCCTTTTTTTTGAGTAATTTTTCATTAAAAAAATGTTTTTTCTCAATTACAGTTGGCATTCAGTCCTCTGTTCGTTTCAGATAGTCAGCACCGCGGTGAGATGTTTGTGGGATGTGTGAAGTGCTCCCCCTGACACTGTAATATTTATTAGAATACGGACTGCGTGCCTGTGTGGTACATAAATCCTGTCTGTACCCCTCACCCCTCCACCCTTGTTACCCAGCGGCCCCCTGTCACACTCCCATCTGGCCATGATCGGTTTGTTCTCTGTGTCTGTGTCTGTTTTTGCTTATTTGGTTATTTTGGCTTTCCAGGGGCCGCATATATAAGCCAGATCTTGTGGTATTTGTCTTTCTCTGTCTGATTTACTTTACTTAGCAATAGCACCCTCTAGGTCCATCCATGTAGCGGGAACATTCTTTGGGTCAAGAACATTCTTTATTGCCCTTGAAATATTGGGACACAAATAAGTTGGAAATAAAAGGAAGGAGAAAAAAAAAATGGATCATATAAACAGTAACATAGTGCCCTGACCGGTGTGGCTCAGTTGGTTGGAGTGTTGGTCTTGACCAGCGGTCGGCAAACTCATTAGTCCACAGATCCAAATGTCTACAGGACAACGATTGAAATTTCTTTTGAGAGCCACGTTTTTTAAACTTAAACTTCTTCTCACGCCACATCTTCCAAATAGACTCGCCCAGGCCGTGGTATTTTGTGGAAGAGCCACACTCAAGGGGCCAAAGAGCTGCATGTGGCTCTGAGAGCCGCAGTTTGCTGACCACAGGTCTTGTAGACCAAAAGGTGGCAAGTTTGATAACCGGTCAGGACAGGTGTGGGAAGCAATTGATCTTTTTCTGCCCCTGTTCGTCATCTCTAATACCAGTTAAAAATGTAAATAGATCTGCCGAAACCCGTTTGGCTCAATGGATAGAGCGTCGGCTTGGGGACTGAAAGGTCCCGGGTTCGATTCCGGTCAAGGGCATGTACCTTGGTTGCGGGCATATCCCCAGTAGGGGGTGTGCAAGAGGCAGCTGATCGATGACTCTCATCGATGTTTCTAACTCTCTATCTCTCTCCCTTCCTCTCTGTACAAAATCAATAAAATATATTAAAATAAATAAAAATATATAAATAGATCTGGCATAACTGTATTGATATCGGACAAGGTAGGCTTTCATTTCATACTGTTAGAGATAAATGATCATGTTTACTTCCCCCCAACTTCATTGAGATAAAATTGATACATAACATCGTGTCAATGACCATTTTCCAGACCCCCTTTTTTTTAGTTCATATTTTATGTTGTTAATCCTCACTGAGGATATTTTTTCCACCGGTTTCTAGAGTGGGGTGGAGGGGGAGAGAGAAACCATAGATGTGGGCAATAACTGCCTCCTGCACTTGCCCCCACCTGGACCCAGGAGCCAACCTGAAACCCAGGTGCATGCCCTTGACTGGGAATAGACCCATGGGCAGCTGGATGCTCTGGCCACTGACCACATCAGCTCCTTTTAATTTTCTGGTTGATTAAAGAGGGAGAGGGAGAGAGAAACATTGATGTGAGAGGGAAAGGGCGATCATTTGCTCCTTGTCTGCACACCGGCCAGGGCCCATATTACTGGCGATAAAAGACTCATTCAGAGTGACAACCCAGTGGACAGGGAGCTCTTCACTGGAAAACAGCGGTGCCAGAGGCAGGGGTGGGGCCTGAGAAGTGGGGAGCTTGGGTGGAGCTAGACCTTAAACTGGAAAGACAAGAGGATGATGTCACTGCAGAACAGAAGCCTGACATTAACCTTTATGGGTGCTGAAGGTGGTGAGAAAGCAGAGGATTATTGTGGGAACAAAACACTGCGGGAGAGCGAAGGATGGACCCCTGGAGGGATGAGGGTCAAGAAAGGGAGTCGCAGAGTTGTTAGGTGGATTTAAAGGAGTATGACTAACAGACGTAGGGGCCCGTAGGGTTAGAAAACGGTAATTAAAGGGGAATGAATCTTCAGGCGGCCGTTTGATGGGAAAGGGCCATCCCCAGATTCGTATTCTTAGCAGTCCGTGTGGAACAGCTCCATGGCGCTGTAGCAGGCCACGCAGAACACTGCCCATAAAACACTTTCAGTGTTGAATCACGATCAAGTAATGGGCTCATAGAAGACAAGGGACAGTTACTTGACACAAAAACACAATCTGTCAAACCTATAGTGTGGGTGACTCAGCAAAAAGAATGATGTGCTTCCTGTAACAAATGATAAGGCCCAAACCAGTGTGGATAGTGGCAGCCTAAATAGTTACTAAAAACAAGAGACAAGACCTACTATGTGCAGCCTCCATAAAAACAAGTTAAGCCGAAACCGGTTTGGCTCAGTGGACAGAGCGTCGGCCTGCGGACTGAAAGGTCCCGGGTTCGATTCCGGTCAAGGGCAGGTACCTTGGTTGGGGGCACATCCCCAGTTGGGGTGTGTGCAAGAGGCAGCTGGTCGATGTCTCTCTCTCATCGACATTTCTAACTCTCTATCCCTCTCAATTCCTCTCTGTGTAAAAAATCAATAAAATATATATATAAAAAAAACCAAGTTAAAAAAGCAGAGCCAGCTGAAACTGCTTTGGCTCAATGGATAGAGCGTCGGCTTGGGGACTGAAGGGTCCCGGGTTCGATTCCGGTCAAGGGCATGTACCTTGGTTGCAGACATATCCCCAGTAGGGGGTGTGCAAGAGGCAGCTGATCGATGACGCTCTCATCGATGTTTCTAACTCTCTATCTCTTTCCCTTGCTCTCTGTACAAAGTCAATAAAAAATATTAAAAAAAAAAAAAAAAAGCAGAGCCAGCTTGGTGGGGTTCTGTGACTCAGTGGTTATGTGTCAACCTATGAACGGGGAGGTTGTGGTTCAATTCCCTATGCCTGGGTTGTGGCATCAATCCTCAGTAGAGGGTGTGCAGGAGGCAGCTGGTCCAGTATCTCAGTGTTTCTATATCTATCCCTCTCCTTTCTCTCCCTTTCTGAAATTATATATAAGAGAAAGTATGGCCTTAGCTGGTTTGGCTCAGTGGGTAGAGTGTCGGCCTGCAGACTGAAGGGTTCCGGGTTCGATCCTGGTCAAGGGCAGGTACCTCCCTTGCAGGCTCCATCCCTGGCCCTGGTCTAGGTGCACATGGGATGCAGCAATGGATGTCTTCCTCACATCGATGTTTGTCTCTCCCTGCCCCCCTCTTTCTAAAAATCAATGGGAACATGTTCTCAGGAGAGGATCAGCAAGAACAAGAAAACAAAAAGGAATCCAGAGCCAGACAGGAAGTTTTGTGTGAAACCTGGGTCCCCCCCAAGGCCATGCCTGTGGCACCTCTGCCTGCCCGCCCCCTCATTCTCCCTCCCGACCGTCTCAGGCTCCTCTGACTTGGCTCCTTAGCCCGAGTCCTGAGTGATGTCCACTTCCCTGTTTCCTTGTGCCACCTGCCACTCAGGCAGCGGCCCTGCTGCTCGCCTGTGTCCAGAGGCCTGCCTGGCACTGCCCGTGTCTTATCTCTGTGACTCCCACATCCCGCCTCCCTCCGCACACTCCGTCCCCCGGGGCCCTCCTCCCTCTCCCAACAGGAACTTTCCAATTCCTTCTCCTCACCCCCCTCCCACCGGTGTATGGAGCGCCACCGCCAGAAGCTGGAGGGGCCTTCTGCTGCCACAGGCCCGGGGTCCACAGGAGCGGGGACTGGGGAAGATGGGAGAGCCCAGGAGGCCCTTAGGGGACTGGTGCGGAGTCCAGACATGTGGTCCCGGCAGCGTTTCCTGTTATGATCCCTCTTTCCAGAGGACACAGATCCCCAACCCAACCCCAGCACCCGGTGCGTGGCCCAGGGACTAACTGGCTTTCACTGAAACGGGACCCTGACCCTGACGTACACCACAGGGGAGCCCTGGGACGCGGGACAAATTGTTAAAAATCGGGACTGTTCCCCCAAAAGCGGGACGTCTGGTCATCTTAATCTAGGGACGTGGAGGTTTGCTCTGCATTTCCTGGATGGGAAAGGAAGCTGAACACAATTTCATGTACTTACCGGTGACCTGGTGATCTTCTCTTGTTCCATAGTTAGTACTTTTTTTATGAAAAGTAAAAATATTTGATGAGAGCGAGAGAAACACTGATCTGTTGGTCTGTAACAGGCAGTTAGACAGACGTGAGCACAGCAAGGAAGATGGGCCAGGAGCAGGTCACCGATGGGGGAAGCCCCAGGGGCCCAGCAGAGGACATGGTGGGGTGGGAACTTGCCCCCAGGGCCAATGCTGGTCGAGCTAGAGATGGCCTCCAGGCCTCAGTTGTATTTCAGCCCCGGCTGAGGTCGGGACCAGCCGCATGGAATGATGACCTGCTGCCCGGTGCTGCCCGGTCTATCAGCGGGGGCCACAACCCTGAACGGACACACCTGGAAAGCTGAAGTCCACTGCGATCTCTGGGCCCGTCCCCAACATCTCCACGTAACACCCTGCAGCTGGACTCTGCGTGCTCTCCCTCCAGGTGTGCTCCCCTCCCGGGAGCCTGCGCCTTCTCCTTCCCCCTTTCCCCCCTCCCCAGCTCCAAGGGCCCTTCCTTTACCCTCATAACACCTTTCCTCAGCCCATTTCTTTCCTGCCTCTTTGACTGACCAAACAAATGCTCCCTTACAGTTTGGGTCTTGGCTCTGAATTCCTTCCTACCGAGAACCCGAGAACCGAGGCTGCTGACCCCTCGTGTGGTCTGACCCCACTGGTCGGACACCTGGGGCCATCTCCCCCCCTCCCCCCGCCCACAACAGTTCCACTCTCTCTCGGTGAGCTCGATGGCTGCTTTCTTTTCTTTTTTTAAAATATATATTTTATTGATTTTTTTACAGAGAGGAAGGGAGAGAGATAGAGTTAGAAACATCGATGAGAGAGAGTCATCGAGCAGTTGCCTCTTGCACGCCCCTCCACTGGGGACGTGCCCACAACCCAGGTACACGCCCTTGACCGGAATCGAACCCGGGACCCTTCAGTCCGCGGACCGACGCTCTATCCACTGAGCCAAACCGGTTTCGGCAATGGCTGCTTTCTGTATGCGCCCTGACCGGGGATCAAACCCACAACCTGGGCGAGTCCGAATGGGGCTCTGACCGCCTGAGCGACGGGCCGGGGCCGGCTCGTCACTGACGTGGGGCCTTCTTCACACGTTCCGGTCCAGGCCCGATCTCCTCCCACTCTGCTTCTCGCCTTCCGCTTCCTCACGGTGCCACTGACGGACAGAACTTTGTTCCTTTTGACGAAGTTCAACTTACTTATTTAAAATATATCTTTACTGATTTCAGAAAGGGAGGGAGGGAGGGAGAGAAACATCAACGATGAGAGACTCGTTGATTAGCTGCCTCCTGCACGCCCCAGACTGGGGATTGAGCCCACAACCCGGGCATGTGCCCTGACCGGGCATGGAACCGTGACCTCCTGGTTCATAGGTTGATGCTCAAGCACTGAGCCATGCAGGTCAGGAGAGGAAGTGTAACTTATGAACCTTATTTTATGTTTAGCACCTTTTATGTCCTAAGAATCAGCATGAAAAACTCTGGGGAGGGGGGATCGATGATATGTACACACATAATACCTTAATAAAAATAAATAAATAAAAAATAAAAAAATAAAAAAACAGCATGGGCCCAGGCCTGTGAAAACTGTATTTTCTCGTAGAAGTTTGATGATCTTTTCTAAACTCGTTACCCCCACAGGGGGCCTTCTTGCAATGATTCAGTAACAGCAACACGGACAGCAATGACGACAGAAGTGCAGCTCATGTTTACTGAGTCTGCACGACATTCCAGATACACTTGGGGGGAGTTCCACGTACCAGACTCGTCTGCTGGACCCCTGGCAGGGCCAGGTGGCTGTCCCGATTTCACAGATACGCACAGGGAGTTAAGGTCATTTCCCCCGAGGCACAGGGAGTGAGTCAAGGGGCGGCTGAGGGTGACAGCGGGTAGGGTGTGTACCTTGAGGAAAGGCTGCTGCACGTGTTACATCAGCGGTTAGTCCCCAGAATGAGTCTAAAATCAAATCCAAAGGTACTGGGAACCTCCTATGCGTCCGTTACACTAACCCATCCAGTGAACAAACTGCCTACTACGCTGAGTATGTTGTAATCGCGGAGGAGAGTGACTTCCCGTCTCCAAACCTGCCTCTCGCGTGACTGTCCTGAGGTTCCGGAAGGAGAAGAGCGGCCGGGGGAGACTTCCGTCTGCTACATCGCGTCACAGACTCGCCTCGCGTGGTGGCAGGACGCGTGCTGTTCCGAGGCCTCTGGACGCTCTCTGTCTTCGAGAGGCCTGCCCGCGGCGGGGCGCCCCCGCGGTCCTCTGGGACGGGGCGGGTGGCCGCACGCCCGTCCGCCGGCCCCGCACTCCCGGGCCCCGCGCCGCTGTGCACCTTCTGGTGCTGCGTGAGCTGATGGGCGTGGCTGAAGGCTTTCCCGCACTCCCCGCACCCGTAGGGCCTCTCTCCGGTGTGGATCCGCTCGTGCTTCACCAGGCTGGACCCGTAGATGAAGGCCTTCCCGCACTCCTTGCATCGGTAGGGCGTCTCGCCCGTGTGGATCCGCTCGTGCTGGGTCAGGTGGTAGCCGCAGTTGAAGGCCTTGCCGCACTCGGCGCACCTGTAGGGCTTCTCGCCGGTGTGGATCCTCTGGTGCTTCACGAGGCTGGAGCCCCAGCGGAAGGCCTTCCCGCAGGCCGCGCACGCGTGCGGCTTCTCGCCCGTGTGGATCTTCTGGTGCTGCGCGAGGTAGCTGACGCGGGTGAAGGCCTTGCCGCACTCCCGGCAGGCGTAGGGCTTCTCGCCCGTGTGGACCCTCCTGTGCTGGGCCAGGCTGGAGCCGCAGACGAAGGCCTTGCCGCAGTCCGGGCAGGCGTAGGGCCTCTCGCCGCTGTGCAGGCGCTGGTGCTGGATGAGCTTGTAGCCGCGGCTGAAGGTCTTGCCGCAGTCCGGGCAGGCGCAGTCCTTCTCGCCCGTGTGCAGCCGCTGGTGCTGCGCGAGCTCGTCCCCGCGGCGGAAGGCCTTCCCGCAGGCCTGGCAGGCGTAGGGCTTCTCGCCCGTGTGGATCCTCCGGTGGATGACGAGGCTGGAGCCCCAGCGGAAGGCCTTGCCGCAGTCCGGACACGCGTACGGCTTCTCGCCGGTGTGGATCTTCCGGTGCTGCGTCAGCTGGTTGCCCCAGCGGAAGGCCTTCTTGCACTCCTTGCACGTGTAGGGCTTCTCGCCCGTGTGGATCTTGCGGTGCTGCGCCAGCTGGTAGCCGCGGCTGAAGGCCTTGCCGCACTCCGGGCACGCGTGGGCGTTCTCCCTGCGCGGAGGCCTCGGGGGCGGCCTGACGGAGGACCCTTCCCCCGCAGGGGCCTCCGCGCGGCTGGTCTTCCTTCGGCTGAGACGCCCCCCGGGAGGGCCCCCCCCTCCTGCTAACTCACCTTCACACGCCCGGTCCAGGCCGAGGGACCTGCTTTTCCCGACCGAGTTCCACCTGGAGAAACGCATTTCACAGATGCCCCTTTCTGTAGGCAAGCTCTTGGCCTCATGTGGTGACTCCAAATCTAGAGGGGAAAAAAACAACGCATTTTGTTTCCTTTTAAGAAAAAAAAAACCCAGCCAGGACCGGTTTGGCTCAGTGGATGGAGCGTCGGTCTGCGGACTGAAGGGTCCCAGGTTCGATTCCGGTCAAGGGCATGTACCTTGGTTGCGGGCGCATCCCCAGTGGGGGTTGTGCAAGAGGCAGCTGGTCGATGTTTCTCTCTCATCGATGTTTCTAACTCTCTGTCCCTCCCAATTCCTCTCTGTGTAAAATCAATAGAATATATTTTTTTAAAAAAGAAAAAGAAAAAAAAGAAAAAGAAAAACAAAACAAACAAAGCAACTACAAACCAAAACTTCTCAGTAGAAATAAAACTTCTCCCTTCCCCTCTGAAATCAATAAAAAAAATATATTTTAAAAATTAGCCATACATATTATGGTGGTTGCTTTTCTAATTTCCTGAGATAATGACAAGATATTATCACCTGATGTTTAACTCAGAGGTCACCGATTTGTAACTTTCAACCTCATTTCGGGCACAATGTGTGGGAAATGGAGGGTGCTCAGTTTGGTTTTATGTGAATTCTGTTTGTCCATCCACTTCTATAGAGAAATCGAAGAACCACGGGCCATTTGGGTATAAACGTAGCAACACAGTGTGAAGCTTGGTTTTCTTGAGGATGGCTGTGAAATAAATATTCCAGAATTCTAACTCATCCTTTGCTCATGAAGAGAGTGGGAGCCACAGGAAGGGCCAGGCGCAGGTGAGAAGATCACTGAGGGCTGACAAGAGGAAGGTGTAATGGTCACTGCCAACCCGGCGAAGCTCAAGCACTCCCTGGGAACAGGAACAAGATTCAAATAATTTCTTTAAATTTTTTTTTTTAAACTGATTTCAGAGAGCCAGGACCGGTTTGGCTCAATGGATAGAGCGTCGGCTTGGGGACTGAAAGGTCCCGGGTTCGATTCCGGTCAAGGGCATGTACCTTGCTTGCGGGCATATCCCCAGTAGGGGGTGTGCAAGAGGCAGCTGATCGATGACTCTCTCTCATCGATGTTTCTAACTCTCTATCTCTCTCCCTTCCTCTCTGTACAAAACCAATAAAATATATTTAAAAAATAAATAAATAAACTGATTTCAGAGAAGAAGAAGGGCGAGGAAGAGGAAGGAAGGAAGGAAGGAAGGAGGGAAAGGAAGGGAAGGGAAGAAGGAAGGAAAGAGAGAGAGAGAGAGAGAGAGAGAGAGAGAGAGAGAGAGAGAAAGAGAAAGAAAGAAAGATGAAAGATGAGAGAGAATCACTGCCCCGTTGCCTCTGCATACTGGGGATCATGCACCCTGACTGGGAATCGAACTGTGACCTCCTGGTTCACGGGTCAACGCTCAACCACTGAGTCACACAGGTTAGCTGGGCGCACCTCCATCCTAAAACTCAAACGGGAGGGGGCGAACGCTCCAGGGAGCAGAGTGTGAGTCACGTGACCCGGGCAGCTCACCCAGCGAGACCAGGTTGCTGTAGTTCTCCAGCATCACGTCCCAGTACAGGTCCCGCTGCGCCGAGTCCAGGCAGGCCCACTCCTCCGGGGAGAAGTCGACGGCCACGTCTGAGAACGTCACGGGGCCCTGAGGACACGGGCCCACGTGTCCCTGAGGAGACAGAGGGGCAGGTTCAGGACGGAGGAGAGGAGAGGCAGGCCTACGCTCTGGGCAGAGCGGACACTGTGGGCCTGGAGAGCCTCAGGGATGGGAGGGGACAGTGAGGCGTGGCTGGGACAGGCAGATCCCTCCGGGTGGCGGCAGAGAAAAGCCGGCTGCCCCTGTGCAATCCCTCTGCACCACAGCCTGAGAGCAGGGACAGAGCCGTCCGGCTTCCTCCCGCTCCCACGCACACGGCCTGCCGCGGGCCTGCCTCACAGAACTCCGCTGGCTTTGTTTCCGAAACGTTAACGCAAGATCTCTTATCTTTGGAAACAGGGTGGGCCTGTCTGAATGTTTTCAAGCCTCAAGTTCATCGTTTGCCAGGCTATTTTTTAAGCCGTCATCCTTTGCAAGGACAGGAAACATTTTTAAAATTCCACCCCACGGACAGATGAGACGGAATGACAGTGATTGCTCAAAGCGTGATCACTATTTCTCTGAACTGGATGCTCTGACCCGTGACCCCGCCCGCCCAATCCCTCGTTCCCGATCGAAAGGATGCTGGTGGCCAATGACGCAGACGCACACAGAGGTCTGTTCAACAAGACAAGTGCCCTCTCGGGTCCCCAGCTCGGCCCCGCCCCGTCCCATGCTCACAGCCTCAGAGCGTGGGCTGTCCCCACGCTAACGCCAAGGCCACTATGTACACCTTCTCTTCCGCCTGGAAATAGAGGATTTCTGTGCTCTCCCGTGCACAAATGGGTCCAACATCTCCAGCTAATCACACCATGGACCCGGCACAAATCTCTCTCTCCAGAGACCTTCTTCCCCCGTCACCCCTCATTCCGGCTGACAGAACACCGCGCACGGGGAGGCCCTGAAGCATCAGCGCCATGCTCTGCGAACGGGGCCCCCAGGCGGGCGAGGGGCTGTGTGGCATCACCATTAACGGGAATGGGGAGGACCGGAAGCAGGTCATTGGACGGGGCTCCCAGGGCAGGAGTCTTGGGGATAATTCATAAAAACCACCACGGACCCAAATAGCACCCTGCGAGGAGGGAGAGAAACACGCACTTACGTGGGCCATAGCTTTAGAATCAGGAACCGATGAGCTGTCTAAGAGCTTCCTTCACCGAAGACCGAATAGGGAGAGGGCGGAGCTGCGCCAGGAGAGAGGCATGGAGTCAGCGCCCCTGCGCCCCCAGAGTGACTTCACACAACCTTCCCGCTCCTCCATCTCTGCTTCGCAAGGACCCAGGCTCCTTCCCCGACACCCGCACAGACACCACAGGTCCGGAGAAGATGAGGGGGAAAACAGGCTCTCCCTCAAACTCCAGGAAACCCAGCAGCACAGGATGGAAAAGAGGGATTTTTAGTTATTTTTTTGCTTTGAAGTCAAACCCAGACATTTTAAAAATATATATATATTTTATTGATTTTTTTACAGAGAGGAAGAGAGAGGGATAGAGAACTAAAAATATCAATGAGAAACATCGATCAGCTGCCTGTTGCACACCCCCTACTGGGGATGTGCCCACAACCCAGATACATGCCCCTTGACCAGAATCGAACCTGGGACCTTTGGGTCTGCAGGCTGACGCTCTATCCACTGAGCAAACCGGTTTTGGCAGACCCAGACATTTTAGCAGGAGGATCTTCGGCCAGCTCCCAGTTAGGGGTAGGTATTAAGTAAGGATTTGGTCTTGACCAAAGAGAGGCCTGGCCTTGGTCCTCAGTTTCTGAAGGTAATCTGTGTCATACTGGATAGGAAGGTCTTTGTTTTGGGTATCAGCTGGCCATGCTGCATCTTAGGGTGGGCCTCACCATACCCAAGTCTTAGGGTGGGGCTGGCCTTACCCAACATTCTTAGGGTGGGGCTGGCCTTACCCAACATTCTTAGGGTGGGGCTGGCCTTACCCAACATTCTTAGGGTGGGGCTGGCCTTACCCAGCATTCTCAGGGTGGGGCTGGCCTTACCCAGCATTCTCAGGGTGGGAGCTCCTCTTCTTAGAAGGACCAAGTGACTTGGATGGGGGACTTGGGTCATGGGGTACCAGTTGACCTAATCAATCAGGTCTATATTTCTCTCTAATCAAGTCAATTCGTGGTGCTGATGTGAGGAAGCCCCGGTGAACCAGGTGAGTCCCTTTCGCCGGAATACCTCTTGGCCCCGGGGAGGACAGTGGGCTGGGTCCCGAGTCCAGCCAGAGCAGGGGTGGGGAACCTTTTCTGCCAGGGGCCATTTGGATAGCAATGACATCATTCCCGGGCCATACCAAATGAGCAACCAAACATGATCTGCTGTGTTCGGTCAGACATTTCATTTTGTGGGGGACCTTCCGTCAGTGCCCACAGGAGAGGGATGCCATGCTCCTGTCAGGACACGCCAGGGGCCTCGACCGCAGGCTGCCGTGTGCTTCTTCCGGTCAGAGTCCCCCCTCCTTGCTGGGTGGTAAGCAATTACAGGAAACCATGCCCTTTCAATCACTGTAAGCACTAATACCTCAGGGTCAGGCTCATCGCAGGCACTTAATCACAGAAGTATGATTTTGGCTCAAATTTCTACCTTTTTGGCATGTATCCTAAGGGAAAAAAGGAGGAGGAGGAGGAGGAGGAGGAGGAGGAGAAGGGAGGAGGAGGAGGGAGGAGGGAGGAGGGAGGGAGGAGGGAGGAGGGGAGGAGGAAGGGGGAGGAGGAGGGGGAAGAGGAGGGGGGAGGAGGAGGAAGAAGAAAGAAGAAGAAAGAAGAAGAAGAAAGAAGAAAGAAGAAAGAAGAAGAAGAAGAAGAAGAAGAAGAAGAAGAAGAAGGAGAAATATATAAATATTTTAAAAAGGCTAATATGCAAAGTGCCCCCTCAGGAGTTCCACAGGGAGATGGGGAGTTCAATCAATCACTATGACACGCGCGGACCACCAGGGGGCAGCACGGGATAAAGGAAGGCTTTATTTCTTATAATGGGATTAATGCAGGCCTGCTGCCAAAAGTGTCAACTGGACTTAAAAGTCACTAATCAGCTGACCTTAAATAGGGAGATCATCCAGAATTATCCAGGTGGGTGCAATGTCATCGCAAAAGCAGATGTGGGGCGTCAGAGGAGAGAGAAAGATGTGAGGAGAAGAGCAGGGGCAGAGTGATGGGACAGGAGAGGACGGTGGAATGGGCTGTAATTCCAGGAACGCAAGCAGCCTCTGGAGCTGGGAAAGGCAGGGGAAAAGTGCCCTCTAGAGCCTCTGAAAAGGAACGCAGCCTTACCAACACCGTGGGTTTAGCCCAAGCATGTCAAACCCACGGGCTGCAGAACCACAACCAGTATTTTTGCAGCCCAGCCAATATAACGTTATGTAAGAAACCCTAACCGGTTTGTCTCAGTGGATAGAGCATTGGCCTGCGGATTGAGTCAAGGGCACGTACCTTGACTGCAGGAGAAGGGAGAAGGCACATCCCCAGTGTGTGGGGGGGGAGGGGGTGCAGGAGGCAGCTGATTGATGTTTCTCTCTCATCAATGTTTCTAGCTCTCTATCCCTCCTGCACACCCCCCACTGGGGATGTGCCCGCAACCGAGGTACATGCCCTTGATCGGAATCGAACTTGGGACCTGGCCGGTGCTCTATCCACTGAGCCACACCGGTCAGGGCTCCTGCTGTCACTTTCATTACAGGGTCAGGCTCTGACCTCCCACGGGGGCCCCTGCGTCTAGGCAGGTACCTCCTGGCGCGGCGGGAAGGTGACAGCGGAGGAGCCGCACAGACATCCCGGCCCCGGGGCACGCGGGCACGCTGCCGCACACAGCGCGGTGCTCGCTCAGCGGTGGCCACGCACCCAATGCTGCGCCCGATCCTCCCGCAGAACCAGCTCACGCCACCCACACCCAGCCAGAGTCACCGTGCCCGGCCCGACCTCCGGTGGAGGGGGAAGGCGCACCTCGGGCCCTGCCACCCCGGGAGCCCACGCGCAGGCGCCGGCACCTGGCGGTCTCCCCTGCACAACCGCGAGCGTCACAGCGTGGGGACCGGCGCTCAGCGGTCCCGGGGGCGTGGCCCGGGCCCTGACACTGACACTGACACACACACTGACACACACACCAACACACACACACTCACACAGACACACACACACTGACATACATACTGACACACACACACTCTCTCTCTCACACACACACTGACACACACACACACCGACACACACACTCACTGACACACACACCGACACACACACACACACACACACTGACACATACACTCACACACATACCGACACACACACTCACACACACACTGACACACACACTCACACTGACACACCGACACTCACACACCCACACAGACACACACAGACACTCACACACCCACAGACACACACCAACACACACACACTCACACAGACACACACACACTGACATACATACTGACACACACACACACACTCTCTCACACACACCCTGACACACACACACACTGACACACACACCAACACACACACACACTCACACAGACACACACACACTGACATACATACTGACACACACACACACTCTCTCTCACACACACCCTGACACACACACACACTGACACACACACCGACACACACACACACACACACACACACACTGACACATACACTCACACACATACCGACACACACACTCACACACACACTGACACACACACTCACACTGACACACCGACACTCACACACCCACACAGACACACACAGACACTCACACACCCACAGACACACACCAACACACACACACTCACACTGACACGCACACACACACACGCTCTCTCACACACTCACACTCACACTGACACACACACTCACACACATACCGACACACACACTCACACACACACTGACACACACACTCACACTGACACACCGACACTCACACACCCACAGACACACACCAACACACACACACTCACACTGACACGCACACACACACACGCTCTCTCACACACTCACACTCACACTGACACACACACTCACACACGCACACGCACACACTCACACTCACACACACTGACACTCATACACACTCACACACTCTCTCTCTCTCACACGGACAGAGACTCATACACACTCACACACTCTCTCTCTCTCTCTCACACGGACAGAGACTCATACACACTCACACACTCTCTCTCTCTCACACGGACAGAGACTCATACACACTCACACACTCTCTCTCTCTCACACGGACAGACACTCATACACACACACACACTCTCTCTCTCTCTCACACGGACAGACACTCATACACACTCACACACTCTCTCACACGGACAGACACTCATACACACTCACACACACTCTCTCTCTCTCTCACACTGACAGACACTCATACACACTCACACACACTCTCTCTCTCTCTCACACTGACAGACACTCATACACACTCACACACACTCTCTCTCTCTCACACTGACAGACACTCATACACACTCACACACACTCTCTCTCTCTCTCACACTGACAGACACTCATACACACTCACACACACTCTCTCTCTCTCTCACACTGACAGACACTCATATACACACTCGCGCGCGCGCGCACTTCTCCCGCACCACAGGCCGCGGCTGCGCTTGGGGCCTCCTCGCCCGGGGCCTTTCGCGCCCCGACACCCGCCCCTCGCACCCCGCGCCGGCTCCTCCCGGACGCGGACCGCTTACCGCTCGGGACCCAACTGCGCCCCGGGGCGTCGGGAGGAGGCGCCGGGGCGGAGGTTAGCCCCGACGGCGTCCATCCGGGGAATCGGAGCCTAATCACCCAGTGCGCGGCGGACGCGCCTCCCAGAGTGCAACGCGGAGCGCTCCTAAGCGAAGCCGCGCCTCGGGGGCCTCTGGGAAATGTAGTCCAGAGTCCGGGGATCCGCGGAGATGGAAGCGGCTCGCCTCCTCCTCAGCGTGCCGCTCTCCGAGCCCCGAAGGAACGCTGTCGCAGAGGCTTCTGGGAAATGCAGTTCGCACAGGGCGAGCCCCTGGGGCTGGAAGCCGGGGTCCTTCAGAAGGCACCTCGTGCTGTCCCCTGAAGGACCCGTGCCCCCAGGATATTTGGGATGGCGCAGGGAGAGAATGGATTACAGAGCCGCAGAAGCTACAAATGCTGGGAGCCCTGCCCACATTCAGATTCCTCCTAGCAAGCCCTAGCCGGCTTGGCTCAGTGGATAGGGCATGAGCCTGCAGACTGAAGGGTCCCAGGTTTGATTCTGGTCAGGGCACATGCCTGGGTTTCGGGCTCAATCCCCAGCGGGGGGCTTGCAGGAGGAGGGGGCAATCGATGAGTCTCTCAAAAAATCACTGATGTTTCTATCTCTCCCTTCCTCTCTGAAATCAATAAACATATATTTTTTAAAATATTTAAAAATATTTTTTAAAAATGTGAAGGTTTGCCCTAGCTGATTTCGCACAGTGGTTGGAACGTGGACCAGACCACTGAAAGGTCCCAGGTTTGATTTCGGTCAAGGGCACATACATCAGTTTCAGGCTCAATCCCCAGGCCCCGTCAGAGTGTGTGCAGGAAGCAACCAATCAATGTATGTATGAGAGAGAGAAACATCAATGATAAGAATCATTCATTGACTGCCTCCTGCATCCCCCCACCCCCCACCCCCCGCCCCAACTCCACTAGGGATCAAGCCAGCAACCTGGGCACGTGCTCTCCTGATTCAACCACTGAGCCATGCCCTGGCTAATGTCTCTTTCACCTCTATGTTTCTCCCCCTCCCTTCCATTCTAAAAAATCCAATGGAAAAAATATACTCAGGTGAGAATTAACAAAAAGTGATACAGGTTTGCAATTGCACCAAGGTCCACACCCTTAGCTCTCATGGTTTTGCTTGTTTTTAAATTTGATTGATTTTAGAGACAGAGGAAGTGAAAGAGAAATATTGATTTGTTGTTCCACTTATTTATACCTTCAGGGCTGTTTCTTATATGTGCCCTGACTGTGGATTGAACCAGAAACTTTGGTGTATCCAGATGACCCTTTTTAAAAAATATATATTTTGCCGAAACCGGTTTGGCTCAATGGATAGAGCGTTGGCTTGGGGACTGAAGGGTCCAGGTTCGATTCCGGTCAAGGGCATGTACCTTGGTTGCTGGCATATCCCCAGTGAGGGGTGTGCAAGAGGCAGCTGATCAATGACTCTCATAGATGTTTCTAACTCTCTATCTCCCTTCCTCTCTGTACAAAATCAATAAAATATATTAAAAAAATATATATATATATTTTATTGATTTTTTTACAGAGAGGAAGGCAGATACTTAGTAACATTGATGAGTCATTGATCAGCTGCCTCTTGCCCGCCCCCTACTGGGCATGTGGCCGAAACCAAGGTACAGAATTGAACCCAGGCCCTTCAGTCCGCAGGCAGGATGACGCTTATTCACTGAGCCAAACCGGTTTCGGCTATCTTTATTTTTTTTAATTATTATTTTAAATATATATTTTTATTGATTTTATTTTTTAAATTATATTTTTATTGATTTTAGAGAAGAATAGAGAGGGAGAGATAGAAACCCCGATGAGAATCATTTATAACCTGCCTCCTGCACACCCCACACAGGGGATTGAGCCTGCAACCCGGGCATGTGCCCTGACTGGGAATGTACCCATGAACTGGTTCATAAGTCAATGCTCAACCACTGAGCCACACCAGCTGGGCCATTTTATTTTTATATTATTATTACAGAGCCATGTATCTTAATTTAATTAAGTTACAGAAGTCATTATTCCTTACATTGGCTCAGTGGTGGTGTCAACCTATGAACTGGGAGGTCACGGTTTGATTCCAGGTCGGGGCACAAACCCAGGTTATTGACTCGATCCCCAGGGTGGGCCTGCAGGAGCAGCTGATCCATGATTCTCTCTCATCATTGAAGTTCCCTCTCTCTTTTTCCCTTCCTTTCTGAAGTCAATAAAAACATATTAAAAATAAAAACCAAAACAGCCGGTGTGGTTGAGCATCGGCCTTTGCACCCAAAGCTCTCGGGTTCCATTCCCAGTCAAGGGCGCATGCCCAGGCTGCAGGTTCAGTCTTTGGTCTGGGTGCATGCAGAGGCAGTCAATTGATGTTTCTCTCTCCCTCTCCCTCCCTCTCTCTCTAAAATCAATAAAAACATACAAAAACACACACACAACACAAACAAAAAGAGAAACAGTTTGCATTCCCAGGAGGTATATACTGTGACCTCTTACAAGGCATTTCCAGATATGTGTGAAGCCATAAAATTTTATTGAAGAACATAAAAAAGACGTGATTCACTGAAACCGGTTTGGCTCAATGGATAGAGCATCGGCCTGCGGACTGAAGGGTCCCAGGTTCGATTCCGGTCAAGGGCATGTGCATTGGTTATAGGCACATCCCCAGTGGATGTGCAAGAGGCAGCTGATCGATGTTTCTCTCTCATCGATGCTTCTGGCTCTTTGCCCCTCTCCCTTTCCCTCTAATAAAAAAAATCAATAAAATATATATATTTAAAAACCGAAAAAACAACAACAGCAGTTTCTGCGGACAAGGAGCCGCCATCTCGCCCAGAGCGACGGGGTGGGCAGAGGAGAGGCAGGTCCCCCACCCCCCACCCCAAGGGGGAGTGATGATGAGGGGAGGGGAAGAATGGAGAAGGGAGGGTGTGTGCGCCTCCGGACCCGGTGAGATCTGGGGAACCCCAGGACCTGGGGGAGGAAGCGGCCAGCCCGCGAGGGGCGGCACACCGGGAGGAAGGGGAGAATCCGCATTCGGAGGGAGGGCTCCACATGGTGAGGAGGGTCCTTGATGGGCTCTTAGCTGCTAAAAATGTAGCAGGAAAACCATGAGGCCGGTGGTGTCCACACCGCAGGAAGGCAGGACGGGAGCGGAGATGGTAACCAATGGTAACCAATGACGCCGGCGGATCGCAGGACTCGACCGGCGGGTGCGAGAATGTAAACTTCCGCAGCCACCACCCCCGAAGCCGAGCTGTGCTGGTCTGCGGACCGGGGAGCCGCCGAGCCCCGGTTTCCACCGGAGGAACCTCCGACGGAACGTGACCTCGAGGCCTCTGAATCGGCTTCCGGGTCTGCGGGGAAACTGCGCAGGCGCGGCGCTGGGAGGGGCGAGGGGCGGGGCCTGGACTGCAGAACGAAAGTGGGGAGCACTTTGGCATCCGGGTTAAGCGGATGTAGGAACTGGGTCTGAAAGGGGCGTGTCCACTTCCGCCCCGCCCCCAGAGCGTGCGTTTGCGGATCTATCTGCCCAGCTCAACTGGATGCTCTGGGTTCCCGTGCATTTGAATTTCCTTTGTGTAATGTGGGGCAGGGTTAAGAAAAGTTTAGGGTGGTGAGGACCCACTTATATTTGGAAGCTTTTTTTTTTTTCCTTTTTAAAAATATATATTGTATTGATTTTTTACAGAGAGGAAGGGAGAGGGATAGTTAGAAACATCCATGAGAGAAACATCGATCAGCTGCCTCCTGCACACCCCCTACTGGGGATGTGCCGGGGACCAAACTAGAAGCTTCAGAGGGAATATGGCCCTGCCTTTGAATCTTCTAGCTTCATGGTTTGGTACAAACCTTGTACCAAAAAGTACATGCCTTTGACTGGAATCGAACCTGGGACCCTTCAGTCCGCAGGCCGATGCTCTATCCACTGAGCCAAACCGGTTAGGGCTGTTTTCCTTTTAATAAGCTGAAAATGGTTTAGTATTAAACTGTTTTTACTGATGGTTAGAGACACTGTGAGCCTAGCGGATGCTCTGGAATCTTGGAGCAGCTGTTGAAGTAGGAATGTTCAAACTTATAAAGACTTTTTTTATTTTTTTATTGATTTTTCACAGAGAGGAAGGGAGAAGGATAGAAAGTTAGAAACATCGATCAGCTGCCTCCTGCATACCCCCCCACTGGGTACATGCATGTACAATTAAGGTACCTGCTCCACCCCCCCCCCCCACCAGAATTGAACCTGGGTCCCCCCACTCCGAAGGCTGACCTCTATCCACTGAGCCACACCAGTTAGGACCGAATATCTCCAGTCTTGTTCCTAGTTTGACCACGTCTCTGACATCTTGGGTCCACCGGCATCGTTGCTCCTCCACAGGACCCTCAATACCTCAGTTTCCGGGAGCTCTTGCCTGTGGAAACTGCACGGTCAGATGGCCGCCCCCATGGTGCTCCACCACAATGCCCACGGGCGCTGTCATCTTTCCTACAGGGGAGGGGGGCCTGAATAAAACAACACCAGCTCCACGTTGGCTTTCCGTCGGCTCCGGCCTCTGAAAACTTACTCAGCACAGTGTTGCTGACCAAGTGACTTGCTGTCACGAGTCCAAAAGGTGATTTCAAAATTCTCAGATAAAAATAAAAATTGAAAAAGTAATGAAATAAAATAAAGCCAGATAAAAATAAATAAAAATTGAAAAAGTAATAAAGTAAAATAAAGCCAGATAAAAATAAATAAAAATTGAAAAATTAATAAAGTAAAATAAAGCCAGATAAAAATGAATAAAAATTGAAAAAGTAATGAAATAAAATAAAGCCAGATAAAAATAAATAAAAATTGAAAAAGTAATAAAATAAAATAAAATAAAATAAAATAAAGCCAGGTAAAATTCTCTTGGCTTTGCCCTGAAAGGCGAATGAATGCCATCCAGATGGGCCGCTTGGGGGACTGGATCAGAAGGAGGTGGGCGTGGTCACGTTGCTGCGTCACAGAGCCACGCCCACGGCCAGAACGGGACTCTCAGAAGCGTCCCTAGCAACAGAGAGAGAGGGGCTGGGGCACCGAACGAATGGTGGTGGAAGGGAGCTGAGCCTTAGGCCGTCGCCGTGGGGTCTTGAGCGCAGCATCAGGTGGGTCTGCGCGGGGCTGCGGATGGGGGCGCCTCTGAGGCGAGAGGAGGGCTCTTTGGGGACTTTGGTTCCGTCACCAGGGAATCTTGGCTTTAGAGATCCTCCCCGCGGCGGTCAAGGTTATCAGCGTATGAAGACATACATGATGGACAATGCGAACGGCCTGGGTAATGCTGTTGGTGCTCAGTGACTGAGAACTGGAGTGTGCCCTCGCTGGTTTGGCTCAGTGGATAGAGCGTCAGACTGAGGGTTCCCAGGTTCGATTCCAGCCAAGGGCACATGCCTGGGTTGTGGGCTCGATCCCCAGTGGGGGCATGCAGGAGGGAGCCGATCAATGAAGTTTCTATCTCTCCCACGAGCTTGCTCTCTCTCTCTCTCTCTCTCCCTTCCTCTCTAAAATCAGTAAAATATATCTTGGAAAAAAGAACTGGAGTGAGCTCTAGCCGGTTTGGCTCAGTGGATAGAGTGTTGGCCTGTGGACTGAAAGGTCCCGGGTTCGATTCCGGTCAAGGTAACGTACCTCGGTTCCAGGCTCTTCCCTGCCGGGGCCCTGGTCAGGGTGCCTGCAGGAGGCAACCCATCAATGTGTTTCTCTCTCACCAGTGTTTTCCTCTGTCTTTCCCTGTCTCTACCACTCTCTCTAAAAGATCAATGGGAAAAATATCCTCAGATTAAAAAAAAAAAGAATTGGAGTGAGTGATTGGGGGTGAAATCTGAACATGGGGGTGAAGGTAGCTGCTATGGCCCCGAAGGACTAGGGGAGGCAAGAAATGCCGGAATTCTCCTGGGGAATTCTCTCAGGAGCCAAAGCTTCTCAGGACAGGACCTGGGCAGTGCAAGGCACAGTTCCCCAGAGTTCAAGGAAGAGCCTGGACCCCATCTCCTGAGCTGGAACACATGCCCCAGAAAGAGGGGCAAGAACCCCATGAGAGCCGTGGGAATCGGCCTGTGCCATGGGCTCCCCTGTGGTATCCTCTTCATCCTCACCCAGCATGAAGGGGACAGGAACCATTTGAAGCAAGATGAAGGCTCAGCAGAACATGCGGGCATCCAACACGGCGCAGTAGGAGAGCCAGAGTTTAAGGGCCTCCTCTCAGCATGCGGGGGTCTCCTGAGGCTGGGTCTGGGGTGGGGGTGCCGACCTGAAGCCCACTGCAGCCCTCCTCTGGATTGGTTGGATGGACGGTGGCCTCCAGACTGCGACTTCAGTTTGGGTTTGGCTACAATTCTGGCCATGGCCTCGGAGGCCCACCAGAGGGCGCATGGAGCCGAGGCTGCTGCCAGCCCTCCTCCTCCCCCTGCTTTCCCTCCCTCCCCTGGCTCTCCCTCCCCTACCTGAGAAACCAGCCAAATGCAAATAAAGTTATTGAGTGTTTTGAAAAAAGAAAAAAGAAAAAAGAAAAGAAAAGAAAAGAAAAGAAGAAAAGAGAAAAGAAAAGAAGAGAAAAGAAGAGTGGGGAATGAAGTATGGTAGCAATCATCTCAGGTAGGAACTGTGGTTTGGGTTCTGTACTTATTTGTTTGCTAAAACGATATAAAGTTATTTTGATTTTCTGAACTTACCTATGCTATGCCAATACTCTATTGGCATAGAGTGGTTTAAATGTCCCATTGATTGTGATCTCACTGGTCATCTTTCCAGGAATCAGAACAGCGCAATTATCCTAAATTGTCTCAGTAGCTACAGATAGTGCTTTCCTGTGGACTCAGTGATCCCAGAATCTGGACAGCACAGTTATTCTAAATTGCCCTGGTGGTCCCAGATAATGTGTTTCTGTTGATGCAGTGATTCGTAGATACTTTACAAAACGAAGTTGCTCCATTTTGCTTCTGTAAAAATGCTTTTCGCGAGACAGTTTCCTCATTCCAGAAACAAAGTCCAGGCTGCCCCCAGGCTCCGCCCCGCCCCCTCACTCTGGCCCCGCCCCGGCCCCGCCCCCACCGCGGGGCCGCTCCGCTCAGGCCCCGCCCCTCGCAGGGAGGCGCACGCGCAGTCCTGGCGCCGGAAGCGGCTGCGGAGGGCCGGTGGCGGCTCCCTGAGGCGGTGTCTGTGCTTTAAAGCCGCTGCTCCCGGCCCCTCCCCGCAGGGCGGGCTGAGGGCGCTGCGGGCGCTGAAGTCCGTGTGGGAGCCCCGCCCGGAGCCCCTCCCGGCGGTGAGTGCGCGTCCCGGGGGCTGCGCAGTGGAGGCGCCGCGTTCCTTTGGGGGAAACTGAGGCCCGGCCCGCGGTCTGTCCGCCTCTGGCTGTGGGCCCGCCCGCCGCGTGGTTTTCCCGCCGAAAACCGTCCCCGGGGCCGCCGGGGCCCCCGCGGGGCTGGAGGTCTGGTCAGTGGTTCCCGCCCTTTGCCCTCCCCCGCCCGGCGCTTCCCGCCCAAAGAGCCCGGATGGCCCCGGCCTGGGGGTCCCGCCCGCCCTCCTGGGCCCCCCATTAATCAGGTCTGAGTGCCAGGGGGGCCAGGGCCATGGGGTGGGCTCGGGGAGAACGCGGTGTCCCCGGAAGAGGGACCTGCCCCAGGGAGGGCTTTGTGGGAGCGGTGACTGCGGGGCGGGGGCCGGGCTGGGGGGCAGGAGAGGGAGGGGAGACAGACCCGGGGAGGAGGAGGGCGGGGAGGGGGCCACAGTGGATGGGGGAGCAGAGGGGGCGCAGCACGGAGGCAGCCAGCTGTGGGGAGCAGCACAGACTGTACCAGGCAGCAGCGGGGACACGGGCGTGGGGTGGGAAAGAGCAGACGTGTATGCAGATGGGAGCAATCAGAAAGAGCATGTGAATGTGAGATAGTTTTTTTAAAAAATATATATTTTATTGATTTTTTACAGAGAGGAAGGGAGAGAGATAGAGAGTTAGAAACATCGACGAGAGAGAAACATCGACCAGCTGCCTCCTGCACACCTCCCACCGGGGATGTGCCCGCAGCCAATGTACATGCCCTTGACCGGAATCGAACCTGGGACCCTTCAGTCCGCAGGCCGACGCTCTACCGCTGAGCCACACCGGTTTCGGCGTGAGATAGTTTTATGGTCCAGGTGTAGGGACAGACAGAGAGAAAAGGGGAGAAAGCGGGAGAGGGGACACAGGAAAGGACCACAGCGGAGAGAAAGGGAACAGAGAGACAGAGCCGAAACTGATTTGGCTCAATGGATAGAGCATCCACCTGTGGACTGAAAGGTCCCGGGTTCGATTCCTGGCAAGGGTACGTACCTTGGTTGCAGGAACATCCCCAGTAGTGGCGTGCAAGAAGGCAGCTGATCGATGATTGTCTCTCATAGATGTTTCTAACTCTCTATCCCTCTCTCTTTCTCTCTGTAAAAAATCAATAAAATATATTTAAAAAACAAAAACAGAGAGACAGAGACAGATCCATAGACAGAAATACATAGCAGTGGGAGGAGGGGAATCCTGATATGGGTGAGGGGCGAGCTGATGGGATGTGGTTGGTTAAGTTGTGACATATTGGCTTATGTTTAATTGTATAACTCACTTATTTAAACAGATTTGAATGAGAATTACAAATCTCCAGTTTATAAGTCTTGCAAATTGTACAATTATTTGCTTCCATTTGCAACCTTTAATCACATAGAGAGAGAGAATGATATGTTGATCATGGGCCACTTGTCATTTCCTGGTAATTGAAGAAGGAGGTGGCCTTGGACCAGAGATGACTAAATCTGATGCTTTTTTTTTTTTTTTTTTAAATATATTTTATTAATTTTTTACAGAGAGGAAGGGAGAGAGAGAGAAACATCGATGAGAGAATCACCAATCAGCTGCCCCCTGCACACCCCCTACTGGGGATGTCCCTGCAACCAAGGTACATGCCCTTGACCAGAATCCAACCTGGGACCTTTCAGTCCGACGCTCTATCCACTGAGCCAAACCTGTTTCGGCAAGTCTGATGCTTTTTCAAGGAATATTAGAAGTACTGGATATTTTTTTATGTGCCATTCTCTGAAACTATTGAAGGATGGACTCGATTGATCTGGATCTTGGTTCCCACAGGGCCCCTCTATTCATGTTGACGTCACTTGATGAGCATATTTCAGTTGGTAATTTTACCCAAAGGCTTTAGCAGGAAGACATATTCTCTGTAATATCCTGGGAAAGGGGAAAGGAATTCTGCCTGGGAAAACTGCATGTGTACAAGTTCTTGTTCAAAACCCCGACCCCCCCACTACCCAGAGGTCTCGGGTGTGCTGGCTCTGATGTCTGTACCCAGTGCTACTGAAAACAGCTCTGGGAGATCCTTGCAGTCCCCGGGAGGGAACTGGTTAAAGATGCCCTGTCATGTGCCCCAGGGCAGGCATATTAAGAGGAGCTAAGGGGTATTCTCTTGGGTTTGGGGGTTCAGCAGAGCAGCACATGCTCTCATTGCTGTAGGAGTTTGTGGAAGTCTTTGGAGAGACAAACACCTGAAGACAGATTAAAACCCCTCACAGTGTGGTCTCCATGTAGAAGCTCATTATTCCTGGCCTTCCTGTGACAAAGGACAGGAGGGCTTGTCCTTTTCCCCAATTCCAGGTCCTTCTGACTGTGAGTGTGAGGGGAGCTGATTACCAGGCTGTGTGGTCACCTTTGAAGGCACATTCTGTGACTCCTCAACACAGTGTCACCTGAGGAAACAACCCAGACCCCATCAGGACCAGGAGCAATGGCTGCTTCTCAGGTAAAAGATGTGTCCTGTTCGCTTTTCATATATTTTTCTTTCCCTTCCCAAGCCTGTGTCCCCTGGCCCTTCTGCCTGATACAGTCTGTCCTGTTACCCAGAGCTGGCTGACTCAATGCTGCTTCTCCCTCTGCTCTGTCATCCCTAAACCCGCCTTCTATCCCTGCACTTTCTCCCCCAATTCTTTTCCTCGAACCAGTCTATCTAAAGTGCCTCCCCCTTTGTTGCCCCCACTTCTGTCAACTAGGATCACTGTCCGTGTCAGTCCCCATCATCTCCCTGGGGCTCCTTCCTCTTCTCCATATTTCTGTACTTCTAATGTTCTCGCCTTTCCAGCTTGTTTTCCTTTCCTTCTTTTCTGTTTTCTTTTTTTAAATATATTTTTACTAGAGGCCTGGTGCACGAAATTCATGCATGAAGCTCGGGGAGTTGGGGAGTCCTTCAGCCCAGCCTCGGGGAGTTGGGGAGTCCTTCAGCCCAGCCTGCACCCTCTCCAATCTGGGACCCCTAGAGGGATGTCTGTTTGCCCCTTTAGGCCCAATCCCAGTAGGCTACAAAGTGGGATCAGGCCTAAACTGGCAGTCGGACATCCCTCTCATAATCCAGGACTGCTGTCCAACTGCTCGCCTGCCTGCCTTCCTGATTTCCCCTAACCGCTTCTGCCTGCCTGCCTGATCACGGACTAACCACTCCCATGCCAGCCTGATTGATGTCTAACTTCTCTGCTGCCAGCCTGTTTGCCCCCAACTTCTCACTTATGCTGGCCAGGTCACCCCTAACTGCCCTCCCCTACAGGGTTAATTGCCTTCAACTGCCCTCCCTTGAAGGCATGGTCCCTCTCAACTGCCCTCTCTTGCAGGCTTGGTGCCTCCCAACTGCCCTCCCCTGCTGGCTATCTTGTGGTAGCCATCTTGTGTCCACATGGGGGCATACATCTTTGACCACATGGGGGCAGCTATTGTGTGTTATAGTGATGGTAAATCTGCAAATTACTCTCACTAGATAGGATAGAGGCCTGGTGCATGGCTGGGTGCCAGCTGGTTTGCCCTGAGTGTGTCCCAGAGCAGGGTGTACCCTTGGGGTGTAGGGTGGCCTGAGCGAGAGGCCTGTGGTGGTTTGCAGGCAGCCATGCCCCCTGGAAACCGAAGCGAAGCGGAGGCCCTGGTATCTGGAATTTATTTACCTTCTACAATTGAAACTTGGTAGCCTGGAGCGGAGCCAAGCCTCCTTCTTGTTCCAAGGCCAGCAGCCATTTCTCTTTGAATTTGTTTACCTTCTGTAATTGAAACTTTGTAGCCTTGAGTGGAGGCTTAGGCCAGCAAGGGCAGGTGGAAAACTTTGCTTCCTACGTTGCCTGAGAGACCCAAACCTTCCCCCTGCTCTCTATGGCTGTATCCAGCTTGGTTGGGTTTATTTGCATACTCGCTCTGATTGGCTGATGGGCACGACTGGTGGGTGTAGCCGAGTAATGGTTAATTAGCATATTACTATTTTATTAGGTAGGATTGATTTCAGAGAGGAAGAAAGAGGGAGAAAGGGAGAGAAAAACATCAATGATGAAAGAGTGTCGCCGGAACCGGTTTGGCTCAGTGGATAGAGCGTCGGCCTGGGGACTGAAAGGTCCCGGGTTCGATTCCGGGCAAGGGCATGTACCTTGGTTGGGGGCACATCCCCAGTAGGGGGTGTGCAAGAGGCAGCTGATCGATGATTCTCTCTCATCGATGTTTCTAACTCTCTATCCCTCTCTCTTCCACTCTGTGAAAAATCAATAAAATATATTTAAAAAAAGAAAAAAAAAGAAAAAAAAAAAAAGAAAGAGTGTCATTGATTGGCTGCCTCCTGCACAACCCCACTGGGGATTGAAACCACAACCCTGGCATGTGCCCTTGACCGGAATCGAACCGGGGACCCTTGAGTCCATAGGCTGACGCTCTACCCACTGAACCAAACTGGGTAGGGCTATTTCCTGTTTTCTTATGATAGTCAGTGTCAGCAGTTTCTATTTTTCTCGGTCTATTTTTTAATGTATATTTTTATTGAGTTCAGAATGGAAAGGAGAGGGAGAAACATATAGAAACATCAGTGAGCAGAGAGAAGCATTGATCAGCTGCCTACTGCATTCCCCCAACTGGGTATCCAGTGTGAAACCTGGAGTGTGACCTGACCAGGAATGGAACCCTGCCCTCCTGGTTCAGAGGTCAAAGCTGTGTCTTTGAGCATCACTGGCCGGATAATAATTCTCTCTCTTTTCTCATAGCCTTCTCTGCCTTCGTTTTATGCAGTCTCCCTAAGGTCAGGAAGCATTCCCACCTTCACTTAATGACTTGCAACTCTTCAGAACATCCCTTTTGTGACAGATCCACCTGGGAAGGCAGACATGTCTAACATTCCTATTGGAATGGGTTCAGAGGCTCTAGTACACTGATCAGCAAACTCATTTGTCAACAGAACCAAATATCAACAGTACAACGATTGAAATTTCTTTTGAGCCCTAGCCAGTTTGGCTCAGTGGATAGACCATCGGCCTGCAGACTCAAGGGTCCCCTGTTCGATTCTGGTCAAGGGCATGTACCTTGGTTACAGGCACATCCCCAGTAGCGGGTGTGTAGGAGGCAGTTGAATCTCTCATCAGTGTTTCTAACTCTCCATTCCCCTCCCTTCCTTTCTGTAAAAAAAATCAGTAAAATATTTTTTATTTTTTTAATATTTATTTATTTTTAATATATTTTATTGATTTTTTACAGAGAGGAAGAAAGAGGGATAGAGAGTTAGAAATATCGATGAGAGAGAAACATCGATCACTGCCTCTTGCATACCCCCTACTGGGGATGTGCCCACAACCGAGGTAAATGCCCTTGACCAGAAACGAATCTGGGACTTTTCAGTCCGCAATCAGACGCTCTATCTACTGAGCCAAACCGGTTTCAGCAGTAATATATGTATGTGTGTGTGTATATATATATATATATATGGTAAAAGAATATATTTAAACAAGTAAGATATATTATTAAAAAATTATTTTGAGAGCTAAAGTTTTAAAACTTAAACGTCTTCTAAGGCCACTTCTTCAAAATAGACTTGCCCAGTCTGTGGTATTTTGTGGAAGAGCCATGCTCAAGGGGCCACACATTGCGGTTTACCAAACACTGCCCTACATGATCTCTTAGAGAGTTCCCCAAAGTGATATTATTAATGTATGTTCAGTTTCATTAAATTTCTATAATATAGTTCTCCACTATACATACAAAATTTGAAACAAATGTACTAATAAGAATAATTAGATCTCAGAGGGTGGCGTGGATCAGTGGTGTAGAGTTTGATAGCCGGTCCAGGGCAAGTAGCACCTGAGAATCTGTGGTAGGCAGCCCATCCATGTGTCTCTGTGTCTCTTTCACATTGATGTCTCTCTATTTCTCTCCCCCTCCCCACTTCCTTCCTTTTGTTCCTCTACCTCCTTGCCTTACACTCTTGAAAAGTCAGTGGAAAAAATCTCCCCGGGTGAGAATTTACAACCACACAAAGTAAACAATAGGTCTAACTTATTTTGTATCCTTATGTTTCTCTCATTGTGTTTCTCTCATACAACACAAAGGGATCATACACAGATGAGATTTACAGAATCACTAAACCATCCTGATTTCATAGTTGTAAAATGTGTGTCTCTGTGCCTAAACTGTTAATATTATTTCAGCTATTTTTTCTCTTTTTTTTCCCTCCTTACGTATTTTTTTATGGATTTTAGAGAGGAAGGGAGAGGTAGAGAGAGATAGAAACATCAATAATGAGCTGAAACCTGTTTGGTTCAGTGGATAGAACGTCAGCCTACAGACTGAAAGGTCCCAGGTTCGATTCCGGTCAAGGGCATATACCTTGGTTGCGGCACATCCCCAGTAGGCGGGGTGTAGGAGGCAGCTGATCGATGTTTCTAACTCCATCTCCCTTCCTCATCAATAAAATATATTTTTTTAAAAAGAGAAAGAAACATCAATAATGAGAGATAATCATGGACTGGATGCCTCCTGCACACCTGACACGGGATTCAGCCTGCAATTTGGTCGTGTGTCCAGACCAGATATCAAACCAATGACATCATCGTCCATGGGTCACCCCTCAACCACTGGGCCACACCAGCTGGACTAGGTAGAATAATCTTGTTCTAAGATTATTCCTAGTAAATTTCACTGAGGATTGTGGTTCCTATGTGTTACATTCCAGAAGAACTGAATTCCATTAACAAAATTCCATTAACATTCAGTTCAAAGTTTTATATGAATTATTTCTTGTGTTCTCTTTTTCTGTGTATTCAGAAGTATGGGATATGATGTCGAAACATTGGCATCACAAGTCAAAAGTTAGCTAGTTACACATGTGAAATCACAGGCCCCATCTCAGAACCTGGATCAGAATCTTTGTCTTTACAGAAGTTCATTTTGTTGTGCTCTGCTTTACACTTCCAACCTAAAATGATACTACCATCTGAGAAATATACTCCAGTGACTCTCAATGATGCAAATACAGCACTGAGAAATCCATATGCCATTCCAAAAGCGGTTTGATTCAGTGGGTAGAGCTTCAGCCTGCGGACTGAAGGGTCCCAGGTTCGATTCTAGTCAAGGGCACGTACCTTGGTTACGGGCACATATCCAGTGCCCTCAAGAGGCAGCTGATCAATGTTTTTCTCTTATCGATGTTTCTAACTATCTTTCTCCCTTCCTCTCAGTAAGAAATCAATAAAAAATATATTAAAAAATCCATATGCCTGTGTCCATACCTTAATTTTATTTCATTTATTTTTTTCTTTTGTCAGGGTATTTTTATTGATTTCAAAAAGGAAGGGAGAGAAAGATAGGTACATCAATGTTGAGAGAGAATCATTGATCGGCGCCCTTCTGCACGTGCCCTACTGGGGATGGGGCCGGCAACCCAGGCATCTGTTCTTGACTGGAATTGAACCTGCGACTCTTCAGTTTGCAGGGGACACTCGTATCTACTGAGCCAGACTGACTGTGGCTGTACCATAATTTTAAAGTTATTTTTTTCCTGTAAAGTAAAATCTACCGTGGATGTGTGGACATATGTCAGCCTCATTTGTCAGTGTTAGAAAACACATCAGAGAATGCTATTTGGGGCAAAGGAATCTTACTTGGTGATTTAGGAATACTCTCGTAGGTGCAGACCTCTTCTAACACTGTTTCATGTTGGGTGACATGGTGAACTCTTCTGGTGACCTCTTGGTAAATGTGTGTTTTCTTTCAGGGACCGTTGACCTTCGGGGATGTGGCCATAGACTTCTCTCAGGAGGAGTGGAAGTGCCTGGACCCAGCTCAGCGGAAGTTGTACCTGGATGTGATGATGGAGAACCACAGCAACCTGGCCTTCCTGGGTGAGCATGACTCCTTCCCGAGTTCCTACTCCACCCACAGGGTTTTTTTTGTTTTGTTTATTTTTTATATATGTTTTATTGATTTTTTTTTAAAGAGAGGGAGAGGGATAGAGAGTCAGAAACATCAATGAGAGAAAAAAATGCCGATCAGCTGCCCCCCCGCATACCCGCCACTGGGGATGTGCCCACAACCAAGGCACACGTGCCTTACCAGAATCGAAACCGGGACCCCCTCGGTCTGCAGGCTGACACTCCGCTGAGCAAACAGATTAGGGCCACCTGCATGGTTTTATTTTCTTCATTTTAAAATCACTAAGGGGCTTCTTCTTTCTGTGTTAGATACTCTCGAGGAACAAATTGGGCCCTATCTGGTTTGGCCCAGTAGGTAGGCTCAGTGGCCTGCAGACTGAAAGGTCCCAGGTTAGATTCTGGTCTTGGACTAATGCCTGGATTGCTGTCTTGCTTGCAAGTAGGGGACGTGCAGGAAGCAACATATCAAGGATTCTGTCTCATCACTGATGTTTCTATCTCTTTCTCCCTCTCCCTACCTCTCTAAAAGTAATAATATATATATATATATATATATATATATATATATATATATATATATATATATATATATTTATATTTAGTACTACAAATTGGGGTAGAAAAGACGAGTGGTGCTGTCTTTCTCCAAGGGGCTCTCCTCTTCCTCCTCCTCCTCCTTCTCCTCGGTGTGGCAGCTTAGGATGATCACCAGGAGTGCTAAGGCCTAGACCACCACCACCGGGCTTTGACACACCCTGCAGTTTACCGCCTTTGGGACCACTGGGCCCTGCTTAGGCCCGGGGATGCAGCCCCCAACAGGTGGAAGTGGTGGACCCCATCCTGAGGTGGGGTGGTGGGGACCACGCTGCTTAAAGGTGTTGGCACAGGTGCCCAGAGGACTCCAAGGTGACAGGGGGGTGGTAGGTTCGAGTTAGGCCTAGCCTTGTGGTGGCCCAAGAAGTCGGTGTGGCAGGCAGTGGTATCCAGAAGCCTGAGGAGCAGAGTCTACCCCAGTAGCTGGGCTGGGTCCTGGCTGTGGTGGTAGTGGCTGCTGTTATTGTGGAGGCTGAGTGGGATCAGAGATATGGGGCCACCTTTGCTTGGGCTGGGATCCATGGGTCCTGGGTTCTGATTGAGGCCCATGCTGGACAGTGGCAAATGGAAATCATGAAGGCTGCCGCATCCTCTGCCTCCTCCACCCCCAGGGGAGCCACTACGGCTGTGACTCCGGAAGCCATCTCAAAGACATGCCTGTGATAAAGGATTGGTCTACACAGAAGCACAGAAATTGCTTAAGGAATGTGGAAGCCACCTTGCTTCCCAAAAAATGGCAGATGACACCTCATTGTTTCTTTGTAGCAGCCACTGCAGGGACACTCACTGTGTACTACCATTCTGTTCACACTTTGTGTCATGCATAACAGACACTTGTTCAAGATGATTCAAACAGGGAGATCATTGATCATGCACTTCCCTCATATCTCTCTCTCTCTCTCTCTCTCTCTCTCTCTCTCTCTCTCTGTCTTTCTCTCTCTCACTGAAGAAACTGGGAGATGGGGAGTGTTTTGATTATATTGCCATTGTGTGTGAGGGGGTTTGAGTAGATATGATTGGCATAAGTAAACTCTTTGTCCATCTTTATTGTAAGTTTTCCTTATTGTACCTATCTTGAGCTTTCCTTGAATCCTTCACTGGCTCTTGGAATACTCAAAACTGTCATTTGGCCTATAGTTGATGTTAATGTCAAAGTGCACTCACCTGATTGTCAAAACTGAACATTTGTTTTCTTTCAGCTATGTCATCTGAAGATGACCAGGCCTTTATGCCAAATATTGGAATACCAAATTTCTTCTCTGAAATAATTCAGGTAAGACATAAAAGTTGTCTCTTTGATAATGTACACTTAGTGAAAGTCTTGGTATTTGGGGAAGAGTGTGACAAGAAGAGAGAATATTTATATAAACAGCACTAATCTGGAACAATTATCTGCATAAAATAGTTTTTACCTAAAGAGAGAAAGTGTATTATGTGTGTTAGAAACCTCCCAGTTTAAAGTCAGTTACATTGGCAGGTCAGTGTGTTTCTGCACATGAAAGTTGAAAACAACTTCTTACTGCTATAAATTCTTGAAAATAAAATCTGGATAAAGTAGGAATTCACATAGTCTGTGGTATAAGTAACTATTTGAATTGTTTAAAAGGTAGGGTGGGATTAAACTTTCATACAATCATTTCTAAAACATAGAGATTTACACCATAGCTATAAAATTAACCTGTACTTTATTTGGCATTATTTTATGATTTAAAAAACAACCAAACATTTTTATTGATTTCACAGAGTAAGGGAGAGGAGGAGAGAGCCAGTACATCAATTATGGGAGAAAGTTATTCATTGGCTGCCTCCTGCATGCCTCCCACTGTACACTGATTCTGCAACCAGGGCATGTGGCATAACCAGGAAGGAACCATCACCTATTTTTTTCATACATTGAAACTCAACCCCTGAGCCATCCTGGCTAGGCGATTTGACAATCTTTTATTTTTTTAAATTATTTTATTGATTTTTTTTTTTTTACAGAAGAAGAGAGAGGGATAGAGAGTCAGAAACATCGATTAGAGAGACTAACATCGATCAGCTGCCTCCTGCACATGCCCCACTTGGGGTGTGCTTGCAACCAAGGTACATGCCCTTGACTCAAATCTAACCTGGAATCTTTCAGTCCACAGGCTGATGCTCTATCCACTGAGCCAAACCAGTTTCGGCCAATTTGGCAATCTTTTTAAAAAAAATATATTTCATTGATTTTTTACGGAGAGGAAGGGAGAGGGATAGAGAGCTAGAAACATTGATGAGGGAGAATCATTGACCAGCTGCCTCCTCTACATCCCCTCACTGGGGATATGCCTGCAACCAATGTATATACCCCTGATCGGAATTGAACCTGGGACCTTTCAGTCCGCAGGCTGACGCTCTATCCACTGAGCCAAACCGGTTTCAACGATTTGGCTATCTTTTAAACAAGGATTTAATATTCTTCCTCTGACAAGTAATATTTTGTATTTATTTTTTGTCAATAGTTTTAATAAATTAGGAAAGCTTTTTTTTTTATACAACCATCTCGGTTTAATGAGTATTACAACATTGTTCTTGTGGAACAAGTGTGCATGTTTAATGAATTTATAACTGTCACTAAAGGACTTTCTCCATTATTAGCAGAGTATAAATTTTGGCGATAGCAGTTATCAATGGAATGAACACCAGGAAAACTTTAAGCAAGAGTCATATCTTAATCATCAGTCAAGCAAGCATGCAGAGAACTATTATAAAAATGGAAAAGCCTTTGACCAGATAATGTCCAATCACAATATATGTCACGTTTTACCTATTGTGAAGAAGACACTCAAAGGAAATAAATTGGTCCAGTCTGTTCAGCAATCATTAAATTACACCGGAGAAGAGAATATTCCTACTGGGGAGGAGGCTTATAAATGGAATCTGTGTGGGAGAATCTTCAGTCAAACATTCAATCTAAATAGACTGAAAAATACATATATTCAAGAAAAACCTTATACATGTAAATATTGTGGTAAAACATCTCATTCACCTTCAGATTATACTCTAAATCAGAGAATTTATACTGGAGAGACACCTTACAAATGTAAAGCATGTGGCAAAGTCTTTAAATGTCATTCATCTCTTTTTGCACATAAGGAAAGAATTCATACTATTGCAAAATTTTACAGACTCAGAGAAAATGGAAAAGACTTTAGTCAGTCCTCAAGATATACTCAACATTATAAAAATCATACAGGAGAAAAGTCTTATAAATGTTCAGAATGTGACAAAGCCTTTAGCCAGCCCTATATCCTTAGGATTCATCAGAGAATTAATACTGGAGAGAAGCCTTATACATGTAGAGAATGTGGCAAGTCCTTTAGCAGATCCTCAAACCTTACAATGCATCAGAAAGTTCATACTGGAGAGAAGCCTTATACATGTAGAGAATGTGGCAAAGCATTCAGTGTGTCCGCAAAGCTTAATCGACATCAGAGAGTTCATACTGGAGAGAAGCCTTACAAATGTAGAGAATGTGGTCAAGCATTTACATGGTCCTCACAATTTATTGCTCATCAGCAAATTCACACTGGAAAGACTTATAATTGTAGAGAGTGTGGTAAAGCCTTTAGACGTTCCTCATACCTTACTATACATCAGAAAGTTCATACTGGAGAGAAGCCTTATAAATGTAGAGAATGTGGCAAAGCATTCAGTGCGTCCACAAAGCTTAATCGACATCAGAGAGTTCATACTAGAGAGAAGCCTTACAAATGTAGTGAATGTGGTCAAGCATTTACATGGTCCTCACAATTTATTGCTCATCAGCAAATTCACACTGGAAAGACTTATAATTGTAGAGAGTGTGGTAAAGCCTTTGGACATTCCTCATACCTTACTATACATCAGAGAGTTCATACTGGAGAGAAGCCTTATAAATGTAGAGAATGTGGCAAAGCATTCAGTGCGTCCGCAAATCTTAATCGACATCAGAGAGTTCATACTGGAGAGAAGCCTTACAAATGTAGAGAATGTGGCAAATCCTTTGTCACATCCTCAAACCTCAAAGTGCATCAGAGAATTCATACTGGAGAGAAGCCTTATAAATGTAGAGAATGTGGCAAAGCATTCACTGTGTCCACAAAGCTTAATCGACATCAGAGAGTTCATACTGGAGAGAAGCCTTACAAATGTAGAGAATGTGGTCAAGCATTTACATGGTCCTCACAATTTATTGCTCATCAGCAAATTCACACTGGAAAGACTTATAATTGTAGAGAGTGTGGTAAAGCCTTTGGACATTCCTCATGCCTTACTATACATCAGAGAGTTCATACTGGAGAGAAGCCTTACAAATGTAGAGAATGTGGCAAATCCTTTGTCACATCCTCAAACCTCAAAGTGCATCAGAGAATTCATACTGGAGAGAAGCCTTATAAATGTAGAGAATGTGGCGAAGCATTCAGTGCATCCACAAAGCTTAATCGACATCAGGTAGTTCATACTAGAGAGAAGCCTTATAAATGTACAGAATGTGAGAAATCCTTTGGCAGTTCCTCAGAACTTATGAAGCATCAGAGAAATCATACTGGCGAGAAGTCTTAGAAATGTGGAGAATGTGGCAAAGTGTTCAGTGAGTACACAAAGCTTAATCAACATCAGATAGTTCATATTTGAGAGAAGCCATACAAATGTAGAGAATGTGCTAAATCCTTTGGCAGACCCTCAAACCTTACAATGCATCAGGTAGTTCATACTGGAGAGAGGCCTTATAAATGTATATAATGTTTGGCGACTCCTCAGACCTTACTACACATCGGAGAGTTCATACTGGAAAGAAGCCTTATAAATGTGAAAATGTAAAAAAAGCTTTAAAGAGACATTCACATATGACTTTACCTTAGAGACTTCCTAATACAGAGAAACCATACAAATGTAGAGAATGGGCTGGAGTCTTTACCCACAGGTCTAAATTTACTGAACATCAGAGATTTTATAGTGCAGGGAAGGCTTACAACTGTAGAAAATGCGACAAAGCAATGAGGTTGTGGTCATATTTACTGAACATTTTACGAATCATTCTAAAGAGAACCAGCAAAATAAAACGTTATCATGCAAAGATTTAACCATGCTTTATCATTGAAAGTGATAAAATCTTTTAAAAAATATATATTTTATTGGGTTTTTTTTTTATACACAGGAATGGAGAAGGACAGATAGAAATGTCGATGAGAGAGAGACATCAATCAGCTGCCTCCTGCACACACCCCTGGAGGTGTGCCTACAACCAAGGTACATGCCCCTGACTGGAATTGAACCTGGGACCCTTCAGTCTGCAGGCCAATGCTCTATCCACTAAGCCAAACCTGTTTTGGCAAGAGAGAGTGATAAAATCTTACAAATTCTCAGGCGTATGTCAAAGTGTATATCCTCTTATGTTATACAACCTCTAATAATTATTACTGGATCAAAGCTCAGTAGTTATTAAGAATGTAATAAAGCTTACTCAGTATGCAAACTTCCCCAACATCAGAATTCATGTTGGGGAGAAGCAATACAAATGTAAAGTCTTTAATCAGCATCTGTGTAGCTTATTCCTTACATTTGAATTTATACTAGAGGGAAACCTTAAAACTGAAGAATGTGGGAAATCCTATTGTTGGAACTACAGCCTCAGTCTTTGTTTTGTTAAATATATTTTATTGAATTTTTAGAGGAAGTGCAAGGGATAGAAAGCCAAAAACATCGATGAGAGAGATACATTGAGCATCTGACTCCTGCACACTCCCCACTGGGGATGTGCCTGCAACCAGGGTGCATGCCCTTGATGCAATCGAACCTAGGACCCTTCAGTCCCGGCTGATGCTCTATCCACTGAGCCAAACTGGTTTCAGCTATTTTACTGATTTTTTACATGGAGGAAGGGAAAGGGATAGAGATTTAGAAACCTCAATGAGAGAGAGACATCTGGGCTGGAAAACAAATAAGTTACTAAAAAAAGATGTTGACAGGAAGCCAGGAAGGCTGGTCAACAACCTTAACTGCTCTAGCCACTCACCCTGTAGTTGAGACATTGTTAGCTGAAGCAGCCTCCACCTTGTTTGTCCCGTGTAAGTTTCTGTTGTTTCCTGCCTAAGGGCTACATGTAAATTCCTGTTTATGTTGCCTAAGATGTTTTCCCTAAAGCCTCAATAAAAGGGGATGGCAGGGCCAGAGCAGGAGTAGTTCTCCCACTAGAGTTGGACTACCGCCTGGCCTCCCATATCGCCACGTTGAATTTCTTCCAAGTCTCAAGTCTTTTCATTTGTGTGCGGTCCTTCTCCAGAACCTGAACCCTGAATTGGAACTCTTTCAACACGGGCTGTGAAAGAGATTCCCACACATTGGTCAGCTGTCTCTTGCACAACCCCCTACTGGTGAAGTGCCCGAAACCAAGGTACATGCCCCTGACTGGAATCGAACCCAGGACCCCTCAGTCCGCAGGCCGACGCTCTATCTAGTGAGCCAAACCAGTTTTGGCAATACTCTATTTTCTGATATACCCTTGGTGCATAATTTATATATGTATCTCCTGATATTTTGTGATTGGGACTCATTTGGACCAGGGGCTTTATGAATTTGTCCTGCTACATGACATACCATGGGACCCAGATCTTTCAAAGAATTCAATCCCATCTAGACAATAGTTCCATATTCTGGTACTGTTGTGAGGAATGTTGTGGAGGTGTATTTTTACAAAATATACATAAGATCACCCCCCCCCCCCACACACACACACACATATAGCCATTAGGAAAACATATGAAGCATACACTGTTCCTTGAGTTAGAGGGCATTCAGTCTTCATTTTGTTCAGAATGCATATTCTTCTGCTTTGAGGTGAGAAGTTATAAGTCAGATTTCAACCTTTTAAAAAAAAAAAATCTCATGGCACACATGAATTAATTACTGAAATTCAGTGGACCACCAAAACAAATATTTTCCAATCTTCCAATAAACAAGTCTGATTTTGATTCAGGCACACCACACAGCTATTACTGTTTTCACTTATTTGATTTGACAATCTATGGCAGTGGTTCTCACCCTGTGGGTCGTGGCCCCTTTGGGGGTCAAATGACCCTTTCACAGGGGTCGCCTAAAGACATCCTACACGTCAGATATTTACATTATGATGCATAACAGTAGCAAAATTACAGCTACGAAGTAGCACGAGAATAATATGGTTGCGGGTCACCACAACATAACTATTAAAGGGTCGCAGCATTAGGAAGGTTGAGAACCACTGGTCTATGGTATGGGTAATATAGTCTGTGCTATTGACTAAACAGTCACTGTTGCTTGTTCTAAAAATTGTTACAGCACACCAGTTTGCCCGTGTGACACTCGATTGATAAATCTTGCAGTAAACATAAAATTTTGTGGCCGGCAGGGAGAGGTCAAGGAGGAGAGGGGAAAGAGATATATGTAATACTTGAAGTAATAAAGAATTTAATTTAAAAACCATGTAAAATCCATCTTGTCTACTGATTCATTTAAAACCACTTTTTTTCCTTATTGATTTATTTTGGAAATCTATCCATTGATGTCAATATGAAGTTAAGCCCTGGCCGGTTTGGCTCAGTGGATAGAGCGTCAGCCTGTGGATTGAAGGGTCCCGGGTTTGATTCCGGTGAAGGGCACATGCCCGGGTTGTAGGTTCGATCCCCAGTAAGGAGGTGCGTGCAGGAGACAGCCGATTGATGATTCTCTTTCATCACTGATGTTTCCATCTCTCCCTTTCTCTTTGAAATCAATAAAAATATATTTAAAAAAAAACACAAACAAACACTTTTTTCCTTATTGACTTATTTTGGAAATCTATCCATTGATGTCAATAAGTTAAGTCCTGGGCGGTTTGGCTCAGTGGATAGAGCGTCGGCCTGCGAACTGAAGTGTCCCAGGTTCCATTCCAGTCAAGGGCATGTACCTTGGTTGTGGGCTCATCCCCAGTAGGGTGTGTGCAGGACACAGCTGATCGATGTTTCTCTCTCATCGGTGTTTCTAACTATCCCTCTCCTTTCCTCTCTATAAAAATAAATAAAAAATATTTTAAAACTATGAAGTTAAAGTCCGCTCCTATGATGGAATTAGTTAATTTGAAAATGTCAATAACTATATACCTATCAATAGTCACTTACAATATAAGTGGTTTTACTGCATCCTACCCACTTTGGCTCAGGGGATAGAGTGTCTGCCTGCAGACTTAAGGGTCCCAGGTTCGATTCTGGCCAAGGGCACATGCCCAGGTTATGGGTTTGATCCCTCCAAAGGGTATGTGCAGGAGGTAGCCAATCACTGATTCTCATTGATGCTTTTAGCTTTCTAGCTCTCTCCCTTCCTCTCTCTCTCTCAAAAAAAAAAATGTATTTTTAAAAAAGCAAATGGTTTTACTGCTTCAACTAGAAGACACAGGGTAGCTGAATGGATAGGAGAACAAGTCCCTTGATACATGCTATTTACAAGAGTCAAAGGCTGCTTCTCGTATCCGTGTTTTTTCCCCCATTGGTTCCTGAGAATGTGTGCACATTAAGACATCACTTCATATATAGTCTCTCTTCCTGGTTTGTATAGAGCTGCCAGGGCATCCAGACGGGCCCCTAAGCAATCCTTATTGACCAACCTGGCTGATAGTCCAGAGCCTATTTGCAGGCTCTTGCCCATGTGTGAATAGACACCCCTTCTCAACGTGATCACCTCACCACACACTCTGTGGCTGGGTTGCAGGTTACTGCCTCATGTAGAGACGTGCAGTAAGGATGTTACTTTCCTGATGTGAACATAAGCAAAGAGCAAAATTAGCTTTCAAATGTTTACTAGCAAATTTTAAAATAATTTTAAATTTGAAATATACAAGTTAATATTCATTCTGTTTCCTGTTGAAATTCTGAGTATTGTGCTGGTGGAGTTTGCATTAACCACCCCACCATAAGCCAGTTGCTTATATAGTAAAAGTACGAAGGAAAAGTAGGCCAAAGGGCAGTTTACAGATATGCAAAAGAACTAGGCATCTTCAAAGGGCTTAGCGATATGCAAGAGTTGGGATTCCATGGGGGAAAGAGCCAAAAGGAGTGCCAGATGGGCAGTTAACAGGTAAGCAGGCTGGAGGTCTGCAAAGGCCTACAGGTATGCAAAAAGGGCTGGGGATCTTCAAAGGGCTGGCAATTCTGGTTTCTGTAGCAAATCTCTGTGAAGCATTCCATGATTGCAGGCAGCTCCCAATGGGGAGGAAGGGCTGCATCTCCAGGTCAGCTGCATCCAGGGTAGAATGTGCCTTCATTAGCTCCCATACTCCCAAAGCTTCATGGGCCCTTCCTTTATCTCTATATCAATAAAATATATTTAAAAAAATTTTTAAAACAAAATTCTAAATCAACCACAATCTCCATTTATAAACTTTTTTTTTTTTAATTGATTTTTTACAGAGAGGAAGGGAGAGAGACAGAGAGCTAGAAATGTCGATGAGAGAGAAACACTGACCAGGTGCCTCTTACAACCCCCTACCGGGGATGTGCCCGCAACCAACGTACATGCCCCTGACCGGAATCAAACCTGGGACCCTTCAGTCTGCAGACCGACGCTCTACCACTGAGCCAAACTGGTTTCAGCCACAATCTCCATTTAGATGGTCTTCAAGCAGTGCGCCTTACAATATATGCAATATTCCATGGAAAAGAATATGTCAGTGAAACATACGCAATACACAAGACCTCACAGGTAACAACCCCATGATTTCACACAAACACCAGGAATAAAACATGGTAGCATCAGCGATATAGAAGCAGAATCACATTAATATTTTCTTTTCAGTATGTCTCAAATAATGTTAATAAAAAAATAGACAACACTGTAAGTTATTATACTTATGAAAATATTGCTTCTTTATTTTTATTTTTTAAATATATTTTATTGATGTTTTTACAGAGAGGAAAGGAGAGGGATAGAGTTAGAAACATCGATGAGAGAGTCATCGATCAGCTGCCTCATGCACACCCCCTACAGGGGATGTGCTGGCAACCAAGGTACATGCCCTTGACCAGAATCGAACCCGGGACCTTTCAGTCCATAGGCGGACGCTCTATCCACTGAGGCAAAAACGGTTTCGGCTGGCCCCAGCTTTTAATTAATGAATCCATAACTTGACTTTTTTTGAGGTGCCCTTTATAAGATGGGTGTTACACCACAACATTAGCATGCCATACAGGGTCAGGATGCGTTGGTCAAGAGGAGGGGAGGCAGGATTTGGTCAAGCGAGTCCAGGGAGGAGATTTCCCCAGTGGGTCAGGCGGAGGGCAGTTCTGTAGCCTCTGGGGGTGTCAGCCCTCAGCCCCAAGCTGTGAAGGAGCTGTGGGAACAAAGACAGTCCAGGCCGCCCCCTGGCCCCGCCCCCTCCCTCAGTCCCCGCACAGGCCTGGCCCCGCCCCCACCGCGGAGCCGCTCCGCTCAGGCCCCGCCCCCGCAGGGAGGCGCATGCGCAGTCCTGGCGCCGGAAGCGGCTGCGGAGGGGCCAATGGCGGCTCCCTGAGGCGGTGTCTGCGCTTTAAAGCCGCTGCTCCCGGCCCCTCCCCGCAGGGCGGGCTGAGGGCGCTGCGGGCGCTGAAGTCCGTGTGGGAGCCCCGCCCGGAGCCCCTCCCGGCGGTGAGTGCGCGTCCCGGGGGCTGCGCCGTGGAGGCGCCGCGTTCCTTTGGGGGAAACTGAGGCCCGGCCCGCGGTCTGTCCGCCTCTGGCTGCGGGCCCGCCCGCCGCGTGGTTTTCCCGCCGAAAACCGTCCCCGGGGCCGCCGGGGCCCCCGCGGGGCTGGAGGTCTGGTCAGTGGTTCCCGCCCTTTGCCCTCCCCCGCCCGGCGCTTCCCGCCCAAAGAGCCCGGATGGCCCCGGCCTGGGGGTCCCGCCCGCCCTCCTGGGCCCCCCATTAATCAGGTCTGAGTGCCAGGGGGGCCAGGGCCATGGGGTGGGCTCGGGGAGAACGCGGTGTCCCCGGAAGAGGTGGCACTTCTCTGTTGTCAGCAGCAGGAGAGCGACCTTCCGTGGCTCTTCGGAATTCTGTAGATATTTACCGAGAATTTGGCTTCCTGCTTCACCTCCAGGAGTGGGAGGAGCGGGGAGTCATTCCTCTTCCCGGACCGCCCACCCCGTGTTTGTGTGTAAAAGCCATTGCGCAGTGAATACAGCCGCCGCCGTCCTCTGGGTCCCGCTTTCCTGTCTTTTTCTCTCACTTCCCGCCTCCCTGCCTCAGTCCGCTCACCTGTCAGGCTGGCCCCCACACTCAGGGCCAAGCTCAGCGGGGAGCATGCCACCGAGCATGGCTTTCTGTAGTGAATTCAACACCTGAATTGCCTTCTACAAGTCTGAATGAGAGTGACCAATCTCCAGTGTGTAAGGCTTGGGGATTTTATAATAATTTGCTTCCAATTGCAATCCGTATTCACTCAGAGGGGAGAGACTTGTCTATTGCTCCTGGGACCCTTGTCATCCTGGATGGCAACGAGGAAGTGACCTGAGTCTGTCACCACCTGATGCTTTTTCAAGGAATATTAGAAGCCTCAGCTTTGTGGCTGTGCTTAGTGGTGTATGTGTGTATTTGGTTTTTTCCATGGATTAACCTTTTCTTTGTCTGACACTTCACTTAATTTATTATTTAAGAACATCCTGAGATAAATCCTGTGGGTCTTCTCAGATCCCCTGAGGAGCTTTAAGAAATGCCCTCAGGCCCTACCCGGTTTGGCTCTGTGGATAGAGCGTGGGCTTGTGGACTGAAAGGTCCCAGGTTCGATTCCGGTCATGGCATGTACATTGGTTGCCAGCACGTCCCTGGTAGGGGGTGTGCAGGAGGCAGCTGGTCCATGTTTCTCTCTCATCGATGTTTCTAATTCTCTATCCCTCTCTCTTCCTCTCTGTAAAAAATCAATAAAATATATTTTAAAAAATAAAAAAAGAAAAGAAATGCCCTCAGATGCACTTTCCCCCATGGAGGCGGTCAGCCGCTCTGGGTGGGGCATCATTGGTCACTGAGGTGCCCCGGGTGATGAGAGGTGGGGACAGGATTAGCAGGAGGGTTGCAGGACGCCTTTGTGAGAGTGGGAGCAGGCTTTGTTCAGCGGAGGTAAGGGGGTGCTCTGTTTGGTTGGGGGTCAGGACAGCAGCTCATGTCATTTCTGTAGGCGTTTGTGGAGGTCTCTGGGAGGAGAGACACATGAAGACACAGAAAAACTCACAGTGTGGCTCCATGTAGGAGCTCATTGTTGCTGACTTCAGTGACCCAGGACATGAGGGGTGACCTTTTCCTCATTTCCAGGTCCTTCTGACGGTGAGGTGAGGGGAGCTGATTGAGATGCTGTGCTGATGTCTTTGAAGGCACATTCTGTGGCTCCTCAACACACTGTCACCTGAGAAGACAACTCAGACCCTGATCAGCACCAGAACCAATGGATGCTTCTCAGGTAAATGATGTGTCCTGGGCCCCAGGCTGTGTTTCCTTTTCCTCTGATACCTGTGGATTTAGAACCTGCCACTTCTGATGTTGGTGCTATTCATGTTTTTTTCCCCTTATTTAATTACTGTTTTTCTTGTGAAAGTCAAGGACAGCAGTTTATATAGTTTTGTCCTTTGGCCCAGAGTCTTCTCTGCATTCATGTTATGCAGGCTCTGCTAGGTCAAGAAGATTTTCCACCTTTAATTGATGACTTTTACCTTCCAAAACACTGGAAGGCAGCCATGTCTAACGTCCCAACTAAGATGGGGCCAGAAGCCTGGGTATCAGTGAAGAAGGGAAATGTATGCCTTTTAGGTTCAAGTGGCTGCAGCATCAGCTCTAGAATAAGGGGTAAGAAAATGCACATCTCACTGCTCAGAATAGCTCAGCAAGTTCTGAAAAGAAGAGTAAATAGAAGAGATTGCTCACTAGATTAGTCAGAAAGACTTGCTATTTAGATAAATGTACCTTTACCGCCGAAGCCGGTTTGGCTCAGTGGTAGAGCCTCAGTCTGCGGACTGATAGGTCCCAGGTTCGATTCCGGTCAAGGGCATGTATCAATACATTGGTTGCGGGCACATCCTCAGTAGTGGGTGTGCAAGAGGCAGCCGGTCAGTGTTTCTCTCTCATTGACGTTTCTAGCTCTTTATCTCTCTCCCTCTCTGTAAAAAATCAATAAAATATATTAAAAAAAAAAATGTACCTTTAGCTTACAGAACATGAGAGTTACACATGGATTGATATTTGCAAAAGTTAGTTTATTTGTGACTATTTTCATACCATGATTTACTTATGTATTTTTGCTATGACATGTCCTTTCCTTGCCTCAGTCACTTGGTATCCATTGTTCCAGTTCACGTGATACTCCCTTGGCTGAGATACTCCCCTAATCGTAGAATTTATTGAGAGATGGCACAGACCATCCAGAAGACCCCTCTTCATCTTAGCTTCTATTTGCTTTGAAAAATAAAAGTGCTACTTTTATTTCCTACAGATCACTGTCTTTTGATATGAGAGCTTCAACCAGTGAGGCCTTCTTGCTGTAAATTTTCATTATATTCTATACTCAAGTCATGGACATACTCGACATAATCACTTTTTATATTGTCTACAAAGTTTAGAAGAATCATTATTTTTTCAAAATATACGGTACTTTATTGACTTTTTTTTTCTTTCTTTCTTTTTTTTTTTTTAACAGAAAGGAAGGGAGAGGGATAGAGAGTTAGAAACATTGATGAGAGAGAAACGTCCATCAGCTGCCTCCAGCACACATCCTTCTGGGGATGTGCCTGCAACCAATGTACATGACGTTGACCGGAATCAAACTTGGAACCTTTTTGACTACAGGCCATCGCTGTATCCACTGAGCCAAAACAGTCAGGGCAAAAATCACATTATGAATTTATCTTCAATTCAGTTATATTTCTATGATTGTACCTCTCTAATAATGACACACAAGAATTTCCAAATAAATGAGAAACTAAGATATTTTATAGGTCTAACATATATCATTACATGAGTTCACCTCCTTATTGTGTTTCTAATAAAGTGTATCATTCACAAGGAGGTTCATGAAATTTATGGAATCACAAAATAACCTTGATTTCATTGACATGACAATTCTCTTTTCTACCCATTTTAAATTGTAGGTCAGTTCTCATAAGTGTGTCTGTCTCCACATAAAATGTTAACATTGCTTGAGCTATATTTTCTTACTTGCTTAACCTTTCTTTATTCTTTTCACTTACAGAAACTGCTGTGAATATTCATGAGTTTTCTTTATGGGTATTGACCTGTGCTTGTTTGTTTTTTAATTGTAGATACAGTGGAATAAAATTAAAGGTTTACCTTTTATTATATGCTTCACAAAATATTCTCCTATCAAAGGCAGAATAATCTTGTTCTAAGAATACTCATAGTAAAATTTCAAACAGGATTGTGGTTCCAATGTGTCCTGTTCCATGAGAACTATAAATTTCATTGAAAAATACTTCCACTTAAAATGCTATATATGAACTTTTTCCTGTGTTTTCTTTGTTGTATATTCAGAAGTATGACAAATGGACCAGAAACATTGGCATCACAGTGAAAAGTGAGCTTGTTACACATGTGGTAACACAGGCCCATCTCAGAACCTTGGGATCAGAGCCTGTATTTTTAGGAATGTGCAGTCGTGGTTGACTGTGTTAACTTCAGTCAGTAATTATACTTCCAGCTCAGCATTATATCTCCAGCTGAGAAACACACACCACGGACCTTGAACGATGGAAAGCCCACGGAAACCCATATGCCCATGTCGATGCCCTAATTTTAAAGTTTATTTTCCTGAGAAGTAAAGTCTGTACTGGGGATTTTGGGACATGTGTCATCCTCATTTGTTAATGTTAGAAAACATATCAGAGAATGTTACTGGGCAAAGTGATCATATTGGGGGTTTCATGATATTCCCCTTGGTCAAAACTTCTCCTCCTAACATGGTTTTAATTTTTGTTTGTTGCTTTTTTCTCCCTTCATTTTTTTCTTTCTTATCTCCTAACACTGTTTTCATGTTGGGTGACGTTATGACCTCTTCTGGTGACCTCTTGATAAACTTGTCTTTTCTTTCAGGAACCGTTGACCTTCGGGGATGTGGCCATAGACTTCTCTGAGGAGGAGTGGGAGTGCCTGGACCCAGCTCAGCGGAAGTTGTACCTGGATGTGATGTTGGAGAACTGCAGCAACCTGGCCTCCCTGGGTGAGGGTGACTTCCTTTTCTAGTTCTTAATCACCCACAGGGTTTGTTTGCTTTGTTGTTGTTGTTGTTGTTGTTATTATTATTATTATTTTGCTTTGTTATTTATACCATCTTTAGGGGCTTCTGTTTTCTAGGGTAGACCTTTTGACTCTTACTCTTAGTGAACAAATGGGGGTTTTCTGGTTTAGAAAAGAAAGGCTTTGTTATATATGTGAATTTGGAAATAAGTGTTTGAAAATTTTATTTGTTGTCTCGACTAATTTAGGTTCTGTCAGAAAACATTTGGAAAATAATTTTCCAGAATATTCAAATATTCTTCCAGTGCACAAACTGGATTGAAAATAGGAAATTCTCTATCGAAACTTGTGTTCTGCCCTGAATGGTTTGACTCAGTGGATAGAGCGCCAGCCTGTGGACTGAAGGATCCCAGGTTCGATTCCATTCAGGGGTATATACCTTGGATGCAGGCACATACCTATTGTAGTAGGGAGTGTGCAGGAAGCAACTGATTGATGTTTCTCTCTCATTGATGTTTCTAACTCTCTATCCCTCTCTCTTTTCTTCTCCCTTCCTCTCTGTAAAAACTCAATGAAATATATTAAAACCCCTCAAGTTCCATCTATACATATAAAAGCCTAAGCTACCTGTACAAAAGAATGTCCATAATGACCAGTCACTGTGACACACACTGACCACCAGGGGGAAGACCCTCAACACAGGAGCTGTCCTCAGTTCATAGGTTCAGATGATAGATGGGGCCTGCTGGCCAACCTCCCAGTCCCTCCCTCTTGACAGCAGGCCCCCAGGCTGAGTCGGGAAACAGGGTGGGTGATAGTGGACGAAGCCCCTTACCTAGGGAAGCTGAGGGCTGGCTCCTTCCTCGGGGCCAATCTTCTGGGCCCCTCCATGCCCTTCCCCCCATCAGCAGGCTCTAATTGGCGGTGAACCTCTGGCTGCCTTCAGCACAACCCCTAAGGTGATCAAGATCACAACCTGGTCACATGCCCTGACTGGGAATCAAATCAGTAATGTTTGGCGAATGACAGATGCTGAACCAAGTGAGCCATACTTCGCCAGGAAGATTCTGAAGAGTTCTTTATATGTTTTGCATAATATTTTTGTACATGTTGTCTTTTACAGAAATTTTCCCCCACCTGTGACTTCCTTTTCCCCCCTCATGTTCTACATAACTGTTTTTCTCCTTAATGTTTCAGTTGATAAATTGGGAGTTTCAATTTTAATAGAATCAATTAAATAACAAACAAGAATTTGGCTTTCAAAAATTTGAAGTGTACTAGTATAACATTAAGTTCCTTATTTATTTATTTATTTGTTTGTTTGTTTGTTTATTTTAAATATATTTTATTGATTTTTAACAGAGAGAAAGGGAGAGAGATAGAGAGCTAGAAACGTCGATGAGAGAGAAACATTGGCCAGCTGTCTCTTGCACACCCCCTACCGGGGATGTGCCCGCAACCAAGGTACATGACCTTGACTGGAATTGAACCTGGGACCTTTTAGTCCGTAGACCGACGCTCTACCACTGAGACAAACCGGCTTTGGCTATATTTATTTTTTATGTTACGGAGAGAAATAGAGAGTGATAGAGAGTTAAGAAACATTGATGAGAGAGAAACATTGATCAGCTGCCTCTTGCTCACCCTCTACTGGGGATGTGCCCGCAAACCAAGGTACATGCCCTTGACCATAATCTACAATCGAACCTGAGATCCTTCCGTCCTCATGTTGACACTCTATCCACTGAGCCAAACCGCTTTTGGCTTCTTTTATATTTAATAATATAGATTTGATATTTGTACCTATGTGTTATCCCTGGAATAAAATCATAATGAATCATGTCTTGGATGTGATGAGATATAAATTTTGTAATGTTATATGTTACAAAATTTTGTATCCAAAAGGAAGTCTATTAGCGTAATTTAAATTGTACAACACCATTAGATTGTACTAGCATTGTTGTGACATTATACTGTTTGTCTTTGGTAGATCAACTCCCTTGAGTATTTTTTGCAATAGAGGTTTTCTGGCCAGTAAGTCCTTTAGCTTGTGTATTCATGGGAAAGTCTTTCTCAGTCATATTTAAAGGAAATTACTGCTGGGTATCTTATTCTTGCCTGGTAATTTCTCATTTTTAATCAGTTGCATACTTGGTTCCACTCTCTTCTGGCTTGTAGAGTTTCTCCTGAGAAGTGGGATGATATTCTGATGAGTTTTCCTTTGTAGGATACTTCCTTCTTTTCCCTGGCTGCTTTGAGAAATTTTTTTTGTTTTCTTTTGTTTTTTTTGTCATTAATTTTTGACAGTTTTAATAAAATGTACCTTGGAGAGGTCCTCTTCGGATTGAGTTCAGTAAGTGTTCTATGTCCTTAAATTTGAGGATCTAGTTTTTTTACAAAGGTTTGTGAATTTCTCATCCACTACTTCTTTGAATAGGCTTTTCGTTGTCTTCGTCCTCTCTTCTTCCTCTCTTCCTTTTGGTATGCCTATAAACTACCTCCCCACCCCCTATAATCTTATATAATAAAAGTCTAGCCGAAGCCGGTTTGGCTCAGTGGTAGAGCTTTGGTCTGTGGACTGAAAGGTCCCAGGTTCGATTCCGGTCAAGGGCATGTACCTTGGTTGCGGGCACATCCCTGGTAGGGGGTGTGCAGGAGGCAGCTGGTCGATGTTTCTCTCTCATCGACGTTTCTAGCTCTCTATCTCTCTCCCTTCCTCTCTGTAAAAAAATCAATAAAATATATTTAAAAAATATATCTAATATACTAAGTGTCTGGTCATACAGTGAGCCATTCAACCAATCAAAGCATCATATGCTAATGATAGGCTAAGGCTGCTCAGCTGCTCACTATGACATGCACTGAACTGCAGGGGGCAGATACTCCAAATGGCTTGCTGCGGGGTGCAGCTGATCTTGAGTTTCGCCCAGTGCCAGACAGTCCAATTTCTCCCTGACCGGAGCTGGATATCAGTGCAATCAGGAGGTTTTGTTTTCCTCCCGAAAGAGAAAGCTAGCCACGCGTTAGCTGTAGCTGCCTGCCCTCTCCGTGCGCACACCGTGAGTACGCCAACAGCATATTCAGCCACCTGCCCTTTCCACACTCACGGATTTCCACACCTCCACAGCTCCTCAGGCTCAGCGTCCTTTCCTCTTTTTTTCTAGTTGGTAGAGCTTCCACTCAGTCAGCTTTCTGGTGGTTCTGGACTATGTCCGCTCTGTTTTCCAGTTGTAATTTTAAAATTGTTGTTGTAGGCTGCATTTAGGTGTTTACCTTATGCTGCCATCTTGGTTTCTCCCCCATGGTTTTTTTTGTTTTTTGTTTTTCTCAATATCTTAATATTTCATGTTGGGGTTTAGGAATTTAAACAACCAGGCATTACGAACTTGCTTTTTAAAAAATATATATATTTTATTGATTTAAAAAAATATATATTTTATTGATTTTTTACAGAGAGAAATAGAGAGTTAGAAACATCGATGAGAGAGAATCATCGATCACCTGCCTCTTGCACACCCCCTACTGGGGATGTGCCCTCAACCAAGGTACATGCCCTTGACTGGAATTGAACCTGGGACCTTTCAGTCCACAGGCTGACGCTCTATCCACTGAGCCAAACCGGTTTCGGCTATTTTATTGATTTTTAATAGAGAGGAAGAGAGCGGGATAGAGAGTCAGAAACGTCGATCAGCTGTCTCCTGTACACCTCCTACTGGAGATGTGCCTGCAACCAAGTTACATGCCCTTGACCGGAATTGAACCTTGAAGTTTTAAGTCCGCAGGCCGACTCTCTATCCACTAAGCCAAACCATTCGGCTGAACTTGCTTTTTGTAAGAGAAAATAAGTAAGAATCACCTGTGATAGAAATTCTGATTTCTGCCAAGGCTGGTTTGGCTCAGTGGTAGAGCGTCGGTCTGCGGACTGAAAGGTCCCAGGTTCCATTCTGGTTCCGGTACATTGGTTCCGGTAGGGGGTGTGCAAGAGGCAGCCGGTCGATGTTTCTCTCTCATTGACATTTCTAGCTCTCTATCTCTCCCTTCCTCTCTATAGAAAGTCAATAAAATATATTTTTTTAAAAAAGAAATTTTGATTTCTGTCAAAATTGTTCGGGATCAGAATGTGTGTAAGTTCCAAGATTAAATAATTTTCTAATTCTTCCCACAACCCAAAATATCTTTTTGTTCTTGATAACTGTCTTCATTATTGAAGTTTCTGTAGTGTTTGAATAATTACCCACTTCTTTTATTTCTTAAATATTTTTAATTGATTTCAGAGAGGAAGGGAGAGGGAAAAAGAAATAGAAACATCAATGATGAGAGAATTATAATTTATTTTTAATAATTCTTTATTGTTAATATTATTACATATGTCCTCCAGAGAGAGAATTATTGATCAGCTGCCTCCTGCACACCCCACACTGGGGATTGAACCCATAACGTGCCCTGAACAGGAATTGAATTGTGCCCTGACCAGGAATCAAACTGTGACGCCCTGGTTCATAGGTTCACGCACATCCACTGAACCATGTGTTCCAGGAACCCACTTTTTCTCTTTAGCAGCCATTACAATCCATTCACCATGTACCAGTAATGCCATTAGTTTAGCAATCTGTATCATACAAAACAGAAACATGTTCTTCAAAATGCTGCAAAAACACAAGATCATTGAACACACACAGTACCCTCATGTCTATCTCCTCAGAGAAAAAACTGGGAAATGGGAGTTTTCTAGTAATACTGCCACTGTTTGCCAAGGTGTTTTCAAGTATTGGTGGCAAATGTAAAGCATTTTTTTAACCCACTTTGGTGTGACTTTTCCTCATTGTACCTTTTTGGTCTATCTGCGAGCATTTAACTTACTTCAGAAATGTCATTTGGTCAGTAATTGCTGGTAAGTTCAGTGTACATTTCCCTGGGTGTCATAACTGGGAAACTTTATTTCATATCTTTCAGCTTTCTTATCGGAAGACAACCAGGCCATTTTGCAAAAGCCAAAAATAAGAGATTTATTCCCTAAAATATTACTGGTAAGATATGGAAGGTATGACTTTGATAATGTACATTTAATGAAAGCCATAGAATTTGAGGAGGCATATAAGATGAGAGAAAAAAGTATTTTAACATGGACAGAAGTAACCTGGTACAGTTAATAAAATCATTGTCACTTAATGAGGTCCAAGGTATTACACATTTGGTAATACTCCCAATTTAAATTAATTATATTTTAAACTAATGTGTTTCTAAATGTGAAGACCAAATAAATGTTTTTAATATTATACATTGTAGGCATGAAAATACTGAAAATCTATGCATTTACATAATCAATGCAATAATATAAAAATTGTAGTGTGGGATTAAATTTCCAGTCATTTCTAGAATATAGTAATTTATAATGCATATACAGAATTTAAATGCAGTTAGTTTGTTGAATTCTGTCTTAAGGTATCATTATACTTCTATTGAAAAATAATATTTTTCATACAAGTATCTATAATTTTTATAAACTTAGGAATGTTTTTAAAATATGTCTTTATCGCCCTAACCGGTTTGGATCAGTGGATTGAGCGTCGGTCTGCCGGATGAAAGGTCTGAGGTTCAATTCTAGTCAAGGGCATATCCCCAGTAGGAAGTGTGCAGGAGACACCTGTTTGATGTTTCTCTCTCATCAATGTTTCTAACTTTCTAACCTCCTTCCTTCCTCTCTGTAAAAAAATCAATAGAGTATATTAAAAAAAAAACAACCCCACACACACACAGAGAGAGAGAGAGAGAGAGAGAGAGAGAGAGAGATTATCAATTTGAGAGTACAGGAGAAGAGAGAGAGAGAGAAATATCAATGATGAGAGAGAATCATTGACTGGCTGGTTGCCTGTTGCTCACTACCCACTGGGGATCAAGGCTATAGCTCAGGCATGTGCCCTGACCAGGAATCAAACTGTAACCTCCTGATTCATGGTTTGTTGCTCAACCCCTGAGTCACACCAGCATGGAAGGAGTGTTGTTGTTGTTTCTATACACTATCATGTTTTCATGTGTTATCACTATGAAAACATGATGGTGTATATTTGAAAGAGTACATGTTTAATGAAATTATAGCTGTCACTAAAGGCCTTTCCATTATCAATGATTACCAGAATACATGCAACGAAGACAGAAGTTACCAATGCAAGGAGCACTGGAAAAATTTTAACCAAGAATCAAGTTCTAATATACATCAGAAAATTCAACTTCCAGAGAACCATTATAAAGATGGAAAAGTCTTTGACCAAATGTCAAATCAAAGTATACTTCAGTTTATTCATTCTGTGGCAAAAACAAACAAACGAAGAAAATGTGACAAACCTTTGGAACAATCTTCAAATCATACCGAACGAGATAATATTCATACCAGAGAGAAAGCTTACAAGTTTAATTTGTGTTGGAGACTCTTCAGTCAAATACTCAATCTAAATAAACTCAAGAAAATCCGAACTGGAGAAAAACATAAATGTAAAGAATGTGGTAAAACAATTAATTTCCTTTCAAGTATTCATGAACGTGAGAGAATTCATACCGGAGAGAAGCTTTATAAATGTGGAGAGTGTGGCAAAGCCTTCATGAGGTCCTCAAACCTTATTCAACATCAGAGAGTTCATAATGGAGAGAAGCCCTATAAATGTAGAGAATGTGGCAAATCCTTCAGTGCTGCATCAAGCTTTGCTTATCATCAAAGAATGCATAGTGGAGAGAAGCCCCATAAATGCGGAGAATGTGGCAAACACTTCAGTCCTGCATCAAGCTTTGTTTATCATCAGAGAGTACATACTGAAGAGAAGCCCTATAAATGTGGTGAATGTGGCAAAGTCTTCAGTGACTCCTCACACCTTAATCGACATCAGAAACTTCATACTGGAGAGAAGCCTTATAAATGTAGAGAATGTGGCAAAGCCTTCAGAAAGGCATCAAACTTTGCTTATCATCAGAGAGTGCATACTGGAGAGAGGCCATTTAAATGTAGAGAATGTGGCAAAACCTTCAGTAAGTCATCAAACTTTGCTGATCATCAGACAGTGCATACTGGAGAGAAGCCTTATAGATGCGGAGAATGTGGCAAAGCCTTCAGTGGTGCATCAAACTTTGCTCATCATAAGAGAGTTCACACTGGAGAGAAGCCTTATAAATGTAGTGAATGTGGCAAAGTCTTCAGTTACTTCTCACTCCTTAATCGACATCAGAAACTTCATTCTGGAGAGAAGCCTTATAAATGTAGAGAATGTGGCAAAGCCTTCAACAGGTCCTCAATCCTTAACGTACATCACAGAGTTCATACTGGAGAGAAGCCTTATAAATGTAGAGAATGTGGCAAAGCCTTTAACCGATCATCATCCCTTACTGATCATCAGAGAGTGCATACTGGAGAGAAGCCCTTTAAATGTGGTGAATGTGGCAAAGCATTCAGTGTCTCCTCAAACCTTAAGCGACATCAGAAACTTCATACTGGAGAGAAGCCTTATAAATGTAGAGAATGTGGCAAAGCCTTCAACAGGTCCTCAGTCCTTACTATACATCAGAGACTTCATACTGGGGGAAAAGCCTTATGAATGTAGAAAAAGTGGCAAAGCTTTCAACAAGTCCTCATCCCTTACTGTACCTCAGAGGATTCATATTGGAGAGAAGCCTTATGAATGTAGACAGTGTGGCAAAGCCTTTATTAAATCCTCAAACCTTAGTAATCAACCAAAACCGGTTTGGCTCAGTGGATAGAGTGTCGGTCTGCGGACTGAAAGGTCCCAGGATTGATTCTAGTCAAGGGCATTTACATTGGCTGCGGGCACATCCCCAGTGGGAGCTGTGCAGGAGGCAGCTGATCAATGTTTCTGTCTCATTGATGTTTCTAGCTCTCTATCTCTCTCCCTTCGTCTCTATAAAAAAAATCGAAATATATTGAAAAACAAACAAACAAAATCTTCAGTAATCATCAGAAAGGTCACACTGGATAGAAACTTGATAAATGTAGAGAATGTGCCAACGCCTTTATGTACAGTGTTCTCGTCCTATTGTACGTAAAAGGGTTGATAACTCCTTGCAGTTACAAGGAATGCTTTAGTACTTTACTAGCAATGAGAACTTACTCAACGTCAACGCCATAGAATTCATGCTTGGATGAAGCCTATGAATGTGAAAAATGTGGAAAAGCCTTTGAAGATATTCGGGATTTACTGTACATGAGAGACTTCGTGGTGGAGAGAAATCTTACAAATGTATGGAGTATGGCAAATCCTTAGTGTTATCTTATTGGATATTAGATAATTTATTGTGAAGAGCAGCCTTACAAATGTGAAGAATTAGGTACATTTTTATGACCAAGGGTGTGTTTCTCAACACAATACAATTCGTACTGGAGAGAAGACCTATACATATAGAAGTTTGTCAAAGCCTTTAATCAGGAGTGGTTTCTCACTCAACAAAAAAAATATAATGGTGTGAAACATTACCAAAGGAGAATGTGGCAAAGCTTTTAACCTATACTCAAACTTACTAGTAATTGGATGGAATAATTCTAAATAGAAATAGTAAAAATATAAAGAGTTTGCCCAAATATTTAACCAATGTCCCAGTTTTATTGAGCATGATCAAATTAAGCTTTATAAATTTTAACACATGTGCCAAGTGTATATTCTCGTTTATATGTTACTCAACATCAGATAATTATTGCTGGAGTGAAGTCCAGCAAGTATAATGAATGTAGCAAAGTTTCACTCAGTACATGAATGTATTTGAGATCAGAATTCATACTCGGGAAAAACCATGAAATGTAAACAATGTCCAGAAGTCTTTATTTCACATTCATAATTTATTCCTCACATTGAAATTCCTGGCAGAGGTAAAATCAAAGGTCCTATAGCTGGACCTTCATTCTCAGTCATTCTCAGGGATTGCAATTTGCATTTAATTCTGTTTTGTATTTAGGAGAAAAGACTTTTGTTAAAAAGACATGCTTCTCCCCAAAACCGGTTTGGCTCAGTCTGTGGACTGAAAGGTCCCGGGTTCGATTCTGGTCAAGGGCATGTACTGTGGTTGCGGGCACATCCCCAGTAGGGGGTATGCAGGAAGCAGCTGATCGGTGTTTCTCTCTCATCGATGTTTCTAACTCTCTATCCCTCTCTCTTCCTCTCTGTAAAAAAAATCAATAAAATATATTAAAAAAAAAAAAAAAAGACATGGTTCTCAAAAACCTAAAAAATTTTCCAAGGTATATTTTAAATTAAAATTCAAAGTATCACAGAATTCACAATGATGAATAGTCAATACTTTCCAGGTATTATTCTAAATCAGAATACGTATAGATAATAACCCAATGTTTAAATGAACATAAATAATTTTTAGTATGCTTGAATATATTAAAAGAAGCAATGGCTGAAACCGGTTTGGCTCAGTGGATAGAGTGTCAGCCTGCTGTCTGAAAGGTCCGGGTTCGATTCTGGTCAAGGGCATGTATCTGGGTTGTGGGCACATCCCCAGTAGGAGGTGTACAAGAGGCAGCTGATTGATGCTTCTCTCTCATCGATGTTTCTAACTCTATCCCTCTCCTTTCCTCTCTGTAAAAAATCAATAAAATATTTTTTAAAATAATAATAAAAGAAGCAATGTTTTTATAAGTATAACTTACAGTGTTGTCTATTTTTTATTAACATTATTTGAGACATACAGAAAAGAAAATGTTAATGTGATTCTGCTTCCATATCGCTGATGCTACCATGTTCTATTCCTGGTGTTTGTGTGAAATCATGGGGTTGTTACTGCCTTAAAGACCTGTGAGGTCTTGTGTATTCCGTGGGTTTCACTGACATATTCTTTTCTATGGAATATTGCATATATTGTAAGGCACACTGCTTGAAGACCATCTAAATGGAGATTGTGGCCAAAACCGGTTTTCAATAAAAAAAGTTTATAAATGGAGATTGTGGTTGATTTAGAATGTTCTTTCAAATTTTTAAAAAAATATATATTTTATTAATATTTTACAGAGAGGAAGAGAGAGGGATAGAGAGTTAGAAACATTGATGAGAGAGAATCATCAATCAGCTGCCTCTTGCACACCCCCTACTGGGGATGTGCCTGCAACCATGGTACATGCCCTTGACTGGAATCGAACCTGGGCCCTTTCAGTCCACAGGCCGACTGTCCATCCATTGTGCCAAACTGGTTTCGGCAGCCCTTGATTCTTTTTTTTCTTTCTTTTTTTTTTTTTGTTAATATATTTTTTATTGATTTTTTTCAGAGAGGAGGAGAGAGGGATAGAGAGCTAGAAACGTCAATGAGAGAGAAACATTGACCAGCCGCCTTCTGCACACACCCTACCAGGGATGTGCCTGCAACCAATGTACATGCCCCTGACCAGAATCAAACTCTCTACCACTGAGCCAAACTGGTTTCGGCAGCCCTTGATTCTTTAAATTTACCTTATATTTTATACTCCCACCTTAGACATACCCTATATGAACTCATTTCTTTATTTTCTAGAAAGTTTCCAAGAGGGGAGAATCAAGATGGCGACTTAGGTAAGCACCTAAGCTGCCACCTCACACAACAATTTAAAAAACAAAAACTAAAATCAGAACGGAATTCATCCAAAAGCACAGGAAAGCTGGCGGAGTGGGAAATATACAACTAGAAAGAAGGAGAGAGGCTCACGGATCAGATTGGGAGCCCAAAGCTCTGAGGTAGGGAGACACTAGCGTGCAGAGAGGAAGTGTGGCAGGAGGGGAAAGGAATTCCCGATTTCACTGAACCCTTTCCAACTGTACTGAACCCCAGCCCCGACTGAAACCCCCATGGACCCAGGCTCATATGGGTGGAGTCTGGATTGTAGAGAGAGGCACCCGGCGACTCAGAGACTGGGAGACTTGGGGAAGCCGGGAGCCGCAGCGGGCAGGGTCTACAGTCCTGCGCTAGTAAGTGAGCGCAGAGAGGTCTGACCTCGGAGGTTGCTGCAGCCTCTCCATAGCGGAAGGAGTCAGAAGCTCCAGACTACAGAGACCCAACCAATTCCGGGCGAGACCCTGGGGCACCCACACTCTTGCTCTGGGAAGCTGGGATGGTCAGGCGGAAACTCAGGCGAGCCCACAAGGGCGGGGCAGACTGGAAGCCAAGACTGTCAGCTCAGCCCTGAGACTCCTTCTCATTCAAGCTGAACACAGAGGCTTCTGCAATTTTGCAAGTCTGATCCCATAAGACTGTCTCCAATACAGAAGGTATCCCAGAGTAGACACAGCTGATACCCACATCCAGTTGGCTTGAAGGTCACTTCCTCCCAGGGATACCAACAACAATAAAGACTTAGCTACAACAAGGCTGTACACGCAGTCCGCAAAGGGGAGCACCAAGAGTGTCTACCTCAGGTAACTGAGGAGGCTGACCCACTAGGCCATATAGGACACCAAACACACAGCCATCCTACCAACTCTGGGAAGCAGCGAAAATGCCGAGACAAGGAAATCTCAAACGAAAGAGATGGAGGAGAACAAAGACTGGATATAGAGTTTAAAACCAGTTATAAGGTCAATAGCGAGAACCTACAAACAAGATTACTGTATCCAGCAAAGTTATCATTCAGAATTGAAGGGCAGATAAAGAGCTTCACAGATAAGAAAAGCTAAAGGAGTTCATCACCACCAAACCAGTATTATATGAAAAGCTGAAAGGTATTATTTAAGAAGAGGAAGAAGATCAAGTGAATTAAAAATCTGAGGAACAGCATAAACTGGTGAATATAATAGAAATAGGGGCAAAGAAAGGGAGTGGATTGATAATTATCAGGGGAAAGGGGTGTGTGGAGTGCATAAAGAGACTGGATTGAGATCGTAAACCTGCTGAAACCGGTTTGGCTCTGGTAGAGCATCAGTCTGCGGACTGATAGGTCCCAGGGTAGAATCTGGTCAGGGGCATGTACATTGGTTGCAGGCACATCCCCGGTAGGGGGTGTGCAAGAGGCAGCTGGTCGGTGTTTCTCTCTCATTGACGTTTCTAGCTCTCTATCTCTCTCCCTTCCTCTCTGTAAAAAATCAATAAAAATATATTTAAAAAAATAAAAATAAAAAATAAAATCATAAACCTATGGATGAGGACAATGGGGGGGGGGTGAGGTAAGGGCAGAGGGTGGGGCGGGAACCAGGTGGAAGGGAGCTATGAGGGGGAAAAGGAGAAACAATTGTAATAATCTGAGCAATAAAGATTTATTTTTAAAAAATAAAACAGTAAGATGCTAATTGACCATTACTTTGTGACCCCCACCAACCAATAAGGGGTGAGTATGCAAATTAACAACAAAGATGATAGGTTAATTTGCATACACAGTAGCTCCAGGCCTCTGGTCAGCCTGGAAAAGCGGCTTTCAACAGGAGCAGAAAGGCAGTCCCAGCAGACAGCACAAGGAGGGCCCATTGCACAAATCTTCGTGCATCAGGCCTCTGGTAGAAATATAAACATTGTCCTGAAGTCTATAATCAGCATCTATATCTTATTCCTCACATTGGAATTTATTCTAGAGGGAAACCTTAAAACTGTAGAATGTGGCCCTGGCTGGTTTGGCTCAGTGAATAGAGCGTCGGCCTACGGACTCAGGAGTCCCACGTTGGATTCCAGTCAAGGGCATGTACTCTGGTTGTGGACACACCTAGTAAGGAGTGTGGTGTGAAAGAGGCCGCTGATTGATGTTTCTCTCTATCCCTCTCTTTCTCTTTGTAAAAAATCAATAAAATATATATATTTTTAAAAACTAGGTTATAGGGACTACTAAAGTAAAAATATTCATTTAAATATACATTCCCAGAACACAGACTTCACAGACCACCACAGACATCTAGGAAATTTTTGTCCCTTGAAAAAATACGTAAATTAAATCTGTTTTCCACTTGATGGACCTGACATTATCTCATCAGGTGCCTAACCATGAATGGATGTCTGGGTCTGTCTCTGACTCCTACTGGAACCAGCCGGTATTACAGGTCCTGAAGGTATGGCAAGGAGGCTGAGAAGAAGAGAACATGAACAGGGGGGCTTCAGGAGGACTGCAGAGCCTAATGGCACTGCAGCAAGTTTCTTAAAGGCGCAAACTCTTTTATACACTGAAGCTGGGCGTTCCTCCAAATGGCCTTCTCTCAGGACATGATGGCCTCCTCTCAGGACATGATGGCCTTCTCTCAGGACATGAGGCTACGTGCCAGTTCCTTAAGACCTACGCAGGAAGATATCTGCCTGGGAAAGTTCATCCAGCTGTACTCTGCTATGTTAAATCAAGGACATGTTTGCAGATTCCAATCTTGCGCGCACAGCAGAGCGAAGGACACTGTTGCTTGCCACGTCCCCAAGTGACCCAACTCCTGGGGGAGAGCAGGCAGGGCTACCCACCCTTGCTCCCCCCCCCCCCCCCCATTCTCAGATTCTCAGGTCGGCAGGGGACTCGGCTCCCAACAGACACCCGCCTGCTTCCCTAACTCAAGCTGCCTCTCCGTTCAGATGGGGAGACAGGGAGGGGCTGAGAGAGCAGGCTGCCCTCCCCTCAACCCTCCTCACTGAGGGTTTAAGGATCCAGGAAAATCAGAGGCAGAAAGTTTCCCGTTTCAAACCCCATCTGCCCGCCTTTGGAATTCTCTGACTTCCCTGTGAGAATGTGCTCCCGCCCTGTGAAGATCCTGGGAAAGACACCTCCCTGGGGCATGTGCAGCTGAAGGGCAGGCCAGCCGGTAGCTCTGAGCACAGCCTCTGGGATCTGGAAACTTCTGTGTGAATTCCAGATTCCTCCTCCCTTCTGTATGCTTCTGCCACAGCTGCCTTTACTCGCTGGCACCCTAATAGAAGAACAGCCCCTCTCTGTGGGGAGCCTCGTGCCATCAGAGGGCACCGGGCCCTCTCCTCCCTTTAAAGAAGCAAAATCCCCGCCCTCTCTGCTCCTGTCTCTTCTCTCCTTGTGAATCCTGTCCCAGCCGCGCCACCAGCCAAACCCAACAATGACGGGAACTCCCCCAGGAAGGGCTGTCCCTGTGGGAGGAGGGGCGGGGCCCAGGCCGCCCCCTGGCCCGCCCCGCCCCCTCCCTCTGGCCCCGCCCAGGCCTGGCCCCGCCCCCACCGCGGAGCCGCTCCGCTCAGGCCCCGCCCCCGCAGGGAGGCGCATGCGCAGTGCTGGCAGCCGGAAGCGGCTGCGGAGGGGCCGGTGGCGGCTCCCTGAGGCGGTGTCTGTGCTTTAAAGCCGCTGCTCCCGGCCCCTCCCCGCAGGGCGGGCTGAGGGCGCTGCGGGCGCTGAAGTCCGTGTGGGAGCCCCGCCCGGAGCCCCTCCCGGCGGTGAGTGCGCGTCCCGGGGGCTGCGCCGTGGAGGCGCCGCGTTCCTCTGGGGGAAACTGAGGCCCGGCCCGCGGTCTGTCCGCCTCTGGCTGTGGGCCCGCCCGCCGCGTGGTTTTCCCGCCGGAAACCGTCCCCGGGGCCGCCGGGGCCCCCGCGGGGCTGGAGGTCTGGTCAGTGGTTCCCGCCCTTTGCCCTCCCCCGCCCGGCGCTTCCCGCCCAAAGAGCCCGGATGGCCCCGGCCTGGGGGTCCCGCCCGCCCTCCTGGGCCCCCCATTAATCAGGTCTGAGTGCCAGGGGGCCAGGGCCATGGGGTGGGCTCGGGGAGAACGCGGTGTCCCCGGAAGAGGGACCTGCCCCAGGGAGGGCTTTGTGGGGGCGGGGACTGCGGGGCGGGGGCCGGGCTGGGGGGCAGGAGAGGGAGGGGAGACAGACCCGGGGGAGGAGGAGGGCGGGGAGGGGTCCACAGAGGATGGGGTCCCCCATAGGGGTGTTACAGAAGAGGGAGAAAACGCCACGCTTAGAGAAAGGGAGTTACATTTTAATCCTTAAGTTCTGCCCAGGCCCAGAGAAAAACGTCTTTCACATTCTTGGCCTCCTAACAATGTAGGAAACATTTTTTTATTTATACATTTTTTTAAAATTTTATTTTAGCTCTTTTGTCTCCCCAGTTTGGAATGAGAGTTCTGGGCCTTCTGTTAACGAAGGCCTGCGGGCTGGGAAGGGGCCCTGAGGCCCTGTCTCAAGGCCTGGCCTGGTGTCAGCACGGACAGCTCCGTCTGGGGCACCGTTATGGCCTCTCTGAAATGGCAGTCGCCTTATTTTTAAGCGAGCAGAGGTTTACAGACGCCAAAACAGCAGGCTTACAATGTCAAACAGCAGTTTTTATATAAGATGAGTGCTTCAAGAGGTGAGGGAGGGACTGGACGGCGATGGTGGGAGTGGGGGGGTAACTGGGGAAAGCAGCCTGAAGAGGAGGAAGTGGAGAAATAGGGGAGGGGAAGCCCAGAGAGAGGAAGGGGAGCTGAGAGGGAGAGGGTCCTGGGGAGCAGAAGTGGGGGCCGCACAGGAGGAGGCACTTCAGACGGAGACACTGGTTCAGAGGAGAAGCTGGGGAGCGAGTGCAGGGACAGAAAGGGGGGCTCAGGGATGAGGGAGCAGCACGGAGGCAGCCAGCTGTGGGGAGCAGCACAGAATGTAACAGGCAGCAGCGGGGACACGGGCGCGGGGAGGGAAAGGTGCAGACGTGTGTGGAGATGGGAGCAGAGAGACCAGGAGAGAGAGCCCCGGAAGGGAAATGGGCCTCAGGAGTCTCATGGTCCAGGTGTAGGGACAGACAGAGAGAAAAGGGGGGAAAGAGCAGGGAGGGGAGGGGGACACAGGAAAAGACCGCAGTGTAGAGAAAGGGAACAGGGAGAAAGACAGACCCATAGACAGAAATACATAGCAGTGGGAGGAGGGGAACCCTGATCTGGGTGAGGGGTGAGCTGAAGGGGTGTGGATGGTTAAGTTGTGATATATTGGCTTGTGGTTGTGTGTGTGTGTGTGTGTGTGTGTGTGTGTGTGTGTGTGTGATGTACGTGTGTGTATTTTCAATACATTTCTGTTGATCTCCCTGAGGTATGAGTTGGGCAGCGACCACAGCAGGAAGCCCTATTGCAGAAATGTTTCTGCATCAGGCCACTAGTTTTATAATAATTTGCTTGAAATTGCAACCCTTAACACTAAGTGGGGAGAGACTTGTCTGTTGGTCATGGGTCCCTTGTCATTTCCTGGGATGGCAACAAGGAAGTGACCTTTCTCTGTCACCATCTGTTGCTTTTTCAAGGAATATTAGGTCTTAGGTTTGTTGTTGTTGTTGTTGTTGTTGTTGGTGTTGGTGTGTGTGTGTGTGTGTGTGTGTGTTTCTTCCATGGATTTATTTTTTCTATCTCTGATACTTGATTTATTTATTTAAAAATGTCCTGAGATAAATCCTCTGGATAGATCCTCTGAGGAGATTTAAGAAATGTCCTCATGCCGAGGCCGGTGGGGCTCAGTGGATAGAGCGTCGGCCTGTGGACTGAAAGGTCCCAGGTTTGATTCCGGTCAAGGGCATGTACCTTGGTTGTGGGCACATTCCCATTGGGGGGTGTCTAGGAGGCAGCTGATCGATGTTTCTCTCTTGTCCATGTTTCTAACTCTCCCTCTCTCTTCCTCTCTGTAAAAAAAATCAATAAAAATAATTTAAAAGAAAAAGAAATGTCCTCAGGCTCAGCCAGTTTGGCTCAGTGGATAGAGCCTTGGCCTATGGACTGAAGGGTCCCAGGTTGGATCTGGTTGGGGGCATGTACCTTGATTGGGGTCACATCCCAATCAAGTGTGGGGTGTGCAAGAGGCCGCTGATTGGTATTTTTCTCTCACCAATGAGAGAAAAACTGTCCCTTTCTCTTCTGTAAAAAAATCAATTTTATATATATATATATATATATATATATATATATATATATATATATATATATTTTTTTTTTTTTTAAAGAAATGTCCTTAGATGCATTTCCCCCCATAGTGTTGGACAGCTGCTCTGGCTGGGGCATCATTGGTCACTGAGGTGGCCCGGGTGATGGAAGGTGGGGACAGGGTTAGCAGGGAGGTTGCAGGAGCCTTTGTGAGAGTGGGAGCAGACTTTGTTCAGGGAGGTAAGGGGGTGCTCTGTTTGGTTTGGGGGTCAGGACAGCAGCTCACGTTCTCATTTCTGTGGGAGTTTGTGGAGGTCTTTGGGAGGAGAGACACATGAAGACACAGAAAAACTCACAGTGTGGTCTCCATGTGGGAGCTCATTGTTGGTGACTCTCCTGTGACCAAGGACAGGAGGGGTGGTGGCCTTTTACTTATTTTGAGCTCCTTCCGCCTGTGCCTGTGAGGTGAGCTGATTAACAGGCTGTGCTGACCTCTCTAAATGCACGTTCTGTGACTCCTGAACATCCTGCCCCTGAGAAAAAATCCCAGATCCCGATCAGGACCGAATGGCTGCTTCTCAGTAAAAGATGTGTTGGGTCACAGGCTGTTTGCTTTTCCTCTAACACCTGGTGATTTATTTCCCTGCTTCTGATGTTCTTGCCTTTGCGGGTTGTTTTTCTTTCCTTTTTTCATTACTTGTTTCATCATAGTCAGTGTCAACACTTTTTATATTTCTCTCTCTTTTTTCATAATTTTTTCTTCTTTTTTTTCTCCCTCTTTTTAAAAATTTTTTTTTTTATTGATTTCAGTGGAAAGGCGAAGGAGACAGAGTCAGAAACAGCAGTCAGCAGAGAGAATCATTGATCAGCTGCCTCCTGCACACCCCCACTGGGGATCCAGTGTGAAACTGCACTGTGCCCTGACCAGGAATGCAACACCACCCTCCTGGTTCATAGGTCAGCCCTCTACCTCTCATTGGTTACTGAGGTATACAGGTGATTATGGCCGAGCTATAATTCTCTCCTTTGTCCCGGGGCCTTCTCTGTATTCATTTCATGCAAACTCTCCAGGTCAGGATGCATTACCACCTTTAATTAATGACTTTCAACTACTCAAAACATCCCTTTTGTGACAGATCAAACTTGGGAGTCAGCCATGTCTGACATCCTTACTGGGGTGGGTTAGAGGCTCTGGTATCAGTGAAGGAGGCAAATGTAGGTGTGAGGTTACTGTGGCTGCAGCATCAGCTCTAGATCACGGGTAAGAAGATGCATATATGCTCTAGCTTAGTGGTCGGCAAACTGCGGCTCGCGAGCACGCGAGCTATGGTTTTCCTCTCTGTTGACTAATGAGTTTGCTGACCACTGCCCTAGCTGATCTGGATAGAGCCTTGGACTTCAGACAGGAAGGACCCTGGTTTGATTCTGGTCAAGAGCACATGGTCCAATTGCAATCTCAATTCCCAGTAGGGGGCTTGCAGGAGGCAGCCGATCAATGATCCTCTCATCATTGATGTTTCTATCTCTTCCTCTCCCTTCCTCTTTGAAATAGATAAAAAATATATATATTTAAAAAATATATATTTTATTGATTTTTTGCAGAGAGGAAGGGAGAGGGATAGAGAGCTAGAAACATCAATGAGAGAAAAAATTCCATCAGCTGCCTCCTGCACACCCTCCACTGAGGGTGTGCCAGAAACCAATTTACATGCCCTTGACCGGATTCAAACCTGGGTGGGACCTTTCAGTCCGCAGACCGAAGCTCTATCTACTGAGCCATACTGGTTTCAGCAAAAAAATATATTTAAGCCGAGACCGGTTTGGCTCAATGGATAGAGCATTGGCTTGGGGACTGAGGGGGACCTGGGTTCGATTCCGGTCATGGGCATGTACCTTGGTTGCGGGCATATCCCCAGTGGGGGGTGTGCAAGAGGCAACTGATCGATGACTCTCTCTCATCGATGTTTCTGGCTCTCTATCTCTCTCCCTTCCTCTCTGTACAAAATCAATAAAATATATTTAAAAAAAAAATATATATATATATATATTTAAAAGAAAAAGATAATACACATCTTACTGCTTAGAATAGCTCAGAAAGTTCTGAAAAGAAAAGGGTGAATAGAAGAGACTTGCTTACTAGGTTAGTACAGAAAACTTTGTATTGAAATGTACCAGTAGCTTATAGAACATGAGAGGTACACGTGGATTGACACTTGCAAAAATTAATGTTTATTTGTGGTCATTTTCACATAGTTATTTCTTTATTGATGTATTTTGCCAGGAATGTCAGCAGTGGTGACATGTCCTTTGCTGTGCCTCAGTCACCTGATGCCCATTGTTCCAGTCCACGTGATGTTCATGTGGAGGAGGTGCTCCCTCACTGTAGGGTTCATAGTCTCCCTTTCTCTTTAGGAAAGGTTTAGCAGGGCTTTGTTGAGAGATGTGCAAAGGCCATCACATGGCACATGAAACGCCCCATTTCCTAGTTTCTATTTGCTTTGGAAAATAGATGCCTTGCTTTGCTTTCCTTCAGGTCATTGGCTTTTGACATAGGCATTTAACCAATCAGGCCTTGTTTCTGTAAATATTCATTACATTCCATGCTCGTGTCAGGGACATACTGAACAAGATCACTTTTTGAATATTTTGGGGTGTTTACAAGAATCACATAAATATATTTTCAATTCAGTTAAATGTCTATGATTGTAGCTCTCCACTAATATACAGAAATTTTCCAATAAATGAGTGTCTAAGAAAAAATAGGTCTAATTTGTTTTCCATCATTATGTGAATTCCTCTCCTTATCGTGTTAGTAATACTCAGGATATCGTTCACAAATAAATTTATGAAATTTATACAATCACAAAATAATCTTGATTTTATTGATAAGACAATTCTGTTTTCTATCTCTTTTATAGTGTACACTAGAGTCCCGGTGCACGAAATTCTTGCACTGGGGGGAAGGGGTGTTTCTCAGCCTGGCCTGTGCCCTCTCAGTCTGGGAGCCCTATGATTGATCACCTCAAAGAGGTAGGCCCTGTCCACCTGGCCAGGGCTCCATGATGGTCCCCCTGCTACCCCCCCTCCCCCCCCAAAAAGCCCCACCCACCACAACAAACCAGTAGGTGGTCTGGGCCTCCCTCTATAGGGCGATCATGGGGCAATAGCTGGGCCCCCAACCAGTCACATCTCACCTATCTTGGCTGGCCTGCTGCCCGTGCATGTCTTAGTGTGGTCATCTGGATGTTCGTTCTGCTGTTTGGTTCTTGGGTTGATTTGCATATTATGCTTTTATTATTGTAGATAGTTCTCATAGGTGTGTCTGGCTCTACCTACCATGTTAACATTATTTGAGGTATTTTTTTTTTTCTTACTTGCTTAACCTGTCTTTATTATTCTTTTTAGTTACAGAAATTGCTCTGAATATTCATGAGAGTCAGCCATCTGTGGGTAACAGGACAGACTGTAACAGGGACAGCAGAGGGGACACAGAAGTGGGAGGAGGAAACCCAGGTGTGTACGTAGATGGGAGCAATCAGAAAGACCAGGGAGAAAGAACAACTGAAGGTGAAATAAGGTTTCAGGAGTTTAAAGATCCAGGTGTAGGGACAGAAATAAAGAAAAAGGGAAAAAGAGCAGGGGAGAGGGAGGCAGAACATAGGAAAAGTCCGGCCAGCATGGTTCAGTGGTTGAAGGTGGACCTATGAACCAGGAGGTAACAGTTCGATTCCTGGTCTGGTTTTTCGGCTTAGTCCACACTGGGGGGCCTGCAGGAAGCAGCCAATCAAGGAGTCTCTCTCATCATTGATGTTTCTATCTCTCCCTCTCCTTTCCCCTCTGAAATTGATAAAATATATATTAAAACATAAACAGCCGAAACCGGTTTGGCTCAGCGGATAGAGCGTCAGCCTGCGGACTGAAGGGTCCCAGATTTGATTCCGGTCAAGGGCATATACCTTGGTTGTGGGCACATCCCCAGTAGGGGGTGTGCAAGAGGCAGCTGATCGATGATTCTCTCTCATCGATGTTTCTAACTCTCTATCCCTCTCTCTTCCTCTCTGTAAAAAATCAATAAAATATATATATATTTTTAAAAATACAGGAAAAGACAACATTGGAGGGAAAAGGAACAGGAAATAAGAACAGATCCATAGACAGAAATACATAGTAGTTAGTGGGAGGATGAGAACCCTGATCTGGGTGAGTGGTGAGCTGATGGGGTGTGGATGGTTAAGTTGTGATTTATCGGCTTGTGGTTTCATATGTTGAATTTAACAGGCTGTGCGGACGTCTTCGAAGGCACATTCTGTGACTCCTCAACACAGTGTCACCTGAGGAAACAACCCAGACCCCATCAGGACCAGGACCAATGGCTGCTTTTCAGGTAAGAGATGTGTCCCGGGTAAGAGTCTGTTTGCTTTTCCTTGAACCTGTTGATATATTTCTCTTTTCTCTTTCCTGCCCTGTGCCTGTTTCCCTTTCTACTACTCTGTTACAGTCTGTCCTGCTCCCCACAGCTGGCTGACTCCGTGCTGCTTCTCCCTCTGCTCCGTCATCCCTACACCCCCCTTTCTGTCCCTACACTCAATCCCTCAGTTCTTCTCCTTGAACCAGTCTCTCTCTCTCGAGTGCATCCCCCCTTTGTTGCCCCCACTTCTGTTCACCAGGACCCTCTCCCTCTCAGTCCCCTTCAGCTTTCTCCTCCATATTTCTCTACTTCTGATGTTCTTGCCTTTCCAGGTTGTTTTCCTTTCCTTATTTCTTTCCTTTTTTCTTATGATAGTCGGTGTCAACAGTTTCTATATTTCCCTCTCTCTTTTTAAAAATATATATTTCATTGTTTTTAGAGAGGAAGGGAGAGGAAGAGAGAGAAACATCAATGATGAGAATCATTGATTGGCTGCCTCCTCCACGCCCCCAACTGGGGATCGAACCTGCAACCCAGGCATGTGCCCCTGACCAGAATCAACCCGGACCCCTCAGTCCGCAGGCTGACGCTCTATCCACTGAGCCAAACCAACTAGGGCCCTGTTTCTTTTTTACTATATGTTTTTATAGATTTCAAAATGGAAGCCCTGACAGGTTTGGCTCAGTGGATAGAGCATTGGTCTGAGGACTCAAGGATCCCTGGGGTTCGATTCCAGTCAAGGGCATGTGCCTTGGTTGCAGGCACTTTCCCATTAGGGGGTATGCAAGAGGCAGCTGATCAATGTTTCTCTATCATTAATGTTTCTAAGTCTCTATCCCTCTCCCTTCTTCTCTGTAAAAAATCAATAAAATAAAATATATTTTTAAAAAATAAAATGGGAAGGAGAGGCAGAGAGGGGTAGAAACATCAATGAGCAGAGTGAATCATTGATCAGCTGCCTCCTGCACAACCCCCACTGGGGATTGAATGTGAAACCTGGAGTGTGCCCTGACCAGGAATGGAAATTTGCCCTCCTGATTCATAGATCTACGGTCTACCTCTGAGCCCCTCTGGCTCGTCTATACTTCTCTCCTTTGTCCCAGAGCTTTCTCTGCAATCATTAAAAAAAAAAAAAAAAAGAAAGAAAACAAAAAATATGTATATATTTTACTGATTTCAGAGAGAAAGGAGGAGAGAGAGAGATAGAAACATCAATGATGAGAGAGAATCATTGATCAGCTGCTTCGTGAATGCCCCCACTGGAGATTGAGCCTGCAACCCAGACATATGCCCTTGACCGGAATCGAAACTGAGACCTTCAGTCCGCAGGCCAGCGCTCTATCCACTGTGCAAAACTGGCTAGGGCTCTTTGCATTCATTTTATACAGCCTCTTCCTGTTCAGGAAGCATTCCCACCTTCAATTAACGTCTTTCAAACTACTCGGAACATCCCTTTTGTGACAAATCCATGTGGGAAGGCAGCCATGTCTAACAACCCTATTGGGATGGGGTCAGACGCTCTTGTGTCTTGAAAAAGGGAAATGTATGTTTTAGGTTCAAATGGCTGCAGCATCAGCTCAGGGGTAAGCAAATGCCCATTTTACTATTCAGAATAGCTCAGAAAGTTGTGAAAAATTAGTAAATAATAAATAGAAGAGAGTAGCTCACTAAATTAGTACAAAGACTTGGTAAGTAAATATTCCTTTAGCTTGTAGTACATGAGAGGTACACATGGATTGACACAAAATTTTTTTGTGATCATTTCCACCTAATTATTTGTGAGTTTTAAAAAATATATATATTTTATTGATTTTTTTACAGAGAGGAAGGGAGAGGGATATAGAGTTAGAAACATCGATGAGCTGCCTCCTGCACACCTCCTACTGAGAATGTTCCCGCAACCAAGGTACATGCCCTTGACCGGAATTGAACCCAGGACCTTTCAGTCTGCAGACCGACGCAGCAAACCGGTCAGGGAAATTTATTTATTTATTGATGTATTTTTGGCAGTAATGTCACATCAGTGGTGACTGACCTTCTGTGTGCCTCAGTCACCTGACGCCCATTGTTCAGTCGATCTGATTTTCACATAGCAAAGGTGCTCCCCTCACTGGAGAGTTAGTAGTCTCCCTTTCTCAAGGGTGTAGTAGCAATTTAATGAAAGTTGTGCCAAGACCATCACTTCACATCTAGAAAAGTCTCTCTTCTTAGTTGGCGTTTGCTTTGAAAAATGAAGAATTTTTATTTCCTACTGATCATTGGCTTTTTTATGGGAGCTGTAAACAATCAGGCCTTTGACTCTTTATATTTTCATTATATTCTATACTCCCATCATGGACATCCCCTACATGATCACTTTTTGTATTCTCTAGGAAGTTTCCAAGAATAACATGTTTATTTTCATTCTTAAGTTTCTGTGAAGTAGCTCTCCACTAATGATAGATAAAAATTCCTGTAGTAGCCAGCCAATCACGTGTCTCTGTCTCTCTTTCACATTTCTCCCCCCACCCCTTCTCTCTCTCTTTCCCTTTTGTGCCTCTGCCTTCCTGCCTCCCACTCTGCAAAACTCAATGGAAAAAATCTCCCCACTTGAGAATTTACAACCACAAATAGAAACAATAGGTTTAACTTGTTTTGTATGCTTATGTTTCTCTTCTTATTGTATATAATAAAGAGGTAATATGCAAATTGATCATCACTCCAACAGACAAGATGGCCAGCAGAGGAAGGCAGTTGTGGGCAATCAGGTCATCAGGGGAGTGTAGTTGGGAGGGACCACACCTGCAAGGGAGGGCAGTTGGGGGCAATCAGGCCTGCAGGAGAGGGCAGTTAAGGGTCACCCAGCCTGAAGGGGAGGGCAGTTGGGGGCAACCAGGCCAGGAGGGAGGGCAGTTAGAGAGACCAGGCTGGCAAGAGAGGGAAGTTAGGGGTGACTGGCAAAGGAGGGCAGTTAGGGGTGACCAGGATGGTAGGGGAGGGTGGGTAGGGGCAATTTGGCTGGCAGGGGAGCAGTTAGGCATTGTTTAGGCTGGCAGGGGAGTGGTTAGGTGGTGATCTAGATGGCAGGCAGGCATCAAGCAGTTGGGAACCAGCAATCCAGGATTATCAGAGGTATGTCTGACTGCTCATTTAGGCTCAATCCCACCAGATACCTTTGAGGGGTCCCAGATTGCAGAGGGTGCAGGCCGGGCTGAGGGGCACACCCCGCCTTCCCACCCCGTGCACAAGTTTCATGCACCAGGCCTCTAGTTTGTTTATGAAACACAAGGGGTATCATATACAAATAGATTCATGAGATTCACAGAATCACTAAACTACCTTGATTTCATAGTTGTAAAATGTGTGTCTCCGTTCTTAAACTGTTAACATTATTTCAGCTATTTTTTTTTTTTTTAATCTCAAATACGTTTTTATCTATTTCAGAGATAAAGGGAGAGGTAGAGAGCAATAGAAATATCATTGATGATAGAGAATTATTGATCGGCTGCCTCTTGCACACCCCACACTGGGGATTGAGCCCACAACCTGGTCGTGTACCCTGACCGGGAATCGAACCAGTGACCTCTTGGTGCATGGATCAGAGCTCAACCACTGAGCAACGCCAGCTGGCCCAGGCATAATAATGTTTTTCTAAGATTGCTCATAGTAAATTTCCAACTAGGATTGCAGTTCCTATGTGTCCTATTCCATGAGACCTGAATTCCATTAACAAACCCCTTTAATTCAAAGTTCTGCATGAATTTTTTCTTCTGTTTTCTTTTTCTGTGTATTCAAAAGTATGGCACATGATGCGGAAACATTGGCATCATAAGTGATAGCTGAGCTTGTGACACACGTGGGAACACAGGCCCCACTCAGAACAAGAATCAGAATCTGTGGCTTTACAGAAGTTCATTTTGTTGGAACTGCTTCACACTTGAGAAGAAGTCCATGTACTTCCAAGCCAGCATGACATTTCCAGCAGAGAAATAGACACCACTGACCCTTATTTAAAAAAAATATATTTTATTGATTTTTTACAGAGAGGAAGGGAGAGGGATAGAGAGCTAGAAACATCAATGAGAGAGAAACATCAACCAGCCACCTCCTGCACACCCCCCACAGGGGAAGTGCTCAAAACCAAGGCACATGCCCTGGGACCCTTCAGTCCACAGGCCATTGCTCTATCCACTGAGCCAAACGAGTTTCAGCAACACCACTGACCCTTAACAATGGAAACACAGCCCTCAGAAATCCATATGCCTGTTTCCATGCCTTTATTTTTCACTTATTTATTTATTTTTTAAATATTTTTTTTATTGACTTTCTACAAAGAGGAAGAGAGAGGGATAGAGAGTTAAAAACATCGAGGAGAGAGAAACATAGATCAGCTGCTTCTTGCACACCCCCCACTGGGGATGTGCCCACAACCAAGGTACATGCCTTTGACCTGAATCGGACCTGCCACCTCAGTCTGCAGACCGACGCTCTATCCACTGAGCCAAACCGGTTTCGGCTATTTTTAACTTATTTTTTTTTAATATATTTTTATTGATTTTAGAGAATAATGGAGAGAGACAGAGAGAGAGAGAGAAAAACAATGATGAAAGAGAATCATTGATCGGCTGCTTCCAGCACATCCCAAAATGGGGATGGAGCCCTCAACCCAGGCATGTGCCCTTGTGTTAAATTGAACCTGCATAGTTCGATACTATATCCACTGAGCTAAACTGGCTAGGGCTATGCCTTCATTTTAAAGTTAGTTTTCCTGAAAAGTAAAATCTGTACTATGGACTTGTGGACATGTGTCATCCTCATGTATCAGTGTTTGAAATCACATCAGAGAATGTTCCTGGGGCAAAGTGATCTTATTGGGTGATTCAGGATACCCCCCTAGGTCCAAACCCCTTCTTCGGACACTGTTTTCTTTAAAAAAAAAAAAAAAAAAATATATATATATATATATATATATATATATATATATATATATATTTTTTTTTTTTTTTTTTTGAATATATTTTATTGATTTTTTTTTTACAGAGAGGAAGGGAGAAAGATAGAGAGCTAGAAACGTCAATGAGAGCCGAAACCGGTTTGGCTCAATGGATAGAGCGTCAGCTTGGGGACTGAAGGGACCCGGGTTCGGTTCCGGTCAAGGGCATGTACCTTGGTCGTGGGCATATCCCCAGTGGGGGCTGTGCAAGAGGCAGCTGATCGATGACTCTCTCTCATCGATGTTTCTAGCTCTCTATCTCTCTCCCTTTCTCTCTGTACAAAATCAATAAAATATATTTAAAAAAAGAAAAAAAAAGGAAGAAACATCAATGAGAGAGAAACATCGACCAGCTGCCTCTTGCACACCCCCTACCAGGGATGTGCCCACAACCAATGTACATGCCCTTGACCGGAATCGAACCTGGGACCTTTCAGTCCGCAGACCAACGCTCTACCACTGAGCCAAACCAGCTTTGGCTTAAAAATATATTTTATTGATTTTTTAACAAAGAGGAAGAGAGAGGGATAGAGAGTTAGAAACATCGATGAGAGAGAATCATCGATCACTTGCCTCTTGCACAACCCCTATTGAGGATGTGCCTGCAACCAAGGTACATGCCCTTGACCAAAATCGAACCCAGGACCCTTCAGTCCTCAGGCTGATGCTCTATGCACTGAGCCAAACCGGTTTCGGCTGACACTGTTTTCTTGTTGGGTGACGTTATGAACTCTTCTGGTGACCTCTGGTAACTGTCTTTTCTTTCAGGGACCGTTGTCCTTCGGGGATGTGGCCATAGACTTCTCTCAGGAGGAGTGGGAGTGCCTGGACCCAGCTCAGCGGAAGTTGTACCTGGATGTGATGTTGGAGAACTGCAGCAACCTGGCCTCCCTGGGTGAGGGTGACTTCCTTCCCGAGTTAATACTCCACCCACAGGGTTTGTTTCCTTTATTGTTTTAACATCTTTCAGGGCCTTCTGCTTTCTGTGTTAGATTCCTGCTCTTTTGGAACAGGAACTGGCCCCTAGCTCTTTTGGTTCAGTGGAGAGTACACCAGTCTGCAAACTGTAAGGTCCAGGTTTGATTCTGGTCAAAGGCCAATGCCAGGGTTGCTGGCGTACTCCCCAGTCGGGGGCGTGGATGAGATATCCCATCAATGATTTTCATCATTGATGTTTCTTTCCCTCTCCCTGCCTCTCTGAAAGCAATAAAAAAAAATGTATTTTTTTATTTTTATTTTTAAAAGGAACAGCAGGAACCGGTTTGGCTCAGTGGATAGAGCATTGGCCTGCGGACTGAAGGGTCCCAGGTTCGATTCTGGTCAAGGGCATGTGCCTTGGTTGCGGGCACATCCCTGGTGGGGGGTGTGCAGGAGGCAGCTGATTGATGTTTCTCTCTCATCGATGTTTCTGACTCTCTATCCCTCTCTCTTCCTCTGTGTAAAAAATCAATAAAATAAATTATTTTTTTTAAAAAAGGAAAAAATTGGGGTCCTTGGAATTGAGAAGAAAGGCTTTGTGATGTATGTAAATTAGGAAGTCAGTGTTCAGTGTTTACATGTTGTCTACACTGATTAATGTTCTATCAGAAAATAATATTTTAGAAAATCATTTTCTAGAATATATATATATATTTTTTTTACCCATTTACCAATTTCTTTATTGCCATTCTGTTCTCAGTTGTGTCATGCACAATAGACATTTGTTCAAGAGGCTTCAAAAGAGGAAGATCATTGAACATGCACTTTCCTCATCTCTCTCTCCAGCAAAAACAAACAAACTGGGAATTGGGAGTGTTTTTATACTATTGCCATGTGTGCCAGGGGGTTTGAGCAGGTATCATTGGCAAATGTAAGCAACTCTTTGTCCCTCTTTGATTTGCATTTTCCTCATTGTACCTATCTGAACTTTGGTTGAATCCTTCACTAGTTATTGGAGTACTCAAAACTGTCACTCGGCCTATCGTTGTTGGTAACTTCAAAGTGCCAAACTGATTGTCAAAACTGAAAATTTTTTTTCTTTCAGCTATGTCATCTGAAGATGACCAGGCCCTTATGCCAAAGTCTGGAATACAAGATTTATTCTCTGAAAAAAAACTGGTAAGATATAAAGGTTGTCACTTTCATAATGTACAATTAATGAAAGTCTTGGAATTTCAGAAGAGTGTGATGAGAAGAAAGGATGTTAATATAAACAGAACTAATCTGGAACAGTTATTTATTTTTAAAAATATTTTTTTATCGATTTTTCACAGAGAGGAAGAGAGAGGGATAGAGAGTTAGAAACATTGACGAGAGAGAATCATCGATCAGCTGCCTCTTGCACACCCCCAACCAGGGATGTGCTTGCAACCAAGGTACATGCCCTTGACCGGAATCGAACCCAGGACCTTTCAATCCGCAGGCTGATGCTCTATTCACTAAGCTAAACTGGTCTCGGCTAATCTAGAACAGTTATCAGAAAAAAATAGTTTTAACCTAAAGAGGTTAAGTGTAGTATGAATTTAGAAAACCTTCGATATTGAAGTTAGTTACATTGGCAGATAAGTGTGTTTCTGCATGTGAAGGTTGAAAACAACTTTTTACTTTTATGCATTCTTGTAAAGGAAATCTGGAAAAACTAGGAGTTCGCATAGTCTATAGTGTAAATAGTCTTTTGAATTGTTTAAAATGTAGGGTGGGCCAAAACCGGATTGGCTCAGTGGATAGAGCATCAGCCTTTGGACTGAAAGGTCCCAGGTTCGATTCCGGTCCAGAGCATGTACCTTGGTTCCAGGCACATCCCTAGTGGAGGATGTGCAGGGGTCCACTGATCGATGTTTCTCTCTCATCAATGTTTCTAACTCTCTATCCCTCTCTGTAAAAAATCAATAAAATGTTTTTTAAAATAAATAAAATGAAAAAAATAAATCGTAGGGTAGGATTCTGTTTTCATGCAATCATTTCTAAAAATGTAGAGATTTATAATGTACCTATAAAATTTAAATGTATTCAATTTGGAAATCTTATTAATATTATTACTTTTAAATAGATTTTTATTACATTCATAGTAGTGAGAGAGAAACATTAGTATGAGAGAATCATTGATTGGCTTCCTCCTGCATGTCTCCCTCTCTCACCCCCCCCCCCCCCCCCCGAGAATTAAATGTATAACCTGAGCATGTGCCCTGGACTGGATTTGAATCTAGGACCCTTCAGTCCTCAGGGAAATGCTCTATCCCTTGAGCCAATACAGTTAGTGCTTTTATTTTTTATTTTAAAAATATTTTTATTGATTTTAGATAGGAAGGTAGAGAAAAAGAGAGAGGCAAACATCAATGATGAGAGACTACCCTAACCAGTTTGGCTCAGTGGATAGAATGTCGGCCTACAGACTCAAGGGTCCCAAGTTCAATTCTGGTCAAGGGTATCTACTTTGGTTGCGGGCACACCACAGTACGGGGTGGGCAGGAGGCAGCTGATGAAGGTTTCTCACTCATTGTTATTTCTGTCTTTCTGTCCCTCTCCCTTCCTCTCTGTAAAAAATAAATAAAAAATATTTTAAAAAAAGAAAAAAGATGAGAGACAATCATTCCTTGGTTGCCTCCTGGTTTCCTCACACTGGGGACCGATTTCGAACCTGGGGCTTGTGCCTGACTCAGAATGGAACCATGACCATCTTGTTCATACCTTAAAGCTCAACCATGCCGAAACGGGTTTGGCTCAGTGGATAAAGCGTCAGCCTGCGGACTGAAGGGTCCTAGGTTCGATTCTGGTCAAGGGCATGTACCTTGGTTGTGGGCATATCCCCAGTGGGGGGTATGTGGGAGGCAGCTGATCGATGTGTCTTTCTCATCAATGTTTCTGGCTTTCTATACCTCTCTCTTCCTTTCTGTAAAAAATCAATAAAATATATTTTTAAAAAAAAATCACAACCAATGAGTCATTCTTGCTGGACCATTTGGCAATCTTTTAAACAAGGATTTATTCTTCCTCTGAAAATTAATTTTTTTATTTTTTTGTGTATAATTTTAATAAATTGGAAAGCTTTCTTTACACAACTCTCTTGGTTTGATGAGTATCATAAAATGGTTCTTATGGAACAATTGTACATGTTTAATGAAATTATAACTATCACTAAAGGCCTTTCTGTCTCCCATTATCACCAGAGTACATGTAATGGAGAGAGAACTGATCAGTGGTATCAACATTGGAAAAACTTTAAGCAAGACTCATATCTTAATCATCAGTGGAGAAGCGAGCTTGCAGAGGACCATTATAAAAGTGGAAAAGTCATTGACCAAGTGTGCAGTCACAGTTCACGCCAGGTCATTCTCATTGTGGAGAAGACACACCAAGGAAGTCAATGTGTCCAGTCTTTTCAGCAGTCTTTAAATTATACTGAACAAGAGAGTATTCTTACTGGGGAAGAGACTTACAAATGGAATCCTTGTGGTAGAATCTCCAGTGAAATATTCAGTCTAAATAAAATGGAAAAAATCCATAATGGAGGAGGAAAACCTTATAAAGATTCTGGTAGAACATCTAATTGGCCTTCAGGTTGTACTCTAAACCAGAGAATTCAGACTGGAGAGAAGCCTTACAAATGTAAAACATGCGGCAAAGCATTTAAATGTCATTCATCTCTTATTGTACATAAGGGAAGAATTCATTCTATTGCAAAATTTTGCAAACTCGAAGAAAATGGAACAGGCTTTAGTCAATCCTCAAGATATACTCAACATCATAGAAATCATACGGGAGAAAAGTCCTATAAATGTTCAGAATGTGAGAAGACGTTTACCCGGCGCTCAACCCTTAGTATTCATTTGAGAATTCACACTGGAGAGAAACCTTATGACTGTAGAGATTGTGGCAAAGCCTGGGGAAGCTTCTCGGACCTTACTAAGCACCAGAGAGTTCATACTGGAGAGAAGCCTTATAAATGTAGAGAATGTGACAAAGCCTTTAGATGGTCATCAGATCTTACTAAGCATCAGAGAGTTCATAGCGGAGAACAGCCTTATAAATGTAGAGAATGTGGCAAAGCCTTTACATTGTCCTTATACCTTAGTAGGCACCAGAGAGTTCATACTGGAGAGAAGCCTTATAAATGTAGAGTATGTGGCAAAGCCTTTACACTGTCTTTATACCTTACTAGGCATCAGAGACTTCACACTGGAGAGAAGCCTCACATATGTGGAGAATGTGGAAAAGCCTTCAGATGGTTCTCACACCTCACTGCGCATCAGAGAGTTCACACTGGAGTTCAGCCTTATAAATGTAGAGAATGTGGCAAAGCCTTTAAATGGTCCTCAGACCTCACTGCTCATCAGAGAGTTCATACTGGAGAAAAGCCCTTTAAATGTAGAGAATGTGGCAAAGTCTTTAGCCGGCCGTCGAGCCTCAGTATTCATCTGAGACTTCATTCCGGAGAGAAGCTTTATAAATGTAATGAATGTGGCAAAGCCTTTACACAGTCCTCACACCTTACTTATCATCAGAGAATTCACACTGGAGAGGCGTCTTATAAATGTAGAGAGTGTGGCAAAATCTTCAGCGGAGCATCGGACCTTACTTATCAGAGACTTCACGGTGGAGAGAACCCTTATATATGCGAAGAATGTGGCAAAACCAGTGTAGCACCATACCTTCCTTATCAGAGAGTTCACACTGGAGAAAAGCCGTATAAATGTACTGAATGTGGCAAAGCCTTCAGCCAGTCCTCACACTTTACTTGTCATCAAAGAGTTCACACGGGAGAGAAGCCTTATAAATGCAGAGAATGTGGCAAAGCCTTTGGCAGCTCCTCGGGGCTTACTAGGCATCAGAGAGTGCACACTGGAGAGAAACCTTACAAATGTGGAGATTGTGGCAAAGCCTTTAGATGGTCTGCAGATCTTATTCCACATCAGAGAGTGCATACTGGAGAAAAACCTTATGAATGCAGAGAATGTGGCAAAGCCTTTAGAAGGTCCTCAGATCTTACTAATCATCACAGAGTCCACACTGGAGAGAAGCCTTATCAGTGTAGAGAATGTGGCAAAGTCTTTACACTGTCCTTATACCTGACTAGGCATGAAAGAGTTCATACCCAAGAGAAGCCTTACATATGTGGAGAATGTGGCAAAACCTTTACCCTGTACTCATATCTAACTAGGCATCAGAGACTTCATACTGGAGAGAAGCCTCATAAATGTGGAGAATGTGGCAAAGCCTTTAGATGGTCTTCACACCTTACTACGCATCAAAGAGTTCATGCTGGAGAAAAATCTTATAAATGTAGAGAATGTGGCGAGGTCTTTTGCCAGCCCTCCACCCTTAGCATTCATCAGAGGCTTCATACTGAGGAGCAGCTTTATAAATGTAATGAATGTGGCAAAACTTTTACAGAGTCCTCACACCTTACTTGTCATCAGAGAATTCACACTGGAGAGGAGTCTTATAAATGTGGAGAATGGCAAAATCTTCAGTGGGACATCAGTCCTTACTTACCAGAGACTTCGCAGTGGAGGGGACCCTTATATATGTAGAGAATGTGGCAAAACCTTCAGTGTAGCATCGGACCTCACTTATCAGAGTTCACGTTGGAGAGAAGGCTTATAAATGTAGATAATGTGGCAAAGCCTTTATGCTTTCTTCACACTTGTCATCAATGAGTTTACACAGGAGAGAAGCTTTATAAATGTAGACAATGTGGCCAAGCCTTTGGCAGCTCCTAAGGTTTTATTAGACATCAGAGAGCACACTGTAGAGAAGCCTTATAAATGTAGACAATACGGCAAAGGCTTTACACAGTCCGCAATTCTTCACATCAGAGAATTCACACCAGAGAGAATATATTAAGGTAGAGAATGTGGCAAGGTCTTTAACCACTCATCCTTTACTACTCTTCAGAGACTTCACACCAGAGAGAAGCCTTATGTATATAGATAATGTGGCAAATCCATTGGCAGTTCTTCAAACTTTACTACACAGCAGAGTTCATACTTGAGAGAAGACTTAGAGATGTGTGGAGTTTCCTATGTCCTGGACCAGCAGTGAGAACGTATTGAACATCACAAAATTCATTCTGGAAAGAAGCCTTATGAATGGGGGAGGGGAAAAAAAAAAAAGCGTTGGAAAGTCATTCAGGTGTTATTGTACTTGAGAGGCTTTCTAACAGAGGGAGACCTTACAAATGTAGAAAATAGGCTGGAGCCTTTACCTGCAGCTCAAAATTTACTAAACATCAGAGATTTTATACTGGAGGGAACCTTACTCCGTAGAAAATGTGAGAATGCACTGGCTGGCATGTCTCAGTGGTTTAGTTTTGACCTGTGAACCACAAGGTTAGGGTGCAATTCCTGGTCAAAGCACATGCTCTGATTGCAGACTCAATTTCCATTGTGCACATGCAGGAGGTAGGTGATCCATGATTCCCGTTTATCATTGATATTTCTATCACACAGTTTCCTCTCTGAAATCAATAAAAATACTGTTTGAAAAAAGAAAAAAAAATGTCAGGAAAGCTTTAGTCTGTGTTTATTCCTTCCTGTACATCAGAGAGTTTATACTGGAGAGAAACCTTGCAAATATAACGAGTGAGGTTAATCCTTTTCTTGGGACTGGAGTCTTATTCAACACCAGAGAATTCATTGTGAAAGAAAGCCTTACAAATATGAAGAATGAGACACAATTTTTAATTATCCTCTTGCTCAACACAAGAGAACTCGTACTGGAGGGAACACCTATAAATGTACTGTGTGTGACTTTCATAAGCAGTGGGGTTGCCCACACTGTGTTGCTTCTTGGTAGAGTGTCAACCATGAACCAGGAAGTCAGTGCTCATTTCCCAATCAAGGCTTATGCCCTGTTTGTGTGCTGGATACCCAGTAGGATTCAAGCAACTGCAGTTGATTGATGATTCTGTGTTACTACTGTTTCTATTTATCTCCCTCTCCCTTCTCTCTCAAATCCAATACCAGTGATGTTTTAGTACAAGGTAGATGTTTCAGACCCTGGATGCAGAATTGCCATGAACTCTGCATTGGAGAGAGGACACCTGTTTTCAAGCTGTACTCCTAGCTGAACACAGAAATTAGTTTCTTTTATTTCATATTTCTCTGTGTTGTGTGGTGTGCGTTTTTCTCATTTTTCTACCTAGCTGATACTCTTTTTCTGTAGTGCTATAACAATGGCATCTAAACATCTTCCTCTCATATCAGCCCTTCTGGCCCCTATAGCTTCAGTAGTTTAGAATTTTACGAATTCAATAACATCAGAATTTTGATTTATATTCATGGGGTAGGAAGACTAAAATTAATGTTTCATGTTGGATTCTAGATTTTGAATGTGAATATTAATTTTTGAATTACAATAAATTGGCTTCTGTGTACTTTATGACTGGAATTATTTTCCTTGTCCTGATTTTCATTGGTATCCTTAAGAATTTCTTAGCCAAGCCAAGACCAGTTTGGCTCAGTGGATAGAGCATTGGCCTGCGGACTGAGGGGTCCCGGGCTCGATTCCGGTTGGGGACATGTGCCTTGGTTGCGGGCACGTCCCCAGTGGGTGTGTGCAGGAGGCGGCTGATTGGTGACTCACTCTCATTGGTGTTTCTAGCTCTCTGTCCCTCTCTCTTCCTCTCTGTAATAAATCAATAAAATATATATTTTTAAAAAGAATTTCTTAGCCAAAACCAGTTTGGCTCAGTGGATAGATCATCAGCCTGCGGACTGAAAGATCCTGGGCTCAATTTCAGTCAAGGGCATGTACCTTGGTTGCAGACATATCCCCAGTAGGGGGTGTGCAGGAGGCAGCTGATCAATGTTTCTCTCTCATTGATGTTTCCAACTGTCTCCCTTTCTCTCTGTAAAAAAATCAATAAAATATATTTTTTAAAAATAAAAATAATAAAAAATAAATAATTTCTTAGTGTATTGTAGCTGGTTTGGCTCAGTGTAGAGAACATCAGCCTGCAGACTGAACAGTCCCAGGTTTGATTCCGGCCAAGGACACATGCCTGGATTGCGTGCAGGAGGCAGCCAATTGATGATTCTCATTATTAATGTTGTTATCTCTCCCTTTTCCTTCCTCTCTGAAATCAATAAAGAAAAAACACAGAATTTCTCAGTGTTACCTCATTAACTTCTTTCTTGGGATGGACTCAGCTTGTGTTAACAGGTTTTACTGTCAACTACTTGAATGACACTGGATATTGGCCATTCTTTCAAGAGGAATCCCAGAGACCATGGCAGATTTGCAGTTGATATTTTTTATTATATTGCATCAAAGTTATTATGTATATTGACAGCATGACTACAGTTATGTTCATTGGCATTAGTTGCCCCTGTAGCTTTTTACAAACCATCACTTCACTATAAGTTCCAGGGACAGCAGGTAAGCAGAGGTAGAAATGAAAGCTCCACATTCCTTCTCCAGTGTACTGTTGTAAATGTGTACAAGCTGGTAAATATCAGTTCTTTTACATGGGCCATCCCTTAGGATCACACAGTGATTAATGATTAAGTTGGTTAAAGAAACTAGATACTGGATACTAGTCCCTGACATTCCTACGGGCATTCATACATATTAGAATCGACTGATATTTTGTGACTAGGTCTCTATCTGGACCAGGTTCTTTATGGCTTTGTTCTGTTCAAGACAAACTTGGATCATTCATAGGAATTTGATGTCACATAGACAGTAGTTCCATTTTCTGGTACTTTGTAGTGAGGAATATTGAGATATATTGGTGCAAAATATACGTAAGGTTTGTTTTTCACATGGTCATTAGAATAGATGAAGCAGACATTGTTCCTAGGTTTAGATGGCCTTCTGTCTTCATTTTGTCCAGAATGCATTTTTTTCTGCTTTGGGGTGAAAAGCTCTAAGAGATTTCGACATTGTTTATCTCCTGGCACACATGGAGTAATTACTGATAAATAGCAAAATATATATTTTTCCAATGTGTCACAAAAATGTCTGACTTTGATTCAGGCACACCATACAGCTATTACTGTGCTGCCTGTTGTCACATTTTAATTCGACAATCTATGGCAATGTAGTCTGTGGTATTGACTGAACAGCCAGGTGTTGCTTGTTTTAAAAAAAAAAAAAAATGTTGCAGCACACCAATTTTCTTGTGTGCTGATAATCACTGTTATAATCACTGTTGATAATCACTGTCATAAACATATTTAATCCACCTTATCTAATGAGTCATTTAAGACCACTTTTTCTGTGTTTACTCCTTTTTTTTTCTGGCACATCTATCCATTGATGTCCCCTGCTATGATTGTATTAGTTTTAAAATGCCAATAACGACATACCTATCAATAATCACAATATAAATGAGTTAACTGCTTCAATCAGAAGCTACTGTGTTTTCTGATTGAAGCAGTTAACTCATTTATATTGTGATTATTGATAGCACAGTAGCTCAATGGATATGAGAACGATAGCCATACTTATGCTGTCTAAATGAGATCCATTTCAGATCAAAAGACACCAGATGAAAGTGAAAGGTTGGTAAAAATTTACTTCATCTCTACCTTTGGTTCCCAAAGAAACCATGCTGCAGAGAATTTTGCTCTAGTGCAAGCTCTAATTGTGCACTGCACATTTTATAGGCATGAGGATAACCATGCTCAGAGTTAGCTAACCCATGAGACAGTGCCGCCTTTTAGAAAAGTCCAGCATGTCAACAGTATTTCATTCCCCAGAAATTTGTTTTGGAAGGAAAAGTAGGAGAGGACATTCTATATACATGTTTATCAATGACCCATTGATGAGATTATAGGGACTACTAAATAACATTCATTTGACAATGTTCTCCCAGAATACAAAGACTTCAAAGATCACAACTTATTACCAGAATATATTTATCTGTTGAAAAATACATTAATTAGCTGAAACTGGTTTAACTCAGTGGATAGAGTGTCAGCCTGCAGACTGAAGGGTCCCAGGTTTGATACCGATCAAAGGCACATACTTTGGTTGCAGGAGGGTGTACAAGAGGACGTTGATCGATGTTTTTCATCGATGTTTCTAACTATCTCCTTTTCTCTCTGTAAAAAATCAATAAAATATATTTTTAAAAAATACATTAAAATTTCCCACAGTGTTGGAAGGTTAATGATGTTATCAGTTGCCTATCCGTGAATGGAAATCTGTATCTGTCTCTGACACTTCCCTTATCTACAAAAGAAATCAGACTTTTCAAAATTGAACAGTCCAAACATCATAAATAGCCATCCGAAGACACTGGTGTGGCCTGTCAAATGAATGTTACTGCTAATAGCAGTAATAATAATAATAGGCTTCTGTCAAGCCTACATATACATTGAGTGGCCAGATTATTATGATCTCTGAACACAAAATAATCTGGCACTCAGTGTGTGTGTGTCTCTCTGTGTGAATTTAAGAGGCCTGGTACATGAATTTGTGAATGGGTGGGGTTCAGCCAGGCTGGCCAGGAGGAAGGGACATGGGCAGTTGGCTGGCCTTCCTGCTGGTCAAACTCCTGGTCAAGGGGACAATTTGCATATTAGTCTTTTATTGTAGAAGATATACACTGACCAGATTATTATGCATTCAGAGATCATAATCTGGCTACTCAGTGTTTGTATCACAGCTACTAAATTACTGATGTTGTATTATATGCCCTTAGACTATAAGAAATATAATATTAAACACAATATATAACAATTAAAATGAAACCCGAGTCATAATAATTTGTAAATTAAAACTAATCTATTGTGCCAGGCCAATGTGGCTCAGTTATTGAGCATAGACCTAGAATCCGTGAGGTTACAATTCATTCCAGGTCAGTGCACATACCAGGATTTCAGGCTCCATTCCCAGGGAAAGGCATGCAGGAGACAGCTGACCCAGATTATTTTTCTCTTAAGTATATTTTATTGATTTTTTACATTGAGGAAGGGAGCGGGATAGAGAGTTATAAACATTGATTAGCTGCTTCCCACAAACAAGGTACATGCCCTTGACTGGAAATGAACCCAGGACTTTTCAGTCCACAGGCTGACGCTCTATCCTCTGAGCCAAACGAGTTTCGGCGAGATTCTTGGTCATCACTCATGTTGCTCTCTCTCTCTCTCCTTTCCTCTCTGAAATCAATAAACATTATTTAAAAAGATTGCTTGTTGAAGACCATCTAAATGGAGATTGTGATTGATTTAGAATATTTTATATCATCACCTAGGGCATTATAAACTAAATTTTCCAAATTAAACTTTCAGAAAAATATGGTGGCAGTTCATTAAAAGCCTGATGTGTCTTCATAGTCGCCACAGGTAGAAGTGATGAACATTGATTGATGTGGTAAAATAAAGAAGATATGAGGCATATCTGAGAACATATAAGGCAACTCGTCCCTAAGTGCATAAAATTATTGTAGATTTTCATGTTTTATAAATTTTTAGCCTCCATTCAAAAGACCAGGTGAAGCACAGTTATTATTATATCACAATGCCACGACCTTCCCAGCGAGTTCAGGCTGCGAACACCAGGGTCACACACTTTTGAAAAGAAACCCAAAAGGAAGGCTGCATCATGATCTCTCATTACCGTTTCAAAAGTGCTTCTCTCTGGGTAAACTTGAACATTTCGGCAGACATTCAGGCAGCTTTTTCGGTAAAAGGATGTTTACATGACTCCTATTGCTGTTCCCATGGAAACCTGGCGGTGGCAGGTGTTGAGAACACGGTGGGTGTAACGCTCTTTTGGGTTGTTTTCCTCGGCCAGTTCCCCTCCACGCGCCACACGGTCCTCCTCCTCCTTCCCACCCCTCCCCCAGCGCGTGGGAAGGCCGCCGCCTCCTCCGGCCCAGGGAACAGAATGTTTGCTAACGGATCCCTCAGAAGCTCAGGGCCGCCCCGTCCCTTCCACAGCCAGGTTCCTCAGGGTTCCTCCTAGTAACTGCGAGCCTGGCCCCTCCTTAGGCCACGCCCCTGCCTCCCCCCCTTCTATCCGGGCTTTTCCTCCAATCAGCGGCAGCCGCCCAGCTCCAGGCCCCGCCCCCTGGCCGTGCGCTCCGCTCACGCTCCGCCCTCAGAACGCCCCCCAGGGCAGCCCAGCGCCATTTTGTCCCTTAGGCCACGCCCCGAAGCTCATCTCAGTTCTGGGCTCGCTCTCATCCGGGCTTTTCCTCCAACCAGCGGCAGCCGGCAGCCCTCAGGCCCCGCCCCCTGGGCCGTGCGCTCCGCCCACGCTCCGCCCTCAGGACGTCCCCCAGGGCAGCCCGGCGCCATTTCGTCCCTTAGGCCACGCCCCGTAGCTCACCTCAGTTCTGGGCTCGCTCCCATCCGGGCTTTTCCTCCAATCAGCAGGAGCCGGCCATTCCCAGGCCCCGCCCCCTGGGCCTTGCGCCCCGCCCACGCCCCGCCCTCAGAACGCGCCCGCAGGGCAGCCCGGCGCCATTTTGTGTGAAGTCTGAGGAGGTGGAGGCGGCGGCGGCGGAGGAGGCAAAGGTGGAGGCCGCGCTGTGAGGCGGGAACTGCCATCTCCCTAGTGTCACCTGCGGACGCCATCCCGCCTTTGTCCAGCTCACTGGGTTTGCTGGTCCCAGCGCACCTTCAGGTCCCCTCAGCCGGAATTTTAAACGGCTCCTCCCCCGGTGTGTTAAACGGCTTTTGGTCTACTCGTGGAGACTTTTTTTTTATTTGATTTATTTTGTTGATTTTTTACAGAGAGGAAGGGAGAGGCATAGAGTTAGACACCGATCAGCTGCCTCCTGCACACCTCCCACTGGGTACGGGCCCTTGACCGGAATCGAACCTGGGACCTTTCAGTCCTCAGGCCGACGCTCTATCCGTTGAGCCACACCAGTCAGGGCTAGTGGTGCCTTTTGAGTCATTTCTGTTTCTGTTTTTTGTGGGTTTTTTTTTTTTTTTTTTTACCTTTCATGAACTCCCGTCCTGTCCCGCCATTGAAGTCCCTCCCAGAGCTGCATCTGTGCCGCCCCCTCGCGTACTGAGCTCCTGGGGGCAGTGTCCCCTCCGGCACCAGCGGATCCGAATCCCCTTCCTGATTCTGGGGTTCAGGCGGCCCCACCCCAGTCCGGACACCCCACCCCAGACACCCTCCGAGGCCCCAATCGCGGCCGGGGCGCCTCAGGCCTTATTGTAGTTGCTGATCCACCAGGGCTGGGCTGTGACCTGCAGGTGAGTGTGGGTTCCTCCCCAACACAGCGGCTGTGTGTGTGTGTGTGTGTGTGTGCTCTCATATCTATACGTTTTGCAGTGCTTTGTTTTCCAAATTTGGAATGAGACTTCGGGCCCTATGAGAAAAAGTCCTGTGTGCTGGGACAGGCCGCGAGACCGCATCTCAGGACCTGGCTGGCCTGGCGCCAGCCCTGACAGCACTGTCTGGGCATAGTTTATGGCCTCTCTGGTGTTGTGGGGTCGAACCCTGGGTTCAAAAATAAGACCTCCGGAGCCTGATTAATTAATTTAAAAAAAGCAGGCAAGGATTTATTGACTGGCCAGGACAGCCGGGAGAGCACCACACGCAGGTGGTCTCCACACGACTGCCCCGTTTCAGGGGTAGGCAGTCCCTTTTAAAGGTTTAAACCACAGGAATTTTCCTTTTGTTCCTAAAATCCTAAAGACTCAATTCTAAAGACTGGGGACAGCCGGCAGGGTTGGTGCCCAGTCACATCCCGCTGGACATTGGAATGTGGCCCTATCTTGCGATAACACAGAAGCAGAGCTCAGTGGTTAGTCTCTGAAGGTTATCTACAGTTTCTATCCCTGAAGCTACTGAGTCAGTGGGAATCAATCTCCTATGGGCCTGGTCCCAGGCGAGGGAAAACTGCCTCAGCCTCCAGGTCTTCTCCTGCAAGCTGAGGTAAGTACCCTGTGTTTTAATCAGATGCAGGGGCCAAACTAGAAGGGTTAAAATTCAAACAGCAGTTTTTACCAAAGTATGGTTGCCACTATATTTCATCTGGAATGGGAATGGTCTTAATTTTCCCTATTATTTAAGCAAGCAAGCGTTTACAGAAGCCAGAATATCAGGGTTAAACTTTAAACAGCAGTTTTTACCCAAGATGGAGGTTACTATGCTTCAGGGTCCGGAATAAAAAAGCCGAGGGGCCACCCGCTCAGTGTGCCAGGGCGTGTGCACCCTCCTGTGGGAGTGAAGATACTGGCCTTGCTGCCTGGCTCCCGGGCATGCTCTGTGTTTTGTTTACCAGGACCCCTGGTTTGGGGATCTAGCCTTCTATGTGAGAGAGGGAGGGAGAGAGAAGGTGTCACCAGTAGGGCAGTATAATCTGAACAAAGGGGGTGGGAAAACTCACCTGTTTGCCTCTGATCGCAGTTTACTGCCCCAGGGTCCCTCCTGCGGCAGTGGGCAGCAGACATGCCTTTTCCACGTGGTGAGGTCTGTGCGTGCGTGTGTGTGTGAGTGTGTGTGTGAGTGGGGGCGGTTTGGCACTGTATGTTGATAAACGGTATATTTTAACCTTTCCATATTCACTGCTAAAGACCAACCATAATTTCTATTATTTTACTAATTTTATATATACATTATTGCTATAGTCCCAACATAAAAACCAATAAAGTCACGCAGCAGATGAGCAAATAAAACACATGACAAACTGTACTTAATATGGCAGGCTGCATAAAGCTACTATGACCAGTACTCATATTGAGCTTAGTTCTGTGCTTTTCACAATGTCTTTTTATTTTAAAAATATATTGTATTGATTTTTAAAATATATTTTATTGATTTTACACAGAGAGGAATTGAGAGGGATAGAGAGTTAGAAACGTTGAGAGAGATACATCGATCAGCTGCCTCTTGCACACCCCCCACGGGGACCCCCCACGGGGGATGTGCCCGCAAGCAAGGTATGTGCCCTTGACTGGAATCGAACCCAGGACTTTTCAGTCCGCAGACGGACACTATCCACCACTGAGCCAAATCGGTTTTGGCTATTGTATTGATTTTTAGAGAGGAAGAGAGGGATAGAGTTAGAAACATCGAGAGAGAGAGAGAGAGAGAGAGAGAGAGAGAGAGAGAGAGAGAGAGAGAGAGAGAGAGAGAGAGAGAGATCTATCAGCTGCCTCTTGCACGCCCCCTACTGGGGATGTGCCCGCAACCCAGGTACATGCCCTTGACCGCAACCGATCCCGGGACCCTTCAGTCCGCAGGCCAACGCTCTAACCACTGAGTCAAACCGGTTTCGGCAATAAAATATATATTTTTTAAAAAAAAGAAAGAAAGAGAGGCGCGCTGCCCCCACAGAAAGGGAACCCCGGGCGTGAATCCCGGCTCCGCCGCTCCGCCTGGCTGGTTCCCTCCCTGAGGTCCCTGCGCGGCCCGGCCCCCCAGGCGCCAGCTCCCAGAAGCACCGGGTCTTCGCCCACAGGGCGCATGTGCCCCTCCGCAGGGCCCGCCCCGGAACCGCCCCCTCGCTTCCGGGCCCTGTCCCCGCACCGGGAGAGGAGAGCCTGGAGGGAAGGCGGCACTGCCGAGCGTGAGTTTCCTTCTTTCTAGTTTAACCCGCGTTTCACTTTCTCCCTGGTCCCCCGGGCCTGGGGTTTGGCCCGGACCTTCAGGTCGCCCTCCTCCCCTCCTCCCCATCCGGCCTCGCCCTGGGCCTCCCGCGCTGCGCTTCCGGTTTGAATGGCCCTGGCCCTGGGGCAGCCAGTCAGTGTGTCTCTCACATTTCTCTCTCTCCCTCTCCCCTCCACTCTCCCAAAATATGGATTTGTAGCCAGAGTGTGGGGCAAAGGAGCTGTTGACCAAAAACAAGATTGTTTGGGGGGCTGTGACATCTTTTCTTTAGGGGATGTGAATGGGCAATGATTTTTAAAAATATATATTTTAGTGATTTTTCTTTTTTTTGTTTTTTTGTTTTTAAAAAATATATATATTTTATTGATTTTTTTACAGAGAGGAAGAGAGAGGGACAGAGAGTTAGAAACATGGATGGGAGAGAAACATGGATCAGCTGCCTCCTACACACCCCCCACTGGGGATGTGCCCGCAACCAAGGTACATGCCCTTAACCGGAATCGAACCTGGGACCCTTCCATCTGCAGGCCGACGCTCTAGCCACTGAGCCAAACCAGTTAGGGCTATTTTATTGATTTTTCACAGATTGGGAGAGCGATAGTTAGAAACAACGATCAGCTGCCTCTTGCAGGTCCCCCACTGGGGATGTACCCACAATCAGGGTACATGCCCTTGACCGGAATCGAGCCAGGGACCTTTCAGTCCACAGGCTGATGCTCTATCCACTGAGCCAAACCGGTTTCAGCTGGGCAGTAATTTTTATCATGCAGGATACTTCTTCTTTCTGTGGGGGATGGACAGGGCCCAGGATTGAACCTGCAACTCAGGTACGTGCCCTTGACTGGGAATCGAATCTGAGACCTTTTGGTGCACGGGCCAGTGCTGTAACCATTGAGCACACCAGCCAGGGCAGAAGAGCCTTTAAGATCATGGCGACGCCGTGCCCACCTGTAAGCCATTAACTGAGGTAGACGCTGCTTGTTCCAGGAAGCCTTGCATTGAAGGGTCATGGCTTTACCTGGCCCTGCCCATGCTCTGCCTGAAGCCAGAGAGTCGGTCTGGGTCTCTCCCACTCGGATCACTGTGGGGGCATTGGGTGGGGCTCCGTAGGGGCTGTCTCCCCGGTACCAGCTAGCTTGGGGTCTGGGCATGCCCCGGGCACACTGGTCAGATGGACCCTGGGGCTGAGCCTGCCTCTGTGTCAGAGGGAGAGGGTCTAGTCATCCAGGACCCAGACATTTCAAAGGGCTGTAGGTTTTGGTATCTTAACTGTTATCTTTTTCTTTAAATTCTTTGATTCAGGAACCCAGCATCTGGTTTTGAATTGCTGCAGATCCAGTAATTGCTCACATTACAAAAAAGTAATTATGTGTGTATATTATGAAATGATGACAACCATCTTGCCAATGAGCTTACCATAAACTCCCATGGTTCCCAGTTGTGTGTGTGGGTGTGTGTGGTGAGGACATTGAAGATGTACCCTCAGCCAGTGGAAAGAATAATGTCCACTATAATTAGCTAGCGTCCCCATGCTGTAGTTGAGAGCTCTGGAATTTATTGCTTCTGCATAACTGAAGCTTGTATCTCCTGACCAATATCTCCCATTTCCGCCACAGCCAGCTTCTGGCAATCACAGGTGTACTCTTGTGATTTATGACTCTGCATTTATGACTGCGACTTTACTAGGTCCGTGTATAAGTGAGATAATACGGTACTCGTCTTTCTGTCTTGGGTTATTCTGTTTAGCCTACTGGCCTCCAGATTCATCCATGTTGTCCCAATGGAAGGATGTCCCTCTAATTTTGAAGAGTGAATCACATTCATATACATTTTTCTTTTTCTTTTTTTAAAATATATTTTATTGCTGAAACCGGTTTGGCTCAGTGGATAGAGCGTCGGCCTGCGGACTGAAGGGTCCGGGTTCGATTCTGGTCAGGGGTATGTACCTTGGTTTCGGGCACATCCCCAGTAGGGGGTGTGCGGGAGGCAGCTGATCGGTGTTTCTCTCTCATCATCCCTTCAGTCCGCAGGCCAACGCTCTATCCACTGAGCCAAACCGGTTTCAGCATATATACATTTTTCTTGATATAGTCACATGTACAGTTGTTTCTCTATTCCTCCTGGAGACCAGGGAAACAATAGTGAGATGCTACTTTCTACGTTCTAGAACAGCTAATTTAAAAACAAACCTTTGCCCTAGCCTGTTTGGCTCAGTGGATAGAGCATCAGCCTGCAGACTCAAGGGTCCCAGGTTCGATTCCGGTCAAGGGGCATGTACCTTGGTTGTGGTCACATCCCCAGTAGGGAGTGTGCAGGAGGCAGCTGATGGATGTTTCTCTCTCACCGATGTTTCTTTCTATCCATCTCTCTCCCTGTCTGTAAAAAATACAATATATTTTTAAAAAATCAATGACAAGGGGCCCTGGCTGGTATGGCTCAGTTGGCCCACACACTGAAGGGTCACAGGTTCCATGCCTCCTGCCTGGGTTGCAGGTTCCAGCCCCTGCCTGCAGTCCCCAGTCTGGGTGCTTTTAGGAGGCAAACATTTGACATCTCTTTCCCTTCCCCACATCCCCCCTCCGGGGGAAGGGGGAATCAATAATCAATGGGAAAATATCCTCAAGTGAGAATTAAAAACAACAACAAAACCCGATGATCGGCGAACGGGAGAGAGGAAGGCCGGGCCAGGATCTTGGTGCTCATGTTACTCCGGGACTCCTGGTGCCCGCCCCCCAGGGTGTTGTGACGATTGACCTCCCGTAATGTGGGTGAGGTTCCCATCACAGTCACCGTGCCTGCTCCTGAGCCACTGCTGGCTGCCCAGGGAGCGTGCGTTGATGAGTGTGTGTGTCCCCGTTGTTTTCCTGCGAGACCTGCTCAGGTGTAACTGCCTTGGCCGGCCTTGTGTAAGCCTCCCGTGCCAGCCAGGCACGTGCTCCCCCAGGTTCCTGTGATTGTGGCCTTTGCTGGGAACTGATGCCAGCTGCAGCTCTTTGCTGGGGCCTCCGCAGAGGCGGGCTGTGGGGTGAGATGCTGGGGCGAGGGCCCCGGGGTGCGGAGCGGGCTCTCTCTGATGCGGCGCCGACAAGTCAGGGAGCCACGGCCACCAGTGGGGAGCCTGCTCCAGGGCCAGGCAGAGGCCCCACCGCCCACCAGGGAACGGGTCTCCCCGTGGGGCTGCAGCACCAAGGGGTTTCTATGCACCTCGAACGTTGAGATGCCAGACTTGTAGCCGTGCTTGTCAGCTGGGTTCACAACCGTGACCTGCGCCGCCCCCAGCCTGTTGGGGTTTGGCCTCGGTGTGTAAGGAGCTGGTTTCCAGGTGAGGCAGCATCGGGCATGGACGAGGGCTCCGGGCATAGTTGAGAGAAGTGAGCACAGCCCTTGGCTCAGGGCGGTACCAGGTGCTCCGCCTGGGTGTGAAGGGCAGGAGCGCAGCCCCCATGCGGGCCTGGAGCCCCACGTGTGGCCCTGTGGGTGGGATCCTCGTCCCCGCCAGGACAGGCAGAGGAAACTGCCCTCTGGTCTCCATGGAGGAGCTCACTGGCCCTGCCTCTGCTGTGACAGGCCAGGAGGGGCACCCTTCAGCCTCCCAGGCCCACGTGGCTGTGGGTGCGATGGGAGCGGGCGGAAGGGCAGTGCGGCGCCTTTGGGGGCAAATTCTCAAGATGCAGACTCCACCCCTTAGAAAGCCACCCAGAGCGGGGCCAGGGCCACATGGCTGTGTCTCACTCCTTCCCAGGGATCAGGTGTTCTTTGCTAGGCCTAGAAACCACTAGGGGCCCCGGGGTGGAGAGGGGGTGGAGAGCCAAGCCTTTGTTACTAACACCTGGGGAGACCAGTGGCCATGGCAGCTGGTCGGTGAGTTTCTGCAGGGCCAGGGGCCAGGCAGCTAGGGTTTTACCCAGCAGAGGGGAGAGGGCAGGGGCGGGAGACCTGCTGGCACAGTCTGGTTGCAGTCCAAGGACAGTCTGGGGCGGCTTGTAGCCACCAAGGACAAGGGAAACACTTGGGTACCAGCTACTCTGCTTGTCCTGGCTGCTGGCCAGGCGGACACCTTTCCGCTGACTGGGAGGGGGATCGGCCATGTCCTCGCTGACCCCACAGCAGGTACGTGTTCTGTCCAGGGTCACGGGCCGTGTCTGCTTTTCCTCCTCCAGTTGGTGGATTGAGAAGCTGCACACGTTTACTTCTTTCCTCTGATGGCCCTGTAAGCCAATCTGTTGTTGACTACTTTTTTCATTAAAAAAAGTTTATTGTTGAAAGTATTACATAAGCCCCTCTTCCTCCCTTTTGGCCCCCCTCCAGCCCCCTATTGTCTGTGCCCATGGGTTATGCACACATGCATAGTCTTTGATTACCTCCCACCCACCCATCCCCCTCTCCCTCCGGGTTCCACAGTCGGTTCCATGCTTCCTTGTCTCTGGGTCCAGTCCGTTCCTCCGTGTATGTTGTTACTTAGATTCCTCATATGAGTGAGGTCAAAGCCAGCGCTTTAGGGTCTTCCTCTCAGAGCTTCTCTCCATGCTGTCCCTCCTGGTAAGAGAGGAAGGAGTCCCACCACGAACTAATGACCTGCAAGCGGGGGAAAGGTTCCCTCTGACAGACCACCAGGGGGCGTCGGCACCAAGATTCGCACTGGAGGTGGAGTCTGTGCTGGGTTAGCAGTGAAGGGGAACCTTTCACCATTAGGTCCCATCTTTGGTGGTGGTGAACCCTCACCCGAGGATCTGTTTCCATTGATTTTTAGAGAGCGTGGAAGGGAGGGGGAGAGACACGCATATAGGTTAGTTGCCTCTCTCACGCACCCCGATCAGGGCCGGTGATGGAGTCTGCAACCGAGGTACATGCCCTTGAACAGAATCGAACCCGGGACTCTTCAGTCCATGGGCGATGATGCTCTATCCACTGAGCCAAACCAGCCAGAGCTAGGTCCTTTTTTGATGTGGCATAAAAACTTCATAAAATCAGCCAAAATCAGTTTGGCTCAGTGGATAGAGCGTCAGACTGTGGACTGAAGGGTCCCAGGTTCGATTCCGGTCAAGGGCATGTACATTGGTTGCGGGCACATCCCCACTAGGACCCTCCAGTCCATAGGCCAAGGCTCTGTCCACTGCGCCAAACCAGCTAGGGCCTCCATTCCTTATTTTTGATTCGGTAATGCTGGAAAGAGGAATTAAGGACCCAGGAATTAAAAGGAGCAATCAGGAAATAGCATTTGCGGAAATAATTTCCTACAACCTTCTATAATGATCTCTGTTCTCTATTGAACAAAGTAGTGGATTGGAAATTACAGACAACCATGAAAGTCACGTTCCCACCCCTTTTTTAAAATAGGTCTCGTTGTCGCTAACTGAAAAGCCTGGGATGTGAAGGGACAGGAGACATCTCCCCAGGTTCGGGGGAATGAGCGAAGCAGGTGGTGCAGGTTACAGGGCCAGACGTCAGGGAGAAAGCTAGACCTTGAAATGTGGTTTGGGAAGCGCTGCCTGAACGGGAATGATTTTGAGAAACCCAGGTTAATTTCTCTTGTCCCAGAGAGACCCTTCCTGCTCCGCTCTGATCTCGCTCCTCTGTCCTCTGAGGGTTCTCCTCTGCTGCTGTGATCTTCCCTGGCATTTCTGATGAGTCCTAGGTCTCCCCGTGGCTGGGGAGGGTCTGCGTGATTTGGAATGGTTTTGGTAGATGTGCATTCATGAAAGCAATCTTTATTGAGCACCTACTATGTGCCGCCCGCTGTGTGCGGCTGCACCGTGTGCCGGGCATTGTGCTGGGAACTCCTCACGTGATGTGGGTGGTCTTCAGGATGCCCAGGAAACCGATGACTACATGGCCCCCAATCCAAGGTGCTGGGCTTGCTTTCCCAAAAGCCTAGATCCTTTGTTTCTTCTTTCATTATCACTAATCGTAAAAAGGTCAGGCTCTAGCCGGTTGGCTCAAGTGGACTGAGCATTGGCCTGCAGACTGAAGGGCCCTGGGTTCAGTTCCAGCCTCGCAGTGGTTCTCAGTCTTTCTAACGCCACGACCCTTTAATACAGCTCCTCATGTTGTGGTGACCCCCAACCATAAAATTACTTTTGTTGCTGATTCATAACTGTAATTTTGCCGTTATGAATCGTAATGTAAATCTGTGTTTTCCGATGGTCTTCAGTGACCCTGCTAGCGGTTCTCAACCCACAGGTGTGGGCCACGAAAATAATGTCATGGTTGGGGGTCACCACAACCCGAGGAACGGCATTAAAGGGTCGCGGCATTAGGAAGGTTGAGAACCACTGCTCTGGGGCATGTGCCGTGGTTGCAGGATCAATCCCCGGCCTTGATCAGGGCATGTATATGGGAGGCAACCAATCAATGTATTTTTCCCACATTGACGTTCCTGTCTCTTCCCTCCCTTCCACTCTTTCTTAAAAAAAAAAAAAAAAAAAATCAATGGGAAAATACCTTTGGGTGAGGGTTATCAACAACAAAAATAATGTTAGATGTGATGGCAACCAAATATAGGAAACATTGAGACAGAGAGAAGGGGTGGGTTAGTGGGTCTTAGGGAGTTTTCATGGGCTCGTTTGTATGTGTTCACTTTGTTAAGTCGTAGTGTGTGAAGGCAGTGAACCACCAGGAGTAAAAGGGGGCTGTGTGTTGCCCTGAAAGCACAGGTTTTAAACAGAAACAAATTCACGAAAAATTCCTTAAGTTCTTTATCGGAGTCTTGAGTCTGATCATCAGGAAGTTGAGAACGTCAGCTCAGGGCGCAGGGGCAGAGGAACCCCCAGTAACTGTTCTGGTTTGAGGGGGGAGGGTCAGCAAATGGGGCCACTACAGGGCAGTCTCTTGGCACAGGAGCCCTTTTCTCCGGAAACGGAACTGACGCCCCTCTGGGTCTCCAGCCCATTCAGGCAGAGGGACCAAATTCTGCGGCTTCTGAGCTGTGTCCTCCACGTTGGGGCTGAAGTTTAACCCAGAACCGGCTGTCAGCGGGGCCTGGAGGAGGGACTGATGGCGCTGCTCTGTTAGTGATTCTGGGTGGCCAGTCCCTCCCCTCTGTCCGCTATCTGCACATGGAGAGTGCTGGATGTGCGTTCCTGAGGGTGTGGGCAGAACAAGGCAGAGATGGGAGAGGGCGTGAAAACCCTGGCAGGAACTGAACACAGCCAGACTGTTCTCGGACCCTGAACTCTGGTCTCGGATGTTTATGTTAGAGGTGAGTCGGTGCCAGTGGAGCAGACTGAACATCCGGTGCCGTGGACACCTGATCTCAGCGAGCTCCTGTCACCCCGACCCCAGAGCCCGCCAGCCCCTCACCTTCCGTCACCCCAGAACCTCCACCAACCACATCCTCCTTTCCCCTTCATCTGTTTGCCCTCACCCATTCCAGTGACTTCAGCCATTTCTTGTGTTCTTTCTGTCCAAACACCCCTAAGTGCACTCACCCGGTGTCCACAGCTTCCCCATAACCCCGAGGCCATCACCCCAATCCCTACCATCCCTGACCACGGCCTGAGTCCCAGCTGATGCACCTCATTCTTCTCCCTCCCCCACTCTGTGCCCTGTTCATTGTGGCTCATCCTCTGATTGTACTTGGAACATTTCCCACCCAGGCCCACACTGACAACCAGGTTTCCTCTCTGTGTCCACAACTTCCTGGGCGTTAAGATTTCAGAATCTTTCCCGTCTACCTTCTCAGGCCCGTTAAGCCCCCGTACCCTCCTCATTCCGTTGACCCTCTTCTTCACTCCCTTATCCCCTCACACACAATAGCCTCCGTATTTTCAACGTCCATGCACTCTTCCCTTTTGTGCCCTTATAGGATTGCACTCTCAAATCTCCCTTTGATTTGTAGGAACTAACATAAAATCCCAGCCTGTATTTTCTAATTCCTCCACATTAGAATAGTTTAATGTATTTAAATTATTTACTTCGTAGTTCTTCAGTTACTGCTATAAGCAACCTTAGAAGATGTTGTCTCATCTTGTAGGAGAGTGTCCATTGTTGTTTTATTTTGTTTCCCATTTTTTTATTAAGGTATTGTATGTGTACATATCTTACCATTGCCCCCCCCATACATGTCCTCCCCCCCCCCCCCCGTTTTCCATCCATTGGTTATGCTTATACATTGTTTTAAAAATATATTTTTATTATTGATTTCAGAGGAAAAGAGGGAGAGATAGAAACATCGACGATGAAAGAAATATTTTTTGGCTGCCTCTTGCAGGCCCCATACCGAGGACCCGATCATGTACCCGATTATGTACCCTGACCGGTAATCAAAGTGACTTCTTGTTCATAGGCTGATGCTCAACCACGGAGTCACACCGGTTGGGTAGTCTCCATTATTACTTGATTTTTTTATTTTTTTATTTTTTTAAATTCCAGTTTTGCTATATAAGTTTGCCCTGGCTGGTGTGATTCAGTAGTTAAGTGTGTCTGGGCTGCTGAAACCGGTTTGGCTCAGTGGCTAGAATGTCAGTCTGCGGACTGCAAGGTCCCAGGTTCAATTCCGGTCAAGGGCATGCACCTTGGTTGTGGGCACATCCCCAGAAGATGGTGTGCAGGAGGCAGCTGATCGATGATTATCTCTCATCGATGTTTCTTGCTGTCTCTCTCCCTTCCTCTGTGGAAAAATCGATAAAATACATAAAATAAAATGAGTGTCTCGGCACCACTAAAGGTGGCAGGTTCGATTCCCAGTCAAGGACACCTACCTGGGTTACAGGTTAGCTCCTGTAGGTGTGCATGAGGTAGGCAACCAATAGATACGTTTCTCCCATCTCACATCAATATTTCTCTCTCTCTCTCTCTCTCTCTCTCTCTCTCTCTCTCACTCCCTCCCTCCCTCCCTCCCTCCCTCCCTCCCTCCCTCCCTCCCTCCCTCCCTCTCCTCCTTCCACTCTCTAGAAATCAATGGAGAAAATATCCTTTGGTGAGGATTAATAGCAACAACCAAAAAGTTTTATTTCTGGGATTTTCCAAATTGAAATGTTAGAATAGAATATGGGATTCTACACTTGTTATTCCTCTTTACTGAATTAATTGGGGTAACATTAGTTAATAAAATCATATAGATTTTAGGTGTATAATACATCCTATAATATTGTGTTTACTACTTACCTGATTTCATCACTGTCATTTTATAATTCTGTCTTGTTCAGTCCAAAGCTGCCTGGGACTTTTTCAAACTTGTGGTTTTATGTTCAGAAGTGCTGACCCATCATGCTCCAGTGTACTCCATTGGTAAGAGTGTTATGGAATTATTAGGCACCCATATTTAGGAAAACGTTTGGTCCTTCAGGTTAAGTTTACCGCAAACAAAAAGTAATTCTTAGATTTTTTCATCTGCTTCTCCTCAACATGTCTGTTACTCAGGATATACTTTAATTTGAAACGTTTATTTTATAGCTCAGTGGTTCTCTGCATATTTTAAAACTTTGTTATTCCTTTATTTAGAAATTAAGCGTTTAATTTTTGTAGGATAGATTACAGCCTACAGATTTTGTGCAAGAATAGCAGAAATACAATTTTTTCTAAAGGAGTCTTACTGAAATTCATTATTTGAAAACTTTCAGATATTGTAGAAAAGGAAAATGAGTTGGTGCATCACTAGTTTCCCTGGTGACTTGAATTAACGTTTACTGGTATTGCCTACACACATACACAAAACATAGCCTTGGAAAAAGAAAATCAATTCATTTGTAATATGGATGGATCTAGAGAATATTATGTTAAAATAAGCCAAGACAGAAAGACAAGTATTGTATGATCTTATTTAATGGCAGAATCAAAAAAGTCAATTTCATAAAAGCAAAAGGGGACAGTGGTACTTGCCAGGGACTGGGGATAATGCAGAAATTGGTGGTCAAATATCAGTTATGCAGAATGATTTAATTGTGGAATTCCAACTTATTGCATGATGATATAGAAAATAATGGATTATATACTTCAAATATGCTGAAAGTACATCATAAGGGTATGGACATGTCAATTTTATTGTTGCAACCAATTTCCTAACATATATTTACTGTTTTGGACCTTGACCTACTACTGGATCTGCAGGAATGGAAAACAGACTGCTGGACAGGAGGATTCTTAAAGCTCAGGTTTTAATGAGAAAGATGAAAAGGCACCAAAACAGGTCTTTGCTCCCATTTACCTATTTTCAAGTTTTGCACATTTATAACACCAGCACTAGAGAGATGGGAGCAGCAGCCACCCAATACTCTGATCTCTAAACTACTGTGCAGGGAGAGCCCAGCATGGCGTAGAACTGTACACAGCCCCAGAAGAGATTTACCTGGCTCTGTTGGGGCAGAAGGAGGGCCCTTGATTTCTTACCTCCATGTATGTGGGTTCCTTCCAGATCTGTCCAGGCTTTACATGACACAATTCTATTTAAACTAATTACTTATAACATAAAATAAGCAACTTAATGTACATCCTTTTTTAAAAATATATTTTTGATTTTTTTACAGAGAGGAAGGGAGAGAGATGAGAGAGAAACACCGATTGGAGAGAAATATCCATCAGCTGCTTCCTGCACACCTCCTCCTGGGGATCTGCCAAAACCAAGGTGCATGCTCTCGACTGGAATCGAACCTGGGACCTTTCAGTCCACAGGCAGACACTCCATCCATTGAGCCAAACTGGTTAGGGCTAGAGAACTCTTAAAGATGTACATTGGCTCAGTGGATAGAGTGAGGCCTGTGGACTGCAAGGTCCCAGATTCGATTCTGGTCAAGGGCATGCACCTTGGTTGCGGGCACATCCCCAGTAAGGGACGTGCAGGAGGCAGCTGATTGATGTTTCTCATCGAAGTTTCTAACTCTCTATTCCTCCCCCTTCCTCTCTGTAAAAAATCAATAAGATACATTAAAATAAAATGAAATTTAAAAATCCTCATCCTCATCCTCTGATGAGAAAAGAATGACTCTAGGACATGTTTGTTTTGTTTTGTTTTAAGGAAAACTCCACTTGAATTGCTTTCACATGATTCTACTGAAATTGTCACTGTATCTGGTAAAGAAAAATATTTTAATGAATATTATCTCAAAAAAGTTTAAATAAAAGAAACACATTGTTGCTTTGGCTGGTTTGGCTCAGTGGATAAAGCGTCAGCCTGCAGACTGAAGGATGCTGGGTTCAATTCTGGTCAAGGGCACATGCCCGGCTTGTGGGCTTGATCCCCAATAGGGGATGTGCAGGAGGCAGCTGATCAATGATTCTCTCGCTTCACTGATGGTTCTCTCTCCCTCTCCCTTTCCCTTCCTCTCTGAAACCAATAAAAATATTTTTTAAAACCCCAAAAACATATTTTCTACAAAACCAACTGCTGTAAAGTGATGGTTTTCTAGATGTTTATACCTTTGATCTCCTTTGCAATAAATAAATAAATAAATAAATAAAAATTGAGTAATTGTCCCAGTGTGTTTATGTTCATCATAACATCCTTTCTGCCCTTCAGACCTATTAACATTCCAGCCTTTCATGAGGTGTACACTCTCAAAATCACACCTTCCATATCTTACCAGTAGCACTTTCTGGAATGATTCTTTTATGGTTGGCTTTAGAAATAAGTCTTGGGAGTCTTCAGGAGACATGACTGGAAGATTCCAAATGAATTATCACACACTACACAAAGGTGAAAACACTTTAAGTTCTAATGAACAAAATTAATACTGATTATAGGGCTTCAGCAACATGGCAGGATAGGAAGCAACAGAACTTGGCTCCTCAATGGAGAAGCGAACTCGGTGACAGTTACTGACCCAGCAGCATTTTATGGAGCACAATTAAACCACAGCAGTCCCAGGAGAGTAAGACAAGAATCAATTCAAAGAAGAAAGATAAGATGCTTATATCTGCCTCCAATAAATGCAAATTCTCCCTGACAAACCACGGAAATATTGTGAGACAACTCCTACTTTGAGGATAGTATCTTCAAAGCAAGTTCATAAAGCCTGGCATGGTGGCTGTTTCTTCACCTAAATCTCAACAAAGACCACAAAGCATATAAACAAACAAGAAAACATGGCATATAAATAAGCCAGGAAAATATAATAAATCTCCCCAAATTTGCTTTAAAATACTGGTAATGGAGATCTGGGTGGACCAAGATTGCGGCACAGGTGGACGTGGGTACTTGATGCCTCCCACAACCACATCAAAATTACAACTAAAATACTTAACAGTCATTCAGAACCACCTGAAAGCTGGCTGCTGAGAGTCCTAAAACGAGAGCAGAAGCAAGCACACCGAGTCTGGTAGGAGCCCGAGACGCAGAACGGGATGGCCTGACACCCCCCTGTGCTGTTTTTTATCTTTTTATTGGGAGGGAGACAGTCCCTGCTGAGGCAGCAGGTGAGGGCCAAGCGGGTCCCAGCCCCACCCCAGGGTCTCGGAGCTGGGAAGAGAAGTCCCCTAATTTGGGGCTGTAAAAACCAGGGGGATTGAGGCTGCCGGGAAGCCAGGTGTCCCCTTTAAAGGGCCAGTGCGCAAACTTACTTGGAATCCACCCCTACAATGGAAAATATGGGGAGCTGAAGTGTCTGGCACTGGGGCAGGAGTTTGGGGGCGGCTTTCTCCCAGATCGGTGGGCTCACAAGGAACATTATGCCTCGCTGGGGCCCACCCTATTACAGGGATGACTGGCAGCCGTGTCTGAGTCCTATCAATCTGGTTCAAATTGTTTTCTCCACCTGGGCGATCCCCTGAGACCCCGCCCCATACAGTCTGCAGCCCCACCCAAGCTGTTTGCAGTAGCTCTTCCTGCACAGCCCTCCCACCAGTCACAGCTGGTCCTCACAGCCAACTGGCCTGGAGGCCAATTCCTCCCAGTGACACCAACAGAGATCAAGGCTCAACTACCAGACAGCACACAGCCCACACAGGGGCACACCTCGAGTGCCCAGCCCAGGTGACTGGGGAGGCTGAGCCACTAGGCCCTACAGGACACCCAGTATATTAGGCCACTCTACCAACTCCAGGGCACATAGCAGCTTTATCTAATCCATAGAAACTAAAACGGAAGCAGCTGAAATGTGGGAGACAAACATGTCACACATGAAACAAATGGAAGAAAAACTACTGGGTAAGGTTATACGGTTACTCCAGGATCTTCCTGAGAGCTTCAGGGAATTAGCGGGACTTTAAAAGTTCTTAGTGAGAATGTCAAAAACATCAAAAAAGGACCAGTCAGAAATTAAGCATACACTAACTGAAATAAAGAATAATTTATAGGGATTCAACAGTAGAAGGTTCCGAGAATCAAATCAATGATTCTGCAAATAGTATTGGGTGGGATCTCAGGGGAATATGGGGAAGGAAAAAACATTCAATCAGAAGAACATAATAGAGATATATTAATTACTGACCAAGAATTCAAAATATATTGTTATAATTTTACGATGTTTTAAGTTACCCTAATGGTAACCATAATATCTACAGAAAACACACACACACACACACACACACACACAAAAGATTGCAAAAAAGAAATCAGATCATGTTGTTATCCCCTCTGACCCCAATCTAAGAAACACAGTGGAATAAAATAAGAGGAAAGGTAAGACCAAAAAAGCTTCAAAATGTAGAGAAAATAATTCTGAAATGGTTGTAGTAGTCCATTTTAGTAATTATTATAAGTGTAAACAGCTGAAACTTCCACAAGGCAGAAAAACGTCTCAATTGATTAAAGGGTTTGGCTGGCCATACTGATACCAGACAAATACACAGTACAACGTGTCACAACAGCCTGGCCAGTGTGGGTCAGTGACTGAGCCTTGACCTGTGAACCAGGGGGTCAACGGATTGATTCCCAGTCGGGAGAACATTCCTGAGTTGCAGGCTTGATGTTTTTCTCGCTCATCGATATTTCTAGCTCTCTACCCTTCTCTTTTCCTCTCTAACGCTAATAGAAACATATTTTTTTTAAAGAAGTGTCACAACACAAAAAGGATATTATATGATAAAAGTGTGAATTCAACAGGAAGCTATAACAACTATAAACACGGATATGAAATCTCAGGGCTCCCAAATGCAGAAAGAACACATAAAAGAATTAAAAAAGAAAGACAGCCACACAGTAGTAAGAAAGTTCAATACCCCAATTTCAACAAAATAAAAACAAAAAAAAAAACACCCCAGAGGCTCAAAGGGGTCAGTGGGAGTAAAAAGGAGACATACATAATACTTTTAACAAGAAGTTGTAATACTTTCAACAATAAAGATGAAAAATAATAAAATAAATGAAAAAATGTCTTCAGATAAAGATTTAAAAAAATGAGTATAGCCCTAGGCCAGTGGTCGGCAAACTGCGGCTCTGTTGACTAATGAGTTTGCCAAGTGGATAGAGCATTGGCCTGTGGACGAAAGTCCCCGGGTTCAATTCCAGTCAAGCGCACATGCCCAGGTTGTGGGCTCAATCCCCAGTGTGGGGCGTGCAGGAGGCAGCAGATCAATGATTCTCTCATCATTGATGTTTCTCTCTCTCCTCTCTCTCTTGAAGTAAAAAAAATAGATTTCTAAAAAATCATTACATACAGAATTCAAAGAAATAGAGCAAAATGCAAGATACAAAATCAACACAAAAATTACTTCTCATTCTGCACAATAACAATAAATAATCTGAAAAATTAAGGATATGTTGACTAACAATAAAGTCAAGGACTTAGAAGTTAACTTAAAAATATATATGTAAGAAATTTGCCGAAACCAGTTTGGCTCAGTGGATAGAGCGTCGGTCTGCGGACTGAAAGGTCCCGGGTTCGATTCTGGTCAAGGGCATGTACATTGGTTGCAGGCACATCCCTGGCGGGGAGTGTGCAGGAGGCAGCTGGTCGTATCTCTCTCATCGATGTTTCTAGCTTTCTATCCCTCTCCCTTCCTCTCTGTGAAAAATAAATAAATTAAAAAAAATATATATATATATATGTAAGAAATTTAATGAAGGCAAAAGACTTGAACAGTAAAAACTATAAAATATTGCTGGATGCAATTTAAAAAAATAAATAACTAAAAACACATCCCACGGTCCTGAGTTGAAATATTTAGTATTATAAGCTGTCAATACTACCCAAGGTATTCCACAGATTCCAAGTAATCCCTAGCAAAATCCCCAATGACTCTTTTGGCAGATAAAGAAAAGGTTTTTTTTTTTCCTTCTAAAATTAACATAAAATGTTACAGAACATCACAAATCCGAAACAATCATGAAAAGAATGTGTAAGGTTGGAGGCATCATGCTTCTTGGTTTTAAAACATATTCCAAAGCTACTATTCTCCTAAAAGTATAGTACAAAAAAAAAAAAAAAAAAAAAAAAAAAAAAAAGGCACAGAATAATTAAGCAGAATAGAGCTCAGATACAAATTCCCATGGATAAGGACAAATGATCACCTGAGAAAACCTCAAATCAAAACATCTGAAGGTGGGTGTTTCTAAAAGAACAGGGATGAGCAAAGAAGGAGAGAAACAGATGCTACAAATAGAGCCATCATGGCCCTTAGAAGAGGAGTCAAGGCACTGGGCACACACTTGCATCCGCAAAGAGCAAAAAGTCAGAGGAAATACCCCTGCCTGAGTGGTCACTGCAAGTGAAACCAGAGCTAGGAGCAGAAATGGTACACAATGTGTGGCAGCTGTGATCTAGCAGCCAGCATCACCAAGCAGAAAACAAAAGTACTGACATGGAGCACCTCCCCTCACAATCCTAGGGCTCCCGGAGGACCCTGCAGCAGGGGAAGTGTGTGGAATAACAGTGACACTCTGAGCCACTCTGAGGACCAGTGGAGCAAAAATACTTCTTCTTCACCGGCAGGTGTACAGTGGCTAAATCCAGTGAGGTGTAGAGCTAAAGAGCTGTAACAGCTGAGGTCTGCCAGCTCCATCACTGGGGAAAAACAAGACCATAAATGCAGAACCAACCTCTCCCCGACACAACCCATGACAACAGAACCCAATAGGGCCGCCTGGGACACCGCAGGAGAACAGCACTAATGGCAGCATCTAGTGGCAGGAGGGAGCACTGGGAACTTGCGGGGCCACAACATTCCCCCACGAAGATGAAACCATTAGACACGGGTGACCCGGAAACAGTGGGCATTCCCCCCTCCCAGGGAATACAGGGCCTTTTCCACAGCCAAGGCAACAGCATCCAACAGAAGTCTCAGCAGTGCAAGCCAGAGAAAATAAAAGCGTGTGCCTCAGTGCTACCTATTGGAAAACAAAAGATCTCTACATTCAACCTGCTAAATACTAAAGTGTCAAATACTTGTTTTCAGTCCCCACCCCAGAATCTGCTTATTGATTGTAGGAAAAGAGAGAAACATTGATGTGAGAAAAAACAATGATCAGTTGTCTCTCTTAAATGCCCTAACCAGGGATCACACTCAAAACCTACATACATGCCTTGACCAGGAATCAAAGCAGCAACTTTCCAGTATATGAGATGGTGCCCCAATCAGTTCAGATCAGGGTTCAATTTAAAAATATATATATTTTATTGATTTTTACAGAGAGGAAGGGAGAGAGATAGAGAGCTAGAAAATCCATCAGCTGCCTCCTGCACCCACCCCTACTGGGGATGTGCCCAAAACCAATGTACATGCCCTTGACTGGAATCGAAACCGGGACCCTTCAGTCTGCAGGCTGACGCTCTATCCATTGAGCCAAACTGGTTTCGGCTCAAAAAAAAAAAAATTTTTTTTTAAAGAGCATTATTTCATTTCCAAAAATACCCAAGCAGAGAAATTACCCATCAAAGACCATAGAATAATGACGGTAACAAAATAGTTCAGAAAGAAAATGGAAAAACTGCAGCAAATAAACTTGACATAAAAATATGAGATTTAGCCCAACCATTGTGGCTCATTGGTTGACCTCCCAGGAGGTCAGGGTTTGATTACCTGTCAGGGCACATGCCTGGGTTGCGGCTTGTTCCCCAGTAGGGGACATGCAGGAGGCAGCCAATCGATGATTCTCTCTCATCATTATTGTTTCCTTCTCCCTCTCCCTTCCTCTCTGAAATCAATAAAAATATATTTTAAAATATTATCAAGCCGAAACCGGTTTGGCTCAGTGGATAGAGCGTCTGTCTGTGGACTGAAAGGTCCCAGGTTCGATTCCGGTGAAGGGCATGTATCTTGGTTGCGGGCACATCCCCAGTAGGGGGTGTGCAAGAGGCAGCTGGTTGATGATTCTCTCTCACCGATGTTTCTAACTCTCTATCCCTCTCTGTGAAAAATCAATATATATTTTTAAATAAATAAATAAATAAAATATTATCAAGTCAGCTCTGACCCATGTGCTCAATGTATTATCAACAAAGAAATATTTTCGCTTATTGGTCTCTTCACCGGAACTTACCAAATATTTGTGCATATTATGTGAATTCTATGTGCATGTTCTTTTTAAAAAAAAATATATATATGTACTTTTTAAAATTGATTTTTAGAGAGAGAAACTTCAATGAGAAACATCCTGCATGTCCCCTACCGGGAACCAAGCCCAGACCCTAGCATGTGACCTTTTGGTTCCTGGGTTGATGCTCCACTGTGGAGCCACACCAGCTGAGTTATCGGCATGTTCTTTTATCCTGGTTGATAAAAAAAAATTCATGCCATTGGATCATGGTGAGATGGAATTTAAGTAAAGATGAGAGGGGCTAAGGAAAGGCCCAGGTTGAGTTTGAACAAACAAATGTCAGACAGAACAATTCGGTCAGAGAATATCAGCAAGTCAAAGGGCATTTCAGGAAGGCCGGACACAACCAACTGAGAACATGACTTTACCTGAGAAACAGCCACTGCTGAACCTTTCTTCTTCCTCTTCTGGGCTTCTGCCTCAGGCGACAACAGTGCTCAGCAGTGAATATGATGAAAGTATGCGGTTTATCAACATACCCCTTTCCTGCGCCACAACCATACACAGTGCTGTAGAGCGAACTCGAGTAGAGACCACTGGAGTCCTGACCAAATTAAGATTTAGGGAGCCTTTAATTGCTGGCTGGCTACTGTTCTCTCTCCACACCGGAAGGTCAGAGAGCAGCCCCGACCCTTTGTGTAGGACATTAATCACATCCAGTTCTTGCAGAGTAAGCAACCCAAGACAAAAGTTTTCCCAAATAATGTCAGGGCCATGCTACTGACGACCATGTGATTTACAGGGTTATCCTGTTCTTTTTTTTTTTTTTAAATATATATTATTGATTTTTTACAGAGAGGAAGAGAGAGGGATAGAAAGTTAGAAACATCGATGAGAGAGAATCATCGATCAGCCGCCTCTTGCACACCCCCTACTGGCGATGTGCTGGCAACCAAGGTACATGCCCTTGACCAGAATCGAACCCGGGACCTTTCAGTCCTCAGGCCGTCGCTATATCCACTGAGCCAAACCGGTTTCGGCAGGGTTATTCTGTTCTTCGGAAAGCTGAGTGTTCTATCTTGCAAGGCTATTTTGTGAGGTCCAACTGGGAAGGGGCCATGAGACCCCATCTCAAGGCCTGGCCCGGTGTCAGCACAGACAACCCTGTCTGGGGCACAGTCCACGGCCCCTCCTGCTCAAAAATTCCCACTCTCTTGCCCTGGCTGGTTTGGCTCAATGTCAGCCTACGGACTCAAGGGTCCCAGGTTCGATTCCAGTCAAGGGTTTGTATTATACCTTAGTTGCGGGCATGTCCCGGGTAGGGGGCAGTGTGCGGGAGGCAGCTGGTCGATGTTTCTAACTCTGTCACTCTCCCTTCCTCTCTGAAAAAAAGTCAATAAAATATATATATTTTTTAAAAATTCCCACTCTCTAACAACAGGATTGATCTCACCACATGGAAAAGACGTGTCTGCTTCTGACTGCCCCGGGAGGGAGTCAGGGGCAGTAAACAGCAGTCAGAAACTGAGTTTCCCCTCCCTTTCCTTCAAACCTCCCTCTCACGCGCACACACCAGCGGCGGGAGCCCTGGCAGAGCTGACGCCCCCCTTCGGGTGTCCGGCGACACCACGGGGAACCGGGCCAAGGAGGACCCCGGGGCTGGGGACGGGGGAGGGGTTGAGGGGGGGGGGCCCAGGCCAGGGGTGGGGTCGTCCAATCCTCGGACCCAGGCGAGGACTTGGCAGCTGTGGGTGGAGGAGACGCCCCAAGGCCTGGGGGGAGCGGGCCCACCTCGCGGAGAGGTCCGTGGCCCCTGAGGGGCGGCCGTGTCGCTAAAGGACAAAACAGGGAAACGCGTGGAAAGACGGTTACACTGAGGTGAGCAGACGTCCCGATTTTTAACAATTTGTCCCGCGGCGTTTTTGTTTTGTTTTAAAATATATTTTTATTGATTTTTCACAGAGAGGAAGAGAGAGGGACAGAGAGTCAGAAACATCCATGCGAGAGAATCATCAATCAGCCGCCTCTTGCACCCCCCCCCCCCCCCACTGGGGATGTGCCCGCAACCAAGGCACATGCCCCCGACCGGAAATGAACCCGGACCCCTCAGTCCGCAGGCCGACGCTCTATCCACTGAGCCACACCGGTCCCGGCTGTCCCGCGGCGTTTTAAAAAAATGTCCCAATTTAAAACTTTTTTAAAACGCCGCGAGATGGGACGTCTACTCACCTTAGGTTACACACAGACCGACCGCTGAGGGCGAGGAGCAGCCTGAGGAGCCACTGTATTGTATTTTTTCTCCCTCCCCACCTCCCTCCCAGCCGGGCTCCCGCCTCCCCCTCCTAAGGAGCCATTTTAAACCCCAAGGGGAAGTGCGCGGGCCTCCGAGGAGGACGCCTCCCTGGACACGGAGGGCGGGAAGGGGGACGGTTATGAGAAGCAGAACGAGAAAGACCAACTCACGCTCCGCGGTGCGACCTTCGCCGTCTCTCCCACCTTCCGAGCTCCTGCAAGATGGCGGCGGAGGGGAAGGGGCGTCCCGGAAGCCGGGCTCGCGCGAGGGGCGGGGCTTCGAAGCGGCCGCGCATGCGCGGCTACCACCTGCAGGTGAAAAATGTGAAGCTGCGTGGCCTGCGTGGAGTTCAGAGGCATAGTGAGGAGCCACGCATGCGCAAGCTCAGGAGCCAACCAATGAAAACCCGCGCAGAGGCGGGACCGGGCCTCAGTCAGGCTTCCGCTTGGTTTGCCGCAAAAGAGAAAACTCACCCGGCGGGGGCGTGGCCTGAGGGGAGCTTTAGGGCAGGGCCAAGAGGCTGGGCATGCGCAGTAGCCGCAACGCACCAAACCTGAACCGGCGACTGGGAAGGGTCTGAGCTTCCAAAGTTCCTTTTTCGGGTAAAGAAATGCTCCTCTGAGGAGCGGCTGTCGCCATGTCCTCGGCCGCCGCCCGCTAGGGGTGTGTGTGTGTGTGTGTGTCTCTCTCTCTCTGTCTCTCCAGCCTCTGCTGACCTGCTGGCCAGGTCCGACATGGAAATTATATTATCCGTCATCCTGGAAGGCAAGAGCAGGGCCTTCCAGCGGAGAGGCAAGCCGCTGATGGTGCGCCACAGAACCAAGGACGAAGGTGACCAGGAAGCCGCTGTGGTTCGATTCTGGTCAAGGGCATGTGGTTGCAGGCACATCCCTAGTAGGGTATGTACAGGAGGCAACTGTTCGATGTTTCTCTCTCATTGATGTTTTTAACTCTCTATCCCTCTCACTTCCTCTCTGTAAAATGTCAATAAAAAGTATTTTTTTTAAAAAGTCAGGGCTTCCACATGGGTCAGCTAACTCATACCTATGAAATGTACACAGTCCATGATTAGAGCTCTTACTATAGTAAAATTCTCTGTAGAAAAGGCTTTCTGATCCAAAGGTAGAGATGAAATAATTTTCCCAACCCTTTACTTTCAGGCTGTGTCTCATTTGGACAGTATATGTAAAGGGTTTTATTTTCCTAACCATTTCAGCTACCCTGTGTCTTCTGGTTGAAGCATTTAATTCATTTATATTTTAAGTGATTATTGAGAGGTAGATAGCTTTTTAAAAATATATATTTTTTACTGATTTTTTTTACAGAGAGGGAGAGGGATAGAGAGCTAGAAACATCAATGAGAAACATCAACCAGCTGCCTCCTGCACCCCCCCCACTGGGGATGTGCCCACAACCAAGGTACATGCCCTTGATCGGAATCAAACCTGGGACCTTTCAGTCCGCAGACCAATGCTCTATCCATTGAGCCAAAGCAGTTTTGTCGGTAGGTAGCTTCTAACATTTTTAAATTAATACATTCACAGTAAGAGACTTCAGCTTCCCATGGACATCAATGGGTATTTCTCCCAGACAGAAATCAATAAGGAAAAAGTGGTCTTAAATGACACATTAGACAAGATGGATTGGATGTTACAGCAGAGATTTTCAACTGTAGTGTCATACAGGCAAAGTGGTGTGCTGCAAGAAATTTTAAAACAAGCAACTTCTGACTAGTAAGTAGCACAGACTACAATATCCATAGAATGTCTAATAATATACATGACAACAGGCAACACAGTTAACAGCTGTGTGGTGTGCATGAATCAAAATCATACATTTGTTTTGGCAAACTGGCAAAAAGAAAAATTTATTTATATATATATATATATATATATATATATATATATATATATATATATATGAATTTCAGTAGTTCGTTCTTATGTGCCATGAGAGAAACAATGTTGAAATCTCTGACTTAGAGCTTTTAACCTCACAGCACAAGAATATGCATTCTTTGCAAAATGAAGACTAGTATACTCTCTAACCCAAGGGACAATGTCTGCTTTATTTTCCTAATGACCATGTGGAAAAAAAATCAGGAGAACATCATGCTGAGTGAAATAAGCCAGTCAATGAAAGAGAAACACCACATGACCTCACTCATTAATGGATAATAAAGAACATTATAAACTGATGAACCAAAAGATATAGAGACAGTAAAGCAACAAGCAGACTGTCAAATTACAGCGGATCTGGGGAAGATAAGAGATCAACCGAAGGACTTGTACACATGCATGTAAGTACAACCAATGGACACAAAACTCTGGGGAGGGAGGGCATGTATGGGGGTAGGGGGTGGACAATGGTATATGTACACAGATAATAATAAAATAAAAAAAAATTTTTAAAAACTAAATTAAAAAATCATATTTTACATCAATACACTTCCTCGATATTACTCACTACAGTACTAAAAAATGGAATTAAAGTCTAGCTGATATCAAATTCCTATGGATGATACAGATCCAATAGTTTGTCCAGAACAAAACAAAACCATTAAGTCCCTGGTCCAGATAATGAGACTAGAGACAAAGTCAGGAGATTCTTATACCCTTGAATGCTCCATGGGATGTCAGGAAGTAGGGTAGAAGAGTAGCCAATATCTAGTTTCTTTCATCATTGTGTGATCCTTTGGGTTGGCCCATGCAAAGTATCTGATATTACCACCTTGTACAAACTTGAAACAGTATATTGGAAAAGAAAGGAATATGGGCTTTCATTTCAACCTCTACTTACCTGCTGTCCCTGGAACTTATGGTGATGGCTTGAAAAACACTGCAAGGACAACTAATGCCTATAAACATACCTGTGATCATGCTGTGAACATACTAAACTTTTGGTGCAAAATAATATCCTTCAATTGCAAATCTGCCATGGTCTCTTGAGTTCCTATAGAATGAACAACATTCAGCTACATTCGTATAATTGAGAATAAAATCGGTTTTATGCCAGTTGATTCTAACCCAAGAAAAAAGTTGATGAGAACACTGAGAACTTCTTAAGGATATCAATGAAAGTCAGGACAAGAAAAATCATTCCAGTTATTAAGTACACAGAATCCAATTTATTATATTCAAAAAATTAGTAATATTCAAAACTTTAGAATCCAGTATAAAAATAGAAAAAAAAAGTAGGGCTTCCTACTTCATGAATGTAAAGTTATATATATATATATATATATATATATATATATATATATATATATATATATATATATATATATATATCAACTTCTGATGTCAGTTACATTAGTAAAATTCCAAACTACTGAACAGAAGCTAGAGGGGCCTGAAGGGTTGATGTGGAGGAGGAAGAGGTTTAGATGCCACTGTTACAGCACAGAGAAGAAAAAAAGATGGGGCTATAGAAACATCAATGATGAGAGGGAATAACTGATTGGCTGGATCCTACATAACCCACAGCTGTAATTGAGTCCCCAACTGGTGCCTGGGCCCTGACCAGGAATTGCACCCTGGCCTCCTGGTTCATACGTCCAAGCTAAACCACTGAGGCAAGTCAGCCAGTGCTTTCTCGCATTTTCTTCAGTGTAAGGCTTTCCTCCACTATAAGTCTGTGATATCCAGTAAACTTTGAGCTATAGGTACAGGACATTGCACGTGCTCTACATTTGAAAGGTTTCTCCAGTATGAAGTCTCTCATGTACAATAATACATGAATGGCTTTTAAAGGTTTCACAACATTTTTCACATTCACAAGGCTTGTTCACAGACAGAATTCTATGTTCAGCAAGTTTTCACCACTGGTCAAGGCCCCTCATATCTGTAATACTTCTCTCAAGTAGGAACACTGATTAAAGACTTAGTTACATTCTCTACATTTATAAGGCTCCTCTCCGGTGTGACCTCTCTGCTGTGCTGTAAGGTTTGAGGAGCTGGCAGTGGGTGTGCCACATTCACTTCATTCATGTGGCTTCTCTCCAGGATGAACTTTCTTATGCTTAGTAAGTTGAGAGGACCATCTAAAGATTTTGCCACATTCTCTACATTTATAAGGCTTCTCTCCAGTATGGACTCTCTGATGGAGATTATGGGATGAGGAACTTCTAAAGGCTTTGCCACATTCTCTACATTTATAAGGCTTCTCTCCAGTATGAACTCTCTGATGTATATTAAGTCTTTCGGACTCATTGAAGGCTTTGCCACATTCTCTACATTTATAAGGCTTCTCTCCATTATGCACTCTCTGATGATAAGTAAGGTGTGAGGACCGGATAAAGGCTTTGCCACATTCTCTACATTTATAAGCCTTCTCTCCAGTATGAATTTTATGATGGCGATTAAGTTTTGAGGACTCACTGAAGGCTTTGCCACATTCTCTACATTTGTAAGGCTTCTCTCCACTATGAACTCTCTGATGTATATAAACAGAGTACGAACATCTAAAAGCTTTGCCACATTCTCTACATTGATAAGGCTTCTCTCCAGTGTGAACTCTCTGATGACGATTAAGGGAGAAGGACTGGCTAAAAACTTTGCTACATTCTCTACACTTATAAGGCTTCTCTCCAGTGTGAACTCTGTGATGTCGATTAAGTTTTGCGGAATTACTGAACGCTTTGCCACATTCTCTACATTTATAAGGCTTTTTTCCAGTATGAACACTCTGATGATTTTGAAGGTTGGAGGAATCGATAAAGGCTTTGCCACATTCCATACATTTATAAGGTTTCTGTCCAGTATGAACTCTCTCATGGATAGTAAGGTTTGAGGGCCAGCTAAAGACTTTGCCACATTCTCCACATTTATAAGGCTTCTCTCTAGTATGAACTCTCTGATGCTTAGTAAGGTCTGAGGAGTGGCTACAGGCTTTGCCACAATCTCTACATTTATAAGGCTTCTCACGTCTGTGAACTCTCTGATGATAAGTAAAGTGTGAGAACTGTCTAAAAGCTTTGCCACATTCATTACATTCATAAGGTTTCTCTCCAGTGTGAATTCTCAAATGAATGCTAAGGGTAGAGCGCCGGGTAAAGGCTTTGCCACATTCTCTACATCTATAAGGCTTCTCTCCAGTATGAATGATCTGATGCACAGTAAGGTACGAGGAACGTCTGAAGGATTTGCCACATTCTCTACATCTATAAGGTTTCTCTCCAGTATGAACTGTCTGGTGAATACGAAGGGTTGAGGGCCGACTAAAGGCTTTGTCACATTCTGAACATTTATAAGACTTTTGTCCCATATGATTTCTGTGGCGTTGAGTGTGTCTTGAGGACTCACTAAATCCTTCTCTGTTTTCTCCAAGTTTGTAAAATTTTGAAATAGTATGAATTCTTCCCATATGTACAATAAGAGATGAATGACATTTAAAGGCTTTGCCACATGCTTTACATTTGTAAGGCTTCTCTCCAGGTTGAATTCTCTGATTTACAGTGAAAACTGAAGGCCAAATAGATGTTTTACCAGAATCTACACATGTATAAGTTTTTTCTCTATTATGGATTTTTTTCTGTCTATTTCGATTGAATTTTTGAATGAAGACCCTCCCCCACAGATTCCATTTGTAAGCCTCCTCCCCAGTATGCATATTCTCTTGTTCACTGTAATTTGAAGACTGATGAAAAGAATGGACACATTTACTTTCTTTGAGTGTCTTCACAATAGGAATAACCTGATGTATGTTGTGATTGGACATTTGGTCAATGACTTTTCCACTTTTATAATGGTCCTCTGTAAGCTTACTTGTCCCTTGATTAAGATGTGACTCTTGGTTAAGGTTTTTCCAATGTTCAATGCATTGATAACTGTTCTCTCCATTATGAGTACTCTGGTGATAATGAGAGAAGGAAAGACGTTTAGTGACAGTTATAATTTCATTAAACATGTACACTTGGTCCATAAGAACAATTTTGTGATACTCATTAAGCCAAGATGGAGGTATAAAAAAAGCTTTCCTAATTTGTTAAAATTAAGGACAAAAAATAAATACAAAACACTGTCAGAGGAAGAATGAATTAATGCTTGTTTAAAAGATTACCACATAAAAATAAATAAATAAATAAATAAAATATTACCAAATTTCCCTAGCTGGTTTACCTCAGTGGATAAAGTGTCCATCTGTGGACCGAAGGGTCCTGGATTTGATTACAGTTAAGGGCACAAACTTGGGTTGACGGCTCAATCCCCAGTAGGGGTTGTGCAGGAGGTACCCAAACAATGATTCTCTCTCATTATTGATGTTTCTCTCTCTCTCTCTCTCCCACCCCTTCCTCTCTGAAATAAATAAAAGTATATTTTAAAAAATAAATAAAAGATTACCAAATTGCCCTGCCGGCATGACTCAGTGATTGAGATTGGATATATGAACAAGATCACAATTTGATACCCAGTAAGGGCACATGCCGTGGCTGTGGGATCAGTTTCCAGCAGGAGGCATACAGAAGGCAGCCAATGAATGATTCTCATCATTAATGTTTTCCTCTCCCTCTTCCTTTCCCTTATTCTCTGAAATTAATTTAAAAATATTTTTAATAAAAAATATCATAAAAGATTACCAAATTGAGCACACTTTAATTTTATAGGTACATTATAAATCTATATATTTTAGAAATGATTGACTAACTTTAATCCCAACCTACATTTTAAACAATTCAAATGATTATTTAAAGAATTCCTATGGCCGATACCAGTTTGGCTCAGTGGATAGAACATCTGCCTTCTGTCTGGGGGGTCCTGGGTTCGATTCTAGTAAAGAGCATGTACATTGGCTGCAGGCACATCCCTGGTGGGGGGATGTGCAGGAGGCAGCTGGTCGATGATTCTCTCTCATCGATGTTTCTGGTTCTCTGTCCCTCTCCCTTCCTCTCTGTAAATAAATAAATAAAAAAATAAAAAAATAAGAATTCCTAGTTTTTCCAGGTTCCCTTTCCAAGAATACATTACAATACAAACTTGCTTTCAAACTTCATGTGCACAAACACACAGATCTGCTAATGTAACTGACTTCAAACTGAGAGGTTTCCTAAATGCATAATACACTTGACCTCTTTAGGTAAAAAATTTATTATGATAACTGTCCTTGATGAGTTCTGTTTATATTAATATCCTCCCTTATCATCATACTCTTCCTCAAATACTGAGACTTTCATTAAGTGTACATTATCAAAGTGACACCTTTTATATCTTACCAGTATCATTTCAGATAATAAATCTTGTATTCCGGGCTTTGGCATAAAGGCCTGGTTATCTTTAGGTGGCATAGCTGAAAGAAAGCAAATTTTCAGTTTTGACAATCAGGTGAGTGCACTTTGAACTCACCAGCAAGAACTGACCAAATGACACTTTGGAGTACTCCAAGAGCCAGTGTAGGATTCAACGAAACCTCAAGATAGGTACAATGAGGAAAACTCACATTGAAGGGGGAGAAAGAGTTGCTTAAATTTGCCAATGATACCTGCTCAAACCCCCTGGGCATACAATGGCAATATAATGTAAACACTTCCAAACCCCATTTCTTCTGTGTGGAGAGAGAGATGAGGGAAGTACATTTGTGCATCTTCTATTATGTGGTGTTCTATTAAAGAAACACATATCCCTTTGATTTCTCTTGTGAAACTTTAGAAAATAAAAGGAATAATCTGAGTGGTGTGGCTCAGTGGTTAAGAGCCTATCTATGGCTGAAACCGGTTTGGCTTGGTGGATAAAGCATCAGCCTGTGGACTCAAGGGTCCCAGGTTCAATTCCGGTCAAGGGCATGTACCTTGGTTGAGGACACATCCCCAATAGGGGGTGTGCAAGAAGTAACAAAAGAAAACACAGAGGCGCGCACTCGCACGCGCACACACACACATTGCTGGCTGTAACTAAAGACGGAATCAATAAACTGGAAAACACATTCCATGATCTGACTTTGAAATGCTGCCGGTATCAGCTGTCATTAGTACCCAAAGTGACCTAACCCTTCAAAACAACCCCTATCTGAATCCCAGTGGAACTTTTTGGTGGAAATAGAAAAGCTCTGTCTAAAATTAATGTGAGAGTCTTCCAATCTGACATCGATAATCTCTTCCTAGAACCCAAGATAGCGGTGTGAGTAAACACACCTTAACTGTGGCTGTGCACAACAATTTCAAAATTACAACTAAAAGACAAAACGTCTATCACCCAGAGCCACAGGTGGGCTGGCTGAGCAGAAGTTCTACAACCAGACAGAGAGGAGAGCATTCATTGCACAAATGCTGAAAAACTGAGGTGCTGCAATACTGAGGTACAGGGGCGCGAGATATGGGCTGGAGGCAGATCCCAGCTGGCATCGGGCGTTGCTTTCTTCAACCCAAAGGGGAGATGCGCGAGACCCAAATTCCTACGGGAAGAAGCTGGACTGCCAGCCATCGGGTTGGAAACTGAGGATGGCTGGCTTGCAGAGCTGCGCAAAGGAAAAATTGTTTGCTGAGCTGGGGCACAGACTCAGGGATGCGGTCAGAGGCGCAGGAGGGCTCACTGCCAGCCATTGCTGTTTGCCGCTCCCTATCCTAGTGATGCCCTGAGACTCCGCCCTGCACAATCTACAAACACACCCAAGCTCCAAACAGTGGCTTATGCATATGAATGGCCTTCACTATCGCTGCTAACTGGTTCAGACAGCTCCAGAATCTACAAATCCCAAGCAGGGAGGAGAGGACTGCAGTTCTTGCTGTAGCTCCTGCAGGGTGACCTCAGACAGTAGCTGACCTGCACCCCATTGGAGATCCAGAAGCCAGTGTATCTGATGGTCAGTGTGGAAAAACAGATTTCAACTCCTCACATTTATAACTGACATATTCAAGAGGCAGACTCAGTGAGTACCAAAGCCCCACTAAAACAAGTCCTGCACCACAAGCGTGTCAGTTCTCCAGCATAGCAGTTCTTCCATTATAAACACAGCGGGTCCCCACAGCCTACTGGCCTGGAGGAAAATTCCTCCCAGGATACCAACAGCAACCAAGGCTTAACTATACCAAGACTTTGCACTCAGCCCACAAAGGGGTGTACCAAGATCGTCCTCCTCGGGTGATTGGGGAGGCTGAGCTACTGGACCCTGTGGGTCACCTACCACACAAAGCCGCTCCATCGACACAGGGAAGCAGCCCAAATGTGGAGACACAAAGGCATGTCGCGAAAGGGGGCAATGGAGAAAAGCAAACTATAGGATGACATGGAGTTCAGGACCACATTTATAAGGTTACTCAAGAATCTTATAAACTCTGCTGAGAAACTTGACGAGACCATCAAGGGCCTTAATGAGAATGCCAAAAAAAAAAAAAAAAAAAAAAAAGGACCAGTCGGAAATTAGAAATACACTGTCTGAAATAAAGAATTTACATAAAATCAACTGTAGATCAATGTACCCCAAGAATCAAACCAAATATCTAAAATACAAGGAAACAAAAAACACCAAACCAGAAAAACAAAAAGCAAAAAGGATCCAAAAACATGAAGATAATCTAAGGAGCCTATAGAACAACTTTAAGTGTACCAACATCCGGATTTTTGGGGTACCAGAAGAAGAGAGAGAGCAAAATATTGAAAACCTATTAGAAGAAATAATGACAGAAAACTTTTCCCACCTGGTGAAAGAAACAGACAAGTTCGGGAAGTGCACAGAACCCCAAACAAGAGGAATCCAAAGAGGACCACACCAAGACAAATCATAAATTAAAATGCCAAGGGGAGCTGAAACCAGTTTGTCTCAGTGGATAGGGTGTTGGCCTGAGGACTGAAAGGTTTGATTCCGGTCAAGGGCATGTACCTTGGTTGCAGGCACATCCCCGGCAAGGGGTGTGTGGCTGGTCAATGTTTCTCTCTATTCATTTTAGTTTAATATTTATATATGGTGTTTAATAACAGTCCAACTCATAAAATATCAGACCTGAAATCACGAAAACACTGGAAGTAAGTATAGTCAATGAACTTTCCCATCACGCTTTACCCCTCACATTTAAATACCATTAAATACCACCAAACACCTACCAGGATGCCAATCATCCATAAATCAAAAATCACGTTGTCGCACCATAGGAACAGATCTCAGATGTAACCCCAGGACCTACTGTATTTACAAACAAGTACCAGTTAACACAGAGATTACATTTCTGGTGATTTATACAGTGAACACAAATTCAAAAAGATATACCCACCCATATATCCACTGCAGCACTATTTGCAATAGTGAAGATATCTGACTGGAAAAAAAAGGACTATTTTTATAATGATGCTCTACAATTTGAAATAAAAGATTTCATTTGAGTTGACAAGCAAGGTGCTAAAATTCATATCTCAACTCATCTCCTTCAACACGTGACTCACTATGTGTTTATTCCAGAAGCTGCAAATATAACTTCCATGTTATTGAATATAAAATTACATTAACTTTATATGGCTCACATGTTTGAAAGGCAAATACAAAACCAAGTTTGTATTTCAATCCATTGTATTAAAATAGAAACTCCCACTGTATCAACTCAAACATTAAAGAAAAAACAATAAAAACTGCACCCTCAACGGGAAAAACAAAACAAAACACAAGAAGCCACTGGCTGAGAAAATATATTTGTAAAAGTCAACATGGCCCAGCTGACCCGGCTCAGCAGTTGAGCTTTGACCTATGAACCAAGATGTCACAGTTTGATTTTCTCTAATCATTGATGTATCTACCTTTCCCTCTCACCTTTTCTCTGAAATCAATTAAAAAAAAAAAGAAAGAAAGAAAAAAAAAAAATATATATATATATATATATATATATATATATATATATATATATATATATATATATATATATATATATTGTCCACTTGGGAATTCAACCTCAAGAGCAGGAGTTTGATCCCTCGCTATGACATGCACTGACCACCAGGGGTCAACCAGCAGAGGTGGCAGGACTCTGAGAGAGCAAGGGATGGAGCAGGCCAGGATTCCAGGCCTAGGGACCCTACCCAGTAAGCATTTCATGCACCAGGACTCTATATATTATTTAAAAACTCAACATGTACAGGACAATTATGCAAAATCCACAAAGAAGCCTTCAAACTCCACATGGACAGAATAACCTGAAAAGGTCCAAACACCTTAACGCACAGCACTACAAAATACATACACGAAGAAAATCAGTGTGACAAGATCTGGCACATCTATGTCACTAAGGAAATGCACATTATAACAATGAGAAGGAACAAACAGAACAAGCAAGCAACACCCAACCACCATTGAACAGGTCAGAATCCAGAACACTGACCCCACCAAATGCCTTTGTGATGTGGAGCAACTGGAACTCCAATCACTGCTGCTGAAAACGCCAAATGCTACAGCCCCTTGGGGAGATGCTAAAAAAACAAACAAACAAACAAACAAACAAACAAAAAAACCCTGAGGGTGGAGTAGGAACTCGGGAAGGAAGTCACCCTCACCCAGGGAGGCCAGGTTGCTGTAGTTCTCCAACATCACATCCAGGTACAACTTCCGCTGAGCTGGGTCCAGGCACTCCCATTCCTCCTGAGAGAAATCTATGACCACATCCCTGAAGGTCAATGGACCCTGAAAGGAGACACAGTTACCAAGAGGTCACCCCACATGAAAACAGGGTAAGGGCACATTGTCCCAATAACATTTTTCTGGTGTGTTTTCTAACGTTGACACCTGAGGATGACACATGTCCACAAATCCACAGTACAGATTTTACTTTACAGGAAAATAAACGTTGAAATTAGAGCGTGGACACAGGCATATGGATTTCTGAGTGCTTATGTTTGCATCGTTCAGGGTGAGTGGTGTATCGTTCTCAGCGGGAAATGTCATGCTGATTGGAAGTATACGGACTTCTTCTTCAGTGGAAAGCAGACCACAAGGGAATGAACTTATGCAAAAATACAGATTCCGATCCAGGTTCTGAGATGTGGCTTGTGTTTCCACACGTGTAACAAGCTCACTTTTTACTTGTGATGTCAACGTTCCTGATCCATGTTCTATATTCTGAATACAGAGAAAGTGTAAACACAGAAAAAAATTCATACACAACTTTCAACTAAAAGGGTTTGTTAATGGAATTCAGTTCTCATGGAATAGAACACATAGGAACCACAATCCTAGATGGAAATTTACTATGAGTAATCTTAGGACAAGATTATTCTGCCTGGTCCTTCTGGTGTGGCTCAGTGTTGCATGCTAACCCATGTACCAAGAGGTCACTGGCTTAATTCCTGGTCTGGACACAATTGCCAGTGTGGGGTGTGCAGAAGGCAGCCAATTAATGATTCCCTCTTGTCACTTATGTTTTTATCTCTCTCTACTTCTCTCTTCCTCTCTGAAATCTATAAAAACATACTTGAAAAAAAAAGAAAGAAAAAGAAAAAATAGCTGAAATAATGTTAACAGTTTAGGCACAGAGATACAAATTTTACAACTATAAAATCAGTATGGTTTAGTGATTGCATAAATCTCATGAATCTATAAAACACTTTGTGTTTTATAAACATAATACAAAGAGAATCATAAGCATATAAAATAGACGTACTGTTTCCTTTGTGTGGTTGTAACTTTTCAAGTGGGGAGATTTTTTTCTGCTGACTTTTCGATAGAGGAAGGCAGGGAGGTAGAGGAACAAAAAGGAGAGAGAGGGGGTAGAGGGGATATCGGTGTGAAAGACAGAGAAACATGGATTGGCTGCCTACTGCAGGTACCCAAGAGGTACTTGCCCTGGATCAGGAATCAAACCCTCCACCAATGATCCACACCAGCCTGGGGGAACTAATTTTTCTTACTAGTACATTTGTTTCCAATTTTAATGTGTCATTAGTGGAGAGCTATTTTGTAGAAATTTAATAAAACTGAACATATATTAATAATATCATTCTTGGAAACTTTCCAGAAAACACAAAAAAATGGTAATATAGGGTATTCTCTCATGGGAGTATAAAATATAAGGAAAATGTAAAGAATCAAGGCCTGATTAAAGTTCCCATGCAAAAGCCAATGATCTGCAGGAAAGAAACGTAAGTCTTTCATTTTCCAAAGGAAACCCAAACTAAGAAGTACATTTCCAGATGTGAAGTGATGGCCTTTGCACAACTTTCATTTAATCGCTATTACATCCTTGTTACTGAGAAAGGGAGACTATGAACTCTACAGTGAGGGGAGCAGCTTTGCCACGTGAACATCAGGTGGACTGAGCAATGGGTGTCAGGTGACCGACGCACATACTCAGAAGGTCAGTCACCATTGCAGTGACATCACTGCCAAAAACACATCAATAAATAAATAAATTTGTGGAATTGACCACATATAATAATTAATTTTTGCAAGTGTCAATCCACCTGTACCTCTCATGTTCTATAAGCTAATAGTACATTTACCTAGCAAGTCTTTCGTACTGATCTAATGAGGAAGTCTCTTCTAAGAACTTACCCTTTTTTTTTTTTTTAATATATTTTATTGATTTTGTACAGAGAAGAAGGGAGAGAGATAGAGAGTTAGAAACATCGATGAGCCAGGACCGGTTTGGCTCAGTGGATAGAGCGTTGGCCTGCGGATTGAAAGGTCCCGGGTTCGATTCCGGTCAGGGGCATGTACCTTGGTTGCGGGCACATCCCGGTAGGGGGTGTGCAAGAGGCAGCTGATTGATGATTCTCTCTCATCGATGTTTCTAACTCTCTATCCCTCTCTCTTCCTCTCTGTGAAAAATCAATAAAATATATTTAAAAAAAAAAAAAAAGAAACATCGATGAGAGAGAGTCATCGATCAGCTGCCTCTTGCACACCCCCTACTGGGGATATGCCCGAAACCAAGGTACATGCCCTTGATGGGAATCGAACCCGGGACCTTTCAGTCCCCAAGCCGACTCTCTATCCATTGAGCCAATCCGGTTTCGGCAGAACTTACCCTTCTTTTCAGAACATTCTTAGCTACTCTGAGGAGTAAGATGTGTATCTTCTTACCCCTGATTGAGAGCTGATGCTGCAGCCTCTTAAACCTAAAACCCCTATTTGCCTTCTTTACTGATACCTGAGCCTCTGACCCCATCCCAGGAGGAATGTTAGACATGGCTGCCTTCCAATTTGATCTATCACAAAAGGAATATTTTAGTAGTTAAGAGTCACTAATTAAAGGTAGCAATGCTTCCTGACCGTGGGAGGGTGACAAAATGAATGCAGACAAAGCTCAGGCACGAAAGAGGGAATTATAGCCCGGCCAGTATGGCTGAGAGGTAGAGGGTTGACCTATGAACCGAGGGCAGGCTTAGATTTCTGGTCTGGGATCCCTTCATGTTTCAGACTCCATACCCAGTGCCAGATGAGGTGCAAGAGGCAGGTGATCCATAATTCCATAACCTAATTGATGTTTCTATCTCTCTCTCCCTCTCCTTTCCATTCTGAAATCAATAAAAAAAAATATATATTATTTTTAAAAAGAGAGAGTAAAAAATAAGAGAAACACAAAAAAAGAGAGAAATATAGAAACTTCTGACATTGACTATGAAGAATAAAGTAATGAAGAAAGGGGGGAAAAATAACTGGCAGACACAAGAACATGAGAAATAAATAAATCACCAGATGTTAGAGGAAAAGCAATCACAGCCTCTGACACAGAACACATCTGATACCTGAGAAGCAGCCATTTGTTCCTGGTCCTGATCAGGCTCTCGGTTGTTTCCTCAGATGTCAGTATGTTGAGGAGTTAGAATGTGCCTTCAAAGACGTCAGCACAGCCCTGGCCGGTTTGGCTCAATGGATAGAGCATTGGCCTGTGGAATGAGGGGTCCTGGGTTCGGTTCCGGTCAGGAGCATGTACCTCGGTTGCAGGCACATCCCCAGGGGGAGGTGTGCAGGAGGTGGCTGATCGAAGTTTTTGACTCTCTATCCCTCTCTCTTCCTCTCTGTAAAATCAATAAGATATATATATAAAAAGACATCAGCACAGCATCTCAATCAGCTCACCTCACACTCACAATCAGAAGGAACTGGAATACAGAAAAGGCCACCCATCCTGTCCTCAGTCAAGGGAGAGAGTCAGCAACAATGAGCTCCTACATGGAGCCACACTGTGACTGTGTTTTTCTGTGTCTTCATGTGTCTCTCCTCCCAAAGACTTCCACAAACTCCTACAGAAATGAGAATGTGAGCTGCTGTCCTGACCCGCCAAACCAAACCGAGCATTCCCTTACCTCCCTGAACAAAGCCTGCTCCCACTCTCACAAAGGCGTCCTGCAACCCCCCTGCTAATCCTGTCCTCACCTTCCATCACCCGGGGCACCTCAGTGACCAATGATGCCCCACCCAGAGCAGCTGTCCTCCTCCACGGGGGAAAGTGCATCTGAGGGCATTTCTTACAGCTCCTCAGGGGATCTGAGAAGTTCCAGAGGATTTACTTCAGGATGTTCTTAAATAATAAATTAAGTGAAGTGTCAGACGGAGAAAAGGTTAATCCATGGAAGAAACCGCACACACACACTCACCACTAAGCACAGCCACCAAGCTGAGGCTTCTAATATTCCTTGAAAAAGCATCAGGTGGTGACAGACTCAGATCACCTCCTCGTTGCCATCCCAGGAAATGACAAGAGACCCAGGAGCATCAGACAAGTCTCTCCCCTCTGAGTGAATACGGATTGCAATTGGAAGCAAATTATTATAAAATCCCCAAGCCTTACACACTGGAGATTGGTCACTCTCATTCAGACTGTAGAGGGCAATTCAGGTGTTGAATTCACTACAGAAAGCCATGCTCGGTGGCATGCTCCCCGCTGGGCTTGGACCTGAGTGTGGGGGCCAGCCTGACAGGTGAGCGGACTGAGGCAGGGAGGCGGGAAGTGAGAGAAAAAGACAGGAAAGCGGGACCCGGAGGACGGCGGCAGCTGTATTCACTGCGCAATGGCTTTTACACACAAACACGGAGTGGGCGGTCCGGGAAGAGGAACGGACCCTCCGCTCCTCCCACTCCTGGAGGTGAAGCAGGAAGCCAAATTCTCGGTAAATATCTACAGAATTCCGAAGAGCCACGGAAGGTCGCTCTCCTGCTGCTGACAACAGAGAAGTGCCACCTCTTCCGGGGACACCGCGTTCTCCCCGAGCCCACCCCATGGCCCTGGCCCCCCTGGCACTCAGACCTGATTAATGGGGGGCCCAGGAGGGCGGGCGGGACCCCCAGGCCGGGGCCATCCGGGCTCTTTGGGCGGGAAGCGCCGGGCGGGGGAGGGCAAAGGGCGGGAACCACTGACCAGACCTCCAGCCCCGCGGGGGCCCCGGCGGCCCCGGGGACGGTTTTCGGCGGGAAAACCACGCGGCGGGCGGGCCCTCAGCCAGAGGCGGACAGACCGCGGGCCGGGCCTCAGTTTCCCCCAAAGGAACGCGGCGCCTCCACGGCGCAGCCCCCGGGACGCGCACTCACCGCCGGGAGGGGCTCCGGGCGGGGCTCCCACACGGACTTCAGCGCCCGCAGCGCCCTCAGCCCGCCCTGCGGGGAGGGGCCGGGAGCAGCGGCTTTAAAGCACAGACACCGCCTCAGGGAGCCGCCACCGGCCCCTCCGCCGCCTCCGGCTGCCAGCACTGCGCATGCGCCTCCCTGCGGGGGCGGGGCCAGAGCGGAGCGGCTCCGCGGTGGGGGCGGGGCTGGGCCTGGGCGGGGCCAGAGGTAGGGGGGCGGGGAGGGGCCAGGGGGCGGTCTGGGCCCCGCCCCTCCTCCCACAGGGACAGCCCTTCCTGGGGGAGTTCCCGTCATTGTTGGGGTTTGGCTGGTGGCGCGGCTGTGACAGGATTCACAAGGAGAGAAGAGACAGGAGCAGAGAGGGCGGTGATTTTGCTTCTTTAAAGGGAGGAGAGGGCCAGGAGCCCTCTGATGGCAGGAGGCTCCCCACATAGACGGGCTGTTCTTCTATTAGGGTGCCAGCGAGTAAAGGCAGCTGTGGCAGAAGCATACAGAGGGGAGGAGGAATCTGGAATTCACACAGAAGTTTCCAGATCCCAGAGGCTGTGCTCAGAGCTACTGGCTGGCCTGCCCTTCAGCTGCACATGCCCCAGGGAGGTGTCTTTCCCAGGATCTTCACAGGGCGGGAGCACATTCTCACAGGGAAGTCAGAGAATTCCAAAGGCGGGCAGATTGGGTTTCAAACCAGACACTTTCTGCCTCTGATTTGCCAAAGCCCTTAGTGAGGAGGGGGAGGGGAAGGGCAGCCTGCTCTCTCAGCCCCTCCCTATCTCCCCATCTGAATGGAGAGGCAGCTTGAGTTAGGGAAGCAGGTGGATGGGATTCAGAGACAGACCCAGACATCCATTCATGTTTAGGCATCTGATGAGCTAAGGTCCCATCCATCACAGCGGGGAACAAATTTTAATTTAAGTGTTTTTCAAGGGATAAAAATTTCTGTTTGTAAGTTGTGGTCCTTCAAGTCTTTGTTTTCTGGGAATGCATTTTCAAATGAATATTTTTACTTTAGTAGTCCCTATAACCTAGTTGATGGGATGTTGATATTAACGTAAAATATCTCCTGTTAGTTTTCCTTATATCTAGGAAACAATACAATTTTAAAACCTATAATATTTGAAACAGTTATAAGAATAACTTATGTTTTCTTAGTTTATCACCATTTTTTTATTTTGATGATTTTTAAGTATTTTCATTAATATAGGTATTCATTCAAGTTTTTAAAAAAATATGACTTTTTTGCAGAGAGGAAGGGAGAGGGATAGAGTTAGAAACATCGATGAAAGAGAAACACTGATCAGCCGCCTCCTGCACACCCCCACCGAAGATGTACCCGCAACCAAGGTACATGCCCGTGACCGGAATCAAACCTGGGACCCTTCAGTCCGCAGGCCAATGCTCTACCCACTGAGCCAAACCGGTTTCGGCTCATTCAAGTTTTATAACTATTTATTTTAAAGATACAATAAAATATCACCCCTTAGTATTGCCAAAAAACACACCATATGTAATAAACATAAACACATAAATATAATCCATTCTACAAAGATGGTGAAAAACTTACACACTGAAAATGACAAAATTCTGAAGAAAGAAGATACAAATAAACTGAAAGACATTCCTTAATATGTCCAAGTGTCTACACCAGTGGCTCTCAATCTTCCTAATACCACGACCCTTTAATACAGTTCCTCACGTTGTGGTGACCCCCAACCATAAAATTATTTTCATTGCTACTTCATAATATTGCTACTGTTCTGAGTCTTTTTCTTTTCTTAAAAATGTTTTGAGTGTTTTTTACAGAAAGAAGGGGAGAAAGCTATAAACATCCATGAGAGAGAAACATTGATCAGCCACCTCCTGCACACACCCCACAGGGGATATGGCCGCAACCAAGGTACATGCCCCTGACTGGAATCGAACCGGGACCCTTCAGTCCGCAGACCGCGCTCTATACACTGAGCCAAACCGGTTTCAGCAACACTAGGATATTTTTAGGTCAAGAATCATTCATTCTGGCCCTAGCTGGTGTCACTCAGTGGATACACCATTGGCTCAAGGACCGAGAGTCCTAAGCTTTGATTGTGTTAAAAGGGATGATTCAGGTGAGGATTCACAAGATTCAATAATGTTGTCCTGGACAAGGAGTAACTGCCGGTTGGAACCTCATCACGATGTGCCATGATTGTGGGTTCGAGCTCAGACTGGGGCATATCCAGGGGTCAAAAATGAACAAGAAGGCTGAAACCGGTTTGGCTTAGTGGTAGAGCGTCGGTCTGCGGACTGAAAGGTCCCAGGTTCAATTCTGGTCAAGGGCATGTACCTGGGTTGCGGGCACATCCCCAGTGGGGGGTGTGCAGGAGGCAGCTGGTCGATGTTTCTCTCTCATCGACGTTTCTAGCTCTCTATCTCTCTCCCTTCCTCTCTGTAAAAAATCAATAAAATATATTTTTTTAAAAATGAACAAGAAAGGAATCATTAATTGTGCAACATTCTGTGTGGTGGCACATCCTCTGTAATGTAACCCCAAAAAGGAGTACAACCATTAATCAATATCCAATGATTACATCTCCCTTTATACCCACAATAATTTTTACCACAATACGTTAGTGAGCATCTCACCATGGATATTTCTATCTCTTCTTCTCCCTTCCTCTGCAATTTTTTTTCAATTTAAATATATAAAAATAAAATAATCAAATCTTTTTTTAAAATGTATTTTGTTGATTTTTTACAGAGAGGAAGAGAGAGGGATAGAGAGAGTTAGAAACATCGATGAGAGCGAATCATCAATCAGCCGCCTCTTGCACATCCCCTACTGGGGATGTGCCCGCAACCAAGGTACATGCCCTTGACCAGAATCGAACCTGGGACCCTTCAGTCCACAGGCCAACGCTCTATCCACTGAGCCAAACTAGTTCGGACAGAATGTTATGATTGTATTTTTTGCAGAGGGAGAGTTAGAAACATCGATGAGCGGGAAACATTGATCAGCTGCCTCTTGCACACACCCCACTGGGGATGTGCCCACAACCAAGGCACATGCCCTTGACCAGTATCAAAACTGGGACCCTTCAGTCTGCAGGCTGCCACTCTATCCACTGGGCCAAACTGGTTAGGGCAGACTGTTATTTTTTAAAATATACTTTTACTAGAGACCTGGTGCATGAAATTCATGCACGGTGCAATACCTAGGCCTGGCCCTTGACCACAGTGCAAGGATTTGGCATGGAAGGGCCCCCATGCATGCCCAGTTGTGTGAGTCACTGCACCCAAGTCCTCAGGTGAAGATGCTGTGAGCACAGCCGGACCCTGCAGGCCAGGCACAGCGTGGCTTCTGGGCCACCCAGGTGGGCAACTTGTTCTCTCCTGGCCAGCCTTGGAGACTGGCTCCCGTGTGAACCCAAGGGAAGCCCATGGGAGAGGCTGCACAGCTGTGGGGCGGCTCCTCATGGGTGCCAGCATCTGAGCACAGGGGGCTCCCCTGGAGCGTGAGCCCTGGTGTCAATGTAGCAGGGGAAGAGGACTTCATTGGATACCCTGCATTCTCACCAGACCTGAGGACCCAGCCAGATAGCCGGCAAGAGGTCTCAGAGCATCACTGATGCCCACCATGTTTCACGCTGCCACCTAGTGGTCAGCACATGTCATAGCAAGCACTGAAACTTCCCTTCTCCAAGGAACTATTTCCATATTAGGCTTTTAAATACAGAGGCCAGGTGCACGATATTCGATCACAGGGGGAAGGGGTCCCTCAGCCAGGCCCTTTCCAATCTGGTACCCTTTGGGGAATGTCCGACTGCAGGTTTATGCCTACTCTTTTAACAGATGACAGCTCCATTGTTGTTTCTTTCCATGCTTAAACTCATTGGAATTAGTAGGTACTCAAAGTGTGTATACATTTTGGGGGCACATCCTGCATATCTCTAGTCAGTGATGAAAGGAACCAAGGACCAGTTTGGAACCCCCAGAAAAGGAACCTTGCTCACTGCCCACATATCTCCCCACTCCACTTTCTACCTTCACAGACAACAAATAAATCAATGTTTTCTCTCATTAACTCAGAAAAGCACATCCTGTCACCTGCTGCCTGGCAGGTGTGTGAAAGCAAGCGAGGCTCAGTCAGAGCAGCCTTCGTTAATGGGCACCAGCACCCCAAGTGCACATTCTTCTCTGCAGTTGCCCCGACTCTCCCGCCATTTCACGGAGATGAAGAACCTCCTTGTCTCCTCTGGGTTCCTAATCTCAAACAATGGCTGAAGGAACCTCAGGGAGGGCTGCCCTGCGCCCACCAGGTGTGTCTGTCAGCACCTGCTCTTACCTCAGCACCTGCATTAGCCCCACGGAGGCAATTTCATCACCGCACCAGACTCCTTGGGAACAAGTGTGTCACCATTCCACCCTCTCACTGTCATATCACAGGCACCCAACCTGATACCCAGACACGCCCCAAAGGACGTGAGCATCCTGGGGTCGACAGAAGTGGAGTGGAGGGGCAGGGGAAACGTGTGTGCACCATGGTCCAGGCACGCATGAGTGACAGGGCGCTAAGGGACATTCACACATGATGGGGAAGGAGAGTATACATGCACCAGAGGCCTCTGCAGATCCCAAAACCCGCAAGTCACAGCCAGGAAGATGTCAATCTGGTCCCCTATGGTGGCTGTCCCTGTGATTGCATACCTTCGGGGCCAGGTGGCAGCATGGGGACCAGCCAGCAGTGATGGCGAGGGTGGCCTGCTGAGAGGGGTCCACTGATGACCAGCATGTCTAGTCACAGGGGCCGCCGCCACCATAGCCAGGTTGTCACCTAGCTCTGTGCTACCTCTGTCCCTGGCCCTTGGTGCAGGGAGCCAGGCTGGCGCCTCCTCTAGGGCCAGGTGCACTCTGAGGGCAGGATCTTCCCATAGGTCTCACCGGAAACAGTTCAGGAAGGGTGTTTCAGGGCCGGTGGCAATGAAGGGAGTGAGTGGCATGGAGGTGGTGCCTGGGCTTCTGTTAACTTACACAATGTGTTTTATACCACAGCATGTGTTGGTGGCTGTAAGCGATGCCAAGCAAAGCCTGCAGCCAAGCTGAAGCAGTGCCTGAGGGCCATCAGGAGCACTCACAGCCACTGCCATTGGGCACCACCTACCCCGCCCTTGTCCCAGCTCTGGGCAAGCGGCAGTAGCCATCAGGAGCGCTCGCAGGCACCAACGCCGGAACTTACACAGGAAAAGAGGGAGCGATAGAAATATCAATGATCAGAGGGAATCTTGAATCAGCTAGCTCCTGTATGCCCCACATTGGAGACTGACTCACCAATCAGGGCCTGTGTCCTCACCAGGAATTGCCCCCTGATCTTGCGGTTCATAGGTTGAAGCCAAACCACCAAGGAATGCCAAGCAGTGCTTTATCACATTTTCTACAGTATAATGTTTCCTCCACTATAAACTTCTCTGTTGTTCAGTAAATTATGAGCTGTGGGCACAGGCTCTTGCACATGTTCTCAATTTGTAAGGTCTCTCTTTAGTATGAAAGTCTCTCAGGACTTTTCTACATTTTTCATGTTCAGAAAGCTTCTTCCCACTTAAAATTCTGTGATGTTCAGTAAGTTCTCACTGTTGGTAAAGGATTTAGAACTCTCCTCACATTTGTAATACTTCTCGCCAGTATGGACTCTCTGATGTGCTGAGAGATTTGAGCCATTGCCAAAGGCTTTGCCACATTTCCCACACATATAAGGCTTCTCTCCAGTATGAACTCTCTGATGGTAAATCAGGGCTGAGGAGTGCCTGTAGGCTTTGCCACATTCTCCACATGTATAAGGCTTCTCTCCAGTGTGAACTCGCTGATGCGTGGTGAGATTTGAGGACCAGCTAAAGGCTTTGCCACATTCTCTACATTTATAAGGCTTCTCGCCAGTATGAATTCTCTGATGTGAAGCAAGAATTGAAGCCCGGCTAAAGACTTTGCCACATTCTCTACATTCATGATGCTTCTCTCCAGTATGAGTTTTCTGGTGATCGCTAAGGGTTTGGGATTGCCAGAAAGCTTTGCCACATTCTCTACATTTGTAAGGCCTCTCTCCAGTATGAACTCTGCGATGATAAGTAAGGGATGAAGACTGCCTAAAGGCTTTGCCACACTCTTTACATTTATAAAGCTTCTCTCCAGTATGAACCCTATGATGCCTAATAAGGGAAGATGAATCACTAAAGGCTTTGCCACATTCTCTACATTTGTAAGGTTTCTCTCCGGTATGAACTTTCTGATGTCGAATCACGTTAGAGGCATGGAAGAAAGCTTTACCACATTCTCTACATTTATAAGGTTTATCTTCAGTATGAACACCTTGATGATTAGTAACACCAGCATGGCTAATAAAGGATTTGCCATATTCTCTATATTTATAAGGTTTCTCTCCAGTGTGAATTTTCTGATGATTAGTAAGCGTTGAGGGCCAGCTAAAGGCTTGGTCACATTCTCCACATTTATACAGCTTTTCTCCAGTATGAACTCTCTGATGTCGATTAAGGGTTGCAGACTCACTGAACGCTTTGCCACATTCTGTACATTTATAAGGCTTCTCTCCAGTATGAATACTCTGATGACGATTAAGGGAGGAGGACTGACTGAAGGCTTTGCCACATTCTCTACATTTATAAGGTTTCTCTCCAGTGTGAATTTTCTGATGACTTCTAAGGGTTGAGGGCCAGCTAAAGGCTTGGTCACATTCTCTACATTTATACAGCTTCTCTCCAGTGTGAACTCTCTGATGTCGATTAAGGCTTGCAGACTCACTGAACGCTTTTCCACATTTTGTACATTTATAAGGCTTCTCTCCAGTATGAACACTCTGATGCCGATTAAGGCAGAAGGACTGACTAAAGGCTTTGCCACATTCTTTACATTTGTAAGGTTTCTCTCCAGTATGAACTTTCTGATGTCGAATCATGTTTGATATGTGGAGGAATGCTTTACCACATTCTCTACATTTATAAGGCTTATCTTCAGAATGAACACTCTGATGATTACTAAGAACCGGATGGCTGTTAAAGGGTTTGTCATATTCTCTATATTTATAAGGTTTCTCTCCAGTGTGAATTCTGAGATGAATACTAAAGGTTGAGGGCCGGCTAAAGACTTTGCCACACTCTGAACACTTATAAGACTTTTCTTCTATATGATTTCTATGATGTTGATTATGTCTTGAGGACTGACTAAAGCCTGTTCCATTTTCTTCGAGTTTGCAAAATTTTGCTATAGTATGATTTCCTCCCGTATGTACAATAAGAGATGAATGACATTTAAAGGCTTTGCCACATGCTTTATATTTGTAAGTCTTCTCTGCAGTGTGAATTTTCTGATTTAGAGTAGAACTTGAAGGCCAATTAGATGTTTCATTAGAATCTTTACATTGATAAGGTTTTTCCCCACTATGGACTTTTTCCATTATATTTAGATTGAATATTTGACTGAAGACTCTCCCACACGGATTCCATTTGTAAGCCTCCTCCCCAGCATGAATATTCTCCTGTTCAGAGTAATCTGAAGACTGCTGAAAAGATTGGACACATTTACTTCCATTGTATGTCTTCTCCACAATAGGAATAACCTGATGTATGCTGTGATTGGACATTTGGTCAATGACATTTCCACTGTCATAATGGTCCTCTGCAAGCTTACTAATCCGATAATTAAAATATGACTTCTGCTTAAACTTTTTCCAATGTTCAATCCATTGATAGTTGCTATTTCCATTATGTGTACTCTGGTAATAATGGGAGATATAAAGACCTTTAGTAACAGTTATAATTTCATTATAACTCATTTCATAAGAACCATTTTGTGACATTTATTAAACCAAGATGGTTGTACAGAAAAAGTTTTCCTAATTTGTTAAAATTAGACAAAAAATAAAAACTAGTACAATACATTAATTGTCAGAGGAAGAAGAATGAATCTTTGTTTAAATGACTACCAAATTTCCCAGCCACATGGCTCAGTGGTTGAGCTTTGATGTATGAACAAATAGGTCATGGGCACATGCCCTCTATCTCTCTCCTTTCCATTCTGGGCACATGCCCTGGTTCCAGGATCAGCCCACAGTGACAGGCATGTAGGAGGCAGCCAATGAATGATTTTCCCATCATTGATGTTTTTCTCTCTCTCGTCCTCTCCCTTACTCTCTAAAAAAATATATATTTTTTAAAATAAAAAGTATCATAAAAGATTGCTAAATTGAGTACATTTAATTTTACAGCTACAGTATAGATCTACACATTTAAGAACTGATTAAATGAAAATTTAACGCCATCCTACATTTTAAACATTTCAAATGATTATTTACACTGTGGACTGTGAATTCCTAGTTTATTCTGATCCCCTTTCCAATATATAACAGTAAAAAGTTGTTTTTGACCATCATGTGCAAAAACATACCGATCTGCCAACATAACTGACTTTAAAGTGGGAGGTTTACCAAATGCTTAATATACTTGACCTCTATAGGTAACAAGAAATTTATTATGAAAACTGTTTTAGATTAGTTTTGTTTATATTAAAATCCTCCCTTCTCATCACACTCTTCCTGAAATTTTAAGGCTTTCATTAAGTGTACATTATCAAAACCACACCATTTATATCTTACCAGTATTATTTCAGAGAATAAATCTGGTATTCCAGGATTTAGCATAAAGGCCTTGTCATTTTCAGATAACATAGCTGAAAGAAAACAAATTTTCAGTTTTGATAATCAGGTGAGTGCACTTTGAAGTTAACAGCAAGTATTGATCAAATGACATTTTTCATTACTCCAAGAGCCAGTCAAGAATTCAAAGAAGCCGAAACCGGTTTGGCTCAGTGGATAGAGCATTGGCCTGCGGACTGAAAGGTCCTGGGTTCGATTCCGGTCAAGGGCATGTACCTTGGTTGCGGGCACGTCCCCAGTAGGGGGTGTGCAGGAGGCAGCTGATCGAAGTTTCTCTCTCATCGATGTTCTGGCTCTCTATCCCTCTCTCTTCCTCTCTGTACAAAATCAATAAAATATATTTAAAAAAAAAAAAGAATTCAAAGAAAGCTCAAGATAGATACAATGAAGAAAACTCACATCAAAGAAGAAGAAAGAGTTGCTTACATTTGCCAATGATACCTGCTCAAACCCCCTGGCACACAATGGCCATATTATAAAAACACTCCCAATTCCCAGTTTTTTCACTGGAGACAGAGGGATGAGGGAAGTGTGTCTTCAATGATATCCCTGTTTTGAAGAACATGTGTCTGTTGTGCATGACACAGTGTGGAAACAGAATGATGATAGTACATGTGAGCGCCCTGCAGTGGCTGTTACAGAGAAACAACGAGCCGAAACCGGTTTGGATCAATGGTAGGGCGTCGGTCTGCGGACTGAAGGGTCCCAGGTTCGATTCCGGTCAAGGGCATGTACATTGGTTGCAGGCACATCTCCAGTAGGGGGTGTGCAAGAGGCAGCTGGTCGATGTTTTTCTCTCATCGACGTTTCTAGCTCTCTATCTCTCTCCCTTCCTCTCTGTAAAAAATCAATAAAAATATATTTAAAAAAAACCCCGCAAAGAAACAACAAGGAAGTGTTCAAGCACCACAGAGACAGTGATATTGAAGATGTATATCAAGCCCAAAAAGATACTGTGGGCCTGAGAAAGAAACAGGGGAAAATTCAACTGGGAAATTAAACATATAACTAAACAAAGAATACAGATCCTGAAAACAGTGTTGACTGAAAGTACACTTTGTTCTACAGATGGTTATTATTTGTTTCCTTCTATAGAAAGCATGTTCAAAAGCCTGCTTGTTTATAATTCTGGAATCTCAACAAAAGATATTAAGTTATGCAAAGAAACAGAAAAGGCCCTAACCGGTTTGGCTCAGTGGATAGAGTATTTTTACTTTAATTATATAATATTTTGGTGATATTATTGTAATTTTATTGCTCCTCTTTAGCTTTAAGATATTTAGTTCCATTCTTTTCCAGGAAATTAATATATTTCCATTAATGTAGTGCACATTTGGAAACTTTTATTTTGTGTTTCTACAGTATACTTTTTCTGGATTTTTTTTTTTTTTTAAAATATATGTTTTATTGATTTTTTACAGAGAGGAAGAGAGAGGGATAGAGAGTTAGAAACATCCATGAGAGAGAATCATCGATCAGCTGCCTCTTGCACACCCCCCACCGGGATGTGCCCTCAGCCAAGGTACATGCCCATGACTGGAATCGAACCTGGGGCCCTTGAGTCTGCAGGCTGACGCTCTATCCATTGAGCCAAACCGGTCAGGGCTGTGTGTGTGTGTGTGTGTGTGTGTGTGTGTATTTTAATGTCTAAAGCTATATGGTTAACTAATCTATAAGATAGAAGGCAAGAACACACATTAGGTAAAGACAGATTCTTCACCAAATAGTGCAAGGAAAAACTGAACAGATACATGCAAAAATAATAAAACAAGATCCCGTTCACAGGCCATGAACCAAAATGAATTCAGCATGGATTAACAACTAAAATATCAGACCTGAAACCATGAAAGCATAGGAAGAAAGCATAGTCAATGAACTTTACCATCATTCTTAAAAATACTGGTTTGGATATATCTTCCTACGCATAACAAAGGAACTAAAAAAATAAAGAAATGAGACTACAAAACAGTAAGTTTGGCATAACAAAGAAACCACCAAGTAACAATAACAAAAACCCAGCAATGCTACATCCTCAAAAGCTAAAGATCCAAAGTATTTAAGGAACTCACACAACTTAACACCAAAACTCAGTATGATTTAAAAATGGGCAGAGGAACTGAATAGACATTTCCCAAACAGGACATAAAAGATGCACAATAGACATATTAAATGATGTTCAACTCATCCATCATCAGAGAAATGCAAATGGACACACCATGAAATACCACCAAACACCTAACAGGATGCCAATCATCCATAAATCAAAATACGACAAGAATTACCAATGACTTGGAGAAATAAGGACATTTGTGGTTTATTAAAAAAAAAGAACATTTGTGAACTGTCAGCAAGATTATACTAGTTAACACACGTGCACAAAATTCATGCAAGGGACTCGGCCCTTGTAGCCCCTTTAAGCCTCGGCTGTTCAAAATAATTAGCATATTAGCTCTTTATTATAAAGGATTGGTGCAGCCACTATCAAAACACGATGAAGGATTTTCCAATATTTAAAAACAAGTACCAGGTAATACAGAGATTCCATTTATGGGGATTTATACAGAGAACACAAATTCAAAAAGATATACCCACTCATTTTTCCACTGCAGTATTATTTTCAATAGTGAAGATATGGGACTGGAAATAAAGGACTATTTTTATAATGATGTTCTGTCATTTAAAATAAAAAAACTTCAAGCTGAAACTGGTTTAGCTCAGTGGATAGAGCATCTGCCTGAGGACTGAAGGGTCCCGGGTTCAATTCCAGTCAAGGGCATGTACCTTGGTTGTGGGCATATCCCCAGTAGGGGGTATGCAAGAGGCAGTTGATCGATGACTCTCTCATTGATGTTTCTAACTATCTCTCTCCTTTCCTCTCTGTAAAAAATCAATAAAATGTATTTTTTAAAAATAAAATAAAATGAAAGACTTCATTAGACTTGACATGTAAGGATACAAAATTTATATCTCAATTCATCTCTTTCAAGACATGACTCACTGTGTTTATTCCAGAAATGACACAATAGCTGCAAACAAAACCTCCATGTTATTGAATATAAAACTACATTAATTTTATACTCTTCACACTTTTGAAAGACAAATACATAACCAAGTTTGTATTTCAACCCACTGTATTCAAATGGAAATTCCCAATGTATTAACTCAAACATTAAAGAAAAAACAGCAACAAATATGGTATCCACAACAGAAAAAAAAAGAAAAGGGATAGGCTGAGAAAATAGATTTGTAAAAGTCATCATGGCCCAGCTGGCATGGCTCAGCAGTTGAACGTCAACCTATGAATCAGGAGGTCACGGTTCAATTCCTGGTCAGGGCACATTCCCGAGTTGCGGGCTGGATGTCAAATAGGGTGTGTGCGGGAGGCAGCCAATCAATGATTCTCTTTGATTATTGAGGTTTCTCTGCCTCTCTCCTTCTCCCCTTTCTGTTTGAAATCAATATATCAAAGTCAACAGGTACAGGACAATAGAACCAACATGGCTGAAAAGGACCAAGCAACAAAATATACTGAGTGGCCAGATTATTATGATCTCTGAATGCATAATAATCTGACCACTCAGTGTGTACACACATAGAAAAATCACTATAACAAGTTCCTGCACGTCTTATGTCACTAAGGAAATGCACATTAAAACAATGAGAAGTAACAAAGAGCAGAGGCAAGCAACACTCAACCACCACAGAACAGGTCAGAATCCAGAACACGGACCCCACCATACCTTGGTGATGTGGAGCAACTGGAACTCCAATCACTGCTGGTGAAAATGCCAAATGCTACAGCCCTTTGGGGAGACAATCTGGAGGGTTTTATAAAACTAAATATACACTCATCATGGGGTCTAGTAATTGGTCTCCTTACTATTATACCAAAGAGTTAAGGCTTTTATCTACACAAAAGCCTACAAGGGGCTGTTTATTCATAATTTACAAATACTGGGAGCAATAAAGAGGTCCATCAACAAGTGAATGGATAAATATGCTGAAGCACATACAATAAAGTCCTATTCACTACTATACTATCTAATAAAGAGGTTACATGCAAATTGGCCACCACTCCAACACACAAGATGGCTGTACCATGTGGACACAAGATGGCCACCATAAAATGGTCTGCCAGCCTGATCACCCCCTAAACACTCCACTGCCAGCTTGATCGACACCTAATTGCTCCCTATGTGGCAGCCCAGTAACCCCCAACTGCCCTCCCTTGCATCAGGCCAGCAAGGAAGGAAAGTTTGGAGGGACCAGGCCTAAAAGGGAAGGCAGTTGTGGGGAACCCAGGCCTGCAGGGGAGGGCAATTGGGGTGAACCCAGGTTTGCAGGGGAGGGCAGTTTGGGGGAACCAGGCCTGAAAGGAGTTCGGTTGGGGGGAACCAGGCCTGCGGGGGAGAGCATTTGGGGGCAACCAGGCCTGTAGGGGAGGGCATTTGAGGGTGACCAGGCCTACCAAAGAGGACAGTTAGGGGCAACCAGGCCGGCAGGAGAGGGCAGTTAGGAGTGACCAGGCTGCCAAGGGTGGGAAGTTAGGTGTGACCAAGCCAGCAGAGAAGGACAGTTGGGGGCAACTTCTAGCCAGAAGACATGGTAGAATATTAGAATATTCTAGAAAATGATTTTCTAAAATATTATTTTCTGATAGTTCCTTAATTAGTGTAGACAACATGTAATGTGTGCAAACACTGAGTTCCCAATTTACATATATCACAAAGCCTTTCTTTTATACACCACAGAATCCTCATTTTTTCCTTTTATTTTAAAAACTAGAGGGCCGGTCCACGAAATTCAAGCAGGAGTAGGCTGTCCTTCCCCTGGCTGCCAGCACTGGCTTCCCTCCTGTACACAGGACCCGGGCTTCCATCGCAGAGGGAGGCTCCGCCCAACACGCACCGCCCACTGGTTGGGCCTGGACCTCCCTCTTTGGGACAATCACGGAGCAACCCGATTGATCACCTAGCCGGCTGGTGGTGTGGGCCTCCCTCAATGGGATGATTATGGGGAGATGGCTGGGCCCCCAACCAAACGCATCAAACCTGTCTGGGATATTGGGGCATCAGTGGGTGTCATAGCGTAATCCCAGATGGTATTTCCACTGTTTGGCCGTCTCGTTCATTTGCATATTACACTTTTATTATATAGACTATATTTTTATTGCTTTCAGAGAGGACAGAAGAGGGAGAAAGAGATAAAAACATCAATGACAAGAATCATCGATCGGTTGCCTTCTGCATGCCACCTATTGGGGAGCGAGGCCACAATCCAGGCATTGGCACCTGACCAGAATTGAACCTGGGACTATTTATTTATTTATTTATTTAAATATATTTTATTGATTTTTTACAGAGAGGAAGAGAGAGGGATAGAGAGTTAGAAACATCAATGAGCTGCCTCTTGCACACCCCCTACTGGGGATGAGCCTGCAACCAAGGTTCATGCCCTTCACCGGAATAGAACCTGGGAACTTTCAGTCAGCAGGCCGACACTCTATCCACTGAGCAAACCGGATTTGGCGAACCTGGGACCTTTTAGTCTGCAAGCCATGGAGTCTAACCACTGAGCCAAACCAGCTAGGGCACAATTTGTTCCTACAGAACACACTCTACCACCGAAAGCAGAAGCCCCTCAGAGATCTTAAAATAATAAAGGAAACAAAACCCTGTGGGTGGAGGAGGAATTCAGGAAGTCATGCTCACCCAGGGAGGCCAGGTTGCTGTAGTTCTCCCACATCACATCCAGGTACAACTTCCGCTGAGCTGGGTCCAGGCACTCCCACTCCTCCTGAGAGAAGTCTATGGCCACATCCCTGAAGGTCAACGGTCCCTGAAAGAAAAGACACAGTTACCAAGAGGTCACCAGAGGAGGTCATAATGTCACCCAACATGAAACCAGTCAGAAGATGATGTTTGGACCGAGGGGAGTATCCTGAATCATCCGATAAGATCACTTTGTCCCAGTAACATTTTCTGATGTGTTTTCTAACACTGACACATGAGGATGAAAGATGTCTGCAAATCCACGTACAGATTTTACTTTACAGGAAAATAAACTTTAAAATTAGGGCATGGCCCCAGCCCACTGGTCGGCAAACTCATTAGTCAACAGAGCCAAATATCAACAGTACAACGACTGACATTCCTTTTGAGAGCAGAAAACCGACTTCTGCGCATGGCCACGAAGTTTCAATCGCACTGTCCATGCGGGCTTGCACGTGGTATTTTGCGGAAGAGCCACACACAAGGGGCCAAAGAGCTGCATGTGGCTCCCGAGCCACAGTTTGCCGACCACTGCCCCAGCCGGTTTGCCTCGGTGGAGTGTCGGCCTATGGACTGGTTGGATTCCAGTGAAGGTCACGAGCCTGGGATGTGGGCTCCATTCCCAGTAGGGGGTTTGCTGGAGGCAGCCAATCAATGATTTTTCTCTCATCATTGATGTCTCTCTCTCTTTCTCCCTCTCTGAAATCAATAAATATATATTAAAAATTAAATTAAGGCATGGACACAGCCATATGGGTTTCTGAGTGCTGCGTTAGGGTCAGTGGCGTATATTTCGCAGCGGGAAATGAGATGGTGGGTTGGAAGTATACTGACTTCTTCTCAAATGTGAAGCAGACCACAACGAAATGTAAACACACAGGTTCTGATCCAGGTTCTGAGATGGGGCCTGTGTTCCCACATGTGTAACACGTGTTCTCACTTTTCACTTGTGATGCCAATGTTTCCACATCATGTGCCATACTTCTGAATACCGAGAAAAAGGAAACACAGAAAATAACTCATATACAAATTCGAACTAAAAGGCTTTGTTAATGGAATTAGGCTCTTATGGAATATGACACGTAGGAACCACAATCCTAGTGGGAAATTTACCATGAGTAACCTTAGAACTAGATTATTCTGGCTGGTCCGGCTGGTTGAGCACTCATGCATGCACCAATGTGTCACTGGTTTGATATGCGGTCTGGACATATGACCAAATTGCAGCCTCAATCCCCAGTGTGGGGTGTGTAGGAGGCAGCTGATCAATGATTCTCTCATCATTGATGTTTTTCCACCTCTCCTTCCCATTCTGAAATCAGTAATAAAATATTAAAAAAGAGAGAGCAGAAATATAGAAACTGCTGACGTTGACAATCATAAGAAAAAAGGAAATGAAGAAATAAAGATAAAGTACCTGGAAAGGCAAGAACATCAGAAGTAGAGAAGGAGAGGAAGGAGCCCCAGAGGGATGAAGGGGACTGAGAGGGAGAGGGGTCCTGGTGCACGGAAGTGGCCGTAACAAAGGGGGAGGCACTTCAGACAGAGACACTGGTTCAGAAGAGAAGAATTGGGGGGAGCGAGTGTAGGGACAGAAGGGGGGGCTTAGGGATGAGGGAGCGGAGTGAGAAGCAGCACTGAGTCAGCCAGCTGTGGGGAACAGGGCAGACTGTAACGGGCAGCAAAGGGGACGCAGGTGTGGGGAGGGAAAGAGAAATAGATCAACAGATGTTTCAGAAAAAGCAAACACAGCCTCTGACACATCGTTTACCTGAGAAGCATCCATTGATCCTGGTCCTGATGGGGTCTGGGTTGTTTCCTCAGGTGACACTGTGTTGAGGAGTCACAGAATGTGCCTTCAAAGGCGTCCGCACAGCCTGGTAATCAGCTCCCCTCACACTCAGTCAGAAGGACCTGGAAATGAGGAAAAGATGACCCCCTCCTGTCCTTGGTCACAGGAGAGAGTCAGCAGCAATGAGCTCCCACATGGAGACCACACTGTGAGGGGATTTGTCTTCATGTGTCTTTCTTTTTTTTTTTTAAATATATATATTTTATTGATTTTGTACAGAGAGGAAGGGAGAGAGATAGAGAGCTAGAAACATTGATGAGAGAGAGTCATCCACCAGCTGCCTCTTGCACACCTGCTACTGGGGATATGCCCGCAACCAAGGTACATGCCCTTGACCAGAATTGAACCCGGGTCCTTTCAGTCCCCAAGCCGACGCTCTATCCATTGAGCCAAACCAGTTTCGGCATGTGTCTGTCTTTCCAAAGGCTTCCACAACCTCCTACAGCAATGAGAGCATGTACAGCTCGACTGTAACCCCAAAACCAAAGCAATACCCGTAGGTCCCCTGAAAAAGTCTGCCCTGGCACCCATGACAGGGCACCTTTAACCAGTTCCCTCCTGGGGCCTGCGAGGCTCCCCCAGAGCTGTTTTCAGTAGCGCTGGGTACTCACGTCACACGCAGCACACCTGAGACTTCTGGGCAGTGGGAGGGGGTGGAATCGGAACTTGTACACGTGCAGGTTTCCTCCCCCCTTTCCCAGGAAATTACAGAGAACAGATCTTCATGCTAAAGCCTTTGGGGAAAGTTAGCTACTGAAATGTGCTCATCCAATGACTTCACCATGAATAGAGGGGCCCTATGGGAACCAAGTTCCAGTTCAATCCAGTCCATCCTTCAATAGTTCCAGAGAATTGCCAAGCCAGTTTGGCTCAGTGGTAGAGCGTCGGTCTGCGGACTGAAAGGTCCCAGGTTCAATTCCGGTCAAGGGCATGTACATTGGTTGTGGGCACATCCCCGGTAGGGGGTGTGCAGGAGGCAGTTGGTCGATATTTCTCTCTCATCAACGTTTCTAGCTCTCTATCTCTCTCCCTTCCTCCTCTCTGTGAAATATCAATAAAATATATTTAAAAAAAAAATAGTTCCAGAGAATGGACAAGAGGGACTTAGGGGAACAGCTCCTTTGTGGCTCACAGACACTAAATCAAGAAATCACATGAAGGGAAGGAAAGAGGTGCTGAACGTTAGGCCAGCTCACACAACGAGCTCCTGACTGTGAAGACCATCGCCATCCTTACCATGTGCACACTGAGATCGCCTCATATTTCTAAGTGCCAGTGAATGTCTCGATGTATGATAGACAGTAGAAAGGATGCAGGGCTCAGAAGTTGAATTACACACAATACATTTAAAGCCAGAAACAATCAGCATTCTGTCGTTTTAATGTACTGACTTGTAGGTTTAAAGCTTTAATAAGGTGAAGACTATGTTATATTAAGCAAAGAACGATGAGAGGTGAGTGTCAGACATCACCACTGCTGATGTCAGAAGTTAATGGTCATTTACATGAATTAAATCTCAGAGATTCAAAAAGAAAATCCATGGGAGAGGGGGGGGAAAAAAAAGATCGAGTGCTTCTAATAATCCCTGATAAAGCATCACTCAGTCATCTCTGGTCCCAGGTCACCTCCTTCTTGCCATCCCAGGAAATGACAAGGGACCCGAGATCAACATACCAGGCTCTCTCCCTCTATGAGTAAGGTTGCAAATGGAAGCAAATAAGTATACAATTTGCAAGTCTTATGAACAGGAGATTTGTCATTCTCATTCAAATCTGTTTAAACCAGTGGTTCTCAACCTTCCTAATGCCGCGACCCTTTAATATAGTTCCTCATGTGGTGGTGACCGCCAACCATAACATTATTTTTGTTGCTACTTCATAAGTATAATTTTGCTACTATTATTGATGGTAATGTAAATATCCCATATGTAGGAAGTTTCGGCTTAGGTAACCCCTGTGAAAGGGTCATTTGACCCCCCCACAGGAGAGAACCGCTGGAAACAATTCCATAGTTAAATTAAACATAAAAAGCCACAAGCTAATATATCAAACTTAACCATCCACACCCCATCAGATCACTTCTCACCCAGAACAAGGTTCCCTTCCTCCCACTGCTATGTATTTCTGTCTATGGGTCTGTCTCTGTCTCCTTGTTCCCTTTCTCTCCACTGCGGTCCTTTCCTGATTCCCCTCCCCTGCTGTTTATCCCCTTTTCTCTCTGTCTGTCCCTACACCTGGACCATGAACCTCCTGAAGCCCATTCTCCGGGGCTCTCTCTCCTGGTCTCTCTGCTCCCATCTCCACACACGTCTGCGTCTTTCCCTCCCCACGCCCGTGTCCCCGCTGCTGCCTGTTGGAAACTGTGCCCCCCTGGCACTCAGACCTGATTAATGGGGGGCCCAGGAGGGCGGGCTCAGACCCCCAGGCCGCGGCCATCCGGGCTCTTTGGGCGGGAAGCGCCGGGCGGGGGAGGGCAAAGGGCGGGAACCACTGACCAGACCTCCAGCCCCGCGGGGGCACCGGCGGCCCCGGGGACGGTTTTCGGCGGGAAAACCACGCGGCGGGCGGGCCCACAGCCAGAGGCGGACAGACCGCGGGCCGGGCCTCAGTTTCCCCCAGAGGAACGCGGCGCCTCCACTGCGCAGCCCCCGGGACGCGCACTCACCGCCGGGAGGGGCTCCGGGCGGGGCTCCCACACGGACTTCAGCGCCCGCAGCGCCCTCAGCCCGCCCTGCGGGGAGGGGCCGGGAGCAGCGGCTTTAAAGCACAGACACCGCCTCAGGGAGCCGCCACCGGCCCCTCCGCAGCCGCTTCCGGCTGCCAGGACTGCGCATGCGCCTCCCTGCGGGGGCGGGGCCTGAGCGGAGCGGCTCCGCGGTGGGGGCGGGGCCAGGCCTGGGCGGGGACAGAGGGAGGGGCGGGGCGGGGCCTGGGGCGGCCCGGGCCCCGCCCCTCCTCCCACAGGGACAGCCCTTCCTGGGGGAGTTCCCGTCATTGTTGGGGTTTGGCTGGTGGCGCGGCTGCGACAGGATTCACAAGGAGAGAAGAGACAGGAGCAGAGGGCGGTGATTTTGCTTCTTTAAAGGGAGGAGAGGGCCCGGTGCCCTTTGATGGCACAAGGCCCCCCACATAGACGGGCTGTTCTTCTGTTAGGGTGCCAGCGAGTAAGGGCAGCTGTGGCAGAAGCATAAAAAGGGGAGGAGGGCTGAAAACCGATGATTCTGGATAGAGCATTGGCCTGCGGACTGAAAGGTCCCAGGTTCTATTCAGGTCAGGGTCATGCATGTACCTTGGTTGCGGGCACATCCCCAGTGGGGGGTGTGCAGGAGGCAGCTGATCAATGTTTCTCTCTCATGGATGTTTCTAACTCTCTATCCCTCTCTCTTCCTCTCTGTAAAAAACCCATAAAATATGTTTCCAGATCCCAGAGGCTGTGCTTAGAGCTCCTGGCTGGCCTGCCCTTCAGCTGCACAGGCCCCAGGGAGGTGTCTTTCCCAGGATCTTCACAGGCCGGTTACACATTTTCACAGGGAAGTTGCAGAGAATTGAAAAGGCGGGCAGATGGGGTTTGAAACCAGAAACTTCCTGCCTGTGATTTTCCTGGATCCTTAAACCCTCAGTGAGGAGGGGAGGGGGGAGGAGGGCAGCCTGCTCTCTCAGCCCCTCCCTGTCTCCCCATCTGAATGGAGAGGCAGCTTGAGTTAGGGAAGCAGGTGGATGGGGCTGTCAGAGACAGACTCAGACATTCATTAATGGGTAGGCACCTGATGAGATAAGATCCCATGGGAAACAAATTTCATTTGATTTCAAAGGTCAATAAAAAAAAAATCTAGTTGTTATTTGAGGTCTTTGAAGTGTTTGTGTTCTGGGAAGGCATTTTTAAATGAATATTTTAAATTTAGTAGTCCCTATAACCCAGTTAATGGGACAATGATATTAATGTAGACTGTCTCAAGTTAGTTTTCCTTATATTTGGGAAACAAAACAATTTTTAAATCAAGAATATTTAAAAATTATAAGAATAACTATTATCAGTTTACTCACTTCCATAACACTTTATTTTCCAGTATTTTCATGAATATAGGTATTCATTCGAATTTTATGAATCTTTATTTAAAAACATGACCTGTTTAGAAATCTATAATTTAAAGTAAGTCAGTGAAAAGCGGTTTGGCTCAGAGGATAGAGGGTCAGCCTGAGGACTGAAAGGTCCCAGGTTTGATTCCCGTCAAGGGCATGTAACTTGGTTTAGGGCACATCCCCAGTAGGCGGTGTGCAAAAGGCAGCTGATCGATGTTTCTGTCATAGATGTTTCTAACTATCTCTCTCCCTTTGTGTAAAAAAATCAATATATTTTAAAAAAATAAAGTAAGACCAGAGGATTATGTTTAACTTATACTATTTAATAAAATCCTGATATACAAACTTAGCTAACAGCAGAACAAGCAGTAACTATGACCAGCAATGACCACCAGGGGGCAGACGCTCAATGCAGGAGCTTCCCCCTGTTGGTCAGTGTGCTCCCACAGGAGGTGTGCTGCTCTGCCTGAAGCCAGGCTCATGGCTAGCAAACGCAGAGGCCAGAGCCACTCCCATTGCAGCAGCAGTGGTAAGAAGCAGAGAGCTGGCAGGCAGCAAGGAGTGAGGGGTCCCAGACTGTGCGAGGCCACAGGCCATGCTGAGGGCCACTCCTCCTGCCCTCCCCCCCCTCCCCCTGAGTGCACATATTTCAAGCACTGGGGACTCTAATAAAAGAGCAATATGCAAATTGACCATGCCTCCACTACACCAATAAGCCATGCCCACCAGCCAATCAGGAGTGAGTATGCAAATTAACCCAACAAGATAGCTGTGACCAGGGAGCGAGCAGGAGGCTTGGGTTTCCCCAGCGATGGAGGAAGCCAAACCTCCTGGCCTGCCCTGGCCTCTCAAGGCTACATTTCAATTATAGAAGATAAATAAATCCTAGCTACCAGGACCTCTGCTTGGGTCACCGGGGGACATGGCAGGCCTGAAAGCCACCATAGGGCCTTCACCCAGGCCTCCCGACAACCCAAGGGAACCCCCACCCTGATCTGGGACACCCTTCAGGGTAAACCAGCTGGCCCCCACCCATGCACCAGGCTTCTATCCTATCTAATTAAAGAGCAATAAACAAACTGGCCATCACTCCAACACACAAGATGGCTGCCCCATGAGGTCAAAGATCCTGACCCCATGTGGACACAAGATGACCACCACAAGATGGCCAGCAGGAGAGCAGTTGGGAGGGACCAGGCCTGCAAGGGAGGGCAGTTGAGAGGGACCAAGTATGCAAAGGATGGCAGTTGGAGGCGATCAACCCTGTAGGGGAGGGCAGTTAGGGGTGGCCAGGCTGGCAGAAGAGGGAAGTTGGGGGCAAACAGGCTGGTGGGGGAGCAGTTTGACATTAATCAGGCTGGCTTGGGAGTGGTTAGGGGGTGATCAGGCTGGCAGGCAGAAGCAGTTAGAGGCAATCAGGAAGGCAGGGAGGTGCGCAGTTGGAAGCCAAATCCTGGATTGAGAGGGATGTCCGACTGCCCGTTTAGACCCGATCCCATTGGATGTTAAACTGCCCATTTAGACCCATTGGGATAGGGTCTAAATGGGCAGTTTAACATTCCTTGAGGGGTCCCAGATTGGAGAGGGGGCAGGCTGGGCTGAGGGACACCCCTTGCCCCTGCGTGAATTTCATGCACCGGACCTCTAGTATTCTAAATAAAATATGAAAACCAACATTGTAAGTGCAACCATTGGCCAAAATGCACATCACAAACATTTAAGATGTATTACTAATCTGAAACTGGAGGCTAAAGCAAACAGCTCTTAGTATAAATGTGCAAAAGAGACACTGGAAGGCCAAAGGACTTTGATATTCAGCAGGGTTTAATATCAGCACAAGTTTGCCCTGCTGTGGTTGCAATTGTTCCAGGCTATTTCTTGACCTGATAATCTTTTTATAAAAATATATTTTATTGATTTTTTTACATAGAGGAAGAAACAGGAATAAACACATTGATGAGAAAGAAACATCGATCAGCTGCCTCCTGCACTCCTCCTACTGGGGATGTGCCCGCAACCAAGGTACATGCCCTTGACCGGAATCGAACCCGGGACCTTTCAGTCCGCAGGCTGATACTCTATCCACTGAGCTAAACTGATTAGGACTGACCAGATAATCATTACATTGTATACCAAACTTTACCTTTGATCTACCTGTATGCATTACTAAAGGGGAAATGTGTATTCAAACTGAATTAAAAGCCAGCATGACCCAGTGTCTCAGTGTTCTTCACAAAAGAGGTTCCATTTTCCTCTCCGTAAAAACTCAATAAAATATATTTAAAAAAAGAAAATGGGTGTGTTGCCCTATTGTACCACATTCCCACTGGCTGAGGGTTGTGGATAAATTCATGTATTTGTATAGTGTATTTATTCTGTCGTCGTTCTCCTTCAAGTCATACTAAACTCGCCGGGAAGGTCATGGCATTCTGATATAATAACGTAATAACTGTGCTTCATTTGGTCCTTTTAATGGAGGCTAATAAATTAGGAAACATGAAATAATTTTATGCACTTAGGGATGAGTTATTTGTATACGTTCTCAGATATGCCTCATATCTTCTTTATTTTACCACATCAACCAATGTTTATCACTTCAATCTATGCCTACTTTGAAGATACATCAGGATTTTGGTGAAATGCCACCATATTTCCCTGAAAGTTTAACTGGCAAATTTAGTCAAAATTTATAATGCCCTTTGCGATGACATAAAACAACATTCTAAGTCAACCACAATTTCCATTTAGATGGTCTTCAAGCAGTGTGCATTACAATGTATGCAATATTCCATAGAAAAGAATATATCAGTGAAACCCATGCAATACACAAGACCTCACAGGTATTTAAGGCAGTAACAACCCTATGATTTCACACAAACATCAGGAATAAAACATGGTAGCATCAGTAATATGGGAGCAGAATCACATTAATATTTACTTTTCAATATATCACAAATAATGTCAATAAAAAATAGACAACACTGTAAATAATTAAATATGGAAACATTGCTTCTTTTAATATATTCAAGCATACTAAAACTTATGTTCATTGAAACATTGGATTATTCTCTATAAGTACTCTGATTTAGAGTAATACCTGAAAAATATTGACTATTCATCTAGTGTGAATTCTGTGATACTTTAAAAATTTTTTTTTTTATTAAATTATTATCTGTGTACATATTTTAACATTGCCCCCACCTAAAATTTAATTTCAAATGCATTCCTAAAAACTTTGGAAATGTTTTTAGGCTTTTGAGAAGCATTTTTTTTTTTTTAACAAAACTCTTTTGTCCTATATCATGAACATAGAATTAAGTCCAAATTGCAATCCCTGATATTGACTGAGACTGCAGGTCCAGCTACAGGATTTCCCACATTCTTTGGTTTTAGGATTTCCCTCTGCTATAAATTTCAATGTGAGGAAAAAATTATAAATGTGGGATAAAGACTTTTGAACATAGTTTACATTTCATTGTTTCTCCCGAGTATGAATTCTGATCTCAAATATGGTTCACGTATGGAGTGAAACTTTGCCACATTCTTTATATTTGCCGGGCTTCACTCCAACAATAATTATGACATGATGAATAACATATAAATGAAAATATACACTTTGGCACATATGTTACAATTTATAAAACTTAATTTGATCATACTCAATGAAATTTGAACATTCGTTAAATCTTTGAGGAAATTCTTTATATTTTTACTGTTTCTATTTAGAATGAGTAAGTACTTACTCATAATTTGTGATGACATAAAACAACATTCTAAGTCAACCGCAATCTCCATTTAGATGGTCTTCAAGCAGTGTGCATTGAAAAGCTTTGCCACATTTTCCTTTGGCAATGTTCCACTCCATTATTTTTTGTTGCGTGAGACACGAGTCGTGATTACAGGCTTTGACAAACTCACTATATTTATAGGTCTGCTCTCCTGTATGAATTGTATTATTATATGTTGAGAAAGACATCAATGGTCCTTTAAAAATGTGCCTAATTCTTCACATTTGTAAGGCTTCTCTTCACAATAAATTATCTGATGTTCAATAAGATCACACTGACAAGAAAAGGATTTCCACACTCCTTACATCTGTAAGATTTCTCTCCACTATGAAGCCTCTCATGTACAGTAAATCAAGAAAATCTTTAAAAGCTTTTCCACATTTCTCAAAGTCATAAGGCTTCATCCCAGTATGAATTTTATGGCGCTCAGTAAGTCAGTCCTCACTGCTGGTGAAGTACTAATGGCACTCCTTGTAACTCTAAGGCTTATCTCAAGTTATGTACACTTTGCTGTACAATAGGACAAGTACACTGGTTGAAGGCTTTGCCACATTCTCTACATTTATAAGGCTTCTATAGATTATGAACTCTCTGATGATAAGTAAGACTCGAGGACCTACTAAAAGCTTTGGTACATTCTCCACATTTATAGGGTTTCTCTCCCGTATGAACTCTCTGATGATAAGTAAGATTAGTTGCCCCACTGAAGGCTTTGCCACATTCTGTACATTTATAAGGCTTCTCTCCAGTATGAACTCTCTGATGCTTACTAAGGTTTGAGGACTTACTGAAGGCTTTGCCACACTGTCTACATTCGTAAGGCTTCTCTCCAGTATGGACTCTCTGATGTACAGTAAGGGTTGAGGACCTGTTGAAGGCTTTGCCACATTCTCTACATTTATAGGGCTTCTCTCCAGTATGAACTCTCTGATGATAAGTAAGGTTTGTTGCCACAACAAAGGCTTTGCCACATTCTCTACATTTATAAGGCTTCTCTCCGCTATGAAGTTTCTGATGTCGATTAAGGTTTGAAGAATTACTGAAGGCTTTGCCACATTCACTACATTTATAAGGATTCTCTCCACTGTGACTACTCTGATGAAGACTACACCTTGAGAATCTCCTGAAGGCTTTGCCACATTCTCCACATTTATAAGGCTTCTCTCCAGTATGGACTCTCAGATGATAAGTAAGGGATGAGGATCTGGTAAAGGCTTTGCCACATTCTCCACATTTATAAGGCTTCTCTCCGGTATGAACTCTCTGATGAAAAGTAAGTGTTGATGCTGCACTGAAGTCTTTGCCACATTCTCCACATTTATAGGGCTTCTCTCCAGTATGCACTCTCTGATGATAAGCTAAGTATGATGCCCCACTGAAGGCTTTGCCACATTCTCCACACTTATAGGGCTTTTCTCCAGTATGCACTCTCTGATGATAAGCAAGGCTTGAGGCCGCAGTGAAGGCTTTGCCACATTCTTTACATTTATAAGGCCTCTCTCCAGTATGCACTCTATGATGTTGATTAAGGACTGAAGACTCACTGAAGGCTTTGCCACATTCTCTACATTTATAAGGCTTCTCTCCGGTATGAACTCTCTGATGACGACGACACTTCGAGGATCTCCTGAAGGCTTTGCCACACTCTCCACACTTATATGGTTTCTGTCCAGTATGAGTTATCTGATGGCCAGAAAGGGTTGTGGAGCACCTGAAGGCTTTGCCACATTCTCTACATTTATATGGCTTTTCTCCTGTATGGATTCTCTTATGATAAATAAAGGCTGAGGACCGGCTAAAGGCTTTGCCACATTCTCTACATTTATAAGGCTTTTCTCCTGTATGGATTCTCTCATGTTCACGAATATTTGAAAGGAAATTAAATGTTTTACCACATTCTTTACATTTGTAATGTTTTTCTCCAGCAGGGAGTTTCTTAAGTTTATTTAGATTGAGTATTTGACTGAAGAGTCTTGCACAGAAATTAAACTTGTAAGCTTTCTCTCTGATATGAATATCGTCTCGTTCGGTATGATTTGAAGATTGTTTCAAAGGTTTGCCACATTTACTTTGTTTGTTTATTTCTGCAACAGTATGAATAAACTGAAGTATACTTTGATTTGACATTTGGTCAAAGACTTTTCCACCGTTATAATGGTACTCTGGAAACTTAATTTTCTGATGTATATTACAATTTGACCCTTGGTTAAAAATTTTCAAATGTTCCTTGCATTGATAAATTCTGTCTTCATTGCATGTATTCTGGTAATCATTAAAGATGGAAAGGCCTTTAGTGACAGCTATAATTTCATTAAACATGTACACTTTTTTTCAAATAACTATTTTGTGGTAAATATTAAACCGTGATGGTAACAAAAACTCTCCTTCCAGGCTGGTGTGACTCAGGGGTTGAGCAACAAACCATGAACCAGAAGTTCACAGTTTATTCCTATTCAGGGCACATGCCTGAGGTGTGGCCTTGATCCCCAGTAAGGAATGTGCAACAGGCAACCAGCCAGTCAATAATTCTCATCACTGATATTTCTCTCTTCTCTCTCCTTCTCCTTCCTCTCTCTTAAGTTGATAGACATATTTAAAAAAGATCCCAAAGTTTATAAAAAATTATAGACATTTGTGTCAAAAATATTATTTCTCAATAGAAGTATATGATATCTTAATATAGAAGTCAACAAACTAATTGCAATTAAGTTTTGTGTGTTCATTATAAATCACTATATTCTAGGAAAGACTGGAAATTTCATCCCACACTACACTGTATTAATTCTTATATTTACAGCACAGATTATATAAATTCATAGATTTTCAGTATTTTCATTTCAAGAATGTATAATATTAAAAACATTATATTTGGACTTCACATTTAGAAATATATTAATTTAAAAATATACTAATTTAAATTGGGAGTATTACCAAATATGTAATACTTTTGATTTCATTAAGTGACAATGATTTTATTATGAATAACTATACCACATTACTTCTGTCCATGTTAAAATACTTTTTTCTCATTTACCCTCCTCAAATTCTAAGGTTTTCACTAAATGTACATTATCAAAGCCATACATTCAATATCTTACCAGTATTATTTTAGGGAATGAATCTCTTATTTTTGACTTTTGCAAAATGGCCTGGTTGTCTTCAGATAAGATAGCTGAAAGATATGAAATAAAGTTTCACAGTTATGACGCCCAGAGGAAATGCACACTGAACTAACCAGCAATTACTGACCAAATGACATTTTTAAAAGATATATATTTCCTGTCAGCTGATTTCTCAACAGAAATCATGCAGGCCAGACGGGAATGGCAAAAAATATTCAAGGTGATGAATAGCAAGAACCTACAGCCAAAATTACTCTACCCAGCAAAGCTATCACTCAGAATCAAAGGCCAGGTAAAGAGCTTCACAAATAAAAAAAAGCTAAAGGAGTTCATCGCCGCCAAACCAGAATTATATGAATTGCTGAAGGGGGTTCTTTAGGAAGAGGAAGAAAATAAAGATAAAAATTATAAACAACAAATATGTAACTATCAACAAGTGAAACTAAAAACCAAGGGAATTAAAAAATCTGATGAACAATATTAACTGGTGAATATAAAAGAATCAGAGGTATGGAAGGGGAGTGGGCTGACAATTCTTGGGGGAAAATGGGAGTAGGGGGTGCTGGAAGAGACTGAACAAAAACTGTGCACCTACGGATGAGGACAATGGGGGGTGGAGAAAGGGCAGAGGGTGGGCTGGGAACCTGGTGGAGAGGAGGGATGAAGGGAAAAAATAAAAGAGGAACATTTGTAATAATCTGAACAATAAACATTTATTTAAAAAATAAAAATGTAAATAGAAATAAAATATATATATATTTCCTTATTGATTTCAGAGAGGAAGGATGGAGGAGAGAGATAGAAACATCAATAATGAGAGAGAATTGATTGGCTGCCTCCCGCACTGCTCTTACTGGGGATTGGGCCCACAATAATTCTATACAGGTGCCCATGGCTGGAATCGAACTGGGGACTCTTTTAGTCTGCAGTCCGAAGCTCTATCCACTGAGCCAAGCCAGCCAGGGCCACATAACATTTTTGAGTACTCCAAAATTAAGTTAAATGTTCACAGCAAGACCAAGAAAGGTACAAGGAAAAGTCACATCAAAGAGAGTTAAAAAGTTGCTTCCATTTGCCACCAGTACTTGAAAACACTCTAGCAAAACTCCCACTTCCTAGTGTCTTCTCTGAAGAGATAGAGAGGAGGGTACTGTGTGTGTTCAATGATCTTGTGGTTTTGCAGTATCTTGAAGAATGTGTTTCTGTTTTGCATGATACAGATTGCTAAACTAATGGCATTACTGGAACATGGTGAATACATTGTAATGGCTGCTAAAGAGAAAAAGTGGGTGACTGGTCAACATGGTTCAGTGGCTGTGCATCAACTTATAAACCCGAGTGTCATAGTTCGATTGCTTGTCAAGGCACATGCGTGGATTGTGGGCTTAATCTCGTGTTGAGGGGCAGGAGGCATTCGATCAATAATCCTCTTTCTGGGGGACATATGTCATAATTTTAACAATAAAGAATTATTAAAAATAAATATAATTCTCACTCATCATTGATGTTTCTCTCTCTTCTTCTCTGAAATCAATTAAAAAGTATTTAAGAAAGAAAAAAGAACATATGAGTAATTGTACAAACACTACAGAGACTGCAGTAGTGAAAACACTTAACAAGAACAAAAAGAGCCAAAACCGGTTTGGCTCAGTGGATAGAGCGCTGGTCTGAGGACTAAAGTGTCCCCGGTTTGATTCCGGTCAGGGGCATGTACATTGGTTGCGGGCACATCCCTAGTGGGGGGGTGCAGGAGGCAGTTGATGGATGTTTCTCTCTCATCCATGTCTCTAACTATCCCTCTCCCTTCCTCTCTGTTAAAAAAAATCAATAAAATATATTAAAAAAAAAAAAAGAACAAAAAGATATTTTGGGTTATGGGGAAGAAATAGAAAATTATTTTAACTTGGAACTTACACTCTGCCCCCAAACAATTTTGACAGAAATTAGAATTTCTACCTCAGATGATTGTTATTTTCTTTTACAAAAAAGCAAGTCCATAAGGCCTGGTTGTTTAAATTCCTGAACCCCAACAAGAGATATTAAGAATATTGAGAAAAACTAAAAAACATGGTCCAAACAAAAGTATCTATGAATAAACTGGACATAAAAGGGAAGCTAAAAAAAATGCACCAGTATAAAAATATAACAGAATTATCAATGAGAGATATGACCAACCTGAAGAATCAAAAAACTTACATACTACATTGAAGATTTTGATAGAGGGAAGCCCACATGGGACACTAACAAATCCACCACTTTGCATAGCAAATCGAGTGACATAAATACCGAGTAGTAAAAAGGAGTGATAACAGATAAGAAATTAAGAGTTTAAGACTTGGGGAGCAATGTCAGCAAAATGGAGGCGAGAGAGATCACCCAGACTTTTCCTCCTGCAACTAGAATAAGTTAATCAACTATATCTCAACAAGGAATTCCCTGCTCATTATAGAAGCCTGACTGAGGGACCACCACACTGAAACATCTAGAGGTGTGCAACCAGGAATAGAAGGCGAAGAAGGGAGGAGAGGCCAGATGGCCATGGACACAGCCCTGCAGCAGGAGCTGGTGACTAGCTCCAACCAGAGGTGGGGAAGCCGGTGGTATTAGTTGTTTCCATGGGGCAGAGCAGAGAGTCTCAGTGGGCTCTCCAGCAAGGTGAGCAGTGAGAATAGCAGCTGAGCCAGCAGAGATGCCTGGGCAAGGACATAGCATAGGGGTTCTGCCATGACTATCTGCTGTCAGGCAATGGTGTTTCAGACAAAGCGATGCAGCCACAGAGTGCTACCCTCTCCCTTAGATTCCCAAAACTTGCTTCCACTTGCTCTGGGTCAGAGACCACAGTATCAGCACAGAGACTAGTGCAATAGAATCACTGTTGACTTCTGTGATGGATAGCCAGGTGAGGCCTGTGGGTGGGGGGACCCACAGAGGTCTGGGGTCACCATTACAATAACGGCAAAACTAACACCCACCAAAGCAGCAGGGCTGCAGTCAGCTCTGTGAATTCGCTGAGTTAATGTTGATCCCACTCTGGGGATTGCGCCCACAACCTGGGCCTGTGCCCCCACTGAAAAACAAACCATGACCTCCTGGTTCATGGGCTGACGCTCAACCACTGATTTTTAAAGAAAGTGGAAGAGAGGGGAGAAACAGAGAGAGAAACATCGATGTGAGAGAGATACATCGATTGTTTGCCTCTGGCTTGCACCCTGACCAGAGCCAGAGATCAAGTCTGCAACCCAGGTATGTGCCCTTAACCAGAATCGAACTGGGACCCTTCAGTCTGCTGGATGATTATCTTATCTACCGAGTCAACTGGGCTCCATTAATTTTTAAAGAGAGTGGGATGCAGAGAGGGAGAGTGAGAGAGAAAGAAACATTGATTACTAGCCCCCGCTAATGGGGCCAGGGAATGAACCCATGACCCTTTGGAGCTTGGGTGGATGTCCTAACCACTGAAGCACACCAGCCAGTGTTTTCCTATCATTTTTTCATGCCCATATGATAAACATTTGTAACCTATATAAAAAGCAACAAAACAAGATGTCACTTCAGAAGAATAAGTACAATCAGGATCAAAGAAACAAAGTATAGAGCAGGGGTCCTCAAACTTTTTAAAGTGGGGGCCAGATCACGGTCCCTCAGAGAGCTGGAGGGCCGGACTATATGAACTACTAATTCCTACTGTAACACCTCGGCTGCGCTCACTGCCCAAAAAACCTGGCGGGCCGGATCAGACTCCTCTGCGGGCCGCATGTGGCCCGCGGGCCGTAGTTTGAAGACCCCTGGTATAGAGGGATGGGGGTGACTGGGGAGAGGTCAATGGGGGGAAAAGGAGACATAGGGAATACTATACGTAATACTTTAAACAATAAACTGGTTTGGCTCAATGGATAGAGCGTCGGCTTGGGGACTGAAGGGACCTGGGTTCGATTCCGGTCAAGGGCATGTACCTTGGTTGCAGGCATATCCCCAGTGGGGGTGTGCAAGAGGGAGCTGATCGATGACTCTCTCTCGATGTTTTCTAGCTCTCTATCTCTCTCCCTTCCTCTCTGTACAAAAACAATAAAATATTTAAAAAAAAAAAAAAAAGAATTTAAAAAATAAAAATGAAAAATAAAAAAAGAAAAGAAAAAGTATATTAACTGTTTTATTAACTGTAAGTATATTAACTGTTTTATAAACTGTTGAGAAAATGGACTCTATACATGGCCGAATGAAACATTAATTGGTGCCAGTAGCATGTAAAAATATTACAAATAGAATAATCCCATTAAGCAAACATCCCGTTTCTAGGTCTTTATTTAAAAAAAAACACAAAAACCCACATAGCAGCCCTGGCCGGTTTGGCTCAGTGGATAGAGCATCGGCCTGCAGACTGAAGGGTTCCAGGTTCGATTCCGGTCAAGGGCATGAAACTTGGTTTCAGATACATCCCCAGGTGTGCAGGAGGCAGCTCATTGATGTTTCTCTCTCATCGATATTTCTGATTCTCTGTTCCTCTCCCTTCCTCTCTATGGAATCCAATGAAATATAAAAACAAACAAACAAAAAATCATATGCACTAGAAACTATAAGAGACATTTGCAAATCTGTGTCCATTATGATGTTATTCAAAAAGTCTGTGATAGGTGGAAATAACACGAAGGTCCCTGCATAGTTGAATGAATGAAGTATCCTATATACGTACAATGGAAGGCTATACTGCCATGAAACAGAAGTAGAGGTCATCAACTAATAAACAGAGAGAAACCTTGAGGACATTTATTTAGGTGAAGCACACAAGTGACAAAGAGACTGAAACTGTAGGGTTTCCTTTAGTTGAATAATCACCTCAGGAAAAAAATGGGAGTTATGGGCCTTGCTTTAAAAACAAATGAGAGAGTAGTTTACTAATGCAAGATGAGACCACAGCATTAGTTGAGACACTTCTGCAAGATAGACGTTTTGAGAGATCAAATGCACAACAAAAGAAATACCATTTGCAATTTGCTCTCTAGCTCGTATCAAGCTGGTGTGGCACACCAGCTGGTGTGGCTCAGTGGCATAGCACTGACCCATGAACCAAGAGGTCCAATTCCCAGTCAGGACACATGTCTGGACTATAGGTTCCATACACAGTAGGGGTGTGAAGGAGGAAGCTGATCAATGATGTTTCTATCTCTCTATCCTCCCTTCCTCTCTGTCTAAAATCAACAAAAACATATTTAAGAAGAAAAAAAGAAATACCCATTTGCAGGTCGCTCTGTAGCTCATATCAAGTGGCCCCAGGAAGACACGGGTGGTGACTGACCTTGGCCCACACCTCCTGAAGGCCCCAGAGCCAGTCCATTCATTAGATACCTCCTGGATTACAACCCAACCTCCAGGGGAGACACACTCACGGGGAGACTTGGTGGACACTCAAGCACATCAGCAAGTTCAGTTACAGGGGCTTGGCCCCAGAACTGCTGCTTCTCTTCTCAAGTTGCAGTAGGTCCTCACAGTCAATCTGCCTGGGGGTCGATCCCTTCAGTAATGTGCCCACAGCAATCAAGGCTCAAGGACAGCAGGACAGGAAACACAACCCACACACAGCACCGGCCTGGAGCACTTAGCTGGAGTGACTCGGGAGGCCGTGGCCCTGGGCCCTACAGAACGTCTACTTGAGCCACGCTCCCAAGTCCCACAGATGGCCCGGCTCTACCTAATACACAGAGACAAGCACAAAGACGCAGCCAAGTAGCAAGACAAAAAACAGGTCCCAAATCCAAGAGAAGGAGAAATCTCCAGAAGAAATGGCGGCAAGCAAACTACCAGATACAGAATTCAAAGCAATTGTTATGATGCCTAAGAAACATCATGAAAACTTCAATAGCATAAAACAGAACATGAAAACCATTAAAAATATAAGTCAGAAATGAAGGATACCTTAATTAGTCTAGACAACAAAGTAAAATTTTCAAACAGTGAGTTCCTAATTCACATCCATAACAGAGCCTTTCTTTTCTAAATAAGAAAACCCCCATTTGTTCCCTAACGGCAAAAATCAGAAAGTCTACCCTAGAAACCAGAAGACCCTAAAGATGTTAAAATAATAAAGGAAACAGCCTAAACCGGTTTGGCTCAGTGGGTAGAGTATCGGCCTGCGGACTGAAAGGTCCCAGGTTCAATTCCGGTCAAGGGCATGTACCTTGGTTTCGGGCACATCCCCAATGGGGGGTGTGCAAGAGGCAGCTGGTCGATGTATCTCTCTCATCGACGTTTCTAACTCTCTATCCCTCTCTCTTCCTCTCTGTAAAAAAATCAATAAAAATATATATTTAAAATAATAATAATAATAATAAAGGAAACAAACCCTGTGGGAGGAGGAGAAACTCAGGAAGGAAGTCACCCTCACCCAGGGAGGCCAGGTTGCTGAAGTTCTCCAACATCACATCCAGGTACAACTTCCGCTGAGCTGGGTCCAGGCACTCCCACTCCTCCTGAGAGAAATCTATGACCACATCCCTGAAGGACAACGGTCCCTGAAAGAAAAGACAAGTTTAACAAGAGGTCACCAGAAGAGTTCATGATGTCACCCAACGTGAAAACAGTGTTAGCAGACGAGAAAGAAAAAAATAAGGGGTGGGGAGAACAACACACACACACACACACACACACACACACACACACACACGAAACAAACAGAAAAGAAAACAGTGTTAGGAGAAGAGGTTTGGACCAAGGGGAATATCCTGAAACCCCCAATATGATCACTTTGCCCAGTAACATTCTCTGATATGTTTTCTAACACTAACAAATGAGGACACATGTCCCAAAATCCCCAGTACAGACTTTACTTTTCAGGAAAATAAACTTTAAAATTAGGGCATCGACACGGGCATATGGGTTTCCGAGGGCTGTGTTTGCATCGTTCAGGGTCCGTGGTGTGTGTTTCTCAGCTGGAGATGTCATGCTGAGTTGGAAGCATAATTACTGCCTGAAGTTAACACAGTCAACCACGACTGCACGTTCCTAAAAATACAGACTCTGATCCAGGTTCTGAGATGGGCCTGTGTTTCCACATGTGTAACAAGCTCACTTTTAACTTGTGATGTCAACGCTTCTGGTCCATTTGTCATACTTATAAATACACAGCAAAGAAAACAAAGGGAAAAGTTCATACATAACATTTTTTTTTAATTAAGTCTTTTTTAAAAATATAGTTTATTCATTTTTTACAGGGAGGAAGAGAGAGGGACAGAGAGTTAGAAACATCGATGAGAGAGAGACAGCTGGCTCTTGCACACACCCCACTGGGGATGTGCCCGCAACCAAGGAACGTGCCCTTGACCAGAATCGAACCTGGGGGCTTTCAGTCCGCAGACCAACGCTCTATTCACTGAGCCAAACCGGTTTCGGCCATACATAACATTTAAGTGAAAGAATTTTTCAATGGAATTTATAGTTCTCGTGGAATAGGATACATAGGAACCACAATACTGTATGAAATTTTACTATGAGTATTCTTAGAACAAGATTATTCTGCTTTTGATAGAATATTTTGTGAAACATATAAAAAAAGTTAAACTGTTTTACTCCAAACTCGAACTACAATGAAAAAACAAACAGAGGTCAATACCCAATGAAGAAAACTCATGAATATTCACAGCAGATTCTGTGACTGAGAAGAAGAATAAAGACAAATTAAGCAAGTAAGAATGTAGCTCAAACAATGTTAACATTTTATGTGGAGACAGATACACTGATGAGAATTCACCTATAATATAAGATGGATAGAAAAATGAATTGTCATGTCAATGAAATCAAGGTTATTTTGTGATTCCATAAATTTCATGAACCTCCTTCTGAATAATACCCTTTGTGTATTATAAACTCAATAAGGAGATGAACTCATATAATGATAGAAAATATATTGGACCTATTGTTTCTTAGTTGCTAATTTATTTGGAAATTTTTGTGTGTCATTAGTGGAGAGCTACAATCATAGAAGCTTACTTGAATTGAAAATATATTAAAAATATGATTCTTGCCCTGATCGGTTTTGCTCAGTGGATAGAGCATCGGCCTATGGACTCAAGGGTCCCAGGTTCGATGCTGGTCAAGGTCATGTACCTTGGTTGCGGGCACATCCCCAGTGGAGAGTGTGTAGGAGGCAGCTGATCGATGTTTCTCTCTCATCAATGTTTCTAACTCTCTATCGCTCTCCCTTCCTCTCTGTATAAAATCAATAAAATATATTGTAAAAATTATTCTTGCAAACGTTCTAGAAAATATAAAAAGTGATTATGTCCAGTATGTCCACAACGTGAGTGTAGAATATAATGAGAATTCAAAGCAAGAAGGTCTGATTGGTTGAAGCTCCCATGTCAAAACACTATGATCTGTAAGAAATAAAAAGGGCTTTTATTGTTCACAGCAAATAGAAGCTAAGACGAAGAGGGGTCTTCTGGATGGTCTGTGCCATCTCTCAATAAATTCTACGATTAGGGGAGCATCTCGGCCAAGGGAGTATCAGGTGAACTGGAACAATGGATACCAAGTGACTGAGGCACAGGAAAGGACATGTCACAGCAAAAATATGTAAGTAAGCAAGTCATTGAGAAAATGGTCACAAATAAACATTACTTGTGGCAAGGGTCAATCCATGTGTACCTCTCACATTCTGTAAGCTAAAGGTACATTTAAATAGCAAGTGTTTCTTATAATCTAGTGAGCAAGTATCTCCTATTTACTCTTCTTTTCAGAACTTGCTGAGCTATCCTGAGCAGTAAGATGTGCATTTTCTGCCAAAACTGGTTTGGCTCAGTGGACAGAGCGTTGGCCTGGGGACTGAAAAGTCCCAGGTTCGATTCCGGTCAAGGGCATGTACCTTGGTTGCGGGCACATCCCCACCAGGGTGTGTGCAAGAGGCAGGTAATTGGTGATTCTCTCTTGTCTATGTTTCTAACTCTCTACCCCTTTCTCTTCCTCTCTGTAAAAAAATCAATAAAATATATATATTTTTTAAAATGTGCATTTTCTTACCCCTATTCTAGAGCTGATGCTGCAGCCACTTGAACCTAAAAGCTACATTTCTCTTTTTCACCGATACCCAGGCTTCTGGCCCCATCCTAGTAGGGATGTTAGACATGGCTGCCTTCCAAGGCTGATCTGTCAGAGAGGAATGTTTTCAGTAGGTAAAAGTCATCAATTGAAGGTGGGAAATATTCTTGACCTGGCAGAGCCTGCATAACATGAATGCAGAGAAGACTCTGGGCCGAAGGACAAAACTATATAAACTGCTGACCTTGACTTTCACAAGAAAAACAGTAATTAAATAAGAAAAGGGAAAGAACGTGAATAGCACCAACATCAGAAGTGGCAGGTTCTAAATCCACAGCTGTCAGAGGAAAAGGAAACACAGCCTGGGACTCAGGACACATCGTTTACCTGAGAAGCAGCCATTGGTCCTGGTGCTGATCGGGCTCTGAGTTGTCTTCTCAGGTGACAGTGTGTTGAGGAGCCACAGAATGTGCCTTCAAAGACGTCAGCACAGCATCTCAATCAGCTCCCCTCACCTCACCGTCAGGACCTGGAAATGAGGAAAAGGTCACCCCTCATGTCCTGGGTCACTGAAGTCAGCAACAATGAGCTCCTACATGGAGCCACACTGTGAGTTTTTCTGTGTCTTCATCTGTCCTCCTCCCAAAGACTTCCACAAACTCCTACAGAAATGACATGAGCTGCTGTCCTGACCCCCAAACCAAACCGAGCACCCCTTTACCTCCCCTGAACAAAGCCTGCTCCCACTCTCACAAAGGCTCCTGCAACCCTCCTGCTAATCCTGTCCTCACCTTCCAATCACCCGGGCACCTCAGTGACCAATGATGCCCCACCCAGAGCAGCTGTCCTCCTCCATGGGGGAAAGTGCACCTGAGGGCATTTTTTAAGCTCCTCAGGGTATCTGAGAAGACCCAGAGGATTTACTTCAGGATGTTCTTAAATAATAAATTGTCAGACATAGAAAAAGTAAATCAATTGAAGTAACACACACACACACACACACACACACACACACTCACTCACAAAACACCACAGCCACAAAGCTGAGGCTTCCAATATTCCTTGAAAAAGCATCAGGTGGTGACAGACACAGATCACCTCTTTGTTGCCATCGCAGGAAATGACAAGGGATCCATGAGCAACAGACAAGTGTCTCCCCTCTGAGTGAATACGGATTGCAAATGGAAGCAAATTATTATAAAATTCCCAAGCCTTACGCACTGGAGATTTGTGACTCTCATTCAAATCTGAATAAGACAATTCAGATGTTAAATTAACTACATAAAGCCATGCTCACTGGTTGAGATTGGACCTAAGAACCAGGAGGTCATGGTTAGATTCCTAGTCAGGGCATGTGGCCAGGTTACATGTTTGATCCCCAGTGAGGGGCATGCAGGAAGCAGATGATCAATGACTGTCTCTCCTCCGTGATTTTTCTTTCTCTTTCTCCTTCTCCTCGCCTGAGAGATCAATAGAAATGTCCTTAATACACACACACACACACACACACACACACACACACAGGCAAACACACAGACACACACAAATAAAGCAACAAGCCAATAAATCATAACTTAACCATCCACACACCATCAGCTCACCCCTCACCCAGATCAGGGTTCCCCTCTTCCCACTCTTATGTATTTCTGTCTATGGATCTGTCTGTCTCCCTGTTCCCTTTCTCTCCACTGCGGTCCTTACCTGTGTCCTCCTTCCTCTCCCTGCTTTTACTCCCCTTTTCATTTTTAAAAATATATATTTTATTGATGTAGAGAGGAAAGGAGAGGGAGAGAGAGATAGAAACATCAATGATGAGCGAGAATCATTGATCGGCTGCCGACTGGGGACCTCGCCCTCAACCCAGGCATGTGCCCTTGACCGGAATCACACCTGGGACCCCTTCAGTGCACAGGCGGATGCTCTATCCACTGAGCCAAACAAGCTAGGGCCGCCCCTTCTCTCTCTGTCTGTCCCTAAACCTGGACCATGAGACTCCCAAAGCCCATTTCCTCTCCTGGTCTCTCTGCTCCCATCTCCACACACGTCTGCGTCTTTCCCTCCCCGCGCCCGCGTCCCCGCTGCTGCCAGTTGGAAACTGTGCCCCCCTGGCACTCAGACCTGATTAATGGGGGGCCCAGGAGGGCGGGCTCAGACCCCCAGGCCGGGGCCATCCGGGCTCTTTGGGCGGGAAGCGCCGGGCGGGGGAGGGCAAAGGGCGGGAACCACTGACCAGACCTCCAGCCCCGCGGGGGCCCCCGGCGGCCCCGGGGACGGTTTTCGGCGGGAAAACCACGCGGCGGGCGGGCCCACAGCCACAGGCGGACAGACCGCGGGCCGGGCCTCAGTTTCCCTCAGAGGAACGCGGCGCCTCCACTGCGCAGCCCCCGGGACGCGCACTCACCGCTGGGAGGGGCTCCGGGCGGGGCTCCCACACGGACTTCAGCGCCCGCAGCGCCCTCAGCCCGCCCTGCGGGGAGGGGCCGGGAGCAGCGGCTTTAAAGCTCAGACACCGCCTCAGGGAGCCGCCACCGGCCCCTCCGCAGCCGCTTCCGGCTGCCAGGACTGCGCGTGCGCCTCCCTGCGGGGGCGGGGCCTGAGCGGAGCGGCTCTGCGGTGGGGGCGGGGCCGGGGCCAGAGGGCGGGGCGGGGCGGAGCCAGGGGGCGGCCTGGGCCCCGCCCCTCCTCCCACAGGGACAGCCCTTCCTGGGGGAGTTCCCGTCATTGTTGGGGTTTGGCTGGTGGCGCGGCTGTGACAGGATTCACAAGGAGAGAAGAGACAGGAGCAGAGAGGGCGGGGATTTTGCTTCTTTAAAGGGAGGAGAGGGCCAGTACCTCCTTAATGGAACAACCATAGGGTTTTATAGAACAAATGGCAGCTGTGGCAAAAGCCTAAAGAGGGGAGGAGGAGCCGAAAACCGGTTTGGTTCAGTGGATAGAGCGTTGGCCTGTGGACTTAAGGGTCTCAGGTTCGATTCTGGTCAAGGGCATGTACCTTGGTTGTGGGCAGATCCCCAGTGGGGGAGTAGGGAGTGTGCAAGAGGCAGCCGATCAATGTTTCTCTCTCATCGATGTTTCTAACTCTCTCCCTCTCTCTTCCTCTCTGTGAAAAATCAATAAAATATATTAAAAAAAAAAAAAAAAAAAAAAAAAAAAAAAAGAGAGGAAGAATCTGGAATTCACACAGAAGTTTCCAGATCCCAGGGGCTGTGCTCAGAGCTCCTGGCTGGCCTGCCCTTCAGCTGCACATTTCCAGGGAGGTGTCTTTCCCAGGATCTTCACAGGCCGGTTACACATTCTCACAGGGAAGTTACAGTGAACTGAAAAGGCTGGCAGATTGGGTTTGAAACCAGAAACTTTCTGCCTCCAATTTGCCTTCAATCCTCAGTGAGGAAGAGGTGGGAGGGGGAGGGCAGCCTGCTCTCTCAGCCCCTCCCTGTCTCCCCATCTGAATGGAGAGGCAGCTTGAGTTAGGGAAGCAGGTGGATGGGGGTGTCAGAGACAGACCCAGCTATCATTCATGGTTAGCCACCTGAGAAGGTCCCATCCAACACAGAGGGAAACACGTTAATTTACATATTTTTCAAGGAATAAAAATTCCCTAATTGTAAGTTGTAATCTTCGAAGTCTTTGTGTTCTGGTAATGCATTTTTAAATGAATATTTTTACTTCAATAGTCCCTATAACCCAGTTAATGGGACATTTACACTGCCTCACCAGACTATTATGATTTCTGAACACATAATAATCTCACCACTCAGTGTATATCCTATATAATAAAAGGATAATATGCAAATTGTCCCCCGGATCAGGAGTTCTACCAGCAGGCAAGCCAGCCAACCGCCCTTGTCCACACCCCATGCTCAGGATGGCCAGACCCCACCCATCCAGGAATTCAATAAATATATATTTACTGCGTGGCCAGAGATCATGATACTCTGGCCACTCAGAGTATATTAATGGAGAACGTCTCCTGTCAGTTTTCCTTATATTTGGAAAACAATACAATTTTTTTTAAAGTTTCTTTAAATTGACTTTACAGAGAGGAAGGGAAAGGGATAGAGAGTTAGCAACATCAATGAGAGAGAAACATCAATCAGCTACCTCCTGAACACCTCCTACCTAGGATGTGCCCGCAACCAAGGTACATGCCCTTGCTTGGAATCAAACCTGGGACCTTTCAGTCTGCAGGGCAATGCTCTAGCATGCCGCCCCAGCCTCTCCCTCGTCCCCAGGCTGTGAGGGAAGCCCGCGCAAGGCAGGGGGAGGGAGAGCAAGCAGTGCAGGAGGAGGCAGCCTGAGGGAGCAAGCACCCAAGCGCCTGTGGCCTGAGCGGAAACCGCTGTCCACCCCCTTCGCCTTCCCTGCTCTCCCCCTCCCAGCTCCACCACCACCACCATCACCACCACACACACACACACATACACCACACACACACACACACACACCACACACACACCCTCCCCACACACACACACCCCTCCCCACACACACACACCCCCACCCCCCCCCACACACACACCCCACACACAACACACACACCACACACACCCCACCCCTCCCACACACACCACACACACCCCACACATACACACACCACACACCCTCCCCACACACCCTCCCCACACACACCCCCCTCCCCCCACACACACACCCCTCCCCCCCCACACACACACCCACACACACACACCCCACACACAACACACACACCACACACACACCCCCCACACACACACACCACACACACCCCACACCCCACACACACACCCTCCCCCACACACACACACCCCACACCCCCCACACACACCCCCCACACACACACACACACCCCACACACACCACACACACACCCCAACCCTCCCCCCCACACACACACCCCCACACACACACACCCCACACACACCACACAGACCCCACACATACACCCCCCCACACACACACCCTCCCCCCCACACACACACCCCACACACCACACACACACACACACCCCACACACACACCCCACACACACACACCACACACACCCTCCCCACACACACACACACCCCACACCCACCACACACACACCCTCCCCCCCACACACCACACACACACCCCCACACACACATACCCCACACACACACCACACACACCCTCCCCCCACACACACACACCCCCCACACACACCCCCCACACACACCCCCCACACACACACCACACACACACCACACACACCCTCCCCCACACACACACCCCACACCCCCACACACACACCCCCCCCACACACACACACCCCCCACACACACACACCCCACACACACCCTCCCCCCCACACACACACCACACACACCCCACACATACACACACACCTCCACACACCCCCCACACCCCAAACATACAGACACACACACACACACACACAGCACACACACCCTCCCCACACACACACACACCACACACACCCTCCCCCCACACCCCCCCCCCACACACACACCACACACACACCCCCACACACACACCACACACACCCTCCCCCCCCCCCCCCCCACACACAGGCGGAGCAGCACACTGTCGGCACTGGCGGTCAAAGTCAGTAAAAGGAGCTCAACTCCAACCACAACAGGGCCAAGGAGACCTCAGAAAAAGAACAGCAAGAAGCGATTGAACATGTTGATGAAGTACAAAATGAAACAGACAAGACTTCATGGACAAGCCAGTGAGGAGATTTTTGAAAGTAGAACAGAAACATAACAAACTCCGCCAACCATTTTTTCAGAAGAGGTCAGAATTGATCGCCAAAATCCCAAATATTTGGGGTAACAACATTTGCCAACCATCCACCAGTGTCTGCACTGCTTGGGGAAGAGGATGAAGAGGCGCTGCATTATTTGACAAGAGTTGAAGTGAAAGAACTTGAAGATATTAAATCAGGTTACAGAATAGACTTTTTTTTTTTATTTTAATGAAAATCCTTCCTTCGAAAATAAAGTTCTCTCCAAAGAGTTTCATCTGAATGAGAGTGGTGATCCATCTTCAAAGTCCACTGAAATCCAATGGAAATCCGGAAAGGACTTGAAGAGACGTTCAAGTCAAACACAGAATGAAGCCAGCAGGAAGAGACAGCATGAGGAACCCGGCAGCTCCTTCACCTGGCTTACTGACCATTCTGCTGCAGGTGCACGTGTTAGAAGTCATCAGAGATGACATTTGGGCTGAGACCAGTTTGGCTCAGTGGATAGAGCGTCGGCTTGGGGACTGAAGGGTCCCGGGTTCGATTCCAGTCAAGGGCATGTACCTTGGTTGCGGGCATATCCCCGGTAGGGGCTGTGCAAGAAGCAGCTGATCAATGACTCTCTCTCTCATCGATGTTTCTGGCTTTCTATCTCTCTCCCTTCCTCTCTGTACAAAAATCAATAAAATATATTTTTTTTTAAAAAAGATGACATTTGGCCAAATCCTTTACAGTGCAACTTGGTTCCTGACATGGATGATGAAGAAGGGGAAGGAGAAGATGATGATGATGAAGAAGAGGAAGGGTTGGAAGATATTGATGAAGAAGGGGATGAGGAGGAAGGTGAAGATGATGATGAGGGGGAAGGAGAGGAAGATGAAGGAGAAGAGGACTAATGAACACTGATGGATTCCAACCCTTTTTAAATTTCTCCAGTCCCTGGGAGGAAGTTGCAGTCTTTTTTTCCTATTTCTCCCCCACCCCCCTCCACCCCTTGTGCTCAGTCACCCTGTTTGTGAGGTCTCTTTTTCTCTCCTTTGCACCATGGTTCTCACCTTATTTGGGGGGGATGTACCTTGAGCAGAATACAGTGGGAAAAGAATCTTTGCCCCTTTCTGTTCCAAATTCATTTTATTCATTTTAAAAATATATATATTTTATTGATTTTTTTACAGAGAAGAAGAGAGAGGGATAGAGTTAGAAACATCGATGAGAGAATCATCGATCAGCTGCCTCTTGCACACCTCCTACTGGGGATGTGCCCGCAACCAAGGTACATGCCCTTGACCGGAATTGAACCTGGGACCTTTCAGTCCACAGACCGAGGCTCTATCCACTGAGCCAAACCGGTTTCAGCCCAAATTCATTTTTATCCCTTCCTGTCTCAAGAAAAACTTAATGGAATCACCACCACCATGCTCTGTGGGGAAAAAGAAAAACCTTCTGGTCCCTTAGCTTTGCTGGGAGCTGGAGGTTGCTAGGCCCCTGTGTAGTAGTGCATAGAATTCTAGCTTTTTTTCCTCCTTTCTCTGTATATTGGGCTCAGAGTTTACACTGTGTCTCTATGTGAATATGGACAGTTAGCATTTACCAACATGTATCTGTCTACTTTCTCTTGTTTAAAAAAAGAAAAAAAAAGGGGGGGGGTGTTATATCGATAGAAGGTGAGCAAAGGGTGGGGTTGAGATGTTTGGGTGGGTTAAGTGGGCATTTTGACAACATAGCTTCTCCTTTAGCATGTTTAATTGTGATGTTTAACTGACATCCATGCAGTCTAAGATGACATATTTAAAATAAAATTCTCTCCTAATGATGACTTGAGCCCTGCCACTCGATGGTAGAATCAGCAAAACCTGTAGGATCTTATTCGGAATTGACATTTCTCTATTGTAATTTTGTTCCTGTTTATTTTTAAATTTTCTTTTTGTTTCACTGGAATGAAAAGATGCTCAGTTTTAAACGTTAAAAGTGTACAAGTTGCTTTGTTACAATAAAACTAAATGTGTACACACACACACACACAGAGTATGTACACCCGAAACTGGTTTGCCTCAGTAGATAGAGCTTCAACCTGCTGACTGAAAGGTCCCAGGTTCGATTCTGGTCAAGGGCATGTACCTTGGTTGTGGGCACATCCCCAGATGAGTCCTGGTCACAAAATATCAGGAGATAGATATACAAATGAATGCCCCATGGGAATGTCAGAAAGTAGAGTAGAAGAATATTGAACATCTTGTCTCTGCAATGATTTTGTCAGTCCTTTGGGTGGCACATGCATAGGAACTGATGTTTACCACCTTGTACAAATTCAGCACTGGATACTGGAAAAGTAAAAAAAATGTGGTTTCATTTGTCTCCACTATCCTGCTGTCCCTGGAACTTGCAGTGATGGCTTGGAAAACACTGCAGGGACAGCTAATGCCAAAAGACATACCTCTGGTCAGGCCATAAATATACAAAATAACTTTGCAACCAAAATAATAAGAGGGTTGGTCTCTGGGGTTCCTCTACAAAGAATGACCAACATTAGGCTACAATCAAGAAAGTAAGAATAGCCGAAACTGGTTTGGCTCAGTGGATACAGCATTGGCCTGTGGAATGAAGAGTCCCAGGTTCGATTCCAGTCAAGGGCATGTACCTTGGTTGCAGGCACATCCCCAGTATGGGGCATGCAGGAGGCAGCTGATGGATGTTTCTCTCTCAAGGATGTTTCTAGCTTTCTATCCCTCTCCCCTTCCTCTCTGTAAAAAATCAATATATTTTTTAAAAATAAAATAAAGTATGCCTCATAATTTGTAAGACCTAATTTCATCATTTTAAATGATAAACTATGGTTAAATCTTTGGATGAAAACTTTGTATTATTGCCCTTTCTCTTTAGAATGATTCTGAAAAAGTTAAGATTAGACCTCAAATTAAAGGCTTTCTCACATTCTTTACAGTGTAAGGTTTTCCACCACTATATACATTTTATTCAGTAAAATTTGAGCTGTGGGTAAAGGCTCTTGCACACGCTCTACAATTGTAAGGACTGTCTAGTATGAAGTCTCAGGTACAGTTAAAGGCTTTTCTACATTTTTCACATTCATAAGGCTTTCTGCCAGGATGAAATCTATGATGTTTTGTAAGTTCTCAGAGGTGTTAAAGGACTTACAACATTCCTCACATTTGAAAGTCTTCTCTCAAGTAAGAACTCTGCTGTAGCCCTGATCGGTTTGTCTTAGTGGATAGAACGTTGGCCTGTGGACTGAAGGGTCCCAGGTTTGATTCCGGTCAAGGTCATGTGCCTTTGTTGCGGGCGCATCTCCAGTGGGGAGTGTGCAGGAGGAAGCTGATCGATGTTTCTCTCATTGATGTTTCTAACTCTCTATCCCTCTCCTTTCCTGTCAGAAAATCAATAAAAAATACTTTAAAGAATAAATAACTCTGATGTACAGTAAAGCAGGAACACTGATGACTGCATTATATCTTCTACATGTATAAGGCTTCTGTACAGAATAAACTCTCTGATGCTTAGTAAGGAATGAGGAGCTGCCAAAGGATTTGCCGCATTCTCAATATTTATCTGGTGCAATGTTTCTCTGCAGTGTGAACTAGCTGATGATTAATAAGGGATAAAGACTGGATAAAGATTTTCCCAAATTATCTACATTCATGAGGCTTCCCTCCAGTGTGAACTCTGATGCTTAGTAAGGTCTGAGGAGCTGCTAAAGGTTTTGCCACACTATCTACATTTATTAGGTTTCTCTCCCGTGTGAACTCTCTGATCAAGGAATAACACAACACGGAAGATTTTGCCACATTCTCTACATTTATAAAGTTTTTCTCCAGTGTGACCTCTCAATTACATACTTGGGTCAAGTTTTTATATCTTTAAAGACACTTTAAGGCATAAATTCATTAGTTTTGTAAACGGAATATTTTGAACAAAAGTCCTTTGTCTTATATCATGAATACAGAATTTCTACCCCATTATAATCCCTAATATTTACTGAGACTGAAGATCCAACTACATGATTTTCCACATTCTTCTGTTTTTAAAAATTTTATTGATTTTTTTTTTTTACAGAGAGTAAGAGAGAGCTAGAAACATCGAGGAGAGAAAAACATGAATCAGACACAATGTATTCTCACATAGAGCTGGTATGTTGTACTAGTGTGAAAGTGTATCTATCTCCTCATGAACAAGTATGCCAAGCCGCAGGTACAAATCTGCAGAATTTAACTCTTATGAAACAGATAACTATAGGCGGTGGAGTCTCCATGAGCGTCACATGTCTTCTGGCCACATTTCCTCTCTTATACGATCTAGAGGGGATACCATGGGACAACTACATCCATGCCAATAGAGAATCAGCAAATGCCTCCACACAGCCTATTGAATGGGGACCAAATGTAGAGTTAGATGATATGGCGGCAAAAAGAGTCGTCAAGATTGCACTGGCTATGACGTTCTACCTTGTCAAAAGACCTCAAAAAAACCCTATGCAAACGATCAATAGAAGATTCAATGCACTCCATGTGATCCTGTTCCCTGGGATTCAGGCGCCAACCATTGATCTAGACCTAGCCTTGGACCTTCGTGAGCCCGCTGAATGGTTGGGCTCTGAAGAACTCGATGTGAAAATCTTGAACAAACTCTTATTTATCGATGACCAAGATCTTCCTGGGCTTACCTCAAGAGCCTTTGTTATTCAACTCAAGCTATTTTCATCATTTGCAGAAATGACTTCTTATTCGATAATCAGATCTCTTATCAATGATGGATTCTCAAGTGTGATGATTATTCAACAGGTGTCTGCTGATGCTGCAAGGTTTGTTAAGCTTGAAAAGAAGCTTATTGAACAACATACTGAGAAGAAGTTTCAATACTTGAAAATTCTTAAGCTTGAGGGCCATAACTTACTTACTCCACAGTCATTTCCAATTCTCTTCAGGGCTGCTCTGTTGTTTAAAAGAAAGAATGAAGGAACATTTAGGGACTACAGAACCACAAAAGAGCTCAATGCAGAGGTCTCCAAGCTGGAGATTGAGGAGGCACTCCGGGAGTCACAATTCAAAAAGATAAAGCTGGCACAACTCGACTATGAGAGCCTAAGAGCCATCTACGGAATGACCAATGCGGAGATTGATGCAGTTGTAGGCTCAGATGAGAAAAGCAAAAGAGTCAAGTCACGAGCAACTCACTGCAGTTTCAAGGCTTCTTGAAAGGCTCGCATCGGGAATGGATCGTTCTGCATTAAGAGACCAGACCTCATCACAGTAAAGTTCAGCTATTTGAATCATCAGTTATCTACCTCATCTGATATTCACTTCAGAAAAACATGGTAGGCCGAGACTGGTTTGGCTCAATGGATAGAGCGTCGGCTTGGTGACTGAAAGGTCCTGGGTTTGATTCCGTTCAAGGGCATGTACCTTGGTTGCCGGCATATCCCCAGTAGGGGGTGTACAAGAGGCAGCTGATTGATGATTCTCTCTCATCGATGTTTCTAACTCTCTATCTCTCTCCCTTCCTCTCTGTACAAAATCAATAAAATGTATTTAAAAAACAAACAAACCAAAAAAAAACATGGTAGTTGACACAATGGCCGACAACCAAGCACCCAGATCCACAGGGATGCGCAGGGAGAAGAGAACGTGCACACAAGAGAAGAAGGCACCCACCAAACGAAGAAAAACAACACAAGTCGCAGAATTTAGAGGTGTTGAAATATGCACTCCAAGTGAAACATTTTCAGAATCGCCTTGAGAAAGTCCGACGCCATCGCAGATCTCTGGTTCTGAAGCTGAGAATGCCGAGCTTGTCAGAGAAATAACCCACACACAAATAGCGGAGGAGACATCAAAGAAGCAGAAGCCACCACCAATGGGAATGGATATTCTATCGAGGATGTTGGCTACAATGGAGGAGATCTGAGATCATCTTTCGGTCCTTTCAGTATTATCTGAACAAATGAATTGAAAAAGATAATGCAAGATGTTCAAATCGAGGTCACAAATGTTTTTCAAGACTTGTTGGAGCAAAGATTAGTACTGATGTAGTTGACCTTTGGCCAGCACTCAATCCACAGCTACGCTCACTTTCCCAAACTCAACAGCAATTAACCTCTGAGAGAGAGTAGGACTAATCGGATGCGCAGTACGCAGACTTTTTCTGAAAAGTACAATCAATAAAGTAGAAGAATCTGAATGATAATATAAGAAGAAAAAAACATAGATCAGATGTCTCCTGCACTGGGAATGTGCCCGCAACCAAGGTACGTGCCTTTGACCAAAATAGAACCCTTCCATCTGCAGGCCGACACTCTATCCACTGAGCCAAACCAGTGTCGGCACATTCTTCAGTTTTAAGGTTTCCCTCTAGAATGTATTCCATTATATGGAATAAAGTATGCGTATTGATGAAAGGTTTTAGGATAATATTTACATTTGTATCGTTTCTCTCCAGTATGAATTTTGCTTTCAACTAAGTTTTGCATACTGAATAAGCTTTCATACATGCTTTTTATTTGCTGGGCTTCTATCCAGTAATAATAACAAACAGATGTTGTAGAAGATATAAATGAGGACATAAGTCTTATAATTAATAAGGCCTAATTTTATCATTCTCAATGAAGATTAAATCTATGGTTAAGTCTTTGGAAAAATACTTTTTTGTTTCTCCTTAGAATGATTCTTTTTTTAAAAAAATGTATTTTATTGATTTTTTTACAGAGAGAAAGGGAAAGGGATAGAGAGCCAAAAACATCGATGAGAGAGAATCATCGACCAGCTGCCTCCTGCACAATCCCCACAGAAGATGTGCTCGCAACCAATGTACATGCCCTTGACCAGGATCGAACCCAGGACCTTTCAGTCCACAGGTCAATGCTCTATCCACTGAGCCAAACCAGTTTGGGCAGAATGATTCTTTTTTTTTTTTTTTTAAACCATATTTTATTGATTTTTTTACAGAGAGAAAAGGAGAGATATAGAGCTAGAAACATGGATGAGAAACATCGACCAACTGCCTCATGCACAAGCCCTACCGGGGATGGGCCCGCAATCAATGTACATGCCCTTGACCGGGATCGAACCTAGGACCTTTCAGTCCACAGGCCGACGCTCTATCCACTTAGCAAAACTGGTTTTGGCTAGAATGATTTTTTTTTTTTTAAATGTGGGTGTTTTGAGTCCCAGTTCTTTTTTTTCTTTTTTTAAAAATATATTTTATTGATTTTTTACAGGGAGGAAGAGAGAGGGATAGAGAGTTAGAAACATCGATGAGAGAGAATCATCGATCAGCTGCCTCTTGCACACCCCCTACTGGGGACGTGCCCGCAACCAAGGTACATGCCCTTGACCGGAATCGAACCTGGGACCTTGCAGTCCGCAGGCCGATGCTCTATCCACTGAGCCAAACCGGTTTTGGCTAGAATGATTCTTAAAATGTGAACTAAGTTTGACCACACATTAAAGTCTTCCTCACATTTTCTACAGGCTTTTCTTCACTATAAAATCTCTGATGTTCAGGAAACTTTGATCTGAGGGTAAATGCTATAGCCCAGTGGTCTGCAAACTCATTAGTCAACAGAGCCAAATATCAACGGTATGATTGAAATTTATTTTGAGCCAAAATTTTTAAACTTCTTCTAATGCCACTTTTTCAAAATAGTCTCAACCAAGCCGTAGTATTTTGTGAAACAGCCACACTCAAAGCGCCAAAGAACTGCATGTGGCTTGTGAGCTACAGTTTGCCGACCATGGCTCTAGCCCATTCCCTAGTTTTGTAAGGTCTCTCTTTAGTATGAAGACTGTCAAGTACAGTAATACATGAATAGCATGGAAAGGCTTTTTTATATTTTACAAATTAATTTGGCTTTTTCCCAGAATAAATTCTGTGATATTCACTAAGTTCTCCCTGGTAAACACTTCTAATACTCCTCACATCTGCTACTCCTCACATCAGTAAGACTTCTCTCAAGTATGAACTCTTTGATGATAAGTAAGAGATGAAGAATGGCTAAAGGCTTTGCCACATTCCCTACATTTATAAGGCTTCTCTCCAGTATGAACTCTCTGATGTCGATTAAGCTTTGTGGACTCAGGGAATGCTTTGCCACATTCTCTACATTTATAAGGCTTCTCTCCGGTGTGAATTCGCTGATGATAATTAAGGGATGATGTTTTACTGAATGCTTTGCCACATTCCCTACATTTATAAGGCTTCTCTCCAGTATGAACTCTCTGATGTCGATTAAGCTTTGTGGACTCAGGGAATGCTTTGCCACATTCTCTACATTTATAAGGCTTCTCTCCGGTGTGAATTCGCTGATGATAATTAAGGGATGATGTTTTACTGAATGCTTTGCCACATTCCCTACATTTATAAGGCTTCTCTCCAGTATGAACTCTCTGATGTCGATTAAGCTTTGTGGACTCAGGGAATGCTTTGCCACATTCTCTACATTTATAAGGCTTCTCTCCGGTGTGAATTCGCTGATGATAATTAAGGGATGATGTTTTACTGAATGCTTTGCCACATTCCCTACATTTATAAGGCTTCTCTCCAGTATGAACTCTTTGATGGGTAGTAAGGTTGGCGGAGCTACCAAAGGCTTTGCCACATTCTCTACATTTATAAGGCTTCTCTCCGGTGTGAATTCGCTGATGACAAGTAAGTTGTGAGGGCCTACTAAAAGCTTTGCCACATTTTCCACATTTATAAGACTTCTCTCCAGAATGAATTCGCTGATGTTCATGAAGGGAGAAGGAACAGCTAAAGACGTTGCCATATTCTCTACATTTATAAGGCTTCTCTCCAGTATGAACTCTCTGATGTCGATTAAGCTTTGTGGACTCACGGAATGCTTTGCCACATTCTCTACATTTATAAGGTTTATCTCCAGTGTGAACGCTCTGATGCTTTTTAAGGGATTTGGACTGGCAAAAGGCTTTGCCACATTCTCTACATGTATATGGCTTCTCTCCAGTATGAACTTTCTGATGCCTAGTAAGGACTGAAGAGCTGCCAAAGGCTTTGCCACATTCTCTACATTTATAAGGCTTCTCTCCAGTATGAACTCTCTGATGTCGATTAAGCTTTGTGGACTCACGGAATGCTTTGCCACATTCTCTACATTTATAAGGTTTATCTCCACTGTGAACGCTCTGATGCTTTTTAAGGGATGAGGACTGGCAAAAGGCTTTGCCACATTCTCTACATGTATATGGCTTCTCTCCAGTATGAACTTTCTGATGCCTAGTAAGGACTGAAGAGCTGCCAAAGGCTTTGCCACATTCTCTACATTTATAAGGCTTCTCTCCGGTGTGAATTTGCTGATGATAATTAAGGGATGATGTTTTACTGAATGCTTTGCCACATTCCCTACATTTATAAGGCTTCTCTCCAGTATGAACTCTTTGATGGGTAGTAAGGTGGGAGGAGCTACCAAAGGCTTTGCCACATTCTCTACATTTATACGGCTTCTCTCCAGTGTGAATTCTCTGATGGTAATTAAGGGATGATGTTTTACTGAATGCTTTGCCACATTCCCTACATTTATAAGGCTTCTCTCCAGTATGAACTCTTTGATGGGTAGTAAGGTGGGAGGAGCTACCAAAGGCTTTGCCACATTCTCTACATTTATACGGCTTCTCTCCAGTGTGAATTCTCTGATGATAATTAAGGGATGATGTTTTACTGAATGCTTTGCCACATTCCCTACATTTATAAGGCTTCTCTCCAATGTGAATTCTCTGATGATAAGTAAGGAATGAGGAATTCCTAAAGGCTTTGCCACACTTTTCACATTTATATGGCTTCTCTCCTGTATGAACTCCCAGATGGTAAGTAAGGTGTGAAGACTGGCTAAAGGCTTTACCACATGCGCTACATTTGTAAGGCTTTTCTCCAGTATGAATTCTCTGATGACAATTAAGGGATGGTGCAGAAATGAATCCTTTGCCACATTCACTACATTTATAAAGCTTCTCTCCGGTGTGAGTTCTCTCATGATAAGTAAGGTTTGCGGACCATCTAAAGGCTTTGCCACATTCTCTACATTTATAAGGCTTATCTCCAGTATGAACTCTCTGATGCTTAATAAGGACTGAAGAGCTGCCAAAGGCTTTGCCACATTCTGTACATTTATAAGGCTTTTCTCTAGTATAAGTTCTATGATTTACAGTGCAACCAGAGAGCCAATTACATATTTGGCCAGAATTTTTACATGTATAAGGTTTTCCTCCACTATGGATTTTTTTCATTTTATTTAGATTGAATACTTGACTAAAGATTCTACCACAAGGATCCCAAATGTAAGCCTCCTCCCCAGTATGAATATTCTCTTGTTCATTATAACTTGAAGATTGTTGAAAAGACTGGACACATTTACTTCCTTTGTGTGTCTTCTCCACAATAGGAATAACCTGATGTATGTTGTGATTGGACATTTGGTCAAAGACTTTGCCACTTTTATAATGGTCTTCTGCAAGCTCACTTGTCCGATGATTAAGATATAACTCTTGCTTAAAATGTTTCCAATGTTTAATCCATTGATAACTGCTACCTTCTTTATGTGTACTCTGGTAATAATGGGAGAAAGAAAGACCTGTAGTGAGATTTATAATTTCATTAAACATGTACACTCATTCCATATGGACCATTTTGTGATACTCATTAAACCAAGATGGCTGTGTAAAAAAAGCTTTCCTAATTTATTGAAATTACAGATAAAAAAATAAATACAAAACATTGTCAGAGGAAGAAGAATAAATCCTTGTATAAAAGATTGCCAAATTGCCCAGCCAACATGATTAAGTGATTGAGCTTCGAAAGATAAACATGGTCATGGTTCCATGATTAGTAAGGGTTAATGATCTGACTGCAGGATCAGTCCCCAGTGGGAGGCATGCAGAGGAGGCAGCCAATGATTCTCTCTCATCATTGATGTTTTCCTCTCCCTGTTTCTCTCTCTCACTCTCTGAAATAAATAAAAAAAAATATTTTAATTTAAGGAATCATAAAAGATTGCCCAATTGTGCACATTTTAACTTTATAGGTATGTTATAAATCTATACATCTTAGATATGATTGCATGAAAGTTTAATTCCACCCTACATTTTAAATAATTCAAATAAATATTTACACTAGAGAATATGTGAATTCCTAGCTTTTGTAGATTTCCTTTCCAAGAATGCTAAACAATAAAAAGTTGTTGTCAATCTTCATGTATAGAAACACACTGATCTGCCAATGTTACTCATTTTAAACTGGAAAAATCCCAAATGCATAATACACCTGACTTCTTAAGGTAACAAGAATTTGACTATAAGTGTTCCAGATTAGTTCTGTTTCAATTAATATCCTCCCTTCTTATCATATTCTTCCTCAAATTCCAAGGCTTTCATTAAGTGTACATTATGAAGGCAACACCTTTTTACATCTCACCAGTATTATTTCAGGGAATAAATCTTGTATTTCAGGCTTTGGCATAAGGATCTGGTTATCTTTAGATGACATAGCTGAAAAAAAAAAACAAAACACACACACACACACACACACACACACACAAGTTTTTAAGTTTTGACAATCATGTCAGTGAACTTTGAAGTTAACAGCACATATTCATCAAATTACATTTTTTTAAAAAATATATTTTATTGATTTTGTACAGAGAGGAAGGGAGAGATAGAAAGTTAGAAAAATTGATGAGAGAGAGAGAGTCATCGATCAGCTGCCTCTTGCACACCCCCTACTGGGCATATGCCCGCAACCAAGGTACATGCCCTTGACTGGAATCGAACCCAGGACCCTTCAGTCCCCAAGCCGACGCTCTATCCATTGAGCCAAACCGGTCCCGGCCAAATTACATTTTTTAATACTCCAAGAGCATGAAAAAAATTCAATCAAAGCTCAAGATAGGTACAATGAGGAAAACTCACATCAAAGAGGGGCAATAAGTTCCTTATATTTTCCAATAATATCTGATTAAAACCCCTGGCACACAATGGCAATATTACAAAAACACTCCCAATGTCCAGTTACTTCACTGGAGAGAGAGCGATGAGGGAAGTGCATATTCAATGTCCTCCCTATTTTGAAACTTCTTGAACAACAAGAAGTGCGAACACAGATTGAGAACAGAATGGCAGTATATGATGAGAGTCCTGTAGTGGCTGCTACAAGGAAACAATGAGAAATTGAGAACCACAAACAGTGGTAATGAAGATGTATATCAAGACTAAAAAGATACCAAAACCGGTTTGGCTCAGTGGACAGAGTGTCAACGTGCGGACTGAAAGTTCCCGGTTCAATTCTGGTCAATAGTATGCACATAGGTTGCAGGCCCATCCACATAAGGAGGTGTGCAGGAGGCAGCTGATCGATGTTTCTCTCTCACTGATGTTTCTAACTCTCTCTCCCTCTCCCTTCCTCTCTGTTAAAAAAAAAAAAAAAAAAAAAAATCAATAAAATATATTAAAAAAATAAAAATACTAGCCGAAGCCGGTTTGGCTCAGTGATAGAGTGGCAGTCTGCGGACTGAAAGGTCCCAGGTTCGATTCCGGTCAAGGGCATGTACCTTGGTTGCAGGCACATCCCTGGTATGGGGTGTGAAAAGGCAGCTGGTCGATGTTTCTCTCTCATCGACGTTTCTAGCTCTCTAACGAGACCATCTTAACTGGGAAATTAAACAGACAACCGAACCAAGAATACAATAGTGAAAACTGTTGATAGAAAGTAGAATTGATTCCACAGATGGCTATTATTTGTCTCCTCTTATAGAAAAAAATGTTCAAAAGACTGCTTGTTTACAATTCTGAAATCTCTACAAAATATAAGTCATGCATAGAAACAGAAAAAGTGAATCATCAAAAATACAAAATAAAAGAAATCAAATGAGCCGAAGCCAGTTTGGCTCAGTGGTAGAGCGTCAGTCTGGGGACTGAAGGGTCCCGGGTTCGATTCTGGTCAAGGGCATGTACATTGGTTGTTGGCACATCCCCAGTGGGCGGTGTCCAAGAGGCGGCTGGTGGATGTTTCTCTCGTCAACGTTTCTAGCTCTCTCTCCCTTCCTCTCTGTAAAATATCAATAAAATATATTAAAAAAATATAAAATAAAATAATGGAACTAAATATCTTAAAGCCAAAAAGGTGGGGAAAAAATAAAAACTCCATAATATCACCAAAAATATTATATAACCAAAGTAAAAATACGATAAAATAGTACTTTATAAACAACACATCAAAAGGTGAAATTAAAAAACATAATAGCCAAATTAAAAAATACAGTAGAGGGATCCAAGATGGCTGTGCCCAAGTAAACACCTAGCCGGAGCCGCACACAACAATTTCAAAAAAATACAACTAAAATATGAAATGGACATTACCCACAACTACAGGAAAGTCGACTGACTGGAAATTCTACGAGAAGCAAGGAGAAAACCAGAAGGAAGCGTAGAGGAGCTGGAAAAGCCCAAGGTACGGAGACACGCAGCATAGGCGGAGAGGACGGAGCCGGAGAGGAGGGAGGCCGAGTGCCTGGCTGGCATTCCCTAGAGAGAAGGAGATAAAACTCCGACTATGCTGGGCCACAGTTGTGACTGCTCTGAACCCCAGTTCTAGGCCAGACCCTGGGGACCCAGGCTCATCCATAGGGAGCTGGGCTGTAAGGCGGAACCCCGGGGAAGCGGTACCCCGGGGAAGCAGTGAAAGGAGGTCCCGGAGGCACTCACATTGCGCGCAGAGAAGGGATGGTCGGCTGTGCCGCGGGATTGCCCTGGCCGGAAGGAAACTGGGGCTCCAGTCTGCTCTGAACGCCACCTCCACTCCACTTCCAACTGAACTGAACCCCAATACCAGGCTCATTGGGGGAGAGCATAGACTGTTTGGCAGCAGGCGAAAATCGAGGGCACCTTTCTCTCAGAGGCGCTTTGCAGCGAGTACTGAAGGACGCTGAGACGCAGGAGCCGCATAGGGCGGGGCTGACGGAGGCCAAGGCTGTAGGCTCCACCCTAAATCCCGTCCCATCTGTAACTGCAAAATGTGACAACGAAATAGATCACAAACGAAAGAAATGGAGGACAAAAAGAGACTGGATATAGAGTTCAAAACTACGCTTATAAGGTTTTTCAAGAATTTCCTAGAAAAGATGAATAAGACGTATGAGGATATGAAAAGAGATCTACTAGAATTAATAAGGAGTCAACAAGAAATGATAAGGGATCAACAAGAAATAAAGAATACATTGACTGAAATAAAAAATATTATACAGAGTCCTAAAAACAGAATGGAAGACCGCAAGAATCAAGTCAAAGATTTGTAATATAAAGAGCCAGAAGATACTCCTCCACATAAGCTAGAAGGCAAGAGAATCCAGAAAATTGAAGATAATGTAAGAGACCTCTGGGACAACTTCAAGCAAACCAACATCAGAATTATGGGGGTCCCAGAACATGAAAGAGAGCAAGATATCAAAAACATACTGAAAGAAATAGTGACAGAAAACTTCCCCCACCTGGTGAAAGAATTAGACTTACAAGTCCAGGAAGCACACAGAACTCCAAACAAAAGGAATCCAAAGAGGACCACACCAAGACACATCATAATTAAAATTCCAAGAGCAAAAGACAAAGAGAGAATATTAAAAGCAGCAAGAGAAAAGAAGGTAGTTACCTATAAAGGAGCACCTATACGATTGTCAGCTGATTTCTCAACAGAAACCATGCAGGCCAGTCGGGAATGGCAAGAAATATTCAAGGTGATGAATAGTAAGAACCTACAGCCAAGGATAATCTATCCAGCAAAGCTATCACTCAGAATCGAAGGTCAGATAAAGAGCTTCACTAATAAAAAAAAGCTAAAGGGAGTTCTTTCAGAAGAGAAAGTAAATAAAGATAAAAATTATGAACAACAAATACATAACTATCAACAAGTGAATCTAAAAACCAAGGAAATTAAAAAAAAAAATCTGATGAACATATTAATTGTTGAATATAATAGAATCAGAGGTATGGAAGGGGAGTGAACTGACGATTCTTGGGGAAAAGGAGATAGGGGGATGTGGGAAGAGACTGAACATAAACTGTGCACCTATGGATGAGGACAATGGGGAGTGCTGAAAGGGCAGAGTGTGGGGTGGGAACCTGATGGAGGAGAGGAATGGTGGGGGTGAGGGGGAAGGAACATTTGTAATAATATGAACAATAAAAACTTATTTAAAAAAAAAATACAGTAGACTAAATAACAAAAGACATTTTCAACTTAGACCATCAAAGAATTTTCCATAAAATGGTGGCTCAGTGGTTGAGCTTCGATCTATGAACCAAGTGGTCAAACTTTGGTTCCATGGTAAGGCACAGGCCTGAGTTGAAGGCTAGACCCCCATCATGTAGGAGACAGCTGACCGATGATTCTCTCTATTCACTGGTATTTCTATCTCTTTTCTCTGAAAATAAAATAATCAAAGAACTTGTACATATTTCATCAAAATTTAAATAAAATCCAAAATAAAAAAAACAAAGAACTTATATTTCATAAAAAAAAAAAAATTCATTAAAATTTTGATTAAGAAAACACAACAAACATGTGGAAATATAAAGAGAATTTAAGAAATTCCTAAGACACTAACAAGTCGACCTCCAAGAAGATACCAAAAAGTATTAGATAGCTTATATAAAAAAATCATTTAAGATCCTGACAACTGGAGAAAGTGACATACAAATGCCTCCTGCAATGCCCCTACTGAGGATTAAGCCTGCATCCTAGTCATGTTCCCTTGATTGGAATAGAACCTGGGACCCTTCAGTCCACAGGCCCACATTCTATCCACTAAGCCTATCTGCCTAAGGCATATAGGAAAGTTTTTATGACATTTGATTTTATATTGTAGCACTGAATGGAAAGGTAATCAAAATAATCAAAAGGCATTACACACCAAATAAAAATAACTTCACATTAAAGCAAATTCTTAGTGCATTAAAAATACAAGCTGTGCCGAAACTAGTTTGGTTCAGTGGTAGAGCTTCGGTCTGCAGACTGAAGGGTCCCGGGTTTGATTCCGGTCAAGGGCATGTACCTTGGTTGCGGGCACATCCCTGGTAGGGGGTGTGCAGGAGGCAGCTGGTCGATGTTTCTCTATCATCGACGTTTCTAGCTCTCTATCTCTCTCCCTTCTTCTCTGTAAAAAATCAATAAAATATATTTTTAAAAAAAATACAAGCTGTGAAATGTGAAAAAAAAATTTCTACAAAGCAGATTACCTGATAAGTAGTTAATATTCCAAATATATGAACACCTTTTAAAAGTCAACATGAAAAAGGAAGTAGCACAACTTTAAAAATGTCCAAAGCTATATGGTTAACTACTTTACAAGATAGAAGGCAAGAACACACAATAGATAAAGACAGATTTTTCATCAAGTAGGGAGACAAAATGGAACAGATACATGCAAAAATAATAAAACTAGATCCCGTTCATAGGCCACGAACTAAAATGAACTCAGCGTGGAACTAAAATATAAGACCTGAAACCATGAAAACACTGTCAGCATTATCAATGAACTTTACCATCACTCTTAAAAAATACTGGTTTGCATATATCTTCCTAGGCATAACAAAAAAGTTAAAAAATAAAGAAATGAGACTACAAAAGAATAAGTTTGGCATAACAAAAGAAACTATAAAATAACAAAAACAACAGCCCAGCAATGTTACATCCTAAATAAAGATACAAATTATGTGAGGAATTCACACAGCTTAATACCAATGAGACAAACAACATTATTGAAAAATGGACAGAGGACCTGAATGGTCATTTCACAAACAGAACATAAAGATGCACAATAGACATATTAAATGAAGTTCAACTCATTTATCACCAGAGAAATGCAATGGACACCTCCATGAAATACCACCAAACACCTAACAGAATGCCAATCATCCATTAAAAAAAAAAAAAAGTAATACCAATGAAGTGGAGAAATGACAACATTCATGCAGCAAGATTATAAACACATTAGATGCTCAGTGCATAAAATTCTTGCACTGGGGGCCTGTGTCCTTCAGCCCAGTCTGCACCCTATCCAACCTGGGACCCCTTGGGGGGCTTTCTGACTACTGGTTTAGGCCCAATCCCTGTAAGACATCACCCTCACCAAGTCGGGTGTGCTGGTTCCCACACGCTCACCTACCTGCCTGCCTGATTGCCCCTAACCGTTTCTGCCTGCCAGCTTGATCGATGCCTAACTGTTCCCCTGTTGGCCTGACTGCCGCCTACTGCCCTCCCCTGCAGACCTGGTAACCCCCAAATGTGCTCCCTCCGTAGCCCTGTAACCCCCAACTGCCCTCCCCTGCTGACCCAGTTGTCCCTAACTGCCCTCCGCTGAAGGCCTTAGAGAGGTTAAAATAACATAGGAAACCAAGCCCTGTGGGTGGAGTATTAACTCGGGAAGGAAGTCACCCTCACCCAGGGAGGCCAGGTTGCTGCAGTTCTCCAACATCACATCCAGGTACAACTTCCGCTGAGCTGGGTCCAGGCACTCCCACTCCTCCTGAGAGAAGTCTATGGCCACATCCCCGAAGGACAACGGTCCCTGAAAGAAAAGACAGTTACCAGAGGTCACCAGAAGAGATCACCATGTCACCCAACATGAAAACAGTGTCAGGAGAAGAGGTTTGAACCTAGGGGAGTATCTTGAATTATTCAATGGATCACTTTTCCCCAGTGAACATTCTCTGATGTGTTTTCTAACACCGACACATGAGGATAACACATGCCCACAAATCCACGGTACAATTATGTTTCAGGAAAATAAACTTTAAAATTAAGGCATGCTAGCCTAGGACATGAAGGGTCCCAGATTTGATTCTAGTCAAGGGCACATGCCTGGGTTGCGGGCTGCGTCCTTCTGGGAGTATGCAGGAGGCAGTTGATCTTTGACTCTCATCATTGATGTTTCTATCTCTCTCTCTCTCATATCCCCTCTCTTTTCCTCTCTAAAAACAATTTTAAAATTTTGAAAAATATATTTCATTGATTTTTTACAGAGAGGAAGTAAGAGGGATAGAGAGTTAAAAACATCAATGAGAAACATCGATCAGCTACCTCCTGCACACCTCCTACTGGGAATGTGCCCGCAACCAAGGTACGTGCCCTCGAGCAGAATCGAACCTGGGACCCTTCAGTCTGCAGGCCGACACTCTATCCACTGAGCCAAAACAGTTAGGGCAATAACAATATATTTTTAAAGAATTAAATAATGTACACAGGAACCTGGATTTCTGAGTACCGTATTTCCATCACTCAGGGTAAGTGGTGTATATTTCTCAGCAAGAAATGCCATGCTGGTTGGAAATATATGGACTTCTTCTCAAGTGTAAAACAGACCACAAGGAAACGAACTTTTGTATAAATATAGATTGTGATCCAGGTTCTGAGATGGTACTTGTGATTCCACATATGTAACAGGCTCACTTTTTACTTGTGATTTCAATGTTTCTGATCCAGAGAAAGTGAAAACAGAGAAAAAATTTCATACAGAACTTTAAACTAAAAGGGTATGTTAATGCAATTCATTTCTCATGGAATAGCACATATAGGAACCATAATCCTAGTGGAAAAGTTACTATGAGTAATCTTTTTTTATTTTTAAATATATTTTATTGATTTTTTACAGAGAGGAAGGGAGAGAGATGGAGAGCTAGAAACGTCGATGAGAGAGAAACATCGACCAGCTGCCTCTTGCACACCCTCAAAGGGAATGTGCCCGCAACCAATGTACATGACTTTGACCGGAATCAAACCTGGGACCTTTCAGTCCGCAGACCGATGCTCTACCACTGAGCCAAACCGGTTTTGGCGACTATGAGTAATCTTAAAACAAGATTATTCTGCCTGGTCCAGCTGGTGTGGCTCAGAGTTGCCTGCTAACCCATGTACCAAAAGGTCACTGGTTTCATTCCAGATCTGGACATACAACCAGTATGAGGGTTCAATCCCCAATGTAGGTTGTATAGAAGGCAGCTTATCAATGATTCCCTCTCATCAGTGATGTTTCTCTCTCTCTCTACCTCTGTTTTTCTCTGAAATCCATAAAAATGTACTTTGGGGGAGGGGGAGAAAAAAATATCTGAAATAAAGTTAACAGTTTAGGCGCAGAGACACACATTTTACAACTATGAAATCGAGATGATTTATTGATTTTGTAAGTCTCATGGATGTATTTGTGTATGATCCACTTTGTGTTTTATGAAAATAATGAGAGAAACATAAAGATATAAAAACAAGTTAGATCTTTTGTTTCCTTTTATGGTTGTAAATCCTCACCTCAGGAGATTTTTTTCCATGGATTTTTGGGGAGGGGAAGGCAGGAAGGTTGAGGCATGAAAGGGAAAGGAGAGAAAGAGAGATAAAGAGATAGAGAGAGAGACACACATCAATGTGAGAGACAAAGACATATGTATTGGTTGCCTACCACAAGTACCTATAACTTACTTGCCCTGGACCAGGAATCAAATCTTCCACCATTGATCCACAACAGCTTGGTAAACTAATTTTTCTTATTAGCACATTTCTTTCAAAATTTTTGTGCATCATTTATTTATTTTTATTTTTAAATAACTCTTTATTGTTCATATTATTACAAATGTTCCTCATTTTTCCCCCCTCCATTGCTCCCCTCCACCAGGTTCCCACCCCACCCTCTGCCCTTTCCTCACTCCCCCCCCCACTGTCCTTATCCATAGGTGCACAGTTTATGTTCAGTCTCTTCCAGCACCCCCTACTCCCCTTTCCCCCCAAGAATTGTCAGTCCACTCCCCTTCCATACCTCTGATTCTTTTATATTCACCAGTTAATATTGTCCATCAGATTTTTTAATTCCCTTGGCAGTGATGCACTCAAGCTTTTTTTTATTTGTGAAGCTCTTTATCTGGCCTTTGATTCTGAGTGATAGCTTTGCTGGGTAGAGTATTTTGGGCTGTAGGTACTTACTATTCATCACCTTGAATATTTCTTGCCATTCCCATCTGGCCTGCATGGTTTCTGTTGAGAAATCAGCTGACAATCGTATAGATGCTCCTTTATAGGTAACTGCCTGCTTTGCTCTTGCTGCTTTTAATATTCTCTCTTTGTCTTTTGCTCTTGGAATTTTAATTATGATTTGTCTTGGTGTGGTCTTTTTTGGATCCCTTTTGTTTGGAGTTCTGTGTGCTTCCTGGACTTGTAAGTCTAATTCTTTCACCAGGTGGGGGAAGTTTTCTGTCACTATTTCTTTCAGTATGTTTTTGATATCTCGCTCTCTCTCATCTTCTGGGACCCCCATAATTCTGATGTTGGTTCGCTTGAAGTTGTCCCAGAGGTTTCTTACATTTTCTTCAACTTTCGGGATTCTCCTGTCTTCTTGTTTCTGGGGAGGAGTGTCCTCTGGTTTTGAACTCTATATCCAGTCACTTGTCCTCCATTTCTTTCATTTGTGATCTATTTCCTTGTCTCGGCATTTTCGCTGCTTCCCTGGGTCAGTAGGGTGGCTTTGTGTGCTAAGGTGTCCTATATGGTTCAGTGGGTCAGCCTCCAAGTAACCTGAGGTGGACACTCTTGGTGCACCCCTTTGTGTACTGTGTGTACAGCCTTATTGTAGTTAAATCTTGATTGTTGTTGTTATCTCTGGGAGGACCTGACCTCCAGGCCAATTGGCTGTGAGGATCAGCTGTGTCTATGCCGGGAGACAGCCTTATTTGACTAGACTTGGAAAATTGCAAAAGCCTCTGTGCTCAGATTGGATGGGGCGGAGTTTGAATGGAGCTTCCAGCCTTGGCTTCCCCTCAGCTCTGCCCTATGAGGTTCCCGACTCTCACTGTTCCTCAGTGTCCTTAGGTACTCGCTGCTTTGGTACTTGCTGCAAGCACCTGTGAGAGAAAGGTGCCCTCAAGTTACACCCGCTACCAGACAGTCTAGTCTCTCCCGCAATTAGTCTGGAACTGGGGTTCAGTGCAGCTGGAAGTAGGGTTCAGTGCAGTCTGGAGCTTTTGTCTCCTTCCCGCTAGGGCAATCCAGCGGCACAGTCAACAGTCCGTCCTCTGCGCGCAGCATGCACGTCTCCGGGACTCTGCCTTTCACGACTCCACTGAATTTCCGCCTTACAGCCTAGTTCCCTCTGTATGAGCCTGGGTCCCCAGGGTCTCACCCAGAACTGGGGTTCAGTACAGTTGGAACTGGGGTTCAGCACAGTCCGAGCTTTTTATCTCCTTCCCACTAGGGAACGCTGCCCCCTCCTCTCCAGCTCAGTCCTCTCCCACATGCACACCGTGTCTCTGTACCTTAGGCTTTTACAGCTCCTCTGATTTTCCTTCTGGTTTTCTCATTCCATCTAGTTGTAGAATTTCCAGTTAGTCAACTTTCCTGTAGTTCTGGATAATGTCCATTTTGTATTTATTTGTATTTTTAAAAAATATATATTTTATTGATTTTTCATAGAGAGGAAGTTGAGAGGGATAGAAAGTAAGAAACACTGATCAGCTGCCTTTTGCACACCCACTACGGGGGATGTGCCCGCAACCAAGGTACATGCCCTTGACCGGAATCGAACCCGGGACCCTTGAGTCCTCAGGCCAACACTCTATCCACTGAGCCAAACTGGTTTCAGCTAGTTGTATTTTTTTTGAAATTGTTGTGCAAGAGTGCAGTTAGGCGTTTACCTATGCCGCCATCTTGGTTTCTCCTCTTATGCACCATTACATATACTATGTGGTATAAATTTAATGAAACTGGATATACAATATCATTCTTGAAAACTTTCTAGGAAATACAAAAAAGTGATAGTATTTGCACAACTTTATTAAATGTCTATTACACCCTTATTACTGAGAAAGGGAGACTACTAACTCTATAGTGAGGGAGCACCTCTGTCACATGAACACCAGGTGGACTGAATAATAAGTATAAGGTGACTGAGACCACAGAAGGTCAGGTCATCCCTGCTGTGACATATTACTGGCAAAAATACATCAATAAAGGAATAATTTTGCCGAAATTATCACAAACTTTAATTTTTGCAAGTGTTAATCCACTGTATCTCTCATGTTCTGTAAACTAACAATAGTACATTTATCTATCAAGGATTTCACACTAATCCAGTGAGCAAGTCTCTCCTATTTGCCTTTCTATTCAGAAAGTTCTGAGTTATTCTGAGAAGATGTGCATCTTCTTACCCATGTTCTAGAGCTGATGCTGCAGCCACTTGAACCTAAGACCTTCATTTGCCTTCTTCAGTGATATGTGAGCCTCTGACCCATCCCAGTAGGGATGTTAGACATGGCTGCCTTCCAAGCTTTATCTGTCACAAAAGGGATGTTCTGATTAGTTGAAAGTCACTAAATAAATGTGGGAATGCTTCCTGCTATCAAAATGAATACAGACAAGCCAATGGACAAAGGAAGAAATTATAGCTGGCCCAGTGTGGCTGAGAGGTAGAGGGTTGACTTATGAACCAAGAGGTTAGGGTTGAATTCCTGGTCAGGGCACCTGGTTGGATTCCTGGTCAGGTTTCAGACTTGATACCCAGTGCAGTATGGGGTGCAAGAGGCAGGTGATCAATGATTCTCCATCCTGATTGGTATTTCTGTCTCTATCCCCTCTCCTTTCCATTCCGAAATCAATAAGATATATTTTTAAAAAGAGAGGTAAAAAAAGAAAAAGAAAAAGAAAACACACACAAAAAAGAGAGAAATACAGAAACTGTTGACATTGACTATCCTATATAAAACTCTAAATAGGCAAATCAACCAACCTGGGGAACAACCAGTTGTTATGACATAAACTGACAACCAGGGGGCAGTTGTTCAACACAGGAGCATCTGTGCCCTGAGTGTTCTCAGTAGAGCATCTGCTCATTGAAAGGGAGACCGGTTGCTATGGTGGCAGAGGGTGGGAATGGACAGCAGGCGGCCCCTGACCACCACCCAAGGCGGGTGCTAGTGGAGACTCACCAATGGCCCCATCAGTCACCCCACAGATCGGCCATGATTGCCGGCCAGGCTTAGGGACCCGACCCCATATATTAGGATCAGTCTCTTAGATTTAAAAATTAAAAGTGAGAAAGGCTACTCTAACACTGAAAAAACAGGATGATGCAGCATTGACACGACTGGACTCTAGCTTATAGATTTTGTGGTCAACCCTGATTCTCATAACTTATAACTGTGTGACATAGCCAATTATGTAACTTCTCTCTCCTTTAGTTCTTCGACCCATAAGATGAGGAAAATGATAGTACTGCCAAAGAAGGATCATATTATGCACTACTTTTTATAATCAGGGCAAAAAAAATGTAGCTGCCCATATGACAGCAAGAAGCCTTTCCATTGTATGAAAAGTATGGTAACCGGAGCATGCAACATCCTGCATTGCAAGAGGGTTGTCCAATTGCCAGTTGTTGGACATCCCCCAAAGGGTCCCAGAGTGCACGCGGGTGCAGGAAAGGCTGAGGGACCCTCTACCCCCTTGCATGAATTTTGTGCACAAGACCTCTCGTAATGAACAAAGTAATGAAATAAGGAAAGAAAAACAACCTGCAAAGGCAAGAACAACAGAAATAGAGAAATGAATCACCACATGTTAGAGAAAAGCAAACACAGCCTCTGACATAGGACACATCTTTTACCTGAGAAGCAGCCATTTGCTCCTGGACCTGATCAGGGTCTGGGTTGTTTTCTCAGGTGACACTATGTTGAGGAGTCACAGAATGTGCCTTCAAAGGTGTCAGCATAGACTCTTAATCAGTTCACCGCACACATACAATCAGAAGGACCTGAAAATGCAGAAAAGGCCACCCCTTCAAACCATTGTCAAAGGAGAGAGTCAGGAACAATAGAAATCACACTATGAGGTGTTTTATTTTATTTTTTAAATTTTTTTTAATTTTTAAAAAATATACTTTATTGATTTTTTACAGAGAGGAAGGGAGAGAAATAAGAGTCAGAAACATCGAAGAGAGAGAGTTATCGATCAGCCACCTCCTGCACGCCCCCTACTGGGGATGTGCCCGCAACCAAGGTACATGCCCTTGACCGGAATCGAACCTGGGACCCTTCAATCCTCAGACTGATGCTCTATCCACTGAGCCAAACCCGTTTCAGCACTATGAGATGTTTTAGTCTGTCTTCATGTGTCTCTCCTCTCAAAGACATCCACAAACTCCCACAGACATAAGAATGTGAGCTGCTGTCCTGAGCCCCCAAACCAAACAGAACACCACTTTATTCCCCTGAACAAACCTTCACCTCACTCTTATGAAGACATCCTGCAAACCTCTGGCTAATCCCTGTCCTCACCTTCCATCCCCCGGGGCACCTCAGTAACCAAGGATGACCCGCCCAGAGCAGCTGTCCTCCTCCACGGGGGAAAGTGCCCCTGCGGGCTTTTCTTAAAGCTCCTCGGGGGATCTGAGAAGACACAGAGGATTTATCTCTGGATGTTTTAAAATAAATTAAATGTCAGACATTGAAAAAGTAAATGCATCAATGAAACCACACACACACACACACACACACACACACACACACACACACGCAAAAAACACCACAGCAACAAAGCTAAGCCTTCTAATATTCATTGAAAAAGCATCACATGGCCCTAATCAGTTTGGCTCATTGGATAGCACGTCAGCCTGCGGACTCAAGTGTCCCAGGTTAGATTCCACTCAAGGGCAAGTACCTTGATTGCAGGCACATCCCAGGAGGGGCCGTGCAAGGAGCATCTGATAGATGTTTCTCTCTCATTGATGTTTCTAACTCTCTATCCCTCTCCCTTCCCTCTCTGTAAAAAAATCAATAAAATATTTTTTTTAAAAAAAGAAAAGAGCCAAGACCGGTTTGGCTCAATGGATAGAGCGTCGGCTTGGGGACTGAAGGGTCCCGGGTTCGATTCCGGTCAAGGGCATGTACCTTGGTTGCAGGCATATCCCCAGTAGGGGGTGTGCAAGAGGCAGCTGATCGATGACTCTCATCGATGTTTCTAACTCTCTATCTCTCTCCCTTCCTCTCTGTAAAAAATCAATAAAATATGTAAAAAAAAAAAAAAAAAGAAAAAAAAAGAAAAAGCATCACATGGTGACAGACACAGGGCACCCTAGTCTTTGCCATCCCAGGAAATGACAAAGGACCCATAACCAAGAGATAAGTCTCTCACCTCTGAGTGAATAAGGGTTGCATTGGAAGAAAATTATTATAAAACTGGTGCACAAAATTCCTACACGAGGTGGGGGTGGGGGCACGCGTGTGGTGTCTCTCAGACCAGTTTGCACCCTCTTCAATCTGAGATCCCACAGGGGACGTCCAACTGCCGCTTTGGGCCCGATCCCAGGCAGTTGGACATCACTCTCACAATCTGGGACTGCTGGCTCCCAACCACTCGCCTGTCTGCCTAATTGCCCCTAACTGCTTCTACCTGCCAGCCTGATCACCCCCTAACCACTTCCCTGCCAGTGTGAGTAATCCGGTTGCTCTCCTGCCAGCCCAATAGCCCCCAAATGACCTCTCTGCTAACCATGTCGCCCCTAACTGCCAGCCCAGTAGCCTCCAACTGTGCTCCCTTTCTGGGCTAGTCGCCCCTAACTGCCTTTCCCTGGCAGCCTAGTCACCCCTAACTGCCCTCCCCTGCACATCTGATCATGCCCAACTGCCCTCCCCTGCTGGCCAGGTTGCCCCCAACAGCCCTCCCCTGCCAGCTATCTTGTAGTGGCTATCTTGTGATGACATGGCCATGCCCATCTTTTCACCACATGGGGGTGGCCCTCTTGTGAGGGTGTGACAGTCAATTTGCAAAGTACCTCTTTATTATATGGGACTCCCAAGCTTTATAAACTAGAGATATGTCATTCTCATTCAAATTTGCATAACTAAAACAATTCAGTTGTCAAAGTAAATATATAGGCACACCTAGGTGGCATATCTCAGCAGTTGAGCTTGGACCTATGAACCAGGTCACAGTTAGATTCCTAGTCAGAGCATATAGCCAGATTGCATTTTACATCCCCAGTTAGGAGCATGCAGGTGGCAGCTGATCAATGATTATCTCTAGTCATTGATTTTTTTATCTCTCTCTCCCTCCTTGCCTCTAGGGCAGTGGTCAGCAAACTCATTAATCAACAGAGCCAAATATCAACAGTACAACGATTGAAATTTCTTTTGAGAGCCAATTTTTTTAAACTTAAACTATATAGGTAGGTACATTGTTATTAACTTAATTAGGGTATTCCTAAGCTGGCCTATGCTAAAAACTCAAGGGGCCAAAGAGCCGCATGTGACTCGAGAGCCCCAGTTTGCCGACCACTGCTATAGGGAAAAATATATATTTAAAAAAATACACACACACACACATCTCCACAAACCAATACAAAACTAAATCATCCACAACTCATTAGCTCACCCCTCACCCACATCAGGGTTCCCCTCCTCCCACTGTTATGTATTTCTGTCTATGGGTCTGTCTCTGTCTCCCTGTTCACTTTCTCTCCACCGTGGTCCTTTCCTGTGTCCTCCTCCCCTCCCTGCTCTTCCTCCCCTTTTCTCTATTTCCATCCCTAAACCTGTACCATGAGACTCCTGAAGCCCATTTGCCTTCCGGGGCTCTCTCTCCTGGTCTCTCTGCTCCCATCTCCACACACGTCTGCTCTTTCCCTCCCCGCGCCCGTGTGCCCGCTGTTGCCTATTACAGTCTGTCCTGCTCCCCACAGCTGGCTGCCTCCGTGCTGCTCCCCCATCCTCTGTGGACCCCTCCCCGCCCTCCTCCTCCCCGGGTCTGTCTCTCCCCTCCCTCTCCTGCCCCCCAGCCCGGCCCCGCCCCGCAGTCCCCGCTCCCACAAAGCCCTCCCTGGGGCAGGTCCCTCTTCCGGGGACACCGCGTTCTCCCCGAGCCCACCCCATGGCACTGGCCCCCTGGCACTCAGACCTGATTAATGGGGGGGCCTAGGTGTTGTGCCCAAGTGTCATCAACCCCAAAGACTACCAGGGAGCCGAATCCGATGCAATTGCAGAAAGCCTGTATTTATTTCGGACTAGTCCGAGCCCAGTCTCACCTACACCAATGAGGGCAAGAGCAAGAAAGAGGAAGAATTTAACATATCAATGGGTTTTATAGGGAGGGTGGTGCCTCAACCTTGGCTGACCTGATTGGTTGGGTTGGGCCTAGGGTCCAGTTACCTGGAGCTGGACCCGCCCCACCCTGCCCTCTCGCCCCGCCTGCCCTCTTACCCCGCCCTGCCCTCTCACTAGGAGGGCGGGCGCAGACCCCCAGGCCGGGGCCATCCGGGCTCTTTGGGCGGGAAGCGCCGGGCGGGGGAGGGCAAAGGGCGGGAACCGCTGACCAGACCTCCAGCCCCGCGGGGGCACCGGCGGCCCCGGGGACGGTTTTCGGCGGGAAAACCACGCGGCGGGCGGGCCCTCAGCCAGAGGCGGACAGACCGCGGGCCGGGCCTCAGTTTCCCCAGAGGAACGCGGCGCCTCCGCTGCGCATACCCGGGACGCGCACTCACCGCCGGGAGGGGCTCCGGGCGGGGCTCCCACACGGACTTCAGCGCCCGCAGCGCCCTCAGCCCGCCCTGCGGGGAGGGGCCGGGAGCAGCGGCTTTAAAGCACAGACACCGCCTCAGGGAGCCGCCACCGGCCCCTCCGCAGCCGCTTCCGGCTGCCAGCACTGCGCATGCGCCTCCCTGCGGGGGCGGGGCCAGAGCGGAGCGGCTCCGCGGTGGGGGCGGGGCCGGGCCTGGGCGGGGCCAGAGGTAGGGGGCGGAGCCTGGGCCCCGCCCCTCCTCCCACAGGGACAGCCCTTCCTGGGGGAGTTCCCGTCATTGTTGGGGTTTGGCTGGTGGCGCGGCTGTGACAGGATTCACAAGGAGAGAAGAGCTGGGACCGGTTTGGCTCAGTGGATAGAGCGTCGGCCTGCGGACTGAAGGGTCCCGGGTTCGGTTCCCGGCAAGGGCATGTACCTTGGTTGTGGGCGCATCCCCAGTGGGGGGTGTGCAAGGGGCAGCTGATCGATGATTCTCTCTCATAGATGTTTCTAACTCTCTATCCCTCTCTCTTCCTCTCTGTGAAAAATCAATAAAATATATTAAAAAAAAAAAAAAAAAAAAAGAGAGAGAAGAGACAGGAGCAGAGGGCGGGGATTTTGCTTCTTGAAAGGGAGGAGAGGGCCTGGTACCCTCTGATGGCACGAGGCTCCCCACATAGACGGGCTGTTCTTCTGTTAGGGTGCCAGCGAGTAAAGGCAGCTGTGGCAGAAGCATACAGAGAGGAGGAGGAATCTGGAATTCACACAGAAGTTTCCAGATCCCAGAGGCTGTGCTCAGAGCTCCTGGCTGGCCTGCCCTTCAGCTGCACAGGCCCCAGGGAGGTGTCTTTCCCAGGATCTTCACAGGCCGGTAACACATTCTCACAGGGAAGTCTTGGGTTTGAAACGGAAACTTTCTGCCTCTGATTTTCCTGGATCCTTAAACCCTGTGAGGAGGGGGGAGGGGAAGGGCAGCCTGCTCTCTCAGCCCCTCCCTGTCTCCCCATCTGAACAGAGAGGCAGGTTGAGTTAAGGAAGCAGCTTGAGTTAAGGTTGTGGGCCTCAGAGACAGAACCAGATATCCATACAGAACCAGGTGGTCCGGAACCTGAGATAAGGTTCCATCCAACACAATGGGAAACAAATTTAATTTACGTATTTTAGGGATAAAATTTTTCTAGTTGTAAGTTGTGGTCTTTGAAGTATTTTGTGTTCAGGAAGACCTTTTTAAAATGAATATTTTAACTATTCTAGTCCATGTAACCTAGTTAATGAGACATTGATAGTAATGGAGAACGTCTCCTGTTAGTTTTCCTTAATTTGGGAAGCAAGACTATTTTAAAATCAACATTTAAAAAAGAGTTATAAGAATAACTATTATCAGTTTACTTAGTCCCATTACCATTCTTTTATTTGATTATTTTCCAGTATTTTCATGTATATATTCATTTCAGATTTATAAATATTTCTTTACTTTAAAGATATGACCTGTTTAGAAACCTTTAATTTAGAGTAAGTCAGAGGATTATGTTTAACCTATATAAGTATTTAATTGCTTCAGGGCAATAAAATACCACTCCTTATTATTGCCACCTGAAGCCAAAAAACACACCACATATAATAAACAGATGAACATATAAAGACAATCTATTCTACAAAGACGGTGAGTCATACAGTGAAAATGACACAGCAATGCTAAAGAAAGCAGATACAAATGAACTGAAAGACATTCCTTAATATATCCAAGTATTATACACAATCAATTGATTACCCAGTCAATGCAATTTTGACAGTAATTTAAGCAAAAGTTATTCAGGAGAGGCAAAATACTTCAAATATAGGTAAGTTGGAACATTCATTTTTTGACACTGAAAACATTTTACAAAGCAAGATTAAGTGTTGGAAGTTACCCATTGCCTTCACTAACAGAAAAGTGTAAACAAGGGGTGGGGAATGCTGATGAACCTGGAGCCCTGACAAGGGCCAGAGCTATGCACCGATTGTTTAGTGGAGACAATGGGGGCTCAAGCAATTTCCTGACCAAATAGTCTTAGAGTAAATCTTATATTTACTGATCTTTAAGATAGTCTGCCGGTTACTGGAATTGCCTGGCTAAGGGCTATACATGTATCCAAAATTGAATAGAAGGCTGGCAAGCCCTGGGCACCAGTGACAGTCCTTCCCCTTGCAGTGGACTTTCCCTCTGGCCTCCATTATTTCCAAATTTTTATTTCCTGTCTCATCTCTGTCATCTGGGCTCAGGCTTTCTCCAGATTCTGATCTCTGAACCACTCGGGACGAGGCTCACACAAGTCAGTCAGTGGTTGTGAGCGGGGATTAACGCAGATTCTTATACCAATGGAATGGAGGGGAATGCCCCAACGTAAAACCTGATGGAAGTCACCTGCATCAGACAGGAGCCTTCTCTGGGAAGAGGATACAATCCACAGGGGCAAACGATGTGTTCAAAGTGATCACCAACTTTCAGACATTCCTGTGGATTGCCTTCTAAAAATTGATAATGGAATGAAATGGTTAGTGATGAAATTCTTAAAATTGATAATGGAGCCGAAACCGGTTTGGCTCAATGGATAGAGTGTCGGCTTGGGGACTGAAAGGTCCTGGGTTCGATTCCGGTCAAGGGCATGTACCTTGGTTGTGGGCATATCCCCAGTAGGGGGTGTGCAAGAGGCAGCTGATCAATGACTCTCTCTCATCGATGTTTCTAACTCTCTATTTCTCTCCCTTCCTCTCTATACAAAATCAATAAAATTTATGTATATTTTTTTAAATTGATAATGGAATGAAATGGTTAGTAATGAAATTCTGATAGTGATGTGTGCTTGTCAACAATCCTCTCCATTCCCAATGGTGAAGTTTGGAAGTCAGTGACTCACACATTTAGCTTTAAACATGTTATGAAAGCACTCGGAAAGATTTCCACATGTGTTGGAAACCAACAGTTGAAAAGAGTTGTCAGGGAGGTAATTTGCCCCGCCCAGTAATGCAGGCAGATGATGGTAGTGAGGCTGAAGCAACTCTGTAGGAAATGGGGCAGTAGGTGGGGAGGAGCTTGAACTCCAGAACATGACTGTGATTGGAATTTACGTAAGCACTTTCATTAACCAAAGAGCTGCAATGTTCTGTGTGAGCACAAAGAACTAGAAGGTGAAACCACAACTCTCCCTGGGTAGATGGAAAATTTCACATTCGCACCAGCAGCCCTTTCTGCTCCCTTCCTCATTCACCAGGGAGACCAAGACAACATGGCTGAGCTCCAGAGCCTTTCAGAGGGACATGACCTGGGATATGAGACTTGGGTGAGTAAGACATGTGATCATTTAGGACAATATCATTGCTTAAAAATAAACCTTTTAAAGAACATTGTTATAAATCTCATTACTAAAACAAATGTGTCCAACACTTGAATTAAATCACCATGAATTCTGTTTTTCTACTATATAATTTTTATTATTTCATCAAGCATTCGAATATAACACTTATTCCAGAATAAACATATCAAAAATAAAAATTGTTGATTTGCCTTAGAAAAAAAATTGAACTATCGTTTCTTGATAATATTATCTAAGTAAAATTTCAAGAATATGTACAGATAGGTTATTCTATCTCCTCCTTTTATAAGGACCCAACTTCTACCAGAATAGGACCCCACTCTCTTTTGACCTCTTATAACCTTAATGACCTCACTAAACCCCCTATCACCAAATAGACATCTTGGGGGTTAGGCTGTCAAAATATCCATTTTCAGGGGACACTATTTAGTCAATAAGAGTGCTACAAGTGCATTCGCTGTTGTATAAAACCACCCCAAAATGGATTCTCTTAATTTAACTATATTTCCATATTACTTATGAGTCTATGGTTTGACCAGGTGGTTCTACTGCTTCATGTGCTACTGGCAAACGGTTTTTCCCTAGATCAAAACACTTTTTCCCAAAAATAACACTTTTCCGACCTTCCAGATTTCCATGCTATTCCTTCGCTTGCAGCAGCAGTCCGAAGCTTTTATCTCCTTCCTGCAAGAGAACACCAGCCAGGCACTCAGCCACCCCTGTCCTTTCCACAAGTGCGCGTAACCATACCTCAGGCTTTTGCAGCTCCTCAAATTCTCCTTGTGCTTTTACTTTCCTTCTAGTTGTAGAGTTTCCAGTCAGCCAGCTTTCCTGTGGTTCTGGATGATGTCCGTTCTGTCTTTCAGTTGTAGTTTTGAAATTGTTGTGAAAGGTAGCAGTTTAGGTGTTTGCCTATGCCGACATCTTGGTTTCTCTCTCCTAATCACCAAATTCGGATGTCAGTCATTTCATAAGTGCATACCAAAAAAATGAGCAGAAGCTACACGGGCTTGATGAAGAGTTTTCTATGCTGTGGACATAGCACTGCAAAAAGAATGGCAGTGCCCTGACTGGTTTGGCTCAGTGTATCGGCTTGTGGACTGAAAGGTCTCAGGTTCGATTCCTGTCAAAGACATGTACTTTGATTGTGGGCACATCCCCAGTAGGGAGTGTGCAGGAGGCAGCTGATTGATATTTCTAACTCTCTATCCCTCTCCCTTCTTCTCTATAAAAAATCGATAAAATAGATTTTTTAAAAATGGCAGCCTAGAAGATAGAGTGAAAAAACAGAGAGGAACAGAAAATGGGAAATGAAAGAAATATAATTAATTTTTCTGAGTTCAGCCAGCAGTGCAATCTCGGAAAGGTTTCCTCTTTCCACATGCAGAGTTCATGCCAATTCTGCATCTTGGATACAACAACGACACTGGTATTACAATATTCCTCTTAATTATGGAAAAGCTATTACACAGATGTCCTGAGTGTACTTCCATTCATCTAAACATCAAAACCACAAATTGAATGCCCTCCTAAAATTTTCATCCAAAAACATTGGCACAGAAAAGGAAGTAACTTTGATGTAATCATTTATAAAACTCAAGAACTATTTTAAAAGATTCATTCAATAGTGTAAATCTCTAATGGAAAAAAATGTGCACCTTACAATGTATCCAATATTCCATGAAAAATGTGCATAAGTGAAGTCCATACAACAGCTCACAGATCTCTAAGCCAAAAACCATTAACCCCATGATTTCACTCATACACCAGGAATAAAATATAGCAATATCAAGTGATATCGGAACAAAATTACATTAATATTTCTTTTTCCAAATACCTGTAATGATTTCAATTTCAAATAGGTAGCACTTTAAATAATTGTACCTCTGGAAACATCAATTCTTTTGATTTATTCAAATATACAAATATTACCTAACTATATTTAAAGTTGGGATTACGCTGTGTAATAAACCTTCTGATTTAGAGCAATACCTGAAAGGCATTTTGAGTACCTATCTGGTGTGAATTATTAATCAATTAAAACTTTAAATTCATAATCAATTACACACTTGGGTCAAGTTTTTACATTTTAAAGTCACTTTAAGGAATACATTCCTTGGACTTTTGTAAACTGTATATTTTGTACAAAAGTCCTCTCTCCTGTATCTTGAATGTAGGATTTCTATCCAAATACAATCCCTACTATTGACTGAGATTCTAGGTCCAACTATAGGATTTCCCATATTCTTCTGTTTTAAGGTCTCCTGCTAGAATGAATACCAATGTGAGGAATAAGCTACGGATGCTGATTAAAGATTTTAGGAAATTGTTTACATTTGTCTCTCTCCAGTATGAATGCTGATGCTGGGTCAGGTTGCATAATGAGTAAGCTTTGTCACATTATTTATATCTGTTGGGCTTCTATCCACTAATTGTCAGATGGTGTATGACATATAAATGAAGATAAATTCTTTGGGTTTTTTATTATTTTTTTATTTTATGAAGATAAATCCTTTGACATACTGCGGGAAGCTCCCCATTGTCTTCACAAGGAGAAAGGTGTGGACAAGGAACCCAGAAGGCTGGTGACTCTTGAGCTCTGTCAAAGGTCAGAGTTATGAACCCACTGATTAGTTGAGACTATGGTAGCTGAAGCAACTTCCCTACCAGTCATGTAAATCCTTACGGAGAAGGTAATCTGCCTGTTACTGGAAATTGCCTGCCTAAGGGCTGTAGGTGTATCACAAAATTGAGTAAAGGGATGGCAGGCATGGAGTCCTACCTCTTGAGCTGGGCTCCCACGTGGTTCCTCAATGTTTCCAAATTATTTCTTGTCTTGTCTCTTCATTTGCATGTGGCCCCTCTTCCAGAGGCTGAACCTTGAGCCACGTGGGACATGGGGGGATCATTCACATCTGGTGCCTCAGCAGACCCCTGGAGAAGACTTCGCCTAGAGCGAAAAAAACAAACTTTCATCAGCAAGGTGGGGGGGAAAAAAAAAGAGTTCACTAGTTAGCGGGAGGGAGGGGTGGACACTGTACAGGTAGTAAATTTCACTGCATGCAAAGCCTATACTCAGCTTCAGAAGTCACAACATGTAAGTAGGGTTGGGAACGTTTCTTTAACCAGGTTAAAGGGCAGAATTCGGTGATATACTTTATTATAGACTTTTGGTTTGCGTGCTTAAGGAATTAAAAGTTTCAGAAGGGAGTCTCTTGAAGTTTTTGCTTGATGTTATAGAACATAACCCTTGGCTTCCTGAAGAAGGTACATTAGATCTTGAATGTTTGGCAAAAACTTGGTTAAAATTTGAAAAACCTCAGTGACGGAAAAAAACTTGCCTTCAAACTATTTCTCATTTTGAGGTGCTGTATTTCATTTCCTAGAGCCCTTTAGAAAGCCTTGCACCCTCCGCCCCTGGGGGTTGGGAGAGAAATAGAAAAATTGGAGGAATGGACTTCATGGCCCCATTCCACCTCCATGTCCTAATACTGAAATATCTAATTCACCGTTAATAGAGTCACCTGTGCAAACAGCTATCAGAGAAAGATTACAGGAGAAATTATGAATACTATTTCTCAGCTCCTTATGATTGGAATTCTCTGGCTCTTGAAACTCTGGATGGAGGAGATCATTTACTATGGAAGGGAGAATTTTTGAAGATGATTTGAGCATGTCAGAATGTGGGGTCGGTCAGGCATTCTTCAAGCAAATTTTATGGCTGTAACAGTGGGAACCGGTCTTGGCAACATTTTGCCATGTTTTTATTTCACAATCTGTCATTTAAAATTTAGATAGCCAAAGCCAGAACCGGTTTGGCTCAGTGGATAGAATGTCGGCCTGCATACTGGAAGGTCCCAGGAACGATTCCAGTCAAGGGCATGTACCTTGGTTGCGGGCACATCCCCAGTAGGAGGTGTGCAGGAGGCAGCTGATCGATGACTCTCTCTCATCGATGTTTCTAACTCTCTCTCTCCTTTCCTCTTGGTACAAAATTAATAAAATATATTTTAAAAATAAATGAAACAAAATAAAATAAAAGGAACAGAGAAACTCTCTAAAAGTTGGCCTGGAAATTATTCTACAGGGAAATAAAGAGATTTCCTTTAAATGTCTGGGGAAAAGTATTCGGCTTTGAAAAATAATTTGTATTTTTGCCTCCCTAAACAAAGCTTATATAAAGGTACTAAATGACTAAAAGAAATTTAATTGTCATTTACTGTCCTATAACCTAGGACAAGTTAAGAGAGAAATCTTATGTCAGATTGAGTTAAACTGGCTAATTAAAATAAATGTATATGGGAAGATATGTACACATATAATACATTAATTAAAAAAGTGAAAAAGATAAATTGATGTATATTAATAAAAACTGTGTTGTTCAGGCAGGAAACTGTTCCTGAAGCATTAACTAATTTTTCACTAATAGTTCATCTCATAGTAAACTTGTAAGGCTTCCCTCTACTAAAGAAATCTCTCTTATTTTGTAAATTTTGAGCTGTGGTTACAGTATCTTTCACATGCTCTACATTTTTAAGGAATCTCCTTGGTATGAAGTTTCTCAGGTACAGTAAGACATAAATGGAGTTTGAAAGCTTTTCTACATTTTTCACATTCTTAAGGCTTCTTCCCATTCAGAATTCTATGATGTTAAGCAAGTTCTCACAGCTATTAAACGACTTACGACACTCCCCTCATCTGTAAATCTCTCAAGTATGGACTCTGCTGTGTAGTAAGGCGGGAACACTGGTGAAAGACTGTTATATTTCCTAAATTTGTAAGTTTTCTCTTCAGAATGATCTCTCTGATGATTTGTAAGGCCTGAGGAGCTGCCAAAGGATTTTCGACATTTTCTACAATTACCTGGTATAAGGTTTCTGTCCAGTATGAACTCTCTGATGATATCCAAGGCTTGAGGACTGGCTAAAGGCTTTGCCACATTCTCTACATTTATAAGGCTTCTCTCCAGTATGAACTCTCTGATGATTAGTAAGAGATGAGGAATAGTTAAAAGCTTTGCCACATTCTCTACATTTATAAGGCTTCTCTCCAGTATGAACTCTTTGATGATTAGTAAGGGATGTAGAATAGTTAAAAGCTTTGCCACATTCTCTACATTTATAAGGCTTCTCTCCAGTATGAACTCTCTGATGATTAGTAAGAGATGAGGAATGATTAAAGGATTTGCCACATTCTGTACATTTATAAGGCTTCTGTACAATATGAACTCTCTGATGATTAGCAAAGGATAAAGAATGGCTGAAAGCTTTGCCACATTCTGTACATTTATAAGGCTTCTCTCCAGTGTGAACTCTTTGATGATTAATAAGGGATGGAGAGTGGCTAAATGCTTTGCCACATTCTCTACATTTATAAGGCTTCTCTCCAGTATGAACTCTCTGATGATTAGTAAGCGATGAGGAATAGTTAAAGGCTTTGCCACATTCTCTACATTTATAAGGCTTCTGCCCAATATGAACTCTCTGATGATAAGTAAAGGATGAGGAATGGCTGAAAGCTTTGCCACATTCTCCACATTTGTATGGTTTTTCTCCAGTATGAATACGGTTATGTTTAATGAGACATGTATGACTAATAAAGGCTTTGCCACATTCTCTACATGTATAAGGCTTCTCTCCAGTGTGAATTCTCTGATGAATAATTAGTTTTGAGGAGCTGCTAAAGCTTTTTCCACATTCTCTACATTTATGTGGTTTCTCTCCAGTATGAATTCTCTGATGAATCCTAAGGTCTGAGGACTGGATAAAGGCTTTGTCACATTCTATACATTTATAAGGCTTCTCTCCAGTGTGCACTCTCTGATGATATCCAAGGTTTGAGGACCTAATAAAGGCTTTGCCACATTCTCTACATTTGTAAGGTTTCTCTCCAGTGTGAATTCTCTGATGAACAATAAGTTTGGAGGGTTGGCTAAAGGCTTTGCCACATTCTGAACATTTATAAGGCTTTTGTTCCGTATGATTTCTATGATGTTGAGTATGTTTTGAGGGCTGACTAAAGCCTTTTCCATTTTCCGTAAGTTTGTCAAGTTTCTCCCTAGTGTGAAATCTTCTCTCATGTACAGTGAGTGTTAAATCAGATTTAAAGGCTTTGCCACATGCTTTACATTTGTAAGGCTTGTCTCCGGTCAGAATTCTTTCATTTAGAATACAACCTGAAGGACAATTGGATGTTTTCCTAGAATTTTTACATTTATAATGTTTTTCTCCACTATGGATTTCTTTCAGCCTATTTAGATTGATTGTTTGACTGACGATTTTACCACATGCATTAGCTGTGTAAGTTTGCTCTCCAGCATTAATATTCTCTTGTTCAGTGTAATTTGAAGATTTCTGAAAAGATTTGACATGTCTACTTCCTTCATGTGTCTTTTCCACAATAGGATATAATTGACCTACATGGTGATTGGACATCTGTTTCAAGACTTTTCCACTTTTATAATGGTCCTCTGCAAGCTCAATTCTCCATTGTTTATTAAGATATGACTCTTTTTTAAAGTTTTTCCAATGTGCGTTCCATTGATAATTTGTGTCTTCGTTATATTTACTCTGCTGGTAATTGGAGATAGAAAGGTCTTTAGTGACAGTTATATATTTAAGAAACATGTACACTTCTGAATAAGAACCACAAAAGTTATTTAAAAAAGAATTCACTATTTATTAAAATTATAGACAAGCCGGGACCAGTTTGGCTCAGTGGATAGACCGTCGGCCTGCGGACTGAAAGGTCCTGCGTTCGATTCCAGGAAAGGGCATGTACCTTGGTTGCGGGCACATCCCCAGTGGGGCGTATGCAAGAGGCAGCTGATCGATGATTCTCTCTCATCGATGTTTCTAACTCTCTATCCCTCTTTCTCTCTGTAAAAAAATCACAAAATTAGACAAAACATAAAAATAAAACTGTTTGAGGAAGAATGATGAATCGTTGTTTAAAACATTGCCAAACTGCCCAGCCGGCAGTGTTCAGGGGTTGAGCATTGACATATGAAAAAGGAGATCATGGTTCGATTCCCCATTAGGGTACATTCCCAGGTTTCAGGCTAGGTCCAAAAAGAGCCATGCAGGAGGCAGCCAATCAATGATTTTCTCTCATTTATTAAAAATAAATAAATAAATAAATAAATAAATAAATAAATAAATAGACACACACACACACACACACACACACACCATATTTTTCGGACCATAAGACGCACCGGACCATAAGACGCACCAGTTTTTAGAGAAGGGAAATGAAGAAAAAAAGATTCTGAAACAAAGTGTCCTAAAATATTTTATGTGCATTAAAACCCAACATCAGTCATAAACACATGTAATCAACCCTGTAAAGTAAACAGCAGCATTTAGAACCATTTTAGAGCCGGGCAAGCACACAGAGACCACACAGAGCCGGGCAAGTAAAAAAACTTTTTTTTTACAGTATATGTGTAGGCTATATTTGAACCATAAGACGCAGGGACTTTTTCCCCCCACTTCTGGGGGGAAAAAGTGCGTCTTATGGTCCGAAAAATACGGGGTGTGTGTGTGTGTGTGTGTGTGTGTGTGTGTATATATATATATATATATATATATATATATATATATATATTTATTTATTTATTTATTTTATTTATTTATTTATTTATTTTCAGAGCAGAAGGGAGACAATGAGGAAAGAGAAACATTGATCAGCTGCCTCCTGCACTTTCCCTACTGGGGATTGTGCCTGTGACCCAGGCATATGCCCTGGACTTGAATTGATCTTAAGACCTTTCAACTGAGAGGCTGAACTAAACCAGCTATGGCTATCTCTCATAATGGATGTTTCTCTCACTCCCTCCCCCTTTCTCTCTGAAATCAATAAAAATAAAAATTATATATATTTAAAAGTAATAAGATTGGTAAATTAAGACTTTAATCTTATAAGAACATTATAAATATCTAAAATTTAAAAATAATTGCAAGTTTAATCCCACCCTACATTTTAAACAATTCTAATCACTATACATATCACAGACTGAATTAGCTCCTAGTTTTCCAGATTTTCTTTCCAAGGTTATATCACAGCGAAACGTTTTCAACCATCCCGTGCAGAAACAGACTTATCTGCCAATATCACTGAGTTTAATGTGGGAGGTTTCCCAATGCATAATACGCTTGACTGCTATAGATAACAAGAATTGTATTATGAATGATTATTCCCAGTTAGTTTATTTTCTATTAACATCTTCTCTTCTCATCACATTCTTTGTTAAATTCCTAGGCTTTCATTAATTGTATATTGTTAAAACCACACCTTTTATATCTTACCAGAATAATTTCAGAGAATAAATCTTGAATTCCAGGTTTTAGAAAAAAGGTCTCGTCATCTTCACATGATATAGCTGAAAGAAAACAAATTTTTAGTTTTGACAATCTGATCAGTGCACTTTGAAATTACCAGCAAGTATAGACCAAATGACATTTTTGAGTACTTCAAATGCAAGTGAAGAATTCAAAGAAAGCTCAAGATAGGAGCAGGGAATGCAGGGAAATGCAATACTGTCTAACTGGGAAACAGGCGTGCCAAATAGAACAATAGAGGAGGTGAATGACGTTCACTACTTGCACTTTTTATATTTTATTTTTTCATCTTTTACTTAAGAAACTATTTTTTTCTTTCTTCCTCACTTGATTTTACCTTTTTAAAACATTTTTATTTTAAAAAAAATATGTTTTATTGATTTTCCAGAGAGGAAGGGAGAGGGATAGAGAGCTAGAAATGTCGATGAGAGAGAAACATCGACCAGCTGCCTCCTGCACACCCCCTACCGGTGATGTGTCCGCAACCAATGTACATGCCCTTGACCGGAATCGAACCTGGGATCTTCAGTCCACAGACCCACACTCTATCCACGGAGCCAAACCGGCTTCGGCAAAACATTTTTACTTTTAATAAGTATTATTACTTATTCAATGTAATTTTTATTTTTACTCAGTTATAATACTTATTAAAAATAAAAATATAATTAAAAAGTAATTTTAATTTTTACCATTTTTTAAAAGTGTCATTTTATTTTACTTTGAGATTAGTGCTCTACATTCTATTTTCATCTTTCTTTTAATATCATTCTACTCTATTTCAAATCTACCTTTATATCATTACTCTCTTCTTAACTTTTAGCCTTTTTTTGTCCTGTTTCTCTTACCCTTTTTCTGCTTTAGATTTTCCTTATTCTTTTTTTTTACCCGTTAACATTTCACCCTACATATATATCTAATTTCCAATCCCCTGCCAAGACCATACACACCTCTCTTCTCTGTCTTCACTATTTAAAAATTGATTCTCTCTCTGTCCTTTTTTTGTTGTTTGCTTGAATGTTAATTATATCGATTTTTTATGCTTGTTTGAGAGATTGTTTTATTCTTTTTTCTTTTTTGTAAATATAATAAATTTTTATTGTTCAGATTATCACAATTGTTTCTCCTTTCCCCCCACATAACTGACAAAGTAGATTTCAAAGTGAAGGACATAACAAGAGGTAAAAAAGGCCACTTAATAATACTAAAGGGAGCAATCCAACAAAAAGAACTCTGGTAAAATATACACACCCAATACAGGAGCACCCAAAAACATAAAAAAACCTCCTGGACTGTATGAAGGGAGAGATTGACAGCAATACAATCATAATAGGAGACCTTAATACCCCACTATTACCACTGGACAAATCATGTAATAAAAAGAAAATTAGCAAAGAAACATCAATCCTAAATGACTCATTAGATCAGATGGAATTAATTGACATCTTTAGAACATTTCACCCCAAGGCCACAGAATATACTTTCTCAAGTGCATATGGGTCATTTTCAAAGATACACCATATGTTGGGTCATAGGCAAAGTCTTTTCAAATTCAAGAAGATAGAAATAATATCAAGCATCTTCTCAGATCACAGTACCATAAAACTGGAAATCAACTACAATAAAAACAATCTCACATGCTGAGTGAAATAAGCCAGTCAATGAAAGAGAAACACCACAAGACCTCACTCATTTATGGATAATAAAGAACATTATAAACTGATGAACCAAAAGATAGATATAGAGACAGTAAAGCAACAAGCAGACTGTCAAATTACAGCGGGGAGGGTAGGGAGATCTGGGATAGATAAAAGATCAATCGAAGGACTTGTATACATGCATATAAGTACAACCAATGGACACAAAACTCTGGGGAGGGAAGGCATGTATGGGGGGAGGGGCAATGGTATATGTACACAGATAATAATTTAATAAAATAAAAAAATCCCAAAAAAATCATACATATGGAGACTAAACAGCATGCTATTAAACAATGACTGGATTACCAGGAAGAAATAAAAAACATCATGGCAACAAATAACAATGAAAACACAACAATCCAAAATGTATGGGACACAGTGAAAGCAGTTTTGAGAGGGAAGTTCATAACTCTAGAAGCCTACTGCAAAAGACAAGAAACAATGGAAATAAATAACCTGACCCTACAACTCAAAGTGTTAGAAAGAAAGCAACAAGAAAAACCCAGTGTAAGCAGCAAGAAGGAAATAATAAAGATCAGAGTGGAGATAAACGAGATTGAGACAAAAAAACAATACAAAAGATCAACAAAACCAAAACCAACAAAACCTGATTCTCTGAAAGGATAAACAAGATTGATGAACCTCTAGCCAGGCTCACCAAGAAGCAAAGAGAGAGGACCCAAATAAACAAAATCAAAAATAAAAGAGGTGAAATAACAACAAACCCCACCAAAATACAAAGGATTGTTAAAAAAAATACTTGAACAACTCTACTCCAATAAATTGGACAACCTGGAGGAAATGGATATATTCCTAGAAAAATATAACCTTCTGTTCGGAGCCAGCAGAGTTGAGGCAAGCAACTCAGTCTTAAGGAAATAGAATTAAGTTCCTTCTAGCAGAAGTTAGGCGGTGCCCTGAGGGCTTGGCCAGAAGATAAAGATTAACCTGCAGCTTAGCATCTCCTGTCTTCCTGCCTCTTCCCCTTCCTGATCCTCCCCCCTAGATAGCCCAGCCTTGGAATGTTGCACCTTGGAATGTTAACATCTTTGCAACTTCCCCTTCCTGATCCTCCCTCATGGACACTGCCAGGGACCCCTCTGCATGGGCGGCCCTGCCCCCCTTTGTTTCTGCTGTATAAATACAGCCATTTCAGAGAATAAAATCGGAGCTTGATCAGAACCTTGTCTTGCTCCCATTCTTTCGCGTTTCTTGTTTGCCTCATTCTCTTAGGTGGTTCCTGCGTGCCCCCGTTGTTGTCCCGCAGGCCGGGACAACCTTCCAAAACTCAATCAGGAAGAATCTAAATATCTCAATAGACCAATAATTATGGAAGAAATTGAAGCAGTCATCAAAAAGCTTTCAGCAAACAAAAGCCTGGGGCTAGATGGCTTCACAGGGGAGTTTTACCAAACATTCAAGGAAGAACTAAAACCTATCCTCCTCAGACTATTCCAAAAAATTCAAGAGGAAGGAACACTTTCAAGATCCTTCTATGAAGCCAGCATCCTCATACCAAAAGTAGATAAAGACAACACAAAGAAAGAGAATTATAAGCCAATATCCCTCATGAGCATAGGACCCCAGGGGTGCACAAATTCATGCACTGGGTCTCAGATTAAAATAATAAAAGGAACAAAACCCCTGCATAGGAATTCAAGAAAGAAGTCATCCTCACCCACAGAAGACAGGTTGCTGTAGTTCTCCAACATCACATCCAGGAACAATTTCCGCTGAGCTGGGTTCAGGCATTCCCATTCCTCCTGAGAAAAATCTATGGCCACATCCCTGAAGGTCAGCAGTCCCTGAAAGAAAAGACACATTTACCAAGAGGTCACTAGAGGAGTTTATAATGTCACCCAACATGAAAACAGTGTTAGGAGAAGAGGTTTGGACCTACGGGTGCATCTTGAATCACCCAATAAGATCACTTTGCCCCAGTAACATTCTCTGATGTCTTTTTGAACAATGACAAATGAGGATGATACATGTGCAACAATCCTTGGTACTCATTTCACTTTTCAGAAAAAAACGTTTAAAGTTTAAAATTAGTGCATGGATACAGGCATGTGGATTTCTGAGTGCTATGTTTGCATCATTAAGGGTCAGTGGTGTATATTTCTCAGCGGGAAATGTCAAATGAGTCCGAAATATAAGCACTTCAAGGGTAACACACACAAAAAACGACCGCACTTTCTGAAAATACAGATGCTGATCCATGTTCTGAGATGGGGCCTCTGTTTCAACTTGTGTTACAAGCTCACTTTTTCCTTGTGATACCAATGTTACCGGATCACCTGCCATATGTCTGAATATGAAATGAAAACGCAGGAAAAATTAATATATAACTTTGATCTTCAGGGTTCTGTTCATGGAATTTACAGTTCTCAAGAACTAGGACATAAAGGAGCCACAATCCTATTAGAAAACTTACTATGAGTAATCTTAGAACAAGATCATTTGCCTGGTCCAGCGGGTGTGCCTCAGTATTTGAGCACTGACCCATTAACCAAGAGGTCACTGGTCAGAACACATGCCCAGGTTGCCAGATTGATGCCAGTGTGGGGCGTGCAGAATTTAGTCAATGATTCTCTCTCATCATTCATGGGATTATCTCTCACTCTCTCTTCCTTTTTGCAATCAACAAAAATATACTACAAGAATAAGAGAGGGAAATATAGCAACTGCTGGCATTGACTATCACAAGATAATAGGAAAGGAAAATAAACAAGCAAGGCAAACCATCAACAGTAGAGTAATAAATCCGAAGATATTAATGTAAAAGCAAATTCAGCCTCTGACCCAGGACACTTATTTTACCTGAGAAGGAGCCATCTGGTCCCGGCTACTGATTCTGGCCGTGGGATGTTTTCTCAGGTGACAATATCTTGAGGAGTCACAGAATGTGCCTTCAAAAGCGTCTGCAGCACCTGTTAATCAGCTCACCTCACACTCAAGTCAGAAGAACCTGGAAATGAGGAAAAATCCACCTCATCCTGTGGATTGTTTATCACAGGAGCCAGGAACAATGAGCTCCTACATGTGAGGTGTTTTATTCCGTCTTTATGTGTCTGTGCTTCCAAACACTTCCACACACTCCTACAGCAATGAGTGCATGTGCTCATTTCCGGAAACACCAAAAGCAACAGAGCACCCCTTACTTCCCCAAAAAAAAGCCTGCACTGAGGCCCATGCTATGCCATCTTTAACCAGTTCACTCCTGAGGCCTGCGAGGCTCCCCCAGAGCTGCTTTCAGTAGAGCTGGGTAACAGACATCAGTCCCAGCACACCTGAGACCTGTGGGTAGTGTGATGGTGTCACAGCACAACTGCTCTAAGTCCATATATTCTTCTGAATTCCGCTCCACTACCCCATATGTAAGAGTAGGATCCATGCCGAGTTCGGTTTGGCTCAGTGGATAGAGCGTTGGCCTGCAGACTGGGGGGTCCTGGGTTCGATTCCGGTCAAGGGCATATACCTTGGTTGCAGGCACATCCCCAGTGGGGGATGTGCAGGAGGCAACTGATTGATGATTTTCTCTCATCGATGTTTCTAACTCTCTATCCCTCTCCCTCCTCTCTGTAAAAAATTAATAAAAAAAAATAATAATAATAAAAAAAAAAGAGTAGGATCCATTTCTCTGGGAGTGTTTACTCCTAAATCCTGCCCATATGCTAATTGTGAGAGCAAGTTCCACCTTGAACCCTGCTCACTGCACCAACTGTTGGGAACTTAGTCTAAGTTCATTCTTTCCTCTCAGCTCAACTATACCAACTGTGGGGTTTGAGCTTCTCTTCCAGGGGCTGGACCTTCTTAAACGCCAAACAGCAGCTAGAGAAGCCATGAGAAGTTGTGGATATATAAGAGAATCTTTATTATAGAAGTTAATTTGGGGATGTGTCCACAACCAAAGTACATGCCCTTGACCAGAATTGAACCTGGGACCCTTTAGTCTGCAGGCCGAGTTCTAGCCACGCATCTTTGCGGCGGTATTGCAGTAACTCTGGAACGGTGCAAAAAGAAAAACAAAGAAACCAACCAACAAACAAAAAAACCCCACAAAAAACAATTAGGGTGGTTATTTTTTTTTAAATGTAATGATATCTAGGTTTAAAGATGTGAAAACGTGGAGATTACCTTATATTAACAAAAGAATGATAAGCGTTGCTTCTGAGATGTCACCAATGCTTATTTCAGCGGTTAACCACTATTTTCATGAAGGAAATGTCAGAGGGAGAAAATGCAAATCCATGGGAGAGAAAAAAAAAATTGATCCTTCTAAATACTGCTTGATAAAGCATCCTGTGGGGGCAGACTTAGTCATTTCTTGTCCCAGGTCACCTCCTTGCCATCCCGTGAAATGACAACGGACCCATCAGGAACATACCAGTCTCTCCCTCTGTGTGAATAAGGTTTGCAAATGGAAGCAAATAAATATACATTTGCCAAACCTTATAAACTGGAGATTTATAATTCTCAGTCAAATCAGTTTCCACGATTCAGCTGTTAAAATTAAACAGATCACTACACAAACTGATATATCCCAACTTAATCATCCACATTCCATGAGCTCACCTCTCATTCAAATTAAGGTTCCCCTCCTTCCCACTACAGTGTATTTCTGCCTATGGATCTGTTTCTGTCTCACTGTTCCCTTTCTCCACTGTGGTCCTTTCTTATATTTCACTGTCCCTCCCACTTTCTCCCCTTTTCGCTATTTCTGTCCCTACACACGGACCATTAAAATCTTGTAACCTATTTCCCTTCAGGTGCTCTTTTAAAAAAATAATAAAATATTTTATTGATTTTATACAGAGAGAAAGGGAGAGGGTGTTAGAAATATCCATGAGAGAGAAACATGGATCAGCTGCCTCTTGCAATCCCCAACTGGGGATGTAACTGCAAAAAAAGGTGAATGCCCTTGACTGGAATCCAACCAGGGACCCTTCAGTGCAGGTCCACACTCTATCCCCTGAGCCAAATTGGTCAGGGCCCAACCGGGGCTCTCTCTCCTGGTCTCTCTGCTCCCATCTCCACACACGTCTGCTCTTTCCCTCCCTACGCCCGTGTCCCCGCTGCTGCCTGTCAGTCTGTTCTGCTCCCCACAGCTGGCTGCCTCCGTGCTGCTCCCCCTCTGCTCCCCCATCCTCTGTGGCCCCCTCCCCGCCCTCCTCCTCCCCGGGTCTGTCTCCCCTCCCTCTCCTGCCCCCCAGCCCGGCCCCCGGCCCCGCAGTCACCGCTCCCACAAAGCCCTCCCTGGGGCAGGTCCCTCTTCCGGGGACACCGCGTTCTCCCCGAGCCCACCCCATGGCCCTGGCCCCCCTGGCACTCAGACCTGATTAATGGGGGGCCCAGGAGGGCGGGCGGGACCCCCAGGCCGGGGCCATCCGGGCTCTTTGGGCGGGAAGCGCCGGGCGGGGGAGGGCAAAGGGCGGGAACCACTGACCAGACCTCCAGCCCCGCGGGGGCACCGGCGGCCCCGGGGACGGTTTTCGGCGGGAAAACCACGCGGCGGGCGGGCCCACAGCCAGAGGCGGACAGACCGCGGGCCGGGCCTCAGTTTCCCTCAGAGGAACGCGGCGCCCCCACTGCGCAGCCCCCGGGACGCGCACTCACCGCCGGGAGGGGCTCCGGGCGGGGCTCCCACACGGACTTCAGCGCCCGCAGCGCCCTCAGCCCGCCCTGCGGGGAGGGGCCGGGAGCAGCGGCTTTAAAGCACAGACACCGCCTCAGGGAGCCGCTTCCGGCTGCCGGGACTGCGCATGCGCCTCCCTGCGGGGGGCGGGGCCTGAGCGGAGCGGCTCCGCGGTAGGGGCGGGGCCAGAGTGAGGGGGCGGGGCGGAGCCAGGGGGCGGCCTGGGCCCCGCCCCTCCGCCCACAGGGACAGCCCTTCCTGGGGGTGTTCCCGTCATTGTTGGGGTTTGGCTGGTGACCTGGCTGATTCAGGATTAACAGAGATACATACACCAAAGGAACAGAGGAGAATGCCCTGACAGAAATCCTGATAAAGCCTCACCTGCATCAAACAGGAGCCTTCTCTGTGGGAGAGGATACAATCCAAAGAGGCAAATGTAACCTCCAGAAATGATTGTTAAAAGTCATCTATGACTTTTAGACATTCCTGTAAATTTCCTCCTTAAAATTGATAATGGAATGACAGTCCCTCTGGTAGTGACGTCTGCTGGTCAACAATCCTCTCCATTCCCAATGGTGAGGTTTGGAAGTGACTCACACATTTAGAATCAGATATATTATGAAAGCTCTCAGAAAGGTTTCCATGTGTGTTGGAAACTACAGTTGAAAAGGGTTTTGTCAGGAGCTTATTTGCCCCCCCGCCCTGCCCCCGGCTAAGCAGGCAAATGTTGGTAGTGAGGCTGAACCAACTCTGCAGGAACTGGGGTATCAGGGAGGGGCTAAAGGAGAGGAGGGGCTTGAACCCTGGTACATGACTGCAATTGGATTCATGTAAGCACTTCCATTAAACAAGAGTTGCAATGTTCTGTGTGAGGATGAAGAACTAGAAGGTGAAACCACAACTCTCCCTGGGTAGATGGGCAATTTCACATTCGCACCAGCAGCCCTTCCTGCTCCCTTCCTCATTCACCAGGGAGACCAAGACTCAACATGGCTGAGTTCCAGAGCCTTTCAGAGGAACACCTGAGATATGAGATTTGGGTGACTAAGGTATGTGATCCTTTAGACAATATCATTGCTTAAAAAGAAACCTTTTAAAGAACATTGTGATAAACTGCATTACTAAAACAAATGTGTCCAACACTTGAATTAAATTTCCTTAAATACTGTTTATTCACTACATACTTGTTATTATTTCATGTAATACCTGTTCCAAAATGAAATACATCAAAAATAAAATAAACACTTCCGCTGAAGCCGATTTGGCTCAGTGGTAGAGTATCGATCTGCAGACTGAAAGGTCCCGGGTTCGATTCCAGTCAAAGGCATGTACATTGGTTTCAGGCACATCCCCAGTAGGGGGTGTGCAAGAGGCAGCTGGTTGATGTTTCTCTCTCACCCATGTTTCTAGCTCTCTATCTCTCTCCCTTCCTCTCTGTAAAAAAAATCAATAAAATATATTAAATAAATAAAAATAAACACTTCTAACTTAGCTAAGTAGCAAACATTGAAGTATTCTTTCTTTATATTACCCAAATAAAACTTCAAGAATATGTACAGACAGGTGATTCTTTTTTCTTCTTCTTTTCTTCTTTTATAAGGACCCCATGTCTATCAGATTAGGCCCCCATCTTATGACCTCACGAAAAGTTAATGACCTCTGTAAACCCCTTATGTCCAAATATAGACATATTGGATGTTAAGCTTTAAAAATATCCATTTGGAGGGGACATAAAGCATCTCCACTTCATTATCTGTTATGTAAAACCACCCAAAAGGGATTCTCTTAATGCAGCAATACTCAATATTGATATTTCTTATTATTCTATGGGTTGCTCAGGTGGTTTTTCTGCTTCATGTGCTATTGGCAAATGGTTTGTCAACTTTTCACTAGATCAAAACATGATTTTCAAAACAAAACAAAACCACCACCACCACAATTTCCCCTCCTTCCAGACTTCCATCCTAGTTCCTTCGCTGCAGCATCCACTAATAGTCTCCTTCCAGCCACTATCCACTAGCCAGTTACCAAGGCCAAGTCACATGCATTAGGCTTTCATTACTGAACGTCTGAACCTCAGGAACTACTTTTATTTTTAGAATATTTTGTTGATTTCAGAGAGTTAGGGAGTGAGAGAGAAACATTGATGATGAGAAAGAACCAATGTTCCATTAATTCCTGCATGCCCCCTATTGAGAACTGAAGGGGAAACCCAGGCATGTGCCCTGACCAGGAATCTAACCCGACCTCCTGGTTCATAGGTCAATGCAACTCAAGCTGGGCTAGAACATTTAGTTCTTATATTATTACTGGAGTCCTGGTGCATGGATTAGTTATTAACTTTCATACGTTATTTGAGCATTCAGCCCATGATTTGTGTGGGCTTGCTCCCGACATTTCTCCAAAGATTCTCCCTTCCATAGTCAATAATCTCCTCCATCCAGAGTTGCATGAGCCAAAGATTACCACTCATAAGGAACTAAATATGCTTCAGAAATGTTAGTCATACTTTCCCCTTTAATCCATGTCAGATAGTTCTTTGCACAAGTTATTCTATTAGTGGCAAATTAAACATTTCAGGATTAGGACATGGAGGTGGAGGGAGGCCATGAGGGCTATTTCTCCAATTTTTCTTTATGCTCCTCTTTAGGAGCGGAGGGTGCAAGGTGAGGTGGTTTATCTTCCTTAGCCTCTCAAAAAAAACTCTAGCAAATGCAATAAGGAGAAACAAGGAGAAACAATTTGGAGGCAAATTTTTCCCCTGCTGATGAGTTTTTTTCAGGTTTTGACCAACTCTTTCCCAACATTCAACATCTGATGTATCTCCTTCAGGAAACCAGGGATTATGTTCTAAAATAACATGTAAAAACTGTCAGAGAATATCTTCTAACACATCAATTCCTTTATCCTTAAACGTGAAAGCCAAAAGTTTACAATAAACCTTTTTATTTTCACCAAGTTCTCCCCCATTAGCCTAGCTTAAAAAAACACATTCCCACCCTACTTACAGATTGAGACTTCTACACCTGGCCATGGGATTTCAATGCAACGAATTTCCCCACCATTTAGATGAATTCTTTTCCCCAGCTATCTGGTGAATTTTTGCCACCTATCCGGTAAACTTCGTTTTTTGCAGTAGGCAAATCTTCTTCTCCAGATGTCCCTAGTAAAAAGCCAGATGTGTGAACAACATCCCACATGATTCAGTGTTCACAATTTGGAAAAGGGCCGCGCACAAATGACAGAGACAAGAAATAATAATTTGGAAATATTGGGAGCCAGGCGGAAAGTCCAATGCAAGGGGAAAGACTTCCACTGATGCCAAGAGCTTGCCAACATTTTATTCAATTTTGGATACACATATAGCCCTTGGTCAGGCAGGCAATTCCAGTAACAGAAAATCTTAAAGGTCAGTAAGTATTAATAAAGATTTACTCTGAGACTATTTGGTCAGGAAGTAGCTTGAGCTCCCATTGTCTCCACTAAACTATCGGTGCATAGCTATGGCCCTTGCCAGGGCTCAAGGTTCACCAGCATTCTGTGCACCTTGTTTACACTTCTCTGATACCCTGTTTCCCCAAAAATAAGACAGTGTCTTATATTAATTTTTGCTCCCAAAGATGCGCTAGGTCTTATTTTCAGGGGATGTCTTATTTTTCCATGAAGAAGAATATGGTACACACTTATTGTTAAATGAAAATAAAGGAAATTTATTTCTTTCAGAATTAGTGGACCAAATCTCTCATGTTTAGCCTGGCGGTGGGGGAGGGGGGGGGAGAGGGGACGGCCTTATTTTCAGGGGGATGCCTTATATTTCATTCAGAAGGAAACCTGTAAATAGGTCTTATTTTCGGAGGATGTCTTATTTTCGGGGAAACACGGTAGTGAAGAAAATGGGGAGCTCCAACAGTACAGGTCTTGCACGTGCTCTACATTTGAAAGGTTTCTCCTTTAGCATGAAGTCTCTTGTGTTTGAATGGCTTTTAAAGGCTTCACTACATTTTTCATCTTCATAAGGCTTGTTGGCAGTCAGAATTCTGTGGTGTACAGTAACTTGTCAGTGCTGGCGAAGGACTTATGAGGCCCCTCATGTCTGTAATACTTCTCTCAAGTATGAACTCTCCTGTACAACAAGGCAGGAGCACTGATTAAAGACTTTGTGACATTCTCTACATTTATAAGGCTCCTCTCCGGTGTGACCTCTCTGCTGTGCTGTAAGGTTTGAGGAGCTGGCAGTGGATGTGCCACATTCACTTCATTCATGTGGCTTCTCTCCAGGATGAACTTTCTTATGCTTAGTAAGTTGAGAGGACCATCTAAAGATTTTGCCACATTCTCTACATTTATAAGGCTTCTCTCCAGTATGGACTCTCTGATGGAGATTATGGGACGAGGAACTTCTAAAGGCTTTGCCACATTCTCTACATTTATAAGGCTTCTCTCCAGTGTGAACTCTCTGATGTATGTTAAGTCTTTCGGACCCATGGAAGGCTTTGCCACATTCTGTACATTTATAAGGCTTCTCTCCAGTATGAACTCTATGGTGACTAGTAAGGTGTGAGGACTGGATAAAGGCTTTGCCACATTCTCTACATTTATAAGGCTTCTCTCCAGTATGAATTTTATGATGGCGAGTAAGTTTTGAGGAATCACTGAAGGCTTTACCACATTCTCTACATTTGTAAGGCTTTTCTCCACTATGAACTCTCTGATGTATATTAAGGGAGTACAACCATCTAAAGGCTTTGCCACATTCTCTACATTGATAAGGCTTCTCTCCAGTGTGAACTCTCTGATGACGATCAAGGGAGATGGACTGGCTAAAGACTTTGTCACTTTCGCTACATTTATAAGGCTTTTCTCCAATATAAACTTTCTGATAACTAAGAGATTCGGACTGCCTAAAAGCTTTGCCACATTCTCTATATTTATAAGGCTTCTCTCTAGTATGAACTCTGTGATGTTTATTAAAGGATGAGGAATCACTAAAAGGTTTGCCACATACACTACATTTATAAGGCTTCTCTCCAGTATGAACTCTGCGATGTTTATTAAGGGAGGAGGAATCACTAAAGGCTTTCCCACATTCTCTACATTTGTATGGTTTCTCTCCAGTGTGAACTTTCTGATGTCGAATCATGTTAGAGGCATGGAGGAATGTTTTACCACATTCTCTACATTTATAAGGTTTATCTTCAGTATGAACACCTTGATGTTTAGTTAGACCTGCATGGCTGGTAAAGGATTTGCCACATTCTCTACATTTGTAAGGTTTCTGTCCAGTGTGAATTCTCTGATGAATAGTAAGGGTTGAGGGCCGACTAAAGGTTTTGCCACATTCTCTACATTGATATGGCTTCTCTCCAGTATGAACTCTCTGATGTCGATTAAGATTTGCGGACTCACTGAACGCTTTCCCACATTCTGTACATTTATAAGGCTTCTCTCCAGTATGAACTTTCCAATGTCGAAACATGTTTGAGGCGTGGAGGAATGCTTTACCACATTCTCTACATTTATAAGACTTGCCTTCAGTATGAACACTATGATGATTAATAAGAACTAAATAGCTGTTAAAGGATTTGCCACATTCTCTATATTTATAAGCTTTCTCTCCAGTGTGAATTCCCTGATGAAGAATAAGGTTTGAGAGTCGACTAAAGGTTTTGCCACATTCTGAACATTTGTACGAATTTCCTTCCGTATGATTTGTACGATTTTGAGTATGTCTTGAGAACTGACTAAAGTCTTTTCCATTTTCCCTGAGTTTATAAAATTTTGCAATACTATGAAATCTTCCCCTATGTATAACAAGAGATGAATGATATTTAAAAGTTTTGCCACACGATTTACATTTGTAAGGCTTGTCTCCAGTACCAATTATCTGGTTTAGTGTACAACCTGAAGGCCAAATAGATGTTTTACTAGAATCTTTACATGTATAAGGTTTTTCTCCACTTTGGACTTTTTTGCATCTATTTAGATTGAATATTTGACTGAAGACACTCCCACACGGATTCCATTTGTAAGCCTCCTCCCCAGCATGAATATTTTCTTGTTCGGGGTAATTTGAAGATGGCTGAAAAGACTGGATATATTTACTTCGATTTTGTGTCTTCTCCACAATAGGAAAAACCTGATGTATATTATGATTGGACATTTGGTCAAAGACTTTTACACTTGTATAATGGTCCTCTGCAAGTTCACTTGTCCAATGATTAAGAAATGACTCTTGCTCAGATTTGTCCCAATGTTCATTCCATTGATAACTGCTATATCCATTATATGTACTCTGTTGATAATAGGAGATAGAAAGACCTTTACTGACAGTTATAATTTCATGAAAAATGTATACTTGTTCCATAAGAACTATTTTGCGATACTCATTAAACGTAGATGGTTGTATAGGAAAAGCTTTTCCAATTTATTAAAATTATAGACAAAAAAATAAATACAAAACATTAGTTTTCAGAGGAAGAATAATGAATCCTTATTTAGAAGAGTGCCTAACTGCCCAGCAAGCATGCCGCACTGGTTGAGCTTCATCGTATCAACAAGATCATGATTCCATTCCCAATAAGGGAACATGGCTTACCTATGGAATCAGTCCCCAGTGGGAGGCATGCAGAAGGAAGCCACTGATTCTCTCTCATCATTGATGTTTTCCTCTCCTCTTTCTCTCCCTTACTTTCTGAAATCAATACATATATTTTTTAAATAAAAAATATCAAAAAAATTGCCAAATTCAGCTCATTTTAATTTTATGGATACATTATAAGTCTATACATTTTAGAAATGATTGAAAGTTTAATCTGACCCTACATTTTAATCAATTCAAATAATTATTTATTCTAGAGACTATGTGAATTCTTAGTTTTTCCAGATTCTCTTTCCAAGAATGCATAACAATAAAAAGTTATTTTTGATCTTCAAATGAAGAAACATACTGATCTGCCAATGTAACTGACTTAAAATTGGGAGGTTTCCCAAATGTGTAATACACCTGACTTCTTTAACAATAATTTTATTATGATAACTGTTCCAGATTTGTTCTGTTTATATTAATTTCCTCTCTTCTAATCACACTCTTCCTCAAATTCAAAGGCTTTCATTAAGTGAGCATTATCAAAGCGACATCTTTTATTCCTTACCAGTATTATTTCAGAGAATAAATCTTGCATTCGGGGTTTTGGCATAAAGGCCTGGTTATCTTCAGATGACATAGCTGAAAGAAAACAAATTTTCAGTTTTGACAATCAAGTGAGTGCAATTTGAAGTTACCAGCAGGTATTGACCAAATGACATTTTGGATTATTCCAAGAGCAAGTGATGATTTTAAACAAAGTTCAAGATAGGTACAATGAAGAAAACTCACATCAAAGAGCTGCTTATATTTTCCAATGATACCTGCTTAAACCCCCTGGCACACAATGGCAATATTATAAAGACATCCCCAGTTTGTTCACTAGAGAGAAATGAGAAATAAAGAAAGTGTATGATCAATGATCTCCCTGTTTTGAAGGCTCTTGAAGAATATGTATCTCTTGTGCATGACTCAGGGTGTGAACAAAATTGCAGTACAGTTGAGTGCCCTGTAGTGGCTGCTACACAGAAACAATGAGAACTAATTCAAACACCATAAATACCGAGGGAATAAAGTATATATCAAGCCCTAAAAGATACCATGGGTCTGAGAAATAAACAAAGAACAGCCGAAACTGGTTTGGCTCATTGGATAGAGCATCATCCTGAGGACTGAAGGGTCCTGGGTTCGATTCCGGTCAAGGGCATGTACATTGGTTGCGGGCACATTCCCAGTGGGGGGTGTGCAAGAGGCAGCTGATTGATGTCTCTCTCATCGATGTTTCTAACTATCTATCTCTCTCTTCCTCTCTGTAAAAAATCAATAAAATATATTAAAAAAAAATAAAAATAAAAAAAATAAATAGAGAACATTTCCAAATAGGAAATGAAACACACAACCGAACTAAGAATACAGATCCTGAAAACAGTGTTGACCAAAAGTAGAATTTGTGCTACAGATGGTTATTATTTGTTTCCTCCTATAGAAAGCATGTTCAAAATCCTGCTTGTTTATAATTCCAGAATCTCAACAACATATATGAAGTCATCCAAAGAAACAGAAAAAGTGTACCATCAGGAAAACAGAATAAATGTAATCAGACTGGCACTATATTAATGGAAGTATATTAATTATCTCAAAAAAAGGGCAAATAAGTACCTTAAAGCCAAAAAGGGGAGAAAAATACAACTATATAATATCACCAAAACATTATATAACCAAAATAAAAATACAATGAGAAAGTATTTTATAAACACCACCGAAAGGGGATATTGCAAAACATAATACCAGAATTAACAAATACAGTAGAATCATTAATGAAAGACACTTTCAACATCAAAGAATTTGCCGGGAATTTGCTCAGTAGTTGAGTGTCTATCTATGACCCAGGAGGTCATGGTTTGGTTCCATGTCAGGGCACAGGCCTGGGGTGAAGGCTTGATCACCAATCATGCAGGAGGCAGCCGACTGATGATTCTCTTCACTGATGTTTCTATCTCTCTCTCCCACTCCCTATATCTCTGAAATCAATAAGAATATATTTTAAAAATAATTAAATGATGAAATAATTAGTACATAAATCATTAAAATGTTAATTCAATAAAATCTTGAAGAAAAGCCAATAAACATGTGGAAATATGAAGAGATTTTAAAGATTTCCTAAGACACTAACAAACTGACCTCCAAAAGGACCCAATAAAGACAGGAATGTGAAAAGGAGTAGGTAGCTCATATAAAAAATTAATCATGTAACATCCTGACAATTGGAGAGACATACAAATGCAAGCAGCTAACTGAATTCTAAGTATTATGAATATAAACATGAGAACAGATAAAAAAGAAGGAAATGTCATAAGTACTAGAATACTTATGATATTCAAAATATCATAAGTATCTAAAAAGCGTATAAAGATATAATTTGTAATGGAAAAGATAGCTACTCTAAGATCATTAGGGGATTTCTAAGTAGAATACTATTGGGGGCAAGGAAAGAGTATGAAATAAAACAGGGAACTATTAAATGAACAAAAACCATCCAACAAAAATACTGATAAAACAGATGATCAACAATGGAGAGTAAAAAATTTTCCATATCCAAAACTCTCATTATTAGACTTGCACTAAAAATAATTCTTCAGAAACACACTTCTGGCAATAAATATGAACATATGAAGATTCCTTCTATGTGAAAAAATATATAGAAATATAAAAATTTGTGGTGTTCTAAAAAAGAAACACATGTCACTTTGATTTCTCTTGTGGAACTTTAGAAAATAAAAGGAATAGTCTGAACAGCATAGCTCAGTGGTAAAGGGTATACCTATGAACCAGGTAGTCACAATTCAATTCCTGGTCAGGGCACATGCCTGTGTTGTGGGCTCATTCCCCAGATTGGCATGTGCAAAAGGAGGCCAATCAATTATTCTCTTTCATTGGGAATGTTTCTATCTCCATCCCCATCTCCTCTGAAATATAAATGTATTTATAAAAAATAAATAAAAGGAATTAAATAAAAAAATCTCTGCTATAAGACATAGTAAAAAGTAAAGTGATATAAACTCATATGTGTACATGGTCAGAAATGGCAATTAGCAGACTTTTGTATGAAATTGACACTGAGTTTAAGATACATCGTTATAACCTTAAGATATTTTAAGTCGCCCTAACCGGTTTGGCTCAGTGAATAGAGCATCAGCCTGCGGACTGAATGGTTCCAGGTTCGATTCCGGTCAGGGGCATGTACCTTGGTTGCAGGCACATCCCCAGTAGGGGGTGTCCAAGATGTAGCTGATCGATGTTTCTCTCTTATGGACGTTTCTAACTCTCTATTCCTCTCCCTTCCTCTCTGTTAAAAGTTAATAAAATATTTTTAAATAAATAAATAAATAAATGAAAATAGAGTATAAAGTAGTGCTGGGTGTAATTAAAGAACTCAATAAATTAACTACACATGCAATGACCTTAAATTGGAATGCTAACAGTTTGAGCTGTCACAAGTAGCCAAGGTTGACACAAACATTCAAAGCAGTTATTATCCATGTCCCTTTTCACAAAATTAACAAACCTCATCCTAAAACTGATATGAAATGACAAAAGACACCAGGGAACTAAAATAAACATAGGAGAGACAGTTTAAGCTTAAAGGTATCACGCTTCATGATTTTAAAAACTATTTCAAAATTGATATTATCCAAAGTATCATCTACACATTAAGACAGAGGTAAATAAAGGAGCACGGAGGCCCTGGTCAGTGTGCCTGAGGGTTAGGGCATCACCCTGTGCACTTACTTAAGGGTTGCGGGTTCAAATCCCCTTAAAAAGCACACACCTGGTTGCAAATTCCCACCCCCACCTGCGTTGAAGTGCGAGAAACAGGGGGACAGGCAATGTGTATCTCTCACATGGATGTTTCCCTTTCTGTTCCCCCTTTCCTCCCTCCCTTCCATTCTCTCTGAAAAGCAATGGAAAAAGTGTTCTCATGTGAGGATTAACAAGAACTACAAAAAAGCACTATAGAATAAAGAGCCTACTTACGATTTCTCATAAAAGATAGCCTCACAAATACGAATAGTGTTGAGATACTCAGATGTCTACGTGTAAAGGAATGAGTGAAGTTGGACTGTTATTCAACAGCGTGTACAAATATTAAACCAAAGTAGATAAAAGATTTGAAAAATAAAACTACTAATAATCTATTAAAAGAAAACTTATAGGAAAGTTTTTTTAAAAATACATTTTTAAAAAATATATATTTTACTGATTTTTTTACAGAGAGGAATAGAGAGTTGGAAACATCAATGAGAGAGAATCATCGATCAGCTGCCTCCCGCACACCCTCCACCAGGGATGCAAACCAAAAGGAACAACAAAGTAAACAACAACAAAAACTTTCCTATAAGTTTTCTTTTAATAGATTATTATTATCTCTATCACCCTATCTTCCTCCCTGTAAAAAATTAATAAAATATATTTTTTAAAAATAAATAAAAATAAAATGTGCATATCTTAAAAAAAAAAAAAAAAAGATTTAACTACAATAAGACTATGCACACAGCCCACAAAGGGGTGCACCAAGAGTGTCCACCTCAGGTAACTGGGGAAGCTGAACCACTGGGCACTATAGGACACCTAGCACACAAAGCCACTCTATTAACTCCGGGAAGCAGCCAAAATGTGGAGACAAAGAAACTGGTCACAAACGAAAGAAATGAAGGATACAGAGTTCAAAACCACAGTTATAAGGTTTTTCAAAAAATTTCTAGCAACCGTCGATAAATTTAGTGAGACTCTTAAGGGTATGAAAAAGGATCAACTAGAAATTAAGCATACACTGACTGAAATAAAGAATAATATACAGCCAAAACCGGTTTGGCTCACTGGTAGAGCGTCGGTCTGAGGACTGAAAGGTCCCAGGTCCGATTCCGGTCAAGGGCATGTACATTGGTTGCGGGCACATCCCCAGTAGGGGGTGTGCAAGAGGCAGCTGGTCAATGTTTCTCTCTCATTGACGTTTCTAGCTCTCTATCTCTCTCCCTTCCTCTCTGTAAAATATCAATAAAATATATTTAAAAAAAAAAGAAAAAAAAAAAAAAAAGAATATAGCCGAAACCGGTTTGGCTCAGTGGATAGAGCGTCAGCCTGCGGACTGAAAGGGCTCAGGTTCGATTCCGATTAAGTTCATGTACTTGGTTGCGGGCACATCCCCAGTAGGAGGTGTGCAAGAGGTAGGTGGCCACCAAAGGCAGCAAGATGCTGAGGGAGCAAAGGAAGGAGGAGCCCAGGAGGCGGGGAGGCCAGGCTTAGGGACCTATACTGCAATAAATCCGTGCACTAGGCTTCTAGTGGTAAAATAATAAAGGAAACGAAACCCTGGTGGTGGAGTAGAAACTCAGGAAGGAAGTCATCCTCACCCAGAGAAGCCAGGTTGCTGTAGTTCTCCAACATCACTTCAAGGTACAACTTCCGCTGGGCTGAGTCCAGGCATTCCCATTCCTCCTGAGAGAAGTCTATGGCCACATCCCTGAAGGTCAACGGTCCCTGAAAGAAAAGACACATTTGCCAGGAGGTCACCAGAAGAGATCACAATGTCACCCAACATGAAAACAGTGTTTAGGGAGAAGAGGTTTGGACCTAACAGAATATCCTGAATCACCCAATAAGATCATTTTGTCCCACTAACATTCTCTGATGTGTAATCTAAAACTGACAAATGAAGATGACACATGTCCACAAACCCATGATACATATTTTACTTTAGAGGAAAATAAACTTTAAAATGAAGGCATGGCCCTAGCCAGTATGGCTCAGTTGATAGAGTGTTAGCCTGCTCACTAAGACCTGCACTGAGTAAATAGAGTGACCGAAGAGTCACAGGTTCGATTCCAGTCAAGGACCACATGCCTGGGTTGAGGGCTCCATCCCAAGAAGGGAGTGTGCAGAAGGCAGGCAAGCAATGATTATCTCATCATTCATGTTTCTCTCTCTCCCTTCATCCCTGAAACACTTAAGAATATACTAAAAATAAATAAAATGAAATAAAATTAAGGCCAGGACCGAGACATATGGATTTCTTTGTGCTGTGTTTGCATCATTCAGGGTCATTTGTGTAAAAAACATGATGGGTTGGAAGTATAGGTACTTCTTCGCAACTGTGAAGAGGACCCCAAGGAAAGGAACTCATGTAAAGACACAGATTCTGATCCAGTTTCTGAGATGAGGCCTGTGTTTCCACATGTGTAACAAGCTCGCCTTTCTCTTGTGATGTCAATATTTCTGCATACAGTATCAAGTGCCATACTTCTGAATACATGAAACAAAAGGAAAAAATTCCTGGAGAACTTTTAACTGAAAGGGTTTCTTCATGGAGTTTAGTTCTCATAGAATAAGACACAAGAATCACAATCCTAGTTGAAAATTTACTATGCATAATCTTACAACAAGATTGCCCTGCCTGGTCCAGTTGGTGTGGACCAGTGGTTAAGCACTGACCCATGCACCAAGAAGTCACTGGTTTGATATCCAGTCTAGACACAACAAAGTTATGGGCTCGATCCCCAGTGTGGGTTGTGCAGAAGGCAGCTAATCAATGATTCTCTCTCAGCATTGATGTTTCTATTTCTCTCTACCTCTCCCTTCTTATCTGAAATTTATAAACATGTAGTTGGGGGGAAAAACGAAAAGAAAAAGTAACTGACATAACATTAACAGTTTAGGCACACAGACACACATTTTACAACTGAAATCAAGATGGTTTAGTTGCCGGAACCCATTTGGCTCAGTGGATAGAGCATCGATCTGCAGACTGAAGGGTCCCAGGTTCGATTCCAGTCAGGGGCATGTACCTTGGTTGTGGGCACATCCCCAGTAGGGGGTGTGCAAGAGGCAGCTGATCGATGTTTCTCTCTCATTGATGTTTCTGGCTCTCTGTCCCTCTCCCTTACTCTCTGTAAAATATCAATAAAATATATTTATATTTTAATGGTTTAGTTATTCCATAAATCTCATTAATAAATTTGTGTATGATCCCCTTTGTGTCTTTTAAACACAATAAGGAGAAAAACGTGTGGATAGAAAACAAGTTAGACCTATTGTTTCCCTTATGTGGGTTGTAAATCCTCACATGGGAAGATTTTTTTCATTGAGTTTTGGAAGGTGGAAGGCAGGAAGGTAGAGGTATGCAAGAATCAAGTTAAAGATTTGAAATACAAAGAAGCAAAAAATACCCAACCAGAAAAGCATAAAGAAAAAAGAATCCAAAAATATGAAGATAGTGTAAGGAGCCGCTGGGAAAACTTCAAGGATACCAACATCGGAATTATGGGGGTGCCAGAAGAAGAGAGAGAGCAAGATATTAAAAACCTATTTGAAGAAATAATGACAGAAATCTCCCATACCTGGTGAAATAGACTTACAAGTCCATAAAGTGCAGAGACCCTCAAACAAGAGGATTCCAAAGAGGACTACACCAATACACATCATAATTAAATATTCAAAGCAGCAAGAGAAAAGCAGTTAGTTACCTACAAGGGACTACCCATAGGATTATCAGCTGATTTCTCAACAGAAACTATGCAGGCCAGAAGGGAGTGCCAAGAAATATTCAAAGTGATGAATAGTAAGAACCTACAACCAAGATTACTCCACCCAGCAAAGCTATCATTAAGAACTGAAGTTCAGATAAAGAGCTTCATAGGTAAGAAAATGCTGAAAGGTATTCTTTAAGAAGAGGAAGAAGAAGAAAAAGTATTCTTTAAGAAGAGGAAGAAGAAGAAAAAGTTAAAGATAAAAATTATCTTTAAGGTATTCTTTAAGAAGAGGAAGAAGAAGAAAAAGTTAAAGATAAAAATTACGAACAACAAATACATATCTATCAACAAGTGTGTCTAAAAATCAAGTGAATAAAAAATGTGATAAACAGAATAAACTGGTGAATACAATAGAATGAGGGGCAGAGAAAGGGAGTGGACTAACAATCCTTGGGAAAAAGGGGGTGTGGGAGAGACTGGACAAAAATCATACACCTATGGAGGGGGGTGGTAAAGGCAAAGGGTGGGGTGGGAACCAGGTGGAGGGGAGCTATGGGGGGGGAAAAAGAGGAACAATTGTAATAATCTGAACAATAAAGACTTATTGAAATTTAAAAAAACGATAAAAAGAAAGATAATGCAGAGGAGAAGATCTGGGGGAGTGAATGGAGCTACAGAAATGGGCGTTTAGGATGATGGAGCAGAGAGAAGCAGCACTGAGTTAGCCAGCTGTGCGTAACAAGACAGAGTGTAACGGGCAGCAGAGGGGACATAGGTGTGGGAAGGGAAAGAGAAACCTATCAACAGATGTTCAAGAAAACGCAAACAGCCTCTGACACAGGGCACGTCTTCTACCTGGAAAGCAGCCATTTGGTCCTCGTCCTGATCAGGGTCTGGGTTGTTTTCTCAGGTAACAATATGTTGAAGAGTCACAGAATATGCCTTCAAAATAGTCCACACAGCCCACTAATCAGCTCACAGGACACTCACAGTCAGAAGGACCTGGAAATGAGGAAAAGACCAAACTCTCTTGTCCTCTGTCACAGGAGTCAAGAACAATAAGCTCTTCCATGGAGACCACACTGTCAGGGATTTTATTCTGTCTTCATGTGTTTGTCCTTCTAAAGACTTCCACAAACTCCTACAGCATTGAGAACATGTGCTCCTCTGCTGAACCCCCAAACCCAACAGAACACCCTTTACTTCCCCTAAAAAAAGCATACCCTGAGGTCCAAGACATGCTATCTTTAAGGAGTTTCCTCCTGGGTCCTGCGGGACTCCCCCAGAGCAGTTTTAGTAGTGCTGGGTCAAGACATCAGACACAGCACACCTGAGACCTCTTGGTAGTTAGAGGGGTTGAAGGAGGAACTCGTATAGGTGCAGGATTCCCAGGTAACTTTCCATTCTCTTTTTCCAAGAAATTATGGAAAATAGATCTTCATGTACTAACTGGTTTGGCTCAGCGGATAGAGCGTCGGCCTGAGGACTGAAGGATCCCAGGTTCGATTCCGGTTAAGGACATGTACATTGCTTGCGGGCACATCCCCGGTAGGGGGTGTGCGAGAGGCAGCTGGTCAGCTGGTGGATGTTTCTCTCTTATCCGTGTTTCTAGCTCTCTTTCCCTCTCCCTTTCTCTCTGTAAAAAAAAATCAATGAATTATATTTTAAAAAAGAAAACAGATCTTCATCCTCAAGCCTTTGGGAAAAGTTACCTATTGAATTATACTGACCAAGTGACTTCACCATGAATAGATGGGCTCTGTGGGGATAAGGTTCTAGATTAATTCAGTCTATCCTTCAGTATTTTCAGAGAATGGACAAGAGGGACTTGAAGGGAACAGCTCCTTTGCGGCTCAAAGTCAGTAATAGAACAAATCACATGAGGGGAAGGAAGAGGTGCTGAACATTACACCAACTCACAGAATTAGCTTCCGACTATGATGATCACTGATATCTTTACAAAGTGCACACTGAGCTCACCTCCAATGAATGTTTCCACATATGGTAAACAGTAGAAAAAATGCAGGGCTCAGAATCTGAACTTCAAACAATATATTTAAAACTAAAAACGACTAGGTTGTGTGTGTTTTTTTTACTTTTAATGTAGTGACTTCTCAGGTTAAATAATTCAGATGTTAAACTGAACATATAAAGCCACAAACCAATACATCACAACTTAATCCAACACATACCATCAACTTACCACTCACCAATCAGTGTTTTCCTCCTTCCCATTACTATGTATTTCTGACTATGGATGTTTCTGTCTTACCGTTCCCTTTCTCTCCAGTGTGTCTTTTCCTATGTTTTTTATTTTTTGTTTTAATATGTACTTTTATTGATTTCAGAGTGGGAGAGGGAGAGATAGTAACATCAATGATGGGATAGAATCATTGATTGGCTGACTCCTGCAAGCTTCCCAGTGGGGACTAAGCCGAAAAATAAGACCAGGAATTGAACTGTTACCTCCTGGTTCATAGCATCACCTTCAACCACTGAACCAAGCTGATTGGAGTTTTCCTGTGTCCCCCTCTCTTTCCCTCCCCACGCCTGTGTCCCCTCTGCTGCCTGTTACAGTCTGTCCTGCTCCCCCTCTGCTCCCTCATCCCTGAGTCCCACTTTCTGTCCCTGCACTCGCTCCCCAGCTCTTCTCTGAACCAGTGTCTCCGTCTGAAGTGCCTCCTCCTGTGCGGCCCCCCTTCTGCTCACCAGGACCCTCTCCCTCTCAGCGCCCCTTCCTCTCTCTGGGCTCCCCCTCTCCTATTTCTCCACTGCTTTCCCCAGTTACCCCCTCACTCCCACCATCGCCGTCCAGTCCCTCCCGCACCCCTCTGGCCCCTCTGTGGACCCCTCCCCGCCCTCCTCCTCCCCGGGTCTGTCTCCCCTCCCTCTCCTGCCCCCCAGCCCGGCCCCCGCCCCGCAGTCCCCGCTCCCACAAAGCCCTCCCTGGGGCAGGTCCCTCTTCCGGGGACACCGCGTTCTCCCCGAGCCCACCCCATGGCCCTGGCCCCCCTGGCACTCAGACCTGATTAATGGGGGGCCCAGGAGGGCGGGCGCAGACCCCCAGGCCGGGGCCATCCGGGCTCTTTGGGCGGGAAGCGCCGGGCGGGGGAGGGCAAAGGGCGGGAACCACTGACCAGACCTCCAGCCCCGCGGGGGCCCCGGCGGCCCCGGGGACGGTTTTCGGCGGGAAAACCACGCGGCGGGCGGGCCCACAGCCAGAGGCGGACAGACCGCGGACCGGGCCTCAGTTTCCCCAGAGGAACGCGGCGCCTCCGCTGCGCAGCCCCCGGGACGCGCACTCACCGCCGGGAGGGGCTCCGGGCGGGGCTCCCACACGGACTTCAGCGCCCGCAGCGCCCTCAGCCCGCCCTGCGGGGAGGGGCCGGGAGCAGCTTTAAAGCACAGACACCGCCTCAGGGAGCCGCCACCGGCCCCTCCGCAGCCGCTTCCGGCTGCCGGGACTGCGCATGCGCCTCCCTGCGGGGGGCGGGGCCTGAGCGGAGCGGCTCCGCGGTGGGGGCGGGGCCAGGCCTGTGCGGGGACAGAGGGAGGGGGCGGGGCGGGGCGGGGCGGGGCGGGGCGGGGCCAGGGGGCAGCCTGTACTCTGTTTCCACAGCTCCTTCACAATTTGGGGATCTGGGCTGACACCCCCAGAGGCAACATAAGAACTGCCCTTCCCCGGGCCCACTGGTGAAATCTCCTTCCTGGACCCCCTTCACCAAATCCTGCCTCCCCTCCTCTTGACCAATGCTTTTACCCGCTTCCTGACCAGTGTAAGGCATACTTCTACCCTAAAGGAAACTTAGTCACCCTCTCAGGGCTGACACCAGTATTCTGGTCTAATCCTGCAGTGAGGGAATGGAGAGCGATTTCCTAAAGTCTCACCCTGTCTGTGGGGCTGGCTCCTGTGGGTGGGACCAAACAGGAGGGACTCAGGGGAATTCACTGAAGTTTTCCAGATCCCAGAGGCTGTGCTTGGAGCTACTGGCTGGTCTGCCCTTCAGCTGCACATGCCCCAGGGAGGTGTCTTTCCCAGGATCTTCCAAGCCTGTAACATTCTTACAGTGAAGTTATAGAGAATTCAAAAGTGGGGCAGATTGGGTTTGAAATCAGAAACTTCCTGCCTCCAGTTTCCCCTGAGTCATTAAAACCTCAGGGGGGAGGCAGGAGGGGGCAGGCAGCCTGCTCTCTCAGCCCCTCTGTCTCGCCATTGTAGGAGAGGCAGCTGGAATTAAGGAAGTCAGCCATCTCTGCGGGTAATTACCAGGTGCTTTTCATAGCGAATGGAAAGTTACTGCAAATAAAAAGAAAGGTCTTCCGTTTTCCCCCTGACAATCATCACTCCTGTCATTTCTAACATTGCTTTCCAAAATCATATTATGGGGACCCTTCGAGGACGCGATTTTGGATAAGATCTTCTCCACACATATTATACCTTTAAGGTTTCTCTAAGATGTGTATTGACAGATGTTGCGAGGGCAGGGCAGAGCGAGGCTAACTCCTGACTAGAATCCTGCCTCCTGTGGGGCAGGGCGGAGCTAACCTCCATTTTGTGTAACTGGACCCTAGCTCTCACCCAACCAATTGGGGTCAGCCAAAGCAGTGACATCACCACCGGTATAAAAGCCCTGGACTTGTCAAAGTTCGAGCTCTGATCCGCCATGCTGTTGGCGTGAGTGGGACTGAGCCCATGTTAACATGGAAGAGGCTCTCTTGTTAATTGCATCGGACTTGGCTCCCTGCTGGGCTTTGGGGATCACGGAATCAATGTGTAGTGATGTTTAACTCTCTGTTAAATACAGTCCCCAATTCCGTATATCTTAACATCTTCCTGTCAACATAAGATACATTCAAAAGTATGAAGAATTTTTGGGAGTTTATTTGAGCCAAACTGTTCACAAGTGCCAGGAAGCAAAATTGCAACAAATTGAGATAAGGTTCCAGAGAACAGCATTTGTGCTTTTTACTTTTTACATCACTAGAGGCTCAGTGCATGAAAATCGTGCCCTTGGAGGAGTCTTTCAGGTCAGCCTGAGCCCTATCACAGTCGAGGAGCCTTGGGATTGATCACCTCAAAGAGGTACACCCCGCCCACACACCACAGTGCCGTAGCCTGATAATCTGGGCCTTCCTCTCTGGGGCTCTCTATCCCAGGGCTCCATCATCAATTGCACCAAAGAGGTAGGCCCTGCCCACCCGGCCAGGACTATGTGATGGATTGTCCCCTCTTCTTTGGTGACCAGGGCCTTTCTCTTTGGGGCAACTATGGAGCTCCCCAATTGATCGATCTCCCCACTGGCTGGTGACCTGTGCCTCCCTCTGCAGGGTGGTCATGGAGCAATGGCTGGGCCCCCAACGAATCTCATCTGCTTGGATGACTTGGCACCAATTGGTGTCATAGCGTGGTCATCTAGGTCGTCCTGGGGTCTGCTGTTAGGTCATTCAGTAGACTTGCATATTATCCTTTTATTATTATAGATTATTATAGATAATTAAAAGAGAAGATGCAATGGGATAATATGAAATCCATTGGCGATAGATACATGTCTTTTATGTATGTGAACACACCTTACCTAACTGTGAACCATTAGCATAACATACATGAGAAGGTTTATGGTTTTGTCCTGGTGCACTGGTTGTGTCCTGAGGGCTCTGGAAAAGGGGGGAGTTACCCTGATATTCCAAAGGAATTTTATCCTGGCTGCAAACGACAATAGACAGGCTGAAGAAAGGATTCCTTTTTGTTAAGGAATATTCTTGTCTTATACCTGACTACCTGCTACAACTGCTCTTAAAAAGATTTTCATTTCAGACCATCCTTTCTGATTACTTTAGGTCTCTTGGCTCTGACAGGCTGACATGCAGGCCTTCAGAGAGCTTGTTAAGTTAGCATGTGCCCCCTTTTCATGCACACATTCCCTTTGGGACATAAATCAACCCAAAGGAAGTATTGAGGAGCCAAATTTTTGTTGGATAGTGAGGTGCCCTGGCACTGGGAAGGTTCATTCTAGGAAGGCTCAGTCTTAGTATTTTTTCTTCATAAATAATGGACCACTGAGGTTGGAGAAAGACTGTAACCTTGGATGGCAGTCAAGGCCAGTTTTTTTTGTTTTGTTTTTTAAGTGAAAGTAATGTAAATGGAAGGCAGTCAGGTCTTATGGGCCTATATTAATATGCAATTAAAAATAGATTTTTATTGATATTAGTGAGGAAAGGAGAGGAAGAGAGAGTAACATGAATGATGACAGAGGATCCTGGGTCAGATGTCTCCTGCGTGCCCCTCCCTGGGGACGGAGCCCACAACTCTGGCATGTGCACCAGCCTGGACTGGAACTCTGACCTTTCCATTCCTAGGTCTATGTTTAATAACAGAGCCACACTGGCCCAGCACAATAGATTAATTTTAATTTATAAGTTATTATGATTCAGGTTTTGTTTTACTTATTATATATTGTTTAGTATTATATATATATATATTTTTTTTTAACATTTTATTGATTTTTTACAGAGAGTAAGGGAGAGAAAAGAGCTAGAGAGCTAGAAACATCGATGGAAGAGAGACATCGATCAGCTACCTCTCGCACACCCCACACCAGGGATGTGCCCGCAACCAATGTACATGCCCTTGACCGGAATCAAACCTGGGACCTTCAAGTCCACAGACCGACGCTCTATCCACTGAGCCAAACCGGTTTTGGCTAGTATTATATTTTCTTATAGTTTAAGTCATATAATATACCTTCAGTAATATTAATAGCTGTGATACATATATATATAGTTGAAAGAACATGTTATTATTAATTACTAGAATATAGCAGTAATATTCATTTAAAAGGCCACACCAATTTCTTTAGATGGCATCCTATTTATGATTATTGGGCTATTAATTTTGAAAAGTCTGATTTCTATTGTAGGTGAGGGAAGTGTCAGAGACAGGCACAGATGTCCATTCATGTTAGACACCTGATAACATAACAACTCTGTGGGAAAGAATTTTATTTTTTTAAATTTTTTACAGAGAGGAAGGGAGAGGGATAGAGAGCTAGAAACATAGATAAGAGAGCAACATCCACACGCTGCCTCCTGCACAACCTCCAAAAGGGATGTGCCTGCAACCAAGGCACATGGCCTTGACCGGAATGGAACCTGGGACCTTTCAGTCTGCAGGCTGACGCTCAATCCACTGAGCCAAACTGGTTTTGGAATGTACCAGAAAAAATTTAATGTAAAATACAATAAAAGTCTTTGTGTTTTGGGAGTACATTTTCAAATAAATGTTAATTTGGTAATTCCTATAATCTCAATGGCCTGTCCTACCTAATAAAATAGTAATATGCAAATTAACCATCACCCTGCTGCACAAGCCATGCCCACCAGCCAATCAGAGAGAGAGTATGCAAATTAACCCCAACCAAGATTCCGGTCAAGGGCTTTGGTAGCTGGCACATCCCCATTGCGGGGTGTGTAGGAGGCAGCTGATCGATGATTCTCTCATTGATGTTTCTGGCTTTCTGTACCTCTCTCTTCCTCTCTGTAGAAAATCAATTAAAAAATATTAAAAAGAAAAAGAAAAAAGAAAAAAGAAGTCAAAAGGTAACACTGAGAAATTCGTAGGGTTTCCAATAAAAATCACTACCAGAAAAGCATTCCAAATACAAAGTACACAGATGCCAATTTGTGGTATTCCAAAACTTTGTATTTGTATTAAAAACTGTAAGTGTTAGCATGAGAACCTGAATAGTGGGCTACCTGATTCCTGAAAATAAAGCAAAATATTCATCAAATTCTGATGTTAGCCTTTGCATTAGTAAATTCTAAACTACTGAGTAGAAGTTATAGGGCTTGAAAAGCTGATGTGGGACAGGAAGAGCTTTACATGCTGTGGTCATAGCACTGCCAAAAGAATGGCAGCCTAGAAGACAAAGTGAAAAACCAGAGAGGAACAGGAAATAGGAAATGAAAGATAGAATTAACTTTTCTGAGTTCAGCTAGCAGTGCAGCCTGGGAAATGTGTCCTCTCTCCACATGCAGAGTTCATGCCAATTCTGCAGCCTGGATACAACAATGTTACAGGTATTGTAATATTCCTCTTAATTAATGAAGACCTGTTACACAGACAGTACTATCCTGTTCCGGTCACCTAAATGTGACAACCACAAACGGATAAGCCCTAAAAAATTTTCAGCTGAACACATTGGCACAGAAAAAAAATTTAACTTTGATGATATCATTTACCAACCTAGAGAAGAATTTTAAAAGATTCTTTCCATAGTGTTATCCTATATAGTAATCCTATATAATAAAAGGATAATATGTAAATTATCCCCTCGGGGGAGTTCAACCAGAACACCAGATAATTGTGATTGGCTATGACGTGCGCTGACCATCAGAGAGTGGCACAGAATATGGTGGGCAAACAATGGTGGTGGTGCACAAGTGGCAAGGGAAGGAGGAGGTAGGGAAGTGGGGGAATCTGATTGGCCCTGATCAGCACCCAGGCCTAAAGACCCTACTGTGCACAAGCACTGGGCCTCTAGTTCTCTAATAGAAGAAAAATAGTGTGCCTTAGAATGTATTAAATATTCCATGGGAAAGTACACACAAGTGAAGTCCATATAATATACAACAGCTCACAGATCTTTAAGGCAGAAACAATCAACTCCATTGTGTCATATACAAAAACCAGGAATAAAATGTTAACAGCATCAAGTGATATGGGAGTAGAATCACATTATTTCCTTTTCAAAATACTTCAAGTGACTTCAATATAAATAACATTTTAAAAAATTGTACATATGAAAACATCAATTCTTTTGATATACTCAAACACACAAAATATTACCTAACTACATTTAAAGTTTGCAGGACACTGTGTAATAACCATTCTGATTTAGAGCAATACCAGAAAGACATTTTGGCTACCTATCTAGTGTGAATTCAATGATACTTTAAAATTTATAATCAATTACCATATTTTCCAGCGTATAAGACGACCCCCTAATTTTACAGTTAAAACACATTCACTGTATAAGACTACGCCCCACTTTGGAGGCAACACCAGTTCTTTTTTTAATAGATCGCCTCTCTAACTCAGCCAATCCAAGCAGGCTTTTTATGCAAATTATACATGTTCTGTACCCGAAGCTACACTGTGTTCTAGTAAAAAGCCTGCTCAGATTGGCCAGAGTCAGAGAGGCGGTCTATTAAAAAAAGAACGGGTGTTGCCTCGGAAGTGGGGGGTAGTCTTATACAGTGAATATAGGCCTAAACCTATGTTTTAACTGTAAAATTAGGGGGTCGTCTTATACGCCAGAAAAATACGGTACATACTTGAGTCAAGTTTTTACATCTTGAAGGTCACTTTCAGGTATAAATTCCTTGCAGATTTGTAAACGGTGCATTTTGAACAAAAGTCCTTCCTCCTATATCATGATTGTAGAATTTCTACCCAATTACAATCCTTAATATTTACCGAGGCTGTAAGTCCAACTATAGGATTTCCCACATTCTTTAGATTTAAGGTTTCCCTCTAGAATGAATTCTAATCAGCTGTGAATGCCGATTAAAGACTTTAGGACATTGTTTACATTTTTATTGTTTGTCTCTGTATGAATTCTGATGTCAGGTAAGGTTTGCATACTGAATAAGCTTTGTCACATTCTTTTTATCTGCTGGGCTTCTACCCAGTAATAATTATCAGATGTTGTGTGACATATAAATGAAGATATGCACTTTGACATATGCTTCATAATTTTGAAGACCTAATTTTATCATTCTCAATGAAGTTTCAACCATGGTTAAATCTTTCGCCAAATACTTTATATTATTTCTCTTTCTCTTTAGAATGATGCCTAAAATGTTAAGTTTGACCACAGGTTAAAGGATTATTCTTTTTTTTTTTTTTTACAGTGTAAGACTTTCCTCCACTAAATAATCTCTGATGTTCAGTAAATTTTAAGCTATGGGTAAAGGCTCAAGCCCATTCTCTACATTTGTGAGGTCTCTTTTTGTTATGGAGTTTCCAGTAATACATGAATGGCTATTAAAGGACTTTTATAATTTTCACATTCATAAGGCTTCTTTCCAATATGAATTCTGTGATGTAAGGTAAGTTCTCACAGTTGATCAAGAACGGACAACACTCCTCACAATCCTAAGACTTCTATCTCTGTTGTGCAGTAAGGCAGGAACACTGATAAATGGCTTTCTTACATTTTCTACATTTATAAGGCTACTCTCTATGGTGAACTCTGATGAAAAGTAACAGATGAGGACTGGCTAAAGGCTTTGCCACATTCTCTATATTTATAAGGCTTCTCTCCAGAATGAACTGATGCTTAGTAAGGTCTGAGGAGCAAAGGATTTGCCACATTCTCTACATTTATAGGGCTTCTTTCCAGTGTGAACTCTCTGATGAGAAGTAAGGGAGGAAGACTGGCTAAAGACTTTGCCACATTCATTACATTTATAAGGCTTCTCTCCAGTATGAACTCTCTGGTGGATAGTAAGGTGTGATGAGGCAGTGAAGGCTTTGCCACATTCTCTACATGTATAAGGCTTTTCTCCCATGTGAAGTCTCTGGTGATAAGGTGTGAGGAGCTGCCAAAGAATTTGCCACATTCTCTACATTTGTAAGATTTCTCTCTGTTGTGAACCCTCTGATGAGAAGTAAGGCATTAGGAGGTGCCAAATGATTTATCACATTCTCTGCATTTGTAAGGCTTCTCTCCAGTGTGAACCCTCTGATGACTATTAAGGGATGAGTAATGAGTAAAGGCTTTGCTACATCCATTACATTTATAAGGCTTCTCTCCAGTATGAATTCTCTGATGATAATTAAGGGATAATGCCAATCTGAATCCTTTGCCACATTCTCTACTTTTGAAAGACTTCTCACCAGTATGAACTCTCTGATGTTGATTAAGGGATGAGGACTGGCTGAGGGCTTTGCCACATTTTCTACATTTATATGGCTTCTCTCTGGTATGAACTCTCTCGTGTGTAGTAAGGTGTAAGAACTGTCTAAAGGCTTTGCCACATTCTCTACATTTATATGGCTTCTCCCCAGTATGTATTCGATGATGTGCAATAAGGGTTGTGGCGTCTGTAAAGAATTTGCCACATTCTTGACATTCATGCTGCTTCTCCCCAGTATGAATACTCTGATGCACAGTAAGGTGTGAGGACTGACTAAAAGCTTTGCCACAATCTCTACATTTATAAGGCTTCTCTCCTATATGAACTCTCTGATGTCTATTGAGGGAGAAGGAATCTCTAAAGGCTTTGTCACATTCTCTACATTTATAATGTTTCTCTCCATTATGAGCTTTCAGATGTCAATTCATGTTTGAGGCACGAAGGAATCCTTTACCACATTCTCTACATTTATATAGCTTATCTTCAATATGAAAACTTTGATTATAAGTAAGATTTGCCTTACTGATAAAGGATTTGCCAAATTTTTTATATTTATAAGGTTTCTCTCCAGTGTGAATTCTCTGATGAATACTAAGAGTTGAGTGTTGGCTAAAGGCTTTGTCACATTCTCGACATTTATACGGCTTCTCTCTAGTATGAACTCTCTGATGAATGCTAAGGGTTGAGGGCCAGCTAAAGGCTTTGCCACATACTGAACATTTATAAAACTTTTCTCCCATGTGATTCCTATGATGTTGAATATGTTTGGAGGAATGGCTAAAGCCTTTTCCATTTTCCCTGAGTTTGTAAAATTTTGCAATAGTATGAATTTTTCCCTTACGTACAAGAGATAAATGGCATTTAAAGGCTTTGGCACGTGTTTTCCATTTGTAAGGCTTCTCTCCAGTATGAATTTTCTGATTTAGCATACGTTCTGAAGGCCAATTAGATGTCCTACAAGAATCTTTACACGTATAAGGTTTTTCTCCACTATGGAGTCTTTTGCATCTATTCAGATTGAATATTTGACTGGAGATTGTATCACAATGGTACTATTGGTAAGCCTCCTCCCCAGTATGAATATTCTCTTGTTCAGTGTAATTTGAAGATTGCTGAAAAGACTGGACACATTTACTTTCTTTGTGTGTCTTCTCCATGATAGGAACAACCTTGTGCATTTCGTGATTGACCCTTGGGTCACAGACTTTTCCACTTTCATAATGGTCCTCTGTGAACTCACTTCTCCGATGATTAAGATAGGACTCTTGCTTAAAGTTTCTCCAATGTTCGTTCCATTGATAACTTCTGTCTCTAATATGTGTACTCTGGTAGTAATGGGAGATAGAAAGAACTTTACTGATGGTTACAATTTCATTATACATGTACACTTGTTCCAAAAGAACCATTTTGTAATACTCATTAAACCATGATAATTGTATAACAAAATATCTCCTAATTTATTAGAATTGTAGACAAAATACAAAACATTGTCAGAGGAAGAAGAATGAATCCTTATTTAATCAGCTTAACAATAACCCACAACCTTCGGACCAACTTGAATCCTTATTTAAAAGATTGCCAGCTCTAACTGGTTTGGCTCAGTGGACAGAGTTTTGGCTTGCAAGCTGAAGGATCCCAGGTTCGATTCTAATCAAAAGCAGGAACATTCCCAGTAGGGGGTGTACAGGAGCAATCTGATTAATGTTTTTCTCTCATCAATGTTTCTAACTCTCTATCCCTCTTCCTTCCTCTCTTTAAAAATATCAATAAAGTATATTAATAACAACAACAAAGATTGCCAAATTGCCCAGCCAGCATGGTTGGATGGTTGAGTATTAACATTTGAACCAGAAGGTCAGTTTAATTCCCCATCAGGGCACAAGCTCTGGCCTTGGATTCAGTCTCCAGTGTGAGGAATACAGGATGCAGCCAGTCAATGAGTCTCTTTCATCACTTATGTTTGCCTTTCTCTTTTCATCCTCTCTGAATTAAAAATATATATATATATATTTTTTTTTTTTTTTGAAGAAAATATAAATAAAAGCACTAGCTGATTTGGCTCAGTGAACAGAGCTTTGGCAAGCACACTGAGGGGACCTGGATTTGATTCCAGTCAAAGGCACATGCTCAGGTTGTGGGCTCCATCCTCAGTGGGGGGAATGTAGGAGGCATCAAATCAATTAGTCTCTCTCATCATTGATGTTTCTCTCTCCCTCTACCTTCCTCTCTGAATTCAATTAAAATATATTTAAAAGAGTTAATATAATAATGATTGCCCAACTGTGCACACTTAAATTTTATAGGTATATTGAAAATCTCTACATTTTAGAAATGATTGCATGAAAGTTTAATCCAACCCTACAATTTACTAACTTCAAATGATTATTTACAGTACAGACTATGTGAATTTCTACTATATCCAGATTTCCTTTCCAAGAATGCGTAACAATAAAAGTTGTTTTCAACCTTCATGTGCAGAAGCACACTTATCTGCCAATTTAACTTACTATTAAGTGGAAGGTTTCCCAAATGCATAATACATTGGACATTTTCAGGTACAACAATTGTATTATATTAATATAAACAGATTAGTTCTGTTTATATTAATAACCTCTGTTCTCATCACTCTCTTCCTCAAATACCGAGATTTTCATTAAGTGGACATTATCAAAGTGACACCTTTTATATCTTACCAGCATCATTTCAGAGAATAAATCTGGTATTCTGGTATTTGGCATTAAGGTGTGGTCATCTTCAGATGACATAGCTGAAAGAAAACAAATTTTCACTTTTGACAATCAGGTGAGTGCACTTTGAAGTTACCGGCAACTATAGGCCAAATGACATTTTTGAGTATTCCAAGAGCCAGTGAAGGATTCAAAGAAAGCTCAAGATAGGTACAATGAGGAAAACTCACATCAAAGAGGGACAAAGAGTTGCTTACATCTGTCAATGATACCTGCTCAAACCCCCATCACACAATGGCAATATTATAAAAACTCCCAATTCCCAGTTTCTTCACCGGAGAGAGAGAGGAGGGTGCATGTTCAATGATCTCTCTGTTTTGAAGCATGTTAAATAACAAGTGTCTTTTGTGCGTGACACAGAGTGCCAATAGAATGGCGTTAGTGCCCTTTAGTGATGCTAGAAAGTGCCCTTTAGTGGATGCTAGAAAGACACAATGAGAAATTGTATGAGCACAACAAAGACCGATAACTGAAGATACATATCAATGCAGAAAACATATTGTGGGTCTGAGAATTCACATACATCACAAAGCCTTTCTTTTCTACCCCCAATTTGTTCCTCTTTTAAAAAATATTTTTTTTATTGTTTTCAGCTAAGAAGGGAGAGGTAGAGAGAGATAGAAACATCAATGAAGAGACAGAATCATAGATTGTTGCCTCCTTCACACATGCAACTGGGGAGCGAGTGAGCAACCCTAGCATTGGCCCCTGACTGGAATCGAACCTGGGACCTTACAGTCTGTAGACCGGTGTGCCATCCACTGAGCCAAATTTATTCCTCTAGAGCAGTGTTTCCCAAACTTTTGACATATGTGTATCCCTTCTATAATTTTCGTAACGCTGAGTACCGTTATGTACTCAGCTATACTCATGAGAACATAGAATTAGGCGCAGCTAAGCACGGTGCAGTGCATACCCCCACCAAACGCTTCCCGAACCCCTGGGGGTACGAGTACCACACTTTGGGAAACAATGCTCTAGAGCGAGAATCTACCACAGAAAGCAGAAGGCCCTGAGAGATGTTAAAACAATAAAGGAAACAAAACCCTGCGGGTGGAGTAGGAACTCGGAAAAGAGTCATCTTTACCCACGGAGGCCAGGTTGCTGTAGTTCTCCCACATCACATCAAGGTACAATTTCTGCTGAGCTGGGTCCAGGCACTCCCACTCCTCCTGAGAGAAATCTATGGTCACATCCCTGAAGGTCAGCGGTCCCTAAAGGAAAACACACATTTACCAACAGGTCACCAGAAGAGTTCACAATGTCAGCCAACATGAAAACAGTGTTAGGAGAAGAGATTTTGACCTAGGGGGTATTCTAAATTATCCAGTAAGATCATTTTGCCCCAGTAATATTCTTTGGTGTTTTACAACACTGACACATGAGGATGACACTTGTCCACAAATCCACGGTTCTAATTTCACTTTATAGGAAAATAAACTTAAAAATTAAGGCATGGACAGAGGCCCAGGTACTTCTGAAGGCTGCATTTGCATTGGTCAGGGTCAATGATGCATATTTCTCAGTAGGAAATGTCAGGTTGGTTAGAAGTAAACAGACTTCTTTTCAAGTGTGAAGCAGACCACAAGGAAATGAACTTCTGTAAAGACACAGATTCTGATCCAAGGTCTGAGATGGGTCCTGTGTTTCCACATGTGTAACAAGCTCACTTTTAACTTGTGATGCCAATATTTGCACATCATGTGCCATACTTCTGAATACAGAGAAAGTGAAAACACAAAAAAAGAATCTAACTTTGAATAAAAGGGTTAATGGGCCAAAATCGGTTTGGCTCAGTGGATAGAGCATCAGCCTGCAGACCAAAGGGTCCCGGGTTCGATTCCAGCCAAGGGCATGTACCTTGGTTGCAGGCACATCCCCAGGAGGGGGTGTGCAAGAGGCAGTTGATCGATGTTTCTCTCTCATTGATGTTTCTAACTCTATCTTTTTTCCTTCCTCTCTGTAAAAAATCAATAAAATATATATTTTTTAAAAAAAGGGGTTAATGGAATTCAGTTCTCATGGGATAGGACACATAGGAACCATAATCCTAGTTGGAAATTTATTATGATCTCAGAACAAGATTATTCTGCCTGGTCCAGCTGGTATGGCTTAGTGTTGTGTGCTGACCCATGCTCCAAGAGGTCACTCACTCAATTACCAGTCTGGACACATGACCAGGTTTCGGGCTCAATCCCCAGTGTGGGGTGTATAGGAGGCAGCTAATCAATAATTCTCTCACACCATTGATGTTTCTGTCTCTACCTCTCTCTTCCTTTCTTAGTTTATCCAGATTTCCTTTCTAAGAATGCATGACAGTAAAATGTTGTTTTTTTAATGTTGTTTTCAATCTTCACGTGCAGAAACACACTGATCTGCCAATGTAATTGACTTTAAACGGGAGGTTTCCCAAATGCATAATATACCTGACATCTTTAGGAAACAACTATTTTATTCTGATAACTGCTTCAGATTTGTTCTGTTTATATTAATATCCTCTCTTCTCATCACACTCTTCCTCAAATACCAAGGTATTCATTAAGTGAATATTATCAAAGCGATATATCTTACCAATATAACTTCAGAGAATAAATCTGGTATTCTGGTATTTGGCATTAAGGTGTGGTCATCTTCAGATGACATAGCTGAAAGAAAACAAATTTTCACTTTTGACAATTAGGTGAGTGCACTTTGAACTTACCAGCAAGTACTGTCCAAAGGACATTTTGGAATACTCCAAGAGCCATTGAAGGATTCAAGGAAAGTTCAAGGTAGGTACAATGAGGAAAATTCACATCAAAGAGGCAGAAAGAGTTGCTTACATTTGCCAGTGAAACCTGTTCAAACCCCCTGGCACACAATGGCCATATTATAAAAACACTCCCACTTCCCAGTTTCTTCACTGGAGGGGGGGGGGGGTGATGGGAGATGAGGGAAGTGCATGTTCAATGATCTCCCCGTTTTGAAGCAACAAGTGTCTGTTGTACATGACACAGAGAGGGAAAATAATGGAAATACAGGTGAGTGCCCTGCAGTGGCTGCAGCAAAGAAACATGAGAAATGGTTTAAGAACCACAAAGATTGAGGTACTGAAGATGTATATCGAGCCTGAAAAGATACAGTGGGTCTGAGAAAGAAACAGAGAACATTTCAACTGGAAAATTAAACAGACAACCAAAATAAGAATATAGATACTGAAAACCGTGTTGACCGAAAGTACAGTTTGTTCCACAAATGGTTGTTTCCTACTTTAGAAAGCAAGTTCAAAAGCCTGCTTTTCTTCAGAATTCTAAAATCTCAACAAAATATATCAAATCATGCAAAAAAAACAACACACAACCCCCCCAAAAAAAAAAACACAACAACAAGCAAACAAAACAAACAAAAAAAAGTTTTCCATGAGGAAAAGAAAATAATCAAATTGGGACTACATAAATGGAAATATATTAGTAAGTTGAAAAGAATGGCAAATAAGTACCTTAAAGCAGAAAAGGAGAAAAAAAAAAAGACAACTATATAATATCACCAAAATATTATATAATAATTTATATAGAATACTACCCTATATAAAAAAAAATTACTCCTCATGGAACTGACAGCTCCTCTAAAAATACAATGAGAAAGTATTTTACAAACATCACATCAACGGGGGAAATTGAAAAACATAATACTCGAAATAAAAGATACAGTAGAATCATAAATGAAAGATGTGATCATCTCAAAACATCCATGAATTTGCCTGGGCCCTAACTGGTTTGGCTCATGGATAGAGCTTTAGCCTGCGGACTGAAGGGTCCCAGGTTTGATTCAGGTCAAAGGCATGTACCAGTAGGGGGTAGGCAGGTAGCAGCTGATCCATGTTTCTCGCTCATCGATGTTTCTAACTCTCTATTCCTCTCCATTCATCTCTATAAAAAAAATCAATTTTATATATATATTTTTAAGAATTTGCCTGAAAGAGGTAGCTCAGTGATTGAGCTTCAATCTATGGACCAGTCACAGTTTGGTGCTATGTCAGGGCACAGACCTGGGTTGAAGGCTTGATCCCCGATCATACAGGAAGCAATCGATTGATGATACTCTCTCTTCACTGAGGTTTCTATCTCCCTCTCCCTCTTCATTCCTCTCTGATATGAATAAAAATACATTTAACAAGTAGTAATTAAATAATCAAAGAATTTGTACATAAAGCAGTAAAATTTTAATTCATTATAACTTTGATTCAGAGAAGCCAAAAAAACACGTGGAAATGTGAAGAGAATTTAAGGAACTCCTAAGACACTAATAAATCGACCACCAAGGGGACCCCATAGAGACAGAATAGTGAAAAGGAGTAGCCAAAACCGGTTTGGCTCAGTGGATAGAGCATCTGCCTGTGGACTGAAAGGTCCCAAGTTCGATTCCGGTTGAGGGCATGTACATTGGTTGAGGGCACATCCTCGGTAGGGGGTGTGCAGGAGGCAGCTGGTTGATGTTTCTCTCTCATCAATGTTTCTAGCTCTCTATCCCTCCCCTTCCTCTCTGTAAAAAAAGCAATAAAATATTAAAAAAAAAAAAAAAGAAAAAAAAGAAAAGGAGTTGGTAGTTTACAAAAAAATTAATAGTTTAAGATCCTGACAATTGGAGAAAGCGATATACAAATGCAAGCAACTCACTGAATTCTAAGTAGAATGAATATAAACATGAGAACAGATTAAAAAAACACACAAAACAATGAAAATATAGAACTCCAGAATACTACCCTATATAAAAAAAAAATTACTGCTCATGGAACTGACAACTCCTCTAAGATCATCAGGGGGTTTCTAAGTAGAAAACTAGTTGGGGGGAAAGGGCACAAAAGAAAATACGGAACTGATAAATGAACAAAACCATTAAAAAAAAAAACCAAAAAAAAAACAAACCCATCCAACAAGAATACTGACAAAACAGATCATCAACAGTGTAGAGGACAAAACTTTTCCAGCTCCAAAACTTTCTCATTATTAGACCTTCTCATTATTAGACCTGCCCTATAACAAATCCTTAAGAAAGTACTTCTGAAAGTAATGTAAAAATTCTACACAACAGTAACATATGAACATATAAAGATGCCATATATGTGGGGAAATATACAGAAATATAAAAATTTGTTGTGTTATAGTAAAGAAATACATATAATTTTGATTTCTCTTTTGGAACTTTGGAAAACAAATGGAATCATCGGACCACAATGACTCACTGGTTGACAGTTGACATGATTTAATTCCTGATCAGGGCTCATGTCAGTGTTGGGGGCTCCATCCCCAGTTGGGGACATGCAGGAGGAAACCAATCAATGATTCTTTCTCAACATTGACATTTCTATATCTTTCCCCATCTCCTTTTCCTCTGAAATCAATACAAATATTTTTTTTAAAAGTAAAACATGAAAGAAATAAAATCTTCAATCTCTGCTAGAAGACACACACATAAAACATAATATGATATCAATAACTTAAGTGAGCACAGGGGTGGAGATGGCAAGTAGCACAGTTTTTGTATGCAACCGACACTCTGAGTTTATGTATATTATTACAGCCTTTACCATACACACACAATGGAATACTCTTCTGCCATAAAACATAAAGATATTATCACCTGAGCTGAAACCAGTTTGGCTCAGTGGATAGAGCATCGGCCTGCGGACTGAAGGGTCCCAGATTCGATTCCGGTCAGAGGCATGTACATTGGTTGCGGGCACATCCCCAGTAGGGGAGGGGGTGCAAGGGGCAGCTGGTCGATGTTTCTCTCTCATCGATGTTTCTTACTCTCTATCTCTCTCCCTTCCTCTCTGTAAAAAGTCAATAAAATATATTTTTTTAAAAAGATATTATCACCTGATATCACAAGGAGCAATGTCAATGACCCTTTTTTTTTTCTAGTCCACCACAGGCCCCTCAAAGCTAAGGCTCTCACGAAAGCCTCTATGCCCCCAACATACACACACACTCCATCCCATCCCAAGCTGTGTAGGACTGGCTCTCCCCTGACCTGTAAAGTTCTGGAATAGGATTCGTAAATCTTATTGACCATCACCACTGACTGCACATTCTCCAGGGAGCCAAGGTCCCTCCTGGGTTCCTTTTTTTTTTTTAATTGACTTTTTACAGAGAGGAAGGGAGAGTGATAAGAGAGTTAGAAACGTCGATGAGAGAGAAACATCAGTCAGCTGCCTCTTACACACTCTCCTACTGGGTATGTGCCCGCAACCAAGGTACCTACCCTTGACTGGAATAGAACCTAGGACCCTTCAGACCGTGGGACAATGCTCTATCCACTGAGCCAAACCAGTTAGGGCCATCCTGGGTGCTTATACCTACACCTTAGAGGCCTTATCTCTCTCTCCCTGAAACTGACATTATTGGTTAGAAAACTGAGCAACAATAGTGTTTCTTTTCCATGGCAATTGCTCAAGCTCGAATGGAGCCGAGGGGTTGCTAGCTCACTCTGTCCTATTCACCATGTCCTTAGCATCATCAGAACATCTCCATGAGAACTGCATCTCTTTCTGTGTTTTTATGGGCTTTTATGACACTTGTAAGTCTTTAGGCAATTTACTAGACCATTATCTGTATTAGCATTACCTTGATCAAAGATGTAACTTCTGTGGCTTTAACATCATCAAGATAGCTGCCATAGCTCGACATCACATCCATGTTCAGGCAGTAGAAAGTAAGTAAGGTGCTGTGCTGGAATACCCACCCAACCACTTCCAACTACATCGTATTGGCTTCTCTTATTTGCTATGGAGTGAATATTTTAGCTGGGCATATTTCTAGTCCCGATAAAATTAATCAGGGATCTCTGTCAAGCAGGATATTTGCTAAGTAAATTGCAATCTTGCCTGCTACTTTTTATACCTAATAAAACAAGGCTCTTCCTCCTTGGAGAGGTTAACTATTATAGTTCACTCAAGGCCAGTAGCTCTAAGTGGTGAAGCCGAAGCTGGAATATGGGTTTTCTGACTCCAAAGCAAGGGCAAAGGAAAAGAGGCCTGTACAAGTCCAACTTGCAATAATGACACCCAGAACTACCAATGACATTTTTTCAATGAAGCACACAAGTCACAAAGAGACAGATACTACAGGATTTCCTCAGGTGAGTCATCAAATGTAGTCCACGTTATAGGGGGGAAGAAAAAAAAGGTAGTAACAAGCCTTCCTTTTAAAGCAACTGAGGCCAAAACCGGTATGGCTCAGTGGATGGAGTGTCGATCTTGACTGAGGGGTCCCAGGTTCGATTTTGATCAGGGGCATGTGCATTGGTTTTGGGGCACATCCCTGGTGGAGGATGTGTAGGGGGCGGCTAGTTGATGTTTCTCTCTCATCCATGTTTCTGGCTCTTTATCCCTCTCCCATCCTCTCTGTAAAAAAATCAATAAAATATATTTAAAATTAAAAATAAGAAATAAAAAAATAAAGCAAATGAGGAAGTAGTGGCTTAATACATAATCAGAGATTTCTGCAAGATGGAAGTTTTGAGAGATCACATACACCACAGAGACAATAAGAATCTACCCTAGAAAGCAGAAAGCCATGAGAGATGTTAAAATAATAAAGAAACAAAACCCTGCAGACGGAGTAGGAACTCGGGAAGAAGTCATCCTCACCTACAAAGACGAGATTGCTGTAGTTCTCCCACATCACATCCAGGTACAATTTCTGCTGAGCTGGGTCCAGGCACTCCCACTCCTCCTGAGAGAAATCTATGGCCACATCCCTGAAGGTCAATGGTCCCTGAAAGAAAAGACACATTTGCCAAAAGGTCAACAGAAGAGTTCACAATGTCACCCCACATGAAACTGTTAGAAAAGATTTTGACTGAAAAGAATATTGTGAATCACTAGATAAGATCACTTTGCCCCAGTGACATTCTATGATGTATTTTCTAACACTGACACATGAGGATGACACATGTCCCAAAATTCACAGCACAGATTTTACTTTTCAGGAAAATAAATTTTAAAATTAAGGCATTGGCACAGGCATATGCGTTTCACATACCCAGTTGGGGGTGTGCAGGAGGCAGCTGATCGATGTTTCTCTGTCATCGATGTTTCTAACTCTCTATCCCTCTCCCTTTCTCTCTGTAAAAAAAAAATCTGTAAATTATATATTTTTTAAAAAGAGTAATCAGCCGAAACCAGCTTGGCTCAGTGGTAGAGCGTCGGTCTGCGGACTGAAAGGTCCTGGGTTCGATTCCGGTCAAGGGCATGTACCTTGGTTGCAGGCACATCCCCGGTGGGGGGTGTGCAAGAGGCAGCCAGTAGATGTTTCTCTCTCATCGATGTTTCTAACTCTCTCTCCCTCTCCCTTCCCCTCTGTAAAAAAACAATAAAATAGCCGGGACTGGTTTGGCTCAATGGATAGAGCGTCGGCTTGGGGACTGAAGGGTCCTGGGTTCGATTCCGGTCAAGGGCATGTACCTTGGTTGCGGGCATATCCCCAGTAGGGGGTGTGCAAGAGGCAGCTGGTCGATGACTCTCTCTCATCGATGTTTCTAACTCTGTCTCCCTCCCTTCCTCTCTGTATAAAATCAATAAAATATATATTTAAAAATAAATAAATAAAAAATAAATAAATAAAAATCAAAATCAATAAAATATATTTTTTTAAAAATGGAACAGAAGAGTAAGTAAACCCTGATGAAGCCTTAATTCATAAAACATAAAGACTTCTTTCTTAAAGAATACAATCTGCAAGAAGAACTAGCAATCTCCAAGAAATGGATGTGATAATAACAATCTAAGTAATCTCCAACAGTCAGACATTTTGGTTGATTTCAGATTTTAAAAATGAAAATTATATAAGACACCCTCTACCACTTTCCTCTCAATTTCTGGATCATAAAAAGTTTGAAGGCCGAAACCGGTTTGGTTCAGTAGATAAAGGGTCAGCCTGTGGACTGAAGGTCCCAGGTTTGATTCTGGTCAAGGGCATGTACTTTGGTTGCGGGCACATCCCCAGTAGGGGATGTGCAAGAGGCAGCTGATCGATGATTCTCTCTCATCGATGTTTCTAACTCTCTGTCCCTCTCTCTTCAATAAAATATATATTTTTTAAAAGTATGAAGACAGTGATTCACTCATTTAGCTTCAAATGTATTATAAAAACAGTCAGAAAGATTACTGGGTACTGGTCTCTTTTCCAAAACTTAGCAGGTATCTGTAAATATTATCTCGTGACATCAGTGGATAGAGAATCGGCCTGCCGACTGAAAGGTCCCAGATTCCATTCCAGTCAAGGGCATGTACCTTAGTGGTAGGCACATCCCCAGTGGGGAATGTGCAGGAGGCAGCTGATGGATGTTTCTAGTTCTCTATCCTTCTCCCTTCCTCTCTGTAAAAAATCAATAAAATATATATTTTTTTTAAAAAGAAAAAGCATCCATGTCACTGGGTCATGGTGAGGTGGAATCTAATTAGAGGTGAGAGAGACTGAGGGAAGGCACAGATTGAGTGTGATAAAACAGGTGGGACAATTCAGAATCAGAGAAGATCAGCAAGTCAAAGGGCATTTTGAGAAGGACTTACCAACTGAAAATAGGACTTTACCTGAGAAAGAGCCATTGCTGAGCCCTCTTTCTTTCCTCTTCCTCCTCTTCTAGGCTTCTTCCTCAGGGAAATAAGAATATTGAGCTGTGGCCCTAGCTGGTTTGGCTCAGTGGATAGAGCATCAGCCTGCAATCTGAAGGGTCCAGGCTTCTATACCAGTCAAGGTCACATAACTGGTTGCAGGCTGAACCCCTGTAGCAGGCCGCAGCCAATCAATGATTCCCTCTCATTATAGATGATTCTCTCTCTCTCTCTGAAATCAATATGTGTGTGTGTGTGTGTGTGTGTGTGTGTGTGTGTGTGTATGTTTAGCAGTAAATATGGAAAGGGGAAAATATACTGTTTATCAACATACTGTGCAAACCACCCCTCCCCCCCCCCCACACACACACACCCCTCACCACTTAGGGCATAGAAAGGGCCTGTCTGTTGCCCACTGCCACAGGAGCTGATCAGAGGCAAACAAGTGAGTTTTTCCCACCCTCTTTCTTAGGATCTACTGGTGACACGTTCTCTCTCTCCCTCTCTCACATAGAAGGCTAGATCCCCAAACCAGGGGTCCTGGTAAATAAAACACAGAGCATACCCGGGAGCCAGGCAGCAAGGCCGGTATCTTTGCACCCACAGGAGGGTGCACACACCCTCAAGGGCTGGGAGCCCTGGCGCACTGAGCAGGTGGCCCCTAGGCTTTTATTCCTAACGCACGTGATCTGTTCCTCACACAGGATTGGAGCACCGGCTCCTAATCTTATCCAGTTGGGCTAATTTAGAGGAGGGAGCGGATCTTTGCCATTTCAAAATGGCAGTTCCCAGGGGAGCTGTAGGCCAAAATGGCAGCTGCTAAAGCTGTTCTTTGACAGAAAAATTATTGCTTATTCACACACACACACACACAGCCGCTGTGCTGGGGATGAACCCACACTCACCTTCAGGTCACAGCCCAGCCCTGGTGGATCAGCGACTACAAAAATAAGGCCTGAGGCGACCCGGCCGCGATAGGGGCCTCGGAGGGTGTCTGGGGTGGGGTGTCCGGCCCGGGGTGGGGCCGCCTGAACCCCAGAACCAGGGAGGGGATTCGGCTCCGCTGGTGCCGGAGGGGACACTGCCCCCAGGAGCTCAGTACGCGAGGGGGCGGCACAGATCCAGCTCCGGGAGGGACTTCAATGGCGGGACAGGACGGGAGTTCATGAAAGGTAAAAAAAAAAAAAAAAACACCAAAATACAGAAACGACTCAAAAGTCTCCACAAGTAGAACAAAGGCAAAAGAGCAAGGGCAGGGAGCAGCCTGGCAGCCGTTTAACACGCCGGGGAAGGAGCCGTTTAAAATTCCGGCTGAGGGGACCTGAAGGTGCGCTGGGACCAGCAAACCCAGTGAGACGGACAAAGGCGGGATGGCATCGCGCAGGTGACACTAGGGAGACGGCAGTTCCCGCCTCACAGCGCGGCCTCCTGCTCCGCAGCCTCCACCTCCTCAGACTTCACACAAAATGGCGCGGGGCTGCCCTGGGGGCGCGTTCTGAGGGCAGGGCGTGGGCGGAGCGCCAGGCCCAGGGGGCGGGGCCTGGGAATGGCCTCCTCCTGCTGATTGGGGGAAAAGCCCGGATGGGAGCGAGCCCAGAACTGAGGTGAGCTACGGGGCGTGGCCTAAGGGACGAAATGGTGCTGGGCTGCCCTGGGGGGCGTCCTGAGGGCGGAGCGCACGGCCCAGGGGGCAGGGCCTGGAGCTGGCCGGCTGCCGCTGATTGGAGGAAAAGCCCGGATAGAAGGGGGGGAGGCAGGGGCGTGGCCTAAGGAGGGGCCAGGCTCGCAGTTACTAGGAGGAACCCTGAGGAACCTGGCTGTGGAAGGGATCGGGCCGGGCCTGAGCTTCTGAGGGATCCCTTAGCAAACATTCTGTTCCCTGGGCCGGAGGAGGCGGCGGCCTTCCCATGCGCGCTGGGGGAGGGGTGGGAAGGAAGAGGAGGACCGTCTGGCACGTGGAGGGGAACTGGCCGAGGAAAACGACCCGAAAGAGCGTTTCCCAAAGTGTATTCTTCAAAACTAGCACCCACTGTGTTCTCAACACCGGCCACCGCTAGAAGTGACCATGGGAACATCTTTTTACCAAAACAGCTTCTTGAATGTCTGCCGAAATGTTCAGAGAGAGGCACCGTTTGGAACACAAAATTCTTTTCCAGCCCAGCCTACATGGTTCAGTGATTGAGTGGTTGAGAGCAGACTACGAACCTGGAGGTCACTGTTTGATTCCTGGTCAGGGCACTTTCCCAGGCTGCAGGCTGACTCCTCAGTGAGGGTTGCAGCCAATAGATGATGCTCATCATTGATGTTTCTCTCTCTCTCTCTCTCTCTCTCTCTCTCCCTCTCCCGGCCTCTCTGAATAAAAAAATATTTTAAATATATTTTTATAATTATTGTCCAGATTTAGAAATGCTTCTTTGTGTTATGCTAGTGAAGTCAGTCAAAGCAAAATAAATACCATGTTTTCACTTAAATATAGACTCTAAAGAACAAAATAGACAAAACTGAAACAGATTCTGAAAGAGAAATATGGAGATTGGGAGTGGGAAGGGTTGAGGAATGCAGTGAAAAAGGTCATAAGGGTTGAAGAATAGCATAGGGTATACAGTTAATATAATCAGTACAGATGGTGTCGTGGAATTACCCATCGGTAGGAACAATTTGTAAGAATATAATTGTCTAATCACTATGCTCTATACCTAAAATCAATACAAAATAATATTACATGTAAACAGTAATTGAAAAAAAGTTTAAAGTAAAGATGTGTTCAAGTGTCTTTCACATCTATGAACAGCTTTGATTCCTGCCCATTTTAAGTCACATCGCCTATCAGTTTTACGGTGAAAGTTTGGAGTGATGGGAACCACTTCTGTTGGAAACTATTTGATTTCCTCTTAACAGCTGAAAAGATTTATGTAAAAAGCTATTATTTCAGAGCAGCCACGACTCAAAAAAGATTTAATCCCAGAACCTTTTATAGGGACTCAACATGTGATATGAGACGTGGAGATGTAAGGCAGATGATAATGAGGTCAATAAACATTGCCTTTAAAAAAAAACTTTTAAATTTGTTATAAATTGAATTTTTAGGATAATTATTGTTCTATACCAAACTTGGAATAAATTACCTCCAAATCAGGGGATATTAGAGATCTTTCTCCCAAGCATATGCTGTCATTTCCCCGAAAATAAACTCTAACAGAAAACAGTCCGCCCTGTGTAGCTCAATGATTGAGGATCAACTTATAAACCAGGAAGTGACTGATTCCAGTCATGGTCACATATCTGGGTTGTGGGCTCACTCTCCAGTATGGGGAGTACAGGAGGCAGTGTGGGAAGTGCAACAGGAAACATCTTTCTATCTCTCCCGCGCCCTTCATCTCTGAAATCAATAAAAAAATCAACACAAGCCAAAACAGGTTTTGCTCAGTGGATAGAGCGTCAGCCTGCGGACTGAAAGGTCCCGGGTTTGATTCTGGTCAAAGGCATGTACCTTGGTTGCGGGCACATCCCCGATAGGGGGTGTGCAAGAGGCAGCTGATCAATGATTCTCTCTCATTGATGTTTCTCTCTATCCCTCTCTCTTCCTCTCTGTAAAAAATCAATAAAATATATTTAAAAAATCACACACAACAACAACATGAAAACAACAGACAAACCAACAAAAAAACCTTGTTCAAATCATAATATAATGTACTTAGATCAATCATATTTTTTTCTTTTACATTTTTTTATGGTATTCCTAAAATTCTTATTCATATGAAAAACTATAGGTATCCGCATGAGAACCCGAATGGTGGGTTATGTACTTCATGAAAATAAAGCAAAATATTCACTAAATTCTGGGGTCAGTCATTGCATAATAAATTCCAAACTACTGAGTGGAAGTTACAGGGGCTTGAAAGGCTGATTGGGGCAGGAAGCTTTACATGCTGTGGTCATAGCACTGCTAAAGGAATGGCAGCCTAGAAGACAAAGTGATAAACCAGAGAGAAACAGAAAATAGGAAATGAAAGAAACAGAATTAATTTTTCTGAGTTCAGCCAGCATTGTAGCCTGGCAAAACTATCCTATCCCATTTGCAGAGTTCAGGAAAATTCTGCATCTTGGGTACAACACTGTCACTGGTATTGCAATATTCCTATTAATTATTGAAAATCTATTACATAGACAGCCCTGTCCTGAGTGTAGTTCCTGTCCCCTGAATGTTGCAAACTCACATGCCCTCAAAAAGTTTCAGCTGAACACAGTGGCACAGAAAAGGAAGAAACTTTGATGACATCATTTACAAAAATCAAGAACTATTTTAAAAGACTTATTTAATAGTATTATTCTCTAATAGAAGAAAATACTGTACCTTAGAATGTATCCAATATTCCATGAGAAAGTGTACACAAGTGAAGTCCATATAATATACAACAGCTCACAAATCTTTAAGGCAGAAACAATCAACCCCATGATTTCACTCGCACAAGACACCAGAAAACATAGCAGTATCAAGTGATATGGGATTACAGTCACATTAATATTTCCTTTTCAAGACTTCAAATGATTTCAATATAAATAACACTCCAAGTAACTCTACATATGGAAACACCAATTCTTTTGATATATCCAACTATATAAATATTCCCTAATTACATTTTAAGTTTGGAGGACACTGTTTAATAAACATTATGACTTAGAACAATACCTGAAAAGCATTTTGGTTATTAATGTGAATTCACTGATACTTTGAAAATCATAGTCAACTGCATACTTAAATAAAGTTTTAACATCTTTAAAATCTACTTAAGGCATAAATTCCTTGAAGTTTTGTGAAATGTACATTTTGAAGGAAAGTCCTTCCTCCTATATCATGAATATGGAATTTCTACAAAATTATAAGCTGATACTGAGTGAGGCTGTAGGTCCAAGTATATGATTTCTGACATTCTTCAGATTTAAGGTTTCCCTCTAGAATTAATTCCAATGTGAGGAATAAGCTACAGATGCTGATTAAAGACTTTAGGACACTGTTTACATTTGTAGTTTCTCCCCAGGATGAATTCTGATGTCGGGCCAGGGTTGCATACTGTGTAAGATTTGTCACAATCTTTATGTTGATGGGAATCAACCCAATAATAATTATCAGAGATAGTATGACATATAAATGAGGACATACACTGACAATATGCCTCATAATTTGTAAGACTTCATCTTATCATTCTCAATGAAGTTTCAACCATGGAGAAATCTTCGGATGAAAACTACATTATTGCTGTTTCTTTAGAATGATTCCTGAAATGTTGTTTGACCTCAGGTTAAGGCTCATTTTCTACAGTGTAAAGCAGGGGTCTTCAAACTACGGCCCGCGGGCCACATGCGGCCCGCAGAGGAGTCTGATCCGGCCCGCCAGGTTTTTTGGGCAGTGAGCGCAGCCGAGGTGTTAGAGTAGGAATTAGTAGTTCATATAGTCCGGCCCTCCAGCTCTCTGAGGGACCGTGATCTGGCCCCCACTTTAAAAACTTTGAGGACCCCTGGTGTAAAGTGTCCCTCTACTATTCAATTCCCTGATGTGCAGTCCATTGAGCTGTGGGTATATGCTCCATCCTATTCTCTACATTTGTTTGATCTCTCTCTCTTATGAATATCTCAATTATAATACCTGAGTGACTTTTAAAGGCTTTTTTACATTTTTCTCTCCAGCATGAATTCTATGATGTTAAGTACTCACTGCTGATCAAGGACTGACCACACAAAGAATATCTGTAAGACTTCTCTCAAGTATGCACTCTCTGCTCTATAGTTTAGCAGACAAACTGAATTAAAGCTTTGTTACACTTTCTACATGTAAAAGGATTCTCTTCAGTATGAATGATATCATGCTTAGTAAGGTAGGAGGAACTGACAAAGGATTTTTCACATTCTCTACCTGTATAAGGCTTCTCTCAAGTATGAACCCTCTGATGCTTAATAAGTTTTGAGGGGTAGCTAAAGGCTTTGCCACATTCTCTGCATTTATGAGGCTTCTCTGCAGTGTGAGCTGTCTGATGCTTACTAAGTTCTGAGTCTCTACCAAAGGCTTTCCCACATTCTCTACATTTATAAGGCTTCTCCCTGTGAAGTCTCTCATGCTTAATAAGGTTTGATGGACACCTAAAGTCTTTGCCACATTCTCTGCATTTATAAGGCTTTTCTCCAGTGTGAACTCTCTGATGTTTAATAAGGTCTGAGGACCATCTATAGGCTTTACCACATTCTATACATTTAAAAGGCTTCTCTCCAGTGTGAACTTTCTGATGATAAACAAGGCTTGAAGATGCACCAAAGGATTTGTCACATTCTTTACATTTAAAAGGCTTCTCTCCAGTATGAACTCTCTGATGGTTAGTAAGTTCTGAGGACCATCTATAGGATTTGCCACATTCTCTGCATTTATGAGGCTTCTCTCCAGTTTGAAATGTCTGATGCTTACTAAGCTGTGAGTTTCCATCAAAGGCTTTGCCACATTCTCTAAATGTATAAGGTTTTTCTCTAGTGTGAACTCTCTGATGCTTAGAAAGGTATGAAGAACGTGTAAAGGCTTTGCCACATTCTCCGCATTGATAAGGCTTCTCTCCAGTATGAAGTCTCTGATGATTAGTAAGGTATGAGGAACATGTAAAGGCTTTGCCACATTCTCCACATTGATAAGGCTTCTCTCCAGTATGAACTATCTGATGATTAATAAGGTATGAGGAACGTGTAAAGGCTTTGCCACATTCTCCACATTGATAAGGCTTCTCTCCAGTATGAATTCTCTGATGATTAGTAAGGTATGAGGAACGTGTAAAGGCTTTGCCACAGTCTCCACATTGATAAGGCTTCTCTCCAGTATGAACTCTCTGATGATTATCAAGGTATGAGGAACTTTTGAAGGCTTTACCACATTCTCTACATTGATAAGGTTTCTCTCCAGTATGAACTATCTGATGGGTAATAAGATGGGAGGAACATGTAAAGGCTTTGCCACATTCTCCACATTGAAAAGGCGTCTCTCCAGTATGAACTTTCTGATGATTAGTAAGGTATGAGGAACTTCTAAATGCTTTGCCACAGTCTCCACATTTATAAGGCTTCTCTCCAGTATGAACTTTCTGATGATTATCAAGGTATGAGGAACTTTTAAAGGCTTTACCACATTCTACACATTGATAAGGCTTCTCTCCAGTATGAACTATCTGATGGGTAATAAGATGGGAGGTACATCTAAAGGCTTTGCCACATTCTCTACATTGATAAGGCTTCTCTCCACTGTGAACTCTTTTATGATAAGCAAGGTGTGAGGTTCTACCGAAGGATTTGCCACATTCTCCACATTTATAAGGTTTCTTGCCAGTGTGAACTCTCTGGTGGATAGTAAGGGTTGATAACGCAGTGAATGTTTTGCCACATTTTCTACATATATAAGGCTTATCTCCAATATGAAATAACTGATGGGTAATTAAATGTGAGGAAAATCTAAAGCTTTTGCCACATTCTCTACATTTATAAGGCTTCTCTCCTGTATGAACTCTCTGATGATAAATAAGGTTTGAGGACTGGTTAAAGGCTTTGCCACATTCTCTACATTTATAAGGCTTCTCTCCAGTATGAAATAATTGATGGGTAATAAAATGTGAGGAACATCTAAAGGCTTTTCCACATTCTCTACATTTATAGGGCTTCTCTCCAGTATGAACTCTCTGATGATAAGTAAATGAGGACTGGTTAAAAGCTTTGCCACATTCATTACATTTGTAAGGTTTCTCTCCAGTGTGAATTCTCAGATGAATACTAAGGGTTGAGGGATTGGTAAAGGCTTTGTCACATTCTGAACATTTATAAGACTTTTCTCCCATATCATTGCTATGATGCTGAGTATGTCTTGAGGACTCACTAAAGCCTTTTCCATTTTCCCTGAGTTTGTAAAATTTTGCAATAGTATGAATTCTTTCCTTATGTACAATAAGAGATGAGTGACATTTAAAGGCTTTGCCACATGCTGTACATTTGTAAGGCTTCTCTCCAGTATGAATTTTCTGATTTAGAATACAACCTGAAGACAAATTAGATATTTTGACAGAATCTTTACATTTATAATGTTTTGCTCCATTATGGATTTTTTTCATTCTATTTAGATTGAATATTTGACTGGGTATTTTACCACAAGAATTCAATTTGTAAGTCTCCTCCCCAGGATGAAAATTCTCTTGTTCAGTGTAATTTGAAGACTGCTGAAAAGACTGGACACTTTTACTTCCTTTGTGTGTCTTCTTCACAATAGGAATAACCTGACATATATTGTGATTGGAACTTGGGTCAAAGACACTTCCATTTTCATGTTTCTCTGAAAGCTCGCTTCTCCAATGATGATTAAGATATGATCCTTGCTTAAAAATTTTCCAAAGTTGATTGCATTGATAACTTTCATCTCCATTATGTGTACTCTGGTAGTAATGGAAGATAGAAAGTCCTTTAGTGACAGTTATAATTTCATTAAACATGTACACGTGTTCCATAAGAAACAGTTTGTTATACTTAATAAATATAGTTGTCTAAAAAAAACTTTCCTAATTTTTAAAAATTATACATAAAACATAAACACAAACATTGTCAGAGGAAGAATAATGATCCTTATTTAAAAGATTGCAAATTCCCCAGCTACTGTGGCTCAGTGGTTGAGCTTAGATGTATGGACAAGTTGGTTGAGGTTCCATTCCAGGTCAGAGCACAAGCCCAGGGTTCCCCAGTATAAGGAGAGCAGGAGGCAGCCAAGGAATGACTGTCTCTCATTACTGATGTTTTCTTCTGTCTTCCTCTACCTCCCTATCTAAAATCAATAAAAATATATTTTTGAATAAAAAATAAGAACCCTAGCTCAACTGGCTCAACAGATAGAGCATTTCCCTGAGGACTGAAGGGTCCCAGGTTTAATTCCAATCCAGGGCACATACTCAGGTTGCAAGTTTAATCCTCATAAGGGTATGTAGGAGGTAGCCAATCAATGATTCTCTGTTATCAATGATTCTCTCTTATCGAGGGAGATTCTCTATCTCTCTCACTACCTCTCTGAATTTTAATAAAAATATATTTAGCAATAATAATAATATTAATGTTATAATAATGTAATCCCTCTAATGTATGAAATAATTATTATCTGAAATATTTGTTGTATAGAAACCCCCAATACTCTCTAACTTCAACAATTTGCTATATAGAAACTCCCAATACTCTGTAACCAATATCTTGATGTAAAAGCTCTGCATCCTTAAAATGTAAAACGCCCTTGCCTAAACAGGTTTGGCTCAGTGGTAAAGCGTTGGTCTGCGGACTGAAAGGTCCCAGGTTCGATTCTGGTCAAGGGCATGTACCTTGGTTGCGGGCACATGATAGGGGGTGTGCAAGAGGCAGCTGGTCGATGTTTCTCTGTCATCAACGTTTGTAGCTCTCTCTCTCCCTTCCTCTCTGTAAAAAATCAATAAAATATATATTTAAAAATAAATAAATAAATAAAAGTTGTTTTCAACCATTACATGCAGAAACACTGATCTGCAAATAAAGTGACTTTAATATCAGAGGTTTCCCAAATGCATACTACACTTGACCTCTATAGATAACAACAATTTTATTATAACCTTTCCAGATCAGTTTTGTTTATACTAATTCCCTCTCTTCTCATCACACTCTTCTGAAATATCAAGGCTTTCATTAAGTGTACATTATATTATCAACATGACAACTTTTATATCTTACCGGTATTTTTTCAGTGAATAAATCTTGTATTCCGGACTTTGGCATAAAGACCTGGTTACTTTCAGAGGAAATAGCTTAAAAGAAAACAAATTTTCAGTTTTGACATTGAAGTGAGTGTACGTTGAAGTTATCAGCAACTATAGGCCAAATGACAGTTTTGAGTACTCCAAGAACCAGTGAAAGATTCATTTAAAGCTTAATATAGATACCATGAGGAAAATTCACATCAAAGAGGGACAAAGAGTAGCTTACATTTGCCAATGATACCTGCTCAAACCCCCTGGCACACAATGGCCATAATTATAAAAACACTCCCAATTCCCAGTTTATTCACTGAAGAGAACGAAGAGAGAGAGAATTGCGTGTTCAATGATCTCCCTGTGCTGAAACCATCATTGTCACTTATAGAGATATGTGAACAGGGAATCTGGAAGGCTGGCCAACCTTAATTGCTCTGAATGGTAGGAGCTAATCACTCATTGTTTAGTTGAGAAGTTTGTAGTTAAAGCAGCCTCCACCTGTTAAGTCATATGTAAATTCTTGCTGATTGGCTATTATTGAGTTTCCTGCCTAAAGGATATGCGTGTATCTCATAACCTTAATAATAGGGATAACAAGGCCAGAGCAGCTTGTAGTCCTCTCCCTAGAGGTGGACTCCCGCCTGGCCCACTATTTCCCAAATTAATTCTTTTTGTTTCTTTCATTTTGTGTGTGGCCTTCTGCAGAAACCCAAACCCTGAACAGGAACCCTGAACCACGCGGGATGTGAAAGGAGCTCCCACATCCCTGTTTTGAAGCATCTTGAATAAGAAGCGTCTGTTGTGCATGACACAGTGCAAACGAATGGCAGTACATGGTAAGTGCCCTGGATGAGTGCCCTGTAGCAGCTGCTACAAAGAAACTATGAGATATTGTTCAAGCACCACAGTGACGGCAGTACTTAAGACATATTATCAATCCTGAAGAGATATCGTGTGCCTGAGAAGAAAACAGAGAACATTTCCCACTGGTATATTAAACAGAGACAATGGAACCAAATTAGAGATACTGAAAGCAGTGTTGAACGAAAATAGAATTTGTTCCACAGATGGTTATTATTTGTTTCTTCCTAAAGAAATCATGTTCAAAAGCCTACTACTTTACAATTCAGGAATCTCAACAAAAGATATCAAGTCATGCCGAAACTGGTTTGGCTCAGTGAATAGAGCATCTGCCTGCGGACTGAGGGGTTCCGGGTTTGATTCCGGTCAAGGGCATGTGCCTTGGTTGCGGGCACATCCCCGGTGGGGGGTATGCAGGAGGCAGCTAATCGATGTTTCTCTCTCATCGATGTTTCTGACCCTCTATTCCTCTCTCTTCTTCTCTGAAAAAATAAATAAATAAATAAATAAATAAATAAAAAGATATCAAATCATGAAAAAATGAAAGAATAGTGTACCATCGGGAAAACAAAATAAATATAATAAAACTGGCACTACATTAATGGAAATTATTAATTATATCAAAAAGAATGACAAATAAATATGTTAATGCCAGAAAGAAGGAAAAGTCAACTATATAATATCACCAACATAAAAATATAATGGGGCCTCAGTGGATAGAGAGTCAGTGGATAGAGAGTCAGCCTGCAGACTGATAGCTCCAGGGTTCGATTCCTGTCAAGGGCATGTGCCTTGGTTGAGGGCACATCCCCAGTAGGGGGCGTGCAGGAGGCAGCTGATTGATGACTCTCATCAATGTTTCTAACTCTCTATTTCTCTCCCTTCCTCCCTGTAAAAAAGTCAATAAAATATATTTAAAAAAAAGACATTATATATATATATATATATATATATATATATATATATATATATATGGAAAGTATTTTACAGACATCATACCGAAAGAAGAAATTGAAATACATAATACCCAAATTAAAAAAAGCTGTAGAATCATGAATGTAATACGTGATGAACTCAAAACATCAAGCAATTTGCCTGAAAGTAGTGGTTCAGTGTTAGAGTTTCAACCTATGAACTAGGACAAGGTTTGGTTCCAAGTCAGGGCATAGATATGGGTTGAAGGCTTGATCCCAGAACGTACAGAAGGCAGCCGATCTATGATTCTCCATCTTCACTGATGTTTCTATTTCTCTCTCCTCCTTTCCTCTTGGAAATCAATAAAGGAACTCTTAAAATATAGTAATTAAATAATAAAAAAATTTGTATATAAATCATTAAAATTTTAATTCACCAACATTTTGATTCAGAGAAGCCAACAAACATGTGGAAATGTGAAGAGAATTTAAGAAACTCCTAAGACACTAACAAATCGACCACCAAGGCAACCCCAGAGAGACAGAATAGTGAAAAGGAGTAGATAGCTTATATAAAAATTAATAGTTTAAGATCCTGACAATTGGAGAAAGAGACATACAAGTGCAACCAGCTCACTGAATTCTAAGTAGACTAAATATAAATATGAGAATAGATAAAAAACAATAAAAACATCATGAGTCCCAGAATACTATCTAAAAACATATACAAAATTAATTCCTCATGGAAAAGACAGCTCCTCTAAGATCATTAGGGGATTTCTAAGTAGAAAAAAATTATGGGGGGAAAGGGCACAAAAAGATTGAAGTGATAAATGAAAAAAACCATCCAACAAGAATACTGACAGAACAAATGATAAACAATGGAGAGGAAACAACTTTTCCAGATCCAAAACTTTCTCATTCTTAGATCTATCCTATAAAAAATCATTAAGAAATACACTTCTGGGGTAATTTAAAAATGTTATAGCATACTAACACAGAAACATATAAGGATCCCTTGTATGTGGAAAATATACAGAAATATGAAAATGGGACATGTTCTATTAAAGAAACACATATCACTTTTTGATTTCTCTTGTGGAACTTTACAAAATAAAAGGAATCGTCTGACCTGAGTGGCTCAGTACTTATGCGTCTATCTATAAACCAGGAGGTCACAGTTTGACTCCCGGTCAGGACATATGCCTGTGTTTGGTCTCAATCCCTAGTGTGGGGGGTGCAGGAGGCAGTCAACAATGATTCGCTCTCAGCTTGATTGTTTCTATCTCACTCCCTATCTCCTTGTTCTCTAAAATAATATAAAAATGTATATTATAAAATCCTAAATCCTTGCTATAAGACAAATAACATTAGAGATAATGTGATATCAACTCATGTGGGTACATGGGTAGAAATGGGAATCAGCAGAGATTTGTATATAACTGACACGATGAATTTAACATACACAGTTATAACCTTAGGATATTTTAAATAGTTGCCATGGTCACAACAAAAAATATAAAATAAATAAAATGATCTCTGATAAGAGGTGACAGAATTCTGTATTGCAAATCATAGGCTCCACATTTTTAAAAATATATATACATATGTATATAGGGAGATATATAATTGATTTCTCAAAACATAGTATATAAGAACAACCAATGAAGTTATTCCTGTATAGGAACAGACATGAATACAGAATAATAAATTAAGTATGTATTTACATGATTACCAGCATTATGGCAAAATGAAATATTAACAGTTAACTTCCTAAGAAGGTGCATGACTCGTATGCTGTAAAGTATAAAATACTGCTGGCTGCCCTCTGAAGTGTGCTCAGTGATTAGAGCATGGGGCTGCCAAGCAAATGGCTGCAGGTTTGATCTCAACCCCATTTGGGACCTGTGAGGAAGCCAAACAAACAATGTGTACCTCTCACATCCATATTTTATTCTCTCTTTTTCTAACACTTTCTCCCTCTCACTCTGCCTAAAACTCAATGGAAAAAAACAAAACCATTGGGTAAGGATTAACAAAAGAAAACATATACACACACTCTGCTGGCTATAATTAAAGAATAAAACAGTATGTTGGAAAACACATTCCATGACTCTACTTTGCAATGCTAACAGTATCAGCTGTCATTAGTACCCAAAGTGACCTAAACATTCAAAGCAATTTCTATCAAAGTCCTAGTGACATTTTTGGTGAAAACAGAAAAGCTGTTTCTAAAATTAAGGTGAACACGCCGAAACTGGTTCGGCTCAGTGGATAGAGCGTTGGCCTGCAGACTGAAAGGTCCCAGGTTTGATTCCAGTCAAGGGCATGAACCTTAGTTGCGGGCACATCCCCAGTAAGGGGTGTGCAAGAGGCAGCTGATCGATGATTCTCTCTCATCGACATTTCTAACTCTCTATCCCTCTCTCTCTTCCTCTCTGTAAAAAATCAATAAAATATATTTAAAAAAATAATTAAATTAAATTAAATTAAATTAAGGTGAACATCCCAGGTCTCCATGTAACCAAGTCAATCATGAAAATAATATATGCAATTAAAGGCTTCAGGCTTCCTGATTTTAAAACATACTTCAAAGCTTCTGTTACCAAAAACTATAATGCAGCCCTAGCTGTTTTGGCGCAAGGGACAGAGCATCGATCTGTGGACTGACGGTTCTCTGGTTCAATCCAATATATATAAGAAACTTACACAATTCAACACCAAAAAGACAGTATTATTGAAAAATGGTCAGAGGACCTATATAGATATTTCCCAAATAGGACATAGTGATGTCCAATAGACATATTCAATGATGTTCAACTCATTCATCATCAGAGAAATGCAAATGGACACACCATAAAATACCACCAAACACCAAATAGGATGTGAATCATTCATAAATCAAAAACGACAAGAATTACCAATGAAGTGGAGAAATGAGAACGTTGATGCACTGTCAGCAACATTATAAACATACTGGTGCAGCCACTAACAAAACACGATAGAGGATTTTCCAATATTTACAAAAGGTACCAGGTAACACCATGAATTTATATCTGGTGATTCATACAGAGAACACATATGGTCAGGGCACATATAAAATAATCAATTAATGCCCAGCTGAAGTTTCTATCTCTAAGTCTCCTTTCCTCCCTGAATTCAACAAAATCTTTCAAAAATCAGGGAGATTCTAAAAATCTCAATAGGCCAATAACTACGGAAGAAATTGAAGCAGTCATTAAAAAGCTTCCAACAAACAAAAGGCCAGAACCAGACGGCTTCACAGGGAAGTTTTACCAAACATTCAAGGAAGAACTGAAACCTATCCTCCTCAGACTATTCCAAACTTTTCAAGAAGAAGGAACACTTCTAAACTCCTATGAAGCCAGCATCAACCTAATACCAAACCCAGATAAAGACAACACAATGAAAGAGAATTACAGGCCAATATCCCTCATGAACACAGATGCCAAAATCCTCAATAAAATTCTAGCATATCAGATCGAGGAGTACATCAGAAAGATCATACACAATGGCCAAGTAGAATTTATCCTGGGGATGCAAGTATGGTACAATATCTGCAAAACAATAAACGTGACACATAACAAACAAATGGAGAAATAAAAATCACAGTCGTGCCGAAACCGGTTTGTGCCGAAACCAGGCTAATCTATGATTCTCTCTCATCGATGTTTCTAACTTTCTATCCCTCTCTCTTCCTCTCTGTGAAAAATCAATAAAATATATTTTTAAAAATCAGTCATATGAATTGATGCAGAAAAAGCATTTGACAAAATCCAACAACCTTTCTCTCTCTCTCTCTCTCTCTCTCTCTCTCTCTCTCTCTGTGTGTGTGTGTGTATATATATATATATATATATATATATATATATATTATTTTTAAAATTTTATTTTTATTGATATTTTACAGAGAGGAAGGGAGAGGGATAAAAACACTGATAAGAGAGAAATATCCATCAGTTGCCTCCTGCACACTCCCCAGTGGGGATGTGCTCGAAACCAAGGTACATGTCCACAGGCTGATGCTCTATCCACTAAGCCAAACCAGTTTCGGCCCAACAACCTTTCTTAATTAAAACTCTCAGCAAGGTGGGAATAGAAGGATCATACCTCAACATAATAAAAGCCACATATGACAAACCCACAGCCAACATCATACTCAATGGGCAAAAACAAAAACCATTCCCCCTAAGAACAGTAACAATACAGGAATGCCCACTCTCACCACCACTGTACGACATAGTACTGAAAGTATTAGCCACTGTGATCAGACAAGAAATAAAAGGCATCGAAATTGGAAAAGAAGTAAAAGTGTCCATATTCACAGATGACATGATACTGTAAATAAAAATCCCTAAAGACTTCATAAAAAATTATTAGACTTAATAAAGGAAATCAGCATATGCAGGATACAAAATTAACACCATAAAATCTATGGTATTTCTATATACCAATAATGAACTTACAGAAAGAGAGACTAAAAAAACAATCCCATTTACATCGCACCAAAATAAGTAAGATACCCAGGAATAACCCTAAACAGTTTGGCTTAGTGATTTTTTTTTTTTTTTTAATAATATATTTTATTGATTTTTTACAGAGAGGAAGGGAGAGAGATAGAGAGCCAGAAACGTCGATGATAGAGAAACATCGACCAGCCGCCTCCTGCACATCCCCCACTGGGGATGTGCCCGCAGCCAACGTACATGCCCTTGACCGGAATCGAACCCGGGACCTTCCAGTCCGCAGGCCAACGCTCTACCACTGAGCCAAACCGGTTTTGGCTGGCTCAGTGAATTTGATTAACAACATTTACAGGGAAGTCATACAACTTTAAAAAAGGAAGATAAACAACCCAATCAAAAAATGGGCAATGGACCTAAACAGATACTTTTAAAAAGATACTCAAAGTCACTAACTATCCGAGAGATGCAAATCAAAACAACAATGGGGCCAATACTGGTTTGGCTCAGTGGATAGAATGTCAGCCTGTGGATTGAAAAGTCCCAGGTTCCACTCCGTTCAAAGCCATTTACCTTGGTTGCAGGCACATCCCCAGTAGGGGGTGTGCAAGGGGGCAGCTGATCGATGTTTCTCTCATCAAAGTTTCTAACTCTCTATCCCTCTCCCTTCCTCTCTGTAAAAAATCAATAATATATATTTAAAACAAACAAACAAAAAAAACGACAATGCAATACCATCTCACACCTGTCAGAATGGCTATCATCAACAAATCAACAAATCAACAAATGATAAGTGCTAGGGAGGATGCAGAGAAAAAGGAACCCTCGTGCAAGACTGGTGGGAATGTAGACTGGTGCAGCCACTGTGGAGAACAGTATGGAGCTTCCTCAAAACACTAAAAATAGAACCGCAATTTGACCCAGTGATCCAACTTCTAGGAATATATCCCAAGAAACTAGAACCACCAATCAGAAAAGATATATACATCCCTATGCTGATAGCAGCACAAATCACCATAGCAAAGATTTGAAAACAGTCTAAGGGCCCATCAGCAGATCAGCGGATTAAAAAAACTGTGGTACATCTACACAATGGAATACTATGCTGCAGTAAAAAGGAAGGAATTCTTACAATTGGCAACAGCATGGATGGAACTGGAGAGCATTATGCTAAGGGAAATAAGTCAGTCAGAGAAAGATAAATATCACATGATCTCAGTTATTAATAAAATAAAATAAACAACAATAAATGATGAACAAAAACAGATCCAGAGACAGAAAAGCATCAATCAGACCATCAAGTCTCAGAAGAAAGGTAGGGGAGGATGGGGATAAGGAGGAGATATCAAACAAAAAACTTTTATGCATGCATATAAGCCTAACCAATTGTCACAGACAACAGGGGGGGTGAGAGCATCAGTACGGAGGGAAGGGGATGGTGGGTAATTAGGGGATAAAGACATATAGTAATACCTTAATCAATAAAGACATTAAAAAAATAATAATAAGCCGAAATCAGTTTGGCTTAGTGGATACAGCGTAGGCCTGCGGATTGAAAGGTCCCAGGTTCGATTCCGGAGAAGGGCATGTACCTTGGTTGCGGGCACATCCCCAGTAGGGGGGGTGCAAGAGGCAGCTGATTGATGATTCTCTCTCATCGATGTTTCTGACTCTCTATCCTTCTCTCTTCCTCTCTGCAATAAAATGTATTTAAAATAATAATAATAATAATAATAAAACAAAATGGAGTGTGACTTTTGATAGAGGCTTTGCCACTTCCAATCCAGGTTGTTCTCTGGTCATAAGATATGGTAGAATATTAGAATATTCTAGAAAATGATTTTCTAAAATATTATTTTCTGATAGTCCCTTAATTAGTGTAGACAACATGTAATTTGTGCAAACACTGACTTCCTAATTCACATACATCATAAAGCCTTTCTTTTCTATTCTAAGGACCCCAATTTGTTCTGATTTTAAAAAAATATTTTTTTTTATTGCTTTCAGAGAGGAAGTGAGAGGGAGAGAAAGAGTGAAACATCAATGATGAGAATCACTGATAGGATATCAACTCCATGCCCTCTACTGGGGAGCGAGCCAACAACCCTGTCATTCACTGGCCCTTGACCAGAATCAAACCTGGGACCTTTCAGTCTGTAGACCAGTGCTCTCTCCTCTCAGGCAAATCAGCTAGGGCCCAAATTGTTCCTCAAGAACAAGAATCTAACATTGGCTGAAACCGGTTTGGCTCAGTGGATAGAGCGTCAGCCTGCGGACTGAAAGGTCCCGGGTTCGATTCCGGTCAGGGGCATGTACCTTGGTTGTGGGCACATCCCCAGTAGGGGGTGTGTAAGAGGCAGCTAATCAATGTTTCTCTCTCATCGATGTTTCTAACTCTCTGTCCCTCTCCCTTCCTCTCTGTAAAAAAATCAATAAAATATATTTACAATAAAAAAAAAAAAAGAAGAAAAAAAGAATCTAACATTGAAAGCAGAAGCCCCCTAGAGATGTTAAATAATAAAGGAAACAAAATCCTGCGGGTGGAGTAGGAACTCAGGAAGGAAGTCATCCTCACCCAGGAAGGCCAGGTTGCTGTAGTTCTCCAACATCACATCCAGGTACAATTTCCGCTGAGCTGGGTCCAGGCACTCCCACTCCTCCTGAGAGAAATCTATGGCCACATCCCCGAAGGTCAACAGTCCCTGAAAGAAAAGACACAGTTACAAAGAGGTCACCAGAAGAGTTCATAACATCACCAAATATGAAAAGCAAAACATGAAAACCAAACATGAAAAGCAGAAGAGGTTTGGACAGAGGGGGTATTCTAAATTATCCAGTAAGAATACTTTGCCCCAATAACATTCTCTGATATGTTTTCTAACACTGACACATGAGGATAACACATGTCAAATTCATAGTACAGATTTTACTTTACAGGAAAATAAACTTTGCAGTTAAAGTGTGGACACAGGTATATGGGTTTCTGAGTGCTAAGTTTGCATCGTTTAGGGTTAGTGGTGTATATTTCTCAGCAAGAAAAGAAGTATATGTACTTCTTCTCAAGTATAAAGTAGACCACAAGAAAATGAACTTCTGTAAAAATACAGATTCTGATCTAGGTTTGGAGATGTGGCCTGTATTTCGAAAAGTGTAACAAGCTCACTTTTTACCTGTAACGTCAATGTTTCCGATCCATGTGCCATACTTCTGAATACAGAGAAAGTGAAAACACATGAAATATTCATTCAGAACTTTGAACATAAGGGTTTGTTAATGGAATCAGTGCTCCTGGAATAGGATACATAGGAACCATAATCCTAATTGGAAATTTACTATGAGTAATCATAGAACAAGATTATTCTCCCTTGTTCAGCTGTGTGGTTCAGTGTTCCGTGCTAACCCATGCACCAAGAAGTCACTGATTCAATTCCCAGTCTGGACACACAACCAGGTTACAGGCTCAATAGCCAGTTTGAGGTGTGTAGGAGGCAGTTGGTCAATGATTCTCTCTCGTCATTTACGTTTTTATCTCTCTCTACCTCTCTCTTCCTCTCTGAAATCTATAGAAATATACTTGGGAAAAAAACACAAAGAAAAAATACCTGAAATAATGTTAACAGTTTAGGCACAGAGATACATTTTACAACTACGAAATCAGGATGGTTTAGTGACTGTATGAATCTCATGAATCTATTTGTGTATGATCCCCTTTGTGTTTTACAAACACAATACGGAGAGAAACTTAATGATATAAAACAAGTTAGACCTACTGTTTCTTTTTTGTGATTGTAAATCCTCCACTAGGAGGATATATTCCATTGACTTTTCAAGAATGGAAGGCAGGGAAATAGAGGGACAAAAAGGAGAGGGAGAGAGAATGAGTAAGAGAGAGACAGAAAGAAAGAGACATCAATGTGAAACAGAGACAGAGACACATGGATTGGCTGACTACCTCAGGTACCCAGGAGTTACTTGCCTTGGATCAGGAATCAAACCCTCCACCACTGATCCACACCAGCTTGGGGAACTTAATTTTTCTTACTGGTACATTTCCTTCAAAAATTTTATGTATCATTAGTGGAGAGCTATATTATAGAGATGTTAGAGATGGCTGCTTTCCAAATTTGATCCATCACCAAAGGGATGTTTTGAGTAGTTGAAAGTAACTAATTAAAGATGGGAATGCTTCCTGATCTGGGGAGGGTGACAAAATGAATGCAAAGCTCTGGCACAAAGGAGGGAATTATAACCCAGCCAGTGTGGCTGAGAGTAAGAGGGCTGACCTATGAGCCAAAGGACAGGCTTAGGTTCCTGAACAGAGCACACACCAGGTATCAGACTCCATACCCAGTGCAGGGGGTGGTGCAGGAGGCAGATGATCCATGATTCTCCAATCTAATTGATGTTTCTACCTCTCTATTCCTCTCCTTTCCATTCTGAAACCAATAAACAATACATATTTAAAAAGAGAGAGAAAAAAAACACACAGAAAAAGAGAGAAATACTGAAACTGCTGATATTGACTATGATAAAATAAAGTACTGAAATAAGGAAAGAAAAACAACCTGCAAATGCCAGAACATCAGAAATAGAGAAATAAATCACCAGAATTTAGAGGAAAAGTAAACATAATCTCTGACACAGACACATTTTTTACCTGAGAAGCAGCCATGTGGTCCATGTCTGGGATGTTGCCTCACGTGGCGCTATGTTGAGGAGCTTCAGAACGTGCCTTCAAATAAGTTAGCACAACCTGTTAACCAGCTCCCCTCACACTCACAGTCAGAAGGACCTGGAAATGGAGAAAAGGCCAACCCTTCCTGACCTTTGTCACAGGAGAGAGTCAGGAACTATGAGCTCCTACATGGAGACCACATAGGGAGGAGTTTCATTTCGTTTGTATGTGTCTCTCCTCCCAAAGACCTCCACAAACTCTTACAGAAATGAGAACATGAGCTGTTGTCCTGACCCCCAAACCAAACCGAGCACCCCCTTTACCTCTCCTGAACAAAGCCTGCTCCCCACTCTTACAAAGACATCTTGCAAGCCTCCTACTAATCCCTGTCTGCACCTTACATCACCTGGAGCACCCCAGTAACCAATGAGGACTTGACGCTGTGGCCCAGTTTGTGCTGGTCCAGACTCTGACAGCAGGGAGGAGGATATCCCATCTCCACAGAATCAGCCCGAATCAGCCATCGGTCAGACAGCTCTGGGTGGCCCGACAGCATCTGACACAGGGAGGAGGAAGTCCCGCCCCTAGAGAATCAGCAGTTGGTCAGACAGCTCTCTCCACCTGACAACTCCTCCTGTGCGGCCCCCCTTCTGCTCACCAGGACCCTCTCCCTCTCAGCGCCCCTTCCTCTCTCTGGGCTTCCCCTCCCCTATTTCTCCACTTCCTTCCTCCTCAGGCTGCTTTCCCCAGTTACCCCCTCACTCCCACCATCGCCGTCCAGTCCCTCCCTCACCCCTATGGGCCACTCTGTGGACCCCTCCCCGCCCTCCTCCTCCCCGGGTCTGTCTCTCCTCCCTCTCCTGCCCCCCAGCCCGGCCCCCGCCCCGCAGTCACCGCTCCCACAAAGCCCTCCCTGGGGCAGGTCCCTCTTCCGGGAACACCGCGTTCTCCCCGGGGCCCACCCCATGGCACTGGCCCCCCTGGCACTCAGACCTGATTAATGGGGGGCCTAGGAGGGCGGGCGCAGACCCCCAGGCCGGGGCCATCCGGGCTCTTTGGGCGGGAAGCGCCGGGCGGGGGAGGGCAAAGGGCGGGATCCACTGACCAGACCTCCAGCCCCGCGGGGGCACCGGCGGCCCCGGGAAAGGTTTTCGGCGGGAAAACCACGCGGCGGGCGGGCCCACAGCCAGAGGCGGACAGACCGCGGGCCGGGCCTCAGTTTCCCCCAAAGGAACGCGGCGCCTCCGCTGCGCAGCCCCCGGGACGCGCACTCACCGCCGGGAGGGGCTCCGGGCGGGGCTCCCACACGGACTTCAGCGCCCGCAGCGCCCTCAGCCCGCCCTGCGGGGAGGGGCCGGGAGCAGCGGCTTTAAAGCACAGACACCGCCTCAGGGAGCCGCCACCGGCCCCTCCGCAGCCGCTTCCGGCGCCAGGACTGCGCATGCGCCTCCCTGCGGGGGCGGGGCCTGAGCGGAGCGGCTCCGCGGTGGGGGCGGGGCCAGAGGGAGGGGGGAGGGGCGGAGTCAGGGGCGGCCTGGGCCCCGCCCCTCCTCCCACAGGGACAGCCCTTCCTGGGGGAGTTCCCGTCATTGTTGGGGTTTGGCTGGTGGCGCGGCTGTGACAGGATTCACAAGGAGAGAAGAGACAGGAGCAGAGAGGGCGGTGATTTTGCTTCTTTAAAGGCAGGAGAGGGCCCGGTGCCCTCTGATGGCACAAGGCTCCCCACAGAGAGGGGCTGTTCTTCTATTAGGGTGCAAGCCAGTAAAGGCAGCTGTGGCAGAAGCATACAGAGGGGAAGAGGGCCTGAATGGTTTGGCACAATGGATTAAGCATCAGCCTGAGGACTGAAGGGTCCCAGGTTTGATTGTGGTCAAGGGCATTTGCCTTGATTGCGGGTACATCCCCAGTAGGGGGTGTGCAGGAGGCAGCTGATCAATGTTTCTCTCTTGTCCATGTTTCTAATTCTCTATCACTTTCCCTTCCTTCCTGTAAAAAAAATCAATAAAATATATATTTTTTAAAAAAGAATATGTACAGACAGGTTATTCTATCTTCTTCTTTTATGAGGATCCAACTTCTATCAGAATAGAACCCCACTCTTGTGACCTCATATAACCTCAATGACCTCCCTAAACACCCTATCTCCAAATACAGACGTTTAGGGGGTTAGGAATTAAAAATATTCATTTTAAGGGGACACAATTTAGTCCTTAATAGCACTTCAACTTCATTCGCTGTATATAAAACCACCCAAAACAGATTCTCTTAATGCAACATACTTCGGTATTTCTTGAGTCTATGGGTTGGCCAGGTGGTTCTTTGCTTCATGTGCTTTTGGTAAAAGGTTTTCTCTTAGATCAAAACATGATTTCCTACCGAAACCGGTTTGGCTCAATGGATAGAGCATTGGCTGTGAACTGAAAGGTCCCAGGTTCGATTTCGGTCAAGGGTATGTACCTTGGTTGCAGGCACATCCCCAATAAGGGGCGTGCAAGAGGCAACTGATCAATGTTTCTAACTCTCTATCCCTCTTTCTTCCTCTCTGTAAAAAATCAATAAAATATATTAAAAAAACAAACAAATACCTTGGTGTTCAGCTAGGGCCTCTCACTGAGCAGGTGACTGCAATAAAAATGATTATAATTTGCCCTAACCGGTATGGCTCAGTGGATAGAGCATCGGCCTGGGGGCTGAAGGGTTCCAGGTTCAATTCTGATCAGGGGCATGTACCTTGATTGTGGTCACTTCCCCAGTAGCAGGTGTGCAGAAACCAGCTGATCAATGTTTCTTTCTCATCGATCTTTTTATATCCCTTCCTTTCTGTGAAAAATCAATAAAATATATTTTTTTTAAATTGAAAGAGACTGTAAAGCACCAATTAAGTGGTTCACATAAGAGAGGCATCTTTACCTGAGTTCTCAGCAGACCTGCTCTGACCTGCTCCAGCTCCTTCCACAACGTTCTGGACATTGAAACACCCTGTATGTGCTGCCTTCATTCAAAGTCAGCCAGTCCTTATGGGTCAGCTAACTCTGAGCACGGTTATCCTCGTACCTATTAAATGTCCACTGTCTTGGATTAGAGATCTGACTACAGCAATGTTCTCTGCAGAGTAGTTCTTTTAGGGCCAAGAGGTAGGCATGAAATAACTTTTTCCCAACCCTGTACTTTCATGCTGAATCTTTTGATCTTAAATGGGTCTCCTGTAGAAAGCATAAGCATGGTTTTTCTCCTGCCCTGTCTTCTGGTTGAAGCAGTGAACCCATTTATATTTTGAGTGAATATTTACAGGTAAATAGTCATGGGCATTTTAAAAATTAATCAGTATAGTCATTGTAGGGAACTTTAACTTCCAAATCACATCAATGGATAGAATCTCCTACACAAATAAATAAGGAGAAAGTGGTTTTAAAGGATGCAGTAGGAGAGATGAATTTTATGTTTAAAGCTGTGACTATGAACCTGAGTATCACCCAGGAAAACTGGTGTCCTGCAAGATTTTTTGAAAAAGCAACACTTGACTAGTCAGTAGCAAAGACTATATAACCCATAGATTGCCAAAGAAAATAAGTGGCAACAGCCAACACAGTAATAGATGTCTGGTGTGCATGAATAATAAACGTACGTTTTTGTAAGACTGGCAAAATATATATTTTGGTGAACCAATGAATTTCATTAGTTCATGTGAGTCATGAGATTTAAACAAAACAAAACAAAAATCTCTGATTTAGAGCTTTACACCCCAAAGCAGAATATGAATTCTGGAGAAACTCAACACAGAATGCCCTCTAACCCAAGGGGCAGTGTCTGCTTCATGTCTTTTTCTAATGGCCACAGCGGGGCGGGGGGGGGGGGGGGGGGAGATCTTATGTGTATTTTGTCCAACATCACTCTTCAAGAGTCCTCACTACAGCACCAGAAAATGGAACTATTGTCTAGATGCGACTGAATTCTATGAATGATCCGGATCCCATAGTCTGTCCTGTAACAAAACAAATTCATAAAGCCCATGTTCCAGGTCAGTGCCAGTTACAAAATATCAGCACATACATATACATGTGAATGCTCCAGAGGTATGTCAGAAAGTAGAATATTGAACATCTTGCCCTGTAATGATTTGGTGATTCCTTTGGGTGGCACGTGCATCGGAACTGATGTTTACCATCTCCTACAAATTCAGCCCTGGACACTGCAGAATAAATGTGTGGCTTCCTCATTTTAATCTCTGCTTACCTGTTGTCCCTGGAACTTGCAGTGATGGCTTGGCAAACACTCCAGGGACAACTAATGCCACTGGACATACCTATGCTCAGGTCGTGAATATACAAAAGAATTTTGCATCCAAAATAATTAAAGGTTTCAACTGCAAAGCTGCCATGGTTCTGGGGTTCCTCTAGAAAGAATGACCAACATTAGGCTACATTCAAGAAAATGAGAATTGCTGAAACCGGTTTGGCTCAGTGGATAGAGCGTCGGTCTGCGGACTGAAGCGTCCCGGTTCGATTCAGGTCAAGGGCATGTACCTTGGTTGCGGGGACATCCTTAGTGGGGGTGTGCAGGAGGCAGCTGATCAACGATTCTCTCTCATCAATATTTCTAGCTCTCTTTCCCTCTCTCTTCCTCTCTGTAAAAAAATCAATAAAATATATTTTAAAAGAAAAGAAAATGAGAATAGATTCATTCTCATCATTGATGTTTCTCTCTCTCTCCCTCTCTGGGGCAGGGCTAACTGATGTTTTTCTCTCCTTTTCCTTTCCTCTACAAAATCAATAAAAATGTGTATTAAAAATGTGAGAATAAAACCTGTTTAACATGGCTTAATTCCATCCCAATAAAGAAGTTAATGAGACAACAATGAAAAACTAAGTTTTCCAATGAAAATCAGGACAAGAAAAATCACTCCAATTACAAAGTACACAGATGCCAATTTGTGGTATTCCAAAACTTCATATTCATATTAAAAACTATAGGTGTCAGCATGAACCCACATGGTGGCCTACATACTTCATGAAAATAAAAATATTCAGCAAATTCTGATGTCAGTCATTGAATTATGAATTCAAAACTACTGAGTGGAAGTTACAAGGGCTTGAAAGCATGATGTAGGATAGGAAGATCTTTACATGCTGTAGTCATAGCACTGCAAAAAGAATGGCAGAGAAACATCAGTTTCTGGTCAGTTTGGCTCAGTGCATGGAGCGTCGGCCTGTGGACTGAAGGGTCTCAGGTTCGATTCTGGTCAAGGGCACATGCCTTGGTTGCAGGCACCGTCCCCATTAGAGGGCTTGCAGGAAGCAGCCAATCAGCGATGCCCTGTCATCATGGATATTTCTATTTCTCCTCCTCTCTCAAATCAATAAAAAAATATTTATTTTTAAAAAAGAGCAGAAACCGGTTTGGCTCAGCGGTAGAGCATCGGTCTGCGGACTGAAAGGTCCCAGGTTCGATTCCGTTCAAGGGCATGTATGTTGGTTGCGGGCACATCCCCGGTAGGGGGTGTGCAAGAGGCAGCTGGTCGATGTTTCTCTCTCATCGACTTTTCTAGCTCTCTATCTCTCTCCCTCTCTGTAAAAAAACAATGAAATATATATATATATATATATATATATATATATATATATATATATATATATATATATATATATAAAAAGAATGGCAGTCTAGAAAATAAAGTGAAAACCCAGAAGAACAGGAAATGGAAAATGAAAGAAATAGAATTAATTTTTCTGAGTTCACTCAGCAATATAACCTGGGAACGGTGTCCTCTCTCCACATGCAGGGTTCATGCCAATTCTGCATCCTGGGTATTGCAATGTCACTGGTATTGCAATATTCCTCTTAACTATGGAAAATCCATTACACAGACAGCACTGTTCTGAGTGTAGTTCTGATCACCTAAATGTGACAACCACAAACTGACATATCCTCAAAAAGTTTTCAGCTGAACACATTGGCACAGAAAAGGAAGTAACTTTGATGACATCATTTACAAAAGTTGAGAACTATTAAAAAAATTAATTTAATAGGCTTATTACCAAATAGAAGAAAATAATGTGATTACAATATAGACCATATTCCATGGGAAATTCTACACAAGTGAAGTCCATATTATATACAACAGCTCACAAATCTCTAAGACTGAAACAATCATCCCCATCAGTTCACTCACACACACCAGGAATAAAACAACAGAATCAAGTGATATGGGATTACTATCACATTAATATTTCCTTTTCAAAAGACTTCGAGTGATTTCAATACAAATGAGATAACACTCTAAATAACTGTACATATGGAAACATCAATTCCTTTTTATTTATAACAAGTATTACCTAACTACATTTAACGCATGGAGTACACTGTATAATACTTTTTGACTTAGAGAGCAATACCTGAAAGGCATTTTGCTACCTATCTAGTGTGAATTCAGTGATTCTTTGAAATTCATAATCAATTACATACTTGGATCATGTTTTTACATCTTTAAAGTCACTTTAAGGCAGTAATTCCTTAAAGTTTTGGAAAATGTGTATTTTGAACAAAAGTCTGTCTTCCTATATCATGAATGTAGAATTTCAACCCAATTATAATTCCTCATATGATTGGGGCTGTGGGTCCAACTATATGATTTCCCACATTCTTCAGATTTAAGGGTTCCCTTTAGAATAAATTCCAATGTGAGGAATATGATATAGATGCCGATTATAGACTTTAGGACAATGTTTATATTTCTACTAGAGGCCTGATGCACGAAGATTCATGCAAGAATGGGCCCTCCTTCCTCTGGCTGCTGGTGCCACCTTTTCATGCTGCCCAGAGGCCCGGAGCTACTGTGTATGCAAATTAACCAGCTATCTTTGTCGTGTTTTTCTTCCCAGTATGAATTCTGATATCAGATAAGGTTTGCATACTGAGTAAGCTTTGTCACATTTTTTTTTAATAAATCTTTATTGTTCAGATTATTACAAATGTGATCCTCTTCCCCACCTCAATTGCTCCCCTCCACCAGGTTCCCAACCCACCCTCTGTCCTTTCCCCATCCTCCATTGTCCTCATCCATAGGTGCAGTTTTTGTTCAGTCTCTTCCCGCACCCCTACGCACGTTTTCCCTGAGAATCGTCAGTCCACTCCCCTTCCATACCTCTGATTCTATATTTACCAGTTAATATTGTTCATCAGATTTTTTAATTCCCTTGGTTTTTAGATTCACTTGATGATAGTTACATATTTATTTTATTTTTATTATTTTTTAATCAATCTTTATTGTTCATATTATTACAAAGGTTCCTCATTTCTTCCCCCCTCCACCAGGTTCCAACCCCACCCTCCGCCCCCTCCCCATCCCCCATTGTCCTCATCCATAGGTGCAGTTTATGTTCAGTCTCTTCCTCCCTCCCTTTCCCCCGATAGTAAATCCCTTTTCAGATAGTAAATCAGTCACTTAGCATTTTCTCATATCAATAATACCTCCACATACCCAATGATACATTTCACACAAAAGACATTTCCAAATAGGTCAACCAGCCTCTTTCAGGCCCCACCCAAGGCACTCACAGTGATGATAGTTACATATTTGTTGATCATAATTTTTATCTTTATCTTCTTCCTCTTCCTATATAACCCCCTTCAAAAATTCATATAATTCTGGTTTGGCACTGATGAACTCTTTTAGCTTTTTTTTATTTGTGAAGCACTTTATCTGTTCTTCAATTCTGAGTGATAGCTTTGCTGGGTAGATTATTTTTGGCTGTAGGTTCTTGTTATTCATCACCTTGAATATTTCTTGCCATTCCTGTCTGGCCTGCATGGTTTCTGTTGAGAAATCAGCTGACAATTGTATGGGTGCTCCTTTATAGGCAACTACCCTGCTTTTCTCTTTCTTTTAATATTCTTTGTCTTTTGCTCTTGGAATTTTAATTATGATGTGTCTTGGTGTGGTCCTCCTTGGATTCCTTTTGTTTGGGGTTCTGCAGGCTTCCTGGACTTGTAAGTCTATTTCTTTCCCCAGGTGGGGGAAGTTTTCTGTCACTATTTCTTCCAGTATTCTTTCGGTATCTTGCTCTCTCATCTTCTGGAATCCCCATAATTCTGATGTTGGTTCACTTGAAATTGTCCCAGAGGTTTCTTACACTATCTTCAACTTTCTGGATTCTCTTATCTTCTCTCTTCTGCAGAGGAGTGTCCTCTGGCTCTTTGTGTTCTAAATCTTTGTCTTGATTCTTGCGATCTTCCACTCTGTTTTTAGGACTTTGTATAATATTTTTTATTTCAGACAATGTTTTCTTCATTTCTAGTTGATCCCTTATTTCTAGTTGCTCCCTTTTCATATCCTCATAGGTCTCATTTATTTTATTGGCCTTTTTTTTAGGATATTGTTGAATAACCTTATAACTGTAGTTTTGAACTCAATGTCCAATCTTTTTCTTCCCTCCATCTCCTTCCTTTGTGTCCTTTCTCTTGTCTGCATTTTAGTTGTTTCCCTGATTTGATGGAATAGCTTTGTGTGCTAGGTGTTCTGGTAGAGCCCAGTAGCACAGCCTTCCCAGTAACTTGAGGTGGACAGTCTTGGTGTAGCCCTATGTGGGCTGTGTGTGCAGTCTTGTTAAGCCTTGCTTACTGTTGGTATGACTGGGAAGCGTTGATCTCCAAGACAATTGGTTGTGAGGATCAGCAGTGTCTCAGCTAGGAGGGCTTCTGTACTCCGCTTGGATAGGGTGGGGTCTCGGGGTGGCACAGAAAATCTTTGGTTCCCTGTCAGTCTCGCCTTAGAAAAGTCCTGTTAGCGGTGAGTTTTGGAAGATTGGTTGCAGGCACACGCACCTCTTTGGTAAAGGCGCAGACAAGCTTTAGATTCCGGCCAGTCCCTCCTTAGAGAAAGCCAGCCTCTGGGAGAGCTTCTGTGCTCAGCCACAGATGGGGCGGAGTCTCGGGTTGGTGCAGACAAACTTCGTTTTCCCTTCGGCTCCTCCCCAAGTCTCGCAGTAATGGCCTCTGGCTTCACACACCTCTGAGAGATCTCTGCCCACTGCCTGACAGTCTGGCCTCTCCCTGTCTGGGGCCGTCTATCAGAGCAATAGGGTGATTCTGTTTTCCTCTGGAACAAGAAAGCCATCCGCGCGTTAGCTGTCCGCCCTCTCCGCGCGCCAGGAGTAAGCGAATAGCAAACTCAGCCCGGCCCGCCCTCTCTGCGCGCCGGAGTAAGCCAGCAGCAATCTCGGTCCGGCCCTTCCTCTCTGCGCCCCGGGAGTAAGCCAGCGCCTTTTTGCGCACAGTTCTCAGTACCTTCACAGTTCCCAAAGTTCAGCATGCCTTCTCTCTCCTTCCAGATGGCAGAGCCTCCTCTCAGCTAGCCATCCGGAGCTTCAGGGCAATGCCTCCCGTTTTTCAGTTCTAAATTCAAATTTGTTGTGGTAGGCTGCATTCGGGTGTCTACTCTATGCCGCCATCTTGGTTTATCCCGTCACATTCTTTATATCTGTGGGACTTTGACCCAGCAAATTATCACTTGTGGTATTAGATATAAATGAGGATATACATTTTGACATATACCTCAAAATTGTAAGACGTCATTTTACCATTTTCAATGAAGTTTCAACCATGGACAAATCTGTGGATGAAAACTATATTATGGCGCTTTCGTTAGAATGATTCCAAAAACGTTAAGTTTCCTGCAGGTTAACAACTTTCTCACATTTTCTACAGTGTAAGCTTTCCCTGCACCTTTAAAATCTTTGATTTTGAGTTGTGTGTAACAGCTCCAACACATTCTCTACATTTCTACTGTCTCTGTTATGAAATCTCACAGGTACAGTCCTATGTGAATGGCTTTTAAAGACTATTTTACATTTTTTACATTCATAAGGCTTCTTTCAAGTATGAATTCTGTGATGTTCAGTAAGTTCTCATGGCTGATCAAGGACTTATGACACTAAGCACATCTGTAAGACTTCTCTCAAGTATGAACTCTCTGCTGCATAGTGCAGGAGGCACACTGAATAAAAGCTTTTTACACTTTGCACATGTTCTAAGGCTTCTCTTGGATATGAATTCTCTGATGCCTAATAAGGTCTGAGGATCTAACAAAGGATTTGCCACATTCTCTACATTGAAAAGGCTTTTCTCTAGTATGAATTCTCTGATGTTTAGTAAGGGATGAGCAGGTAGCAAGGGCTTTGCCACATTCTCTACATATATAAGGCTTCTCTACTGTATGCAATATCTGATGTGCAATGAAGCGTGAGGACCTTATAAAGGCTTTCCCACATTCTCTACATTCATATGGTTTCTCTCCAGTGTGAATTTTCTGATGATCAGTAAGAGATGAGCCATGGCTAAAGGCTTTGCCACATTCTATACATATATAAGGCTTCTCTCCAGTATGAACTCTCTGATGTCGCCTAAGCTTTGTGGACTCACTGAAAGCTTTGCCACATTCTCTACATTTATAAGGCTTCTCTCCTGTATGAATTCTTTGATGTATAACAAAGTTTGAATACCTGCTAAAGGCTTTTCCACATTCTCTACATTTATAAGGCTTCTCTCCTGTGTGAATTCTCTGATGAGTAGTAAGGGATGAGGAGGTAGCAAGGACTTTCCCACATTCACTACATTTATAAGGCTTCTCTCCTGTGTGAATTCTCTGATGATAAGTAAGGGATGAAGCGGTGGTAAGGGCTTCCCCATATTCTTCACATTTATAAGGCTTCTCTCCTGAGTGAATTCTCTGATGATAAGTAAGGGATGAGAAGGTAGCAAGGGATTTTCCACATTCTCTACATTTATAAGGCTTCTCTCCTGTGTGAACTCTCTGATGATAAGAAAGTGATGAGGAATGCCTAAAGGCTTTGCCACATTCTCTACATGTATAAGGCTTCTCTCCAGTATGAACTCTCTGATGTGTAATAAGGTTAGAGACCTGGCTAAAAACTTTGCCACATTCTCTACATTTAAAAGGCTTCTCTCCAGTATGAACTCTCTGATGTTGATTAAGTGCTGAGGAATCACTGAACATTTTGCCACATTCTCTACATCCATAAGGCTTCTCTCCAGTATGAATTCTCAGATGAATACTAAGGGCTGAGGGACTGGTAAAGGCTTTGTCACATTCTGAACATTTATAAGACTTTTTTCTCTTATGATTTCTATGTTTTTGAATATGTCTTGGTGATTGACTGAAGCCTTTTCCATTTTCCCCGAGTTTGAAAAATTTTCCAATATTATGAATTCTTCCCTTATGTACAATAAGAGATGAATGACATTTAAAGGCTTTGCCACATGCTTTACATTTGTAAGGCTTCTCTCCAGGATGAATTCTCTGGTTTAAAGTACAGCCAGAAGGACAAATAGAATCTTTACCTTGATAAGGTTTCCCCCCCATATCGATTCTTTTGCATGTATTTAGTTTGAATATTTGACTGAACACTCTCCCACATGGATTCCATTTGTAAGCCTCCTCCTGAGTATGAATATTCTCCTTTTCATTGTAATTTGATGATTGCTGAAAAGACTGGACACATTGACTTCCTTTGTGTGTTTTCTCCACAATAGGAATAACCTGATGTATGTTCTGACTGAACATTTGATTAAAGACTTTTCCACTTTTACAATGGTCCTCTGCACGCTCACTTGTCCAATGATTAAGATATGTCTCTTGATTAAAGTTTTTCCAATGTTCAATCCATTGATAACTGCTATCTCCTTTATGTGTACTCTGGTGATAATGGGAGACAGAAAGACCTTAAGTGACAGTTATAATTTCATTAGCTTGTTCCATTAGAACCATTTTGTGATACTCATTAAACCAAGACGATTGTATAGAAAAAGCATTCCTAATTTATTAAAATTGTAGACAATAAATAGAAAACATTGTCAGAGGGAGAATAAATTAATCCTTGTTTAAAAGATTACCAAATTGCCCTAGCTGGTGTGGCTCAATGTATGGAGCGTTAGACTTTGGAATGAAGGGTCCTGGGTTCAATTCCAGTCAAGGGCACAAGCATGGGTTGTGAGCTCGATTCCCAGTAAGGGGCATCCAAGGAGAAGCCTATCAATGATTCTGTCTCATGACTAATGGTTCTCTCTATCCCTTTTCCCCTCCCTTCCCTCTGAAATTAATAAAATATATTTTAAGATATTAATAAAAAAGAATAAGAGATTAACAAATTGCCCTGCATGCATGGTTCAGTGGTTGAGCTTCAACATATGAACAAGGAGATCACAATTCCATTCCCAATAAGGGCCTATAGCCTGGGTGCTGGATCAGCTCCCAGTGGGAGGCATGCAGGAGGCCACCAATTAATGATTTTCTCTCATCATTGATGTTTTCCTCTCTCTCTCTTCAACTCCCTTACTCTCTGAAATCTATAAAAATATATTTTTAGTTAAAAAAACAAGAAATTGACAAATTAACCACATTATAATTTTATAGGTACATTACAAATCTATATATTTTAGAATAATTGACCAAAGTTAAATCCTACCCTGTTTTAAACAATTCAAATGATTATTGACACTACAGACTATGCAAATTCCTAGTTTTTCCAGATTTCCTTTCCAAGAATGCATAACAGAAAAATTTGTTTTCAACCTTAATGTGCACAAACATTCTGATCTGCCAATGAAACTGACTTTTAATTGGGAGGTTTCCCAAATACATAATACATCTGATATCTTTAGGTAAAGATAAATTTATTATGATAAATGTCCTAGATTAGTTTTTATTTATATTCATATCCTCCTTTCTCATCAAACTCTTTCTCAAATTCCAAGGCTTTCATTAAGTGTACATTATCAAAGTAACACCTTTTATATCTTACCAGTATTATTTCAGGGGATAAATCTTGTATTCTGGGCGTTGGCATAAAAACCTCATTATCTTTAGATGGTTTAGCTGAAAGAAAACAAATTTTCAGTTTTGACAATCAGGTGAATATATTCTGAACTTACCAGCAACTATTAACTAAATGATATTTTGGAGTACTCCATGAGCAAGTGAACAATTCAAAGAAAGCTCCAGATAGATACAATGAGAAAAACTGACATCGAAGAAGGAGAAAGAGTTGCTTACATTTGCCAATAACTGCTCAAATGCCCTGCAACACAATACCAATATTATTAAAACGCTCCCAATTACCAGTTTCTGAGAGAGAGAGAGAGAGAGAGAGAGAGAGAGACAGAGACAGAGAGAAAGAGACAGAGAGAGATGGAGAGAGAGAGAGAGAGACAGAGATATGAGGGAAGTGCATTTGTGCATCTTCTATTTGTGGTATTCTATTAAAGAAACACATATCACTTTGATTTCTCTTGTGGAACTTTAGAAAATAAAAAGAATAGTCTGACCAGCATGGCTCAGTGGATAAGGATTTACCTATGAACCAAGAGGTCACAGTTTGATTACCTACTAGGGCACAATCCTGTGTTGTGGTTCCTTTCCCCAGTGTGTGTGTGTGTGTGTAAGAATCAATGATTCTCTCTCATCATGGATGTTTCTATCTCTCTCCCCATCACCTTCTCTGAAATAAAAATGAATTTAAAAAAAAAAAAAATATATATATATATATATATATATATATATATATATATATATATATATAAATATATATATATATATATATATATATATATATGAAATAAATTCTTAAATCTCTGCTTGGACACAACATTAAAGATAATGTGATATCCACTTATGTGGGTATATGGGTAAAAATGGCAATCCATAGATTTTTTTGTATGCAACTGACACTATGAATTTAAGGTACATTGTTATAACCTTAAGATATTGTATGTAGTTCCCATGGTCACGAGTAAAATAGAAAGTAAATAAAAAGTGATATCTACTAAGAGGTGACAATTCTGTATTACAAACCACAACCTCTATATTTCTAAAAATATACATATAGGTATATAATTAATTTCTCAAAATATACTATGTAAAACCACCCAATGAATTTACCTATTTTCCTGTAAGGTAACAAATGTTAATACAAAATAACAAATTAAGGGTGTATTTACATGAAAAACAGCATAATTGAAAATGAAATATTAACAGTTTACATCCTAAGAAGGTGCATGACTTGCATGCTGTAAAGCATAAAATATTACTGGCTGCCCTCTGCAGTGTGTCTCAGTGGTTAGAGTATGGAGCCACCCAAGAAATGGTTGCAAGTTGGATCTGAACCCCATTTGGGATGTGTGAGCAAGCCAAATATACATCTCTCTCTCATATCCATATTTCTCTCTTTTTCAACGCCTCCCTCCCTTCTATTCTCTAAAACTCAATGGGAATAATATAATCCAATGAGCAGTGACAAAAGAAAACACACACACGCACGCACACACACATACACACGCACACGCACACACACACTGCAGGCTTTAATTAAAGAAGAAATCAATAAATTGGAAGACACATTCCTGATCCTACTCTGAAATGCTAACAGAATCAGCTGACATTAGTACCCAAAGTGAGCTAAACATTCAAAGCAATCGCTATCAAAGTCCCAGTGACACTCTTGCTGGAAATAGAAAAGCTCCGTATAAAGTTAATGTGAATGTCACAGAACTCCATGTAACAAAGTGAATCGTGAAAAGAATGTGTGAAAATAAAAGAATGTATAATATTAAAACATACTTCAGCTGAAACTGGTTTGGCTTAGTGGATAGAGCGTTGGCCTGCAGACTTAAAGGTCCCAGGTTCAATTCCGGTCAAGGGCATGTACCTTGGTTGCAGGAACATACCCAGTAGTGAGTGTGCAGAAGGCAGCTGATCGATGTTTCTTACTCTCCCTCTCCCCTTCCTCTCTTTAAAAAAATCAATAATATATATATTTTTTAAAATGAAAAGAAGTAAGTGAAAGAATCCCAGGTAGCCCACTTGCTTAGAGGTCTGTACAAATATAATGAAGTTGTAGGTTTGATCTCTGGTCAGGGCACATACAAAAATTCAACTATTGATCAGTTGAAATTTCAATCTCTCTCTAATTCTCCCTTCCTCCCTAAATTCAATAAAATCTTAAAAATATATATATAAAAATAAAAGTAAATGGAGTGTGAATTTTGATTGAAAATTTCCAAATTGCAATCCAGGTTGTCCTCTGGCCACAAATTATGGTAGAATATTACAATATTCTAGAAAATGACCTTCTAAAATATTATTTTCTGATAGTACCTTAATTAGTGTAGACAACTTGTAAAATGTGTAAACACTGAGTGCCTAATTCACACACATCACAAAGCATTTCTTTTCTACCCCCAATTTGTTCCTCTTTTCAAACTGTATTTTTCATTGCTTTCAGATAAGAAGGGAGAAGGAGCGAGAGACAGAAACATCAATGATAAGAAACACTGATTAGTTGGTTCCCTCCTGCACACACCCTATTGGAGAGGGAGTCAGCAACCAGGGAATTGGCCCTTGATCAGAATCGACCTGGGATCTTTCAGTCTGCAGGCTGGCGCTAGATCCACTGAGCCCAACCAGCTAGGGCCCAACAAGTCATCCTCACCTAAGGAGACCAGGTTTCTGTAGTTCTCCGACATCACATCCATGTACAGCTCCCGCTGAGCGGGGTCCAGGCATTCCCACTCTTCTTGAGAAAAATCTATGGCCACATCCCTGAAAGTCAATTGACCCTGAAAGAAAAGACACACCAGCAGAGTTCATAATGTCACCCAACATGCAAACCGTGTTAAGAGAAGAGGTTTGGACCTAGCAGGGTATCCTAAATTATCCAGTAAGAATACTTTGCTCCAGTAACAATCTCTGTGTTTTGTGACATATGAGGATGACCCATGACCACAAACCCACAGTACAGATTTTACTTTACAGGAAAATAAACTTTAAAATTAAGGCATGGCCCTTGTTGGTCAGGCTCAGCAGACAGAGTGGCGGACTGCAGAATGAAGAGTCACGGATTCGATTCTGATCAAGGGCACATGCCAAGGGTTGTGGGCTGGATGCCCAGTAGGGGTTGTGAAGGAGGCAGCCGATCAAGGATGCTCTCTCATCATTTTTTCTTTTCTTTCTCTCACTCTCTTCCTCTCTGAAATCAATAAGAATATATTAAAAAAATAAATACATTAAAAAACATTAAAGGCATGGAAACAGCCATATGGATTTCAGAGTGCTGCATTTGCCTTGTTTAGAGTCAGTGGTATACATTTCTCAGTTGGCAATGTCATGCTGCGTTGAAAGTATATGGTCTTTGTCTCACGTGTAAAGCAGACCACAACAAAATGAGTTTTTGTAAACCTACTGATCCAGGTTCTGACATGGGGCCGGTGTTTTCACATGTGTAACAAGTTCACGTTTTACTTGTGATGCCAATGTTTCTGCATCATGCGCCACACTTCTGATCACAGAGAAAAAGAAAACACAAGGAACAGTTCACACAGAACTTTGAATTAAAAGGGTTTGCTGATGGAATACAGGTCTCATGGAATAGGACACATAGGAACCACAATTCTAGTTGGAAATTTACTATGAGCAATCTTGTCCACCTACTTTGGCTCAGTGGTTGAGCATGACCCATGCACCAAGAGGTCACTGATTCAATTCTTGGTGTAGGCATACAACCAAGTTGTGGGCTCAATCCCCAGTGTGGGGTGTCAAGAGGCAGCCGATCAATGATTCTCTCTCATCAATGACGTTTCTATCTATTTCTACCTCTCCCTTCCTCTCTGAAATCTATGAAAATACACTTGGGGAAACATAAGGATAGGAAACAAGTTAAACCTGTTTCCTTTTTGTGGTTGTAAATCCTTACCTGGAGATATTTTTTTTTATAGAATTTTTAAGAGCAGAGGCAGGGAGGTAGAGGCACAATGGGAAAAAGGGAAGGAGGGAGGGAGGGATGAAGGAAGAATAGAGACAGGGATAGGTGAAAGAGACGCAGAGACACATGGATTGGCTGCCTACCACAGGTTCCCAGGAGCTACTTGCCCTAGACCAGGAATCAAACCCTCCACCACTGATCCATACCAGCCTGTGGGAACCAGTTTTTCTTACGAGTACATTTCTTTCAAAATTTCTATGTATCATTAGGGGAGAACCATGTTGTAGAAATTTAATGAATCTGAAGATACATTAATAATGTCATTCTTAGAAACTTCCTAGAGAATACAAAAAGTGATCATGCAGGCTACGTCCATGATGGGAGTAACGAGTATTAAGTAAAATGTAAAGAATCAAGGCCTAATTAGTTAAAGGTCCCATGCAAAAGCCAATGATCTGTAGGAAATAAAAGTAAGTCTTTCATTTTCCAAAGGAAATGCAAAATAAGGAGAGGGACATTTCCAGATGGGAAGTGATGGTCTTTGCAAATTTTCATTAAGTCACTGCTATACCCTTATTCCTGAGAAAGGGAGACTATTAATTCTACCGTGACGGGAGCACTTCTGACAAGTGAACACCAGGCGGGCTTAGAAAATGGGCATCATATAACTGAAGCACAACAGAAGGTCAGGTCATCACTGCTGTGATATTACTGCCAAAAATACATCAACAATTATGTGAAAATTATTACAAATAAACATTAATTTTTGAAAGTTTCAATTCACCCGTACCTCTCATGTTCCTTAAAATAATAGTACAGTTACCTACCAAGGCTTTTGTACTAATCTAATGAATAAATTTCTTCTATTTGCCCCTATTTTCAGAGCTTTCTGAGCTATTCTGAGCAGTAAGATGTGATCTAGAGCTGATGAATGCTGTAGCCACTTAAACATAAAACCTTCATTTGGTTTCTTCAGTGATACCTGAGCCTCTGACCCCATCCCAGTAGTGATGTTCGACATGGCTGTCTTCCAAGTTTGATTTGTCACAAAAGGAATGTTTTGAGTAATTGAAAGTCACTAATTAAAAGTAGGAATGCTTCCTGACTTGGGGAGGGTGGCAAAATGAATGCAGACAAGGATTTGGGACAAAGGAGGAAAATACAGCTTGGCCAGAGAAGCTGAGAGATAGAGGGCTGACTTATTAACCAGGAGGGCAGGCTTAGATTCCTGGTTAGGGCACATGCCAAGTATCAGACTCCATACCCAGTGCAGGGTGGGGTACAGGAGACAGCTGACCCATGATTCTCTATCTCTCTCTCCCTCTCCTTTCCATGCTGAAATTAATAAAAATATATTTTAATGGAGATAAAAAAAGATAAAACACACACAGAGAGAAATACATAAACAGCTGACATTGACTATGATGAATAAAGTAATGAATTCGGAAAGAAAAAACAACCTGCAAAGGAAAGAACGTCGGAAATAGAGAAATGAATCACCAGATGGTAAAGGAAAAGCAAACACAGCCTCTGACATAGGACACATCTTTTACCTGAGAAGCAGCCATTGGTCCTGGTCCTGATCGGGAACTGGGTTTCCTCAGGTGACACTATGTTGAGGAGTCACAGAATGTGCCTTCAAAGAAGTCAGAACAGTCTCTTAATCAACTCACCTCGCACTCACAGTCAGAAACGAGAAAAAGGCCACCCCTCCTGTCCTTGGACATAGGAAAGTTAGCAACAATGAGCTCCTAAATGGAGACCCCTCTGTGAGGTGTTTTATTTCGTCTTTATAAGTCTCTCCTCCCAAAGACAACAGAAAAGAGAAGGTGAGGTGGTGTCCTGATGCCCCAAACCAAACAGAGCTCCCCCTGAAACAAACCCCAAAAAAAACCCTGCTCCCCACTCTCACAAAGTCAACCTGCAGCCCTCCTGCTAATTCCTGTCCTCAGCTTCCAAGCACCTGGAGCCATTCAGTAACCAAGGATGCCCCACCCAGAGCAGCTTCCCAACCCTATGGGGGAAAGCACACCTGAGGGCATTTTTTAAGTTATCTCAGGATGTTTTTAAATAATAAATCAAGTGTCAGAGATAGAAAAAGTAAATCCATGGAAGTAACACACACAACCCACAAAGCACCACACACACCACAGCAACAAAACTAAGACTTCTAATGTTCCTTGGAAATGCATCAAATAGTGACAGACACAGATACCTCCTCCTGGCCATCCCAGGAAATGAAAAGGGACCCATGAGCAATAGAGAAGTCTCTGCCTGTTGTGGGGTCGAACCCTGGGTTCAAAATAAGACCACCGGAGGCTGATTAATTAATTTTTAAAAAAGCAGGCAAGGATTTATTGAACTGGCCAGGACAGCCGCGAGAGCACCACAGGCAGGCGGTCTCCACAGGTCTGCACTGTTTCAGGGGTAGGCAATTCCTTTTAAAGGTTTAAACCGCAAGAATTTTCCTTCTGTTCCTAAATCCTAAAGACTAAATTCTAAAGACTGGGGACAGCCCACAGGGTAGGTTCCCAGTCACATCCTGCTGGACATTGGAATGTGGCCCTATCTTGTGATAGCGATAACACAGAAGCAGAGCTCAGCGGTTACTCTCTAAAGGTTATCTACAGTTTCTATCCCTGAAGCTACTGAGTCAGTGGGAATTAATCTCCTGTGGTCCTGCTCCCAGGCAAAGGAAAATTGCCTTAGCCTCCAGGCCTCCACCTGGAAGCTGAGGTAAGTACCCAGTGTTTTAATCAGGCAGGAGCCAGACTTAGCAGGGTTAAAATTCAAACAGCAGTTTTTATCAAAGTATGGTTGCCACTATATTTCACTCCCCTCTGAGTGACTCAGGGTTGCAATTGGAAGCGAATTATTATAAAATTCCCAACCTTATAAACTGGAAATTTATAATTCTCATTCAATCTGTATAACTAAGACAATTCAGCTGTTAAATTAAATATAAAAAGGCACGACAACTAGGCAAGATTCAGTGGTTGCGCTTGGACCTATGAACCAGGAGGTCATGGATTCCAAGTCAGGGCATGTGGCCAGGTTGCAGGTTTGGTCCCTAGTGACCGGGAGTGGAGGAGGCAGCTGATCAATGATTGATTCTACTCACTGATGTTTCTATCTCTCTTTCTCTCCATGCATCCTGGAGATAAATAGTGTTATCTTTACACACACATACACATACACACACACACACAGAAATAAACAATGTATCACAACTAAGTCATCCACACCCCATCAGGTCACCACTTACCCAAATCAGGGTTCCCCTTCTCCCACTAACTACTATGTATTTCTGTCTATGGATCTGTCTCCGTCTTCCTGTTCCCTTTCTCTTCGCTGTACCCCCTCTCCCCTCCCAGCTCTTTTCCCCTTTTCTCTATTTCTGTCCCTACACCTGGACCATGAATCTCCTGAAGCCTATTCCCCTTCCGGCACTCTTTCTCCTGGTCTCTCTGCTCCCATCTCCACACGTCTGCATCTTTCCCTCCCCACGCCCGTGTCACCCCTGCTGCCTGTTACAGTCTTGAAATATAGTGGCAAGCATACTTTGGTAAAAACTGCTGTTTGAATTTTAACCCTTCTAGTTTGACTCCTGCACCTGATTAAACACAGGGAAAAAAAAAAAAAAAAGCTATTTACCTTAGCCTTCAGGTGGATCCTGGAGGCTAAGGCAATTTTCCCTTGCCTGGGACCAAGACCACAGGAGATTAATTCCCACTAACTCAGTAACCTTCAGAGATAGAAACTGTAGATAACCTCTGAGCTTTGCTTCTGTGTTATCCGCTATCGCAAGATAGGGCCACATTCCAATGTCCAGCAGGATGTGACCAGCAGTACCCAGCTGGCTGACACCAGTCTTTAGAATGTAGACTTTAGGATTTAGAATTTAGAACAAAGGAAATTTCCTGTGGTTTGAACCTTTAAAAGGGACTGCCTATCCCTGAAACGGTGTAGTCCCGTGTGAAATAAGAAATTAAGAATATACAACTCAGGTAAAAACTGCTGTTTGAATTTTTAAAACCTGCTAAGGCAATTTTCCTGGGCCTGGGATCATAACCTTTGGAGATTAACCACAGAGTTCCGCTTCTGCAAGATAGGGCCACATTCCAATGTCCAGCAGGATGTGACTGGGAACGACCCTGCAGGCTGCCCCCAGTTTTTAGAATATAGTCTTTAGGATTCAGAATTTAGAACAAAGGAAAACTCCTGTGGTTTGAACTGTTGCAGGGTTCCCCAGCGGTGGGACGGTGCAGGGGTAGAGTTTGGAGAGACTTGCTTTGTTCATCGCGCGATGGGCTTAGGGAGGATGAGTTCAAGTTCTGGGCAAGGTTACAGGCAGAACTTTCTCTTCTTTTATTAAAGAGCCAGCCCTATGTACACTTAGTGGTTATCTCCATACTGGCCTTGAAAACAATACAGTTCTAGCCAATTAAAAGGAAAAAAAATGCACTTGGCATGGTATTGAGATTGTGGGCATATCTGGTCTCTGGCCTGCAAGGTCAGACAGCTAAGCTTATCTTCATCATTCTTCAAACGGGCTAAAGCAAACTAGAAAGCAACATTTTATCTGGGAAGAACAGCAGAAAATTCCAAACAACAGTTTGTTGCAGAATGAGGGCTTTCCTTCTCAGAACCTTTAAAAATAACTGCCTGCCCCTAAACCGGCTCAGTCGTTTGGAGTCCACCTGCGTGAGGTGCTCTTGCAGCTGCCCCGGCCAGATATTTCAATAAATTTCTGTCTGCTTTTTAAAATTAATTATCAGCCTCCGGTGTCTTATTTTGAACCCAGGGTTCAACCCCACAACACTCCCCACAGCTGGCTGCCTCCGTGCTGCTCCCCCTCTGCTCCCCCATCCTCTGTGGCCCCCTCCCCGCCCTCCTCCTCCCCGGGTCTGTCTCCCCTCCCTCTCCTGCCCCCCAGCCCGGCCCCCGCCCCGCAGTCACCGCTCCCACAAAGCCCTCCCTGGGGCAGGTCCCTCTTCCGGGGACACCGCGTTCTCCCCGAGCCCACCCCATGGCCCTGGCCCCCCTGGCACTCAGACCTGATTAATGGGGGGCCCAGGAGGGCGGGCGCAGACCCCCAGGCCGGGGCCATCCGGGCTCTTTGGGCGGGAAGCGCCGGGCGGGGGAGGGCGAAGGGCGGGAACCACTGACCAGACCTCCAGCCCCGCGGGGGCACCCGCGGCCCCGGGGACGGTTTTCGGCGGGAAAACCACGCGGCGGGCGGGCCCACAGCCAGAGGCGGACAGACCGCGGGCCGGGCCTCAGTTTCCCTCAAAGGAACGCGGCGCCTCCACTGCGCAGCCCCCGGGACGCGCACTCACCGCCGGGAGGGGCTCCGGGCGGGGCTCCCACACGGACTTCAGCGCCCGCAGCGCCCTCAGCCCGCCCTGCGGGGAGGGGCCGGGAGCAGCGGCTTTAAAGCTCAGACACCGCCTCAGGGAGCCGCCACCGGCCCTCCGCAGCCGCTTCCGGCGCCAGGACTGCGCATGCGCCTCCCTGCGGGGGGCGGGGCCTGAGCGGAGCGGCTCCGCGGTGGGGGCGGGGCCAGGCCTGGGCGGGGACAGAGGGAGGGGGCGGGGCGGGGCCAGGGGGCGGCCTGGGCCCCGCCCCTCCTCCCACAGGGACAGCCCTTCCTGGGGGAGTTCCCGTCAGTGTTGGGGTTTGGCTGGTGGCGCGGCTGTGACAGGATTCACAAGAAGAGACAGGAGCAGAGAGGGCGGTGATTTTGCTTCTTTAAAGGGAGGAGAGGGAGGAGAGGGCCCGATGCCCTCTGATGGCACGAGGCTCTCCACATAGAGGGGTTGGTCTTCTATTAGGGTGCTATCGAGGAAATGGCAGCTGCGGTGAAAGCTTAAAGAGGGGAGGAGGCCTGAATGGTTTGGCTCAGGGGATAGAGCTTAGGCCTGCGGAATGAAGGGTTCCAGGTTTGATTCTGGTCAAGGGCATGTGACTTGGATGCGGGCACATCCCCAGTAGGGGGTGTGCAGGAGGCAGCTGATCAATGATTCTCTCTCATCGATGTTTCTAGCTATTTCTCTCCCTGCCTCTCTGTAAAAAATCAATAAAATATATTAAAAATTATATATTATATATAAAAAATTAAAAAATAATTATAAACTTTTATTAAAATATTAGGTTAAAAATACTTTATATTTTGAACACTCATATTATTTCTCAGAAAACCAGGAGCCCCTCCATTGGAAATAAGCTTTTAAAATGTCTGTGGAACATATGTACAGATGTGATCAGCTTGATGCAAACTCCACGACCACAACCTTCAGAATTTCCACAGAAAACAGAATAATGAATATTAGGTTATTTCAAGTTTTAAAATTACTTTGGGTTTAAATGATGCCAGTAAACATTTGAAAGCTAGATTTCCTATGGTGAGGAGATCACGTTGAGAAGGGGTGTCTATTCACACATGGACTAGATCCTGCAAGGAGGCTCTGGACTATCAGCAGGTTGGTCAGTAAGGATTGCTTAGGGGCCCCATCTGGATGCCCTGGTGGCTCTCTCTATACAAACCAGGAAATAAAGAACCTTCACAAATGTGCAGGAACCTAAGGAAAAAACCACACAAAACTGACAGAAGAAACACCTTTGCCTGATTTTATGAGGGCATCTAAGGTTACAGCATATAATTCGGGTGTTTCTGCCTCAAAAGTATTACTAACTGTAAACAAAATGGCAAGTTCAGAGATAGAACTAAGGCTAAAAGAGGGGTTTTAAAGGACATAATCAGTGTTAAAATGTATCATGAATGTAATTTTTGAACAGTAACCATTTGTTATTCTCTGCATCTCCTTCTTACAAAAAACCTTGGTGTTCAGCTAGAGCCTCTCCCTGAGCAGGTGACTGCTATAAAAATGGTTATAATTTGCCCTAATCGGTTTGGCTCAGTGGATAGAGCATCGGCCTGCGGACTTGTGGGTCCCAGGTTCCATTCCGGTCAGGGGCATGTACCTTGGTTGCGGGCACTTACGCAGTAGGAGCTGTGCAGGAGGCATCTGCTCGATGTCTCTCTTTCATCGCTATTTCAAACTATCTCCCTTCCTCTCTGTAAAAAATCAATAAAAAAATATATATATTTTTAAAAATTGTTATAATTTGTCCAAGACATAGAAGTCATATGTGAGCTAAATGTACAGAGCCTGAGATAAAAACATAGGGTTAAATCTTCATGACTTGGGATTTTAAGAGTTTGAGATATGACACCAACACAAAAACAGAGAAAGGTTAAAGAAATTAACTAATCATCAAAATGTATGCTCTTGCCCTAGCTGATTTGGCTTGGTGGATAGAGCGTTAGCCTGTGGACTAAAGGGTCCCAAGTTCGATTCTGGTTAAAGGCAAATGCCCGGATTGTGGGCTTGATCCCCATGAGGGGCGTATGCAGGAGGCAGCCAATCAATGATTCTCTATCATCATTGATATTTTGATCTTGATCTCTTCCTCTCTGAAATTTATATATATGTATATATAAATACACACACACCCACACACGTATAGATAGATATATAAAGATAGTATGCTCTATGCAGATTCTAGCACCACAGGGAAAATACAGACTATCCAATGATAAAAAGTGATTGTAAGTCACACATTTTTTTAAATTTTTATTTTATTGATTTTTTACAGAGAGGAAAGAAGGATAGTTAGAAACATCCATCAGCTGCCTCCTGCACACCCCCTACTGGGGATGTGCCCGAAACCAAGGTACATGCCCTTGACCGAAATCGAACCTGGGACCCTTCAGTCTGCAGGCCAACGCTCTACCCACTGAGCCAAAGCGGTTAGGGCTAAGTCACACATCTTGAAGCATTTAGTTTCCCTATTTCCCCAAGTGCTACAAATTACCAACCAAAATAAAATGATCCCGGGGGAAAACATCATTCTCCGCCTTCATGTCCACCAATATTTGCTTTACATACTGTACTCGGGTCCAATTTGCATCCATAAATGTTTACAAGAGTTTTATCCTTTTCATAAGTTGACCTCTTTATCATTGAAGTGTATCTATTCTCATGACCTCTCTTTCAAAGTCTATGTTTTGACATCAGTATTACATTCCAGCATTTTAAAATTTTCATTCCCATGAAATCACTTTTTATCCCCCAAGGGTAGATTCCACCCCCGCCCCCTTTATTGGGTTTATAAATTTTAGAGACTGTAGCTGAAACCAATTTGGCTCAGTGGATAGAGCACTGGCTTGCGGACTGAAGGGTCCCGGGTTCGATTCTGATCAAGGGATTGATCCTGGGACCCTTCATTCGACAGGCTGACGCCCTATCCTCTGAGACAAACCCGTTTCAGCCCAACCCTTCACTTTCATGATTTGTCTTTTAATCTGAAGTGTGTCTTATGTAGACTGCATATGTTAAGGGTCTTATTCAGCTGCCCTGTATCTTCTGGTTGAAACAGTGAACCCATTTATATTGTGAGTGAATATTTACAGGTAAATAGTCATGGGCATTTTAAAAATTAATCAGTACAGTCATTGTAGGGAACTTTAACTTCCAAATCACATCAATGGATAGAATCTGCCAGACAAATAAATAAGGAAAAAGTGGTCTTACATGACATAGCAGGAAAGATGAATTTTATGTGTTTAAAGCTGTGATTATGGCCGAAACCGGTGTGGCTCAGTGGATAGAGCATCAGCCTGTGGACTGAAAGGTCTCGGGTTCGATTCCGGTCAAGGGCATGTACCAATTCTGCATCCTGGTGTGGGGTGTGCGGGAGGCAGCTGGTAGATGTCTCTCTCTCATCGATGTTTCTAACTCTCTATCTCTCTCCTCTCCCTTCCTCTCTGTAAAAACTCAATAAAATATACTTAAAAAAATAAAAAATATATATTTTTCAAAATAAAAATAAATTTAAAAAAGTAAAAATAAAGCTGTGATCAGAGTGTCACCGAGGAAAACTAGTGTCCTGCAAGATTTTTTTTGAAAAAGCAACACTTGACTAATTAGTCAGTAGCAAAGACTATATAACCCATAGATTGCCAAAGAAAATAAGTGACAACAGCCAATACAATAATAGATGTCTGGTGTACATGAATAAAAAACATACTTTTTCATAAGATTGGCAATATATGTGTGTATATATATATTATTTTGGTGTACCACTGAATTTCATAATTAGTTCATGTTTGCCATGAGATTAAAAAAAAAAAAAAGAAAGAAATCTCTGATTTAGAGCTTTTCACCACAATGCAGAATATGAATTCTGGAGAAATTCAAGACAGAATGTCCTCTAACCCAAGGGGCAGTGTCTGCTTCATGTCTTTTTCTAATGGCCACGGGGGGGGGGGGGGGGGGGGGATCTTATGTGTATTTTGTCCAACACAACTCTTCAACATTCCTCACTACAGCACCAGAAAATGGAACTATTGTCTAGATGCGACTGAATTCTATGAATGATCCGGACCCCATAGTCTGTCCTGTAACAGAACAAATTCATAAAGCCCGTGTTCCAGATCAGTCCCAGTTACAAAATATCAGCACATACATATACATGTGAATGCTCCAGGGGTATGTCGGAAAGTAGAATATTGAACATCTTGCTCTGTAATGATTTGGTGATTCCTCTGGGTGGCACGTGCATCGGAACTGATGTTTACCACCTCGTACAAATTCAGCCCTGGACACTGAAGAATAAATGTGCGGCTTCCTCATTTTAATCTCTGCTTACCTGCTGTCCCTGGAACTTGCACTAATGGCTTGGCAAACACTCCAGAAACAACTAATGCCACTGGACATACCTATGCTCAGGTCGTGAATATACAAAAGAATTTTGCATCCAAAATAATTAAAAGGTTTCAACTGCAAAGCTGCCATGGTTCTGGGGTTCCTCTAGAAAGAATGACCAACATTAGGCTACATTCAAGAAAGTGAGAATAGATTCTCTCACATCATTGATATTTCTATCTCTCTTCCGCTCTGGGGTATGGCTAACAGATGTTTTTCTCTCCTTCTACTTTCCTCTACAAAATCAATAAAAATATGTATTAAAAATGTGAGAATAAAACCTGTTTAACATGGCTTAATTCCATCCCAATAAAGAAGTTAATGAGACAACAATGAGAAATTAAGTTTTCCAATGAAAATCAGGACAAGAAAAATCACTCCAATTACAAAGTACACAGATGCCAATTTGTGGTATTCCAAAACTTCAAATTCATATTAAAAACTATAGGTGTCAGCATGAACCCACATGGTGGCCTACATACTTCATGAAAATAAACAAAAATATTCTCCAAATTCTGATGTCAGTCATTGAATTATGAATTCAAAACTACTGAGTGGAAGTTACAAGGGTTTGAAAGGATGATGTGGGACAGGAAGATCTTTACATGCTGTAGTCATAACACACCAAAAAAAATGGCAGAGAAACATAAAATTCTGGTCAGTTGGGCTCAGTGCATGGAGCATTGGCCTGTGGACTGAACGATCTCAGGTTCGATTCTGGTCAAGGGCATATGCCTTGGTTGCAGGCAACGTCCCCATTAGGGGGCTTGCAGGAAGCAGCCAATCAGTGATGCCCTGTCATCATGGATATTTCTATTTCTCCTCCTCTCTCAAATCAATAAAAATATATATAGTAAAAAAAAGAATGGCAGTCTAGAAGATAAAGTGAAAACCCAAAGAGGAACAGGAAATGGGAAATGAAAGAAATAGAATTAATTTTTCTGAGTTCACTCAGCAATATAACCTGGGAACGGTGTCCTCTCTCCACATGCAGAGTTCATGCCAATTCTGCATCCTGGGTATTGCAATGTCACTGGTATTGCAATGTTCCTCTTAACTATGGAAAATCTATTACACAGACAGCACTGTTCTGAGTGTAGTTCTGATCACCTAAATGTGACAACCACAAACTGACATATCCTCAAAAAGTTTTCAGCTGAACACATTGGCACAGAAAAGGAAGTAACTTTGGTGACATTATTTACAAAAGTTGAGAACTATTTTTAAAAATTAATTTGATAGGATTATTCCCTAATAGGAGAAAATAATGTGCCTTACAAATAGACCATATTCCATGGGAAATTCGACTCAAGTGAAGTCCATATTATATACAACAGCTCACAAATCTCTCAGATAGAAACAATCAGTTTACTCACACACACACCAGGAATAAAACATAGCAGCATCAAGTGACATGGAATTACAATCACATTTATATTTCCTTTTCAAAAGACTTCGAGTGATTTCAATATAAATAACACTAAATAACTATATATGGAAACATCAATTCTTTTTGTATTTTCAAACAAATATTACCTAACTACATTGAATCTATGGAGTACATTCTATAAGGCTTTCTGACTTAGAGAGCAATACCTGAAAGGCATTTGGCTACCTATCTAGAGTGAATTCAGTGATACTTTGAAATTCATAATTAATTACATACTTGGATCATGTTTTTACATCTTTAAAGTCACTATAAGGCATAAACTCCTTGAAGCTTTGTAAACTGTATATTTTGAACAAAAGTCTCTCTTCCTATATCATGAATGTAGAATTTCAACCCAATTATAATCCCTCATATGATTAGAGCTGTGGGTCCAACTGTATGATTTCCCACATTCTTCAGATTTAAGGTTTCCCTTTAGAATAAATTCCAATGTGAGGAATAAGATACAGATGCTGATTATAGACTTTAGGACAATGTTTATATTTCTACTAGAGGCCTGATGCAGGAAGATTCATGCAAGAATGGGCCCTCCTTCCTCTGGCTGCTGGTGCCACCTTTCCATGCTGCCCAGAGGCCTGGGGCTAATGTGCATGCAAATTATCCAGCCATCTTTGTTGTGTTAATTTGAATCCACACTCCTCCTTGGCTGGTGGGGCAGGGTTCACGAAGGTATGGTAAATTAGCATCTAATTCTTTTATTAGTGTAGATTGTTTCTTCCCAGTATGAATTCTGATGTCAGATAAGGTTTGCATACTGAGTAAACTTTGTCACATTCTTTATATCTGTGGGACTTTGATCCAGTAATAATTACCACTTGTGGTATTAGATATAAATGAGGATATACATTTGACATTTGCCTCATAATTGTAAGACCTCATTTTATCATTTTCAATGAACTTTCAACCATGAACAAATCTGTGGATGAAAACTTTTTATTATTGCAGTTTCATTAGAAAGATTCCTAAAATGGTAAGATTCCCTGCAGCTTAACAACTTTCTTACATTTTCTACAGTGTAAGGTTTCCCTGCACCTTTAAAATCTTTGATGCGGCCAAAACCGGTTTGGCTCAATGGATAGAGCGTCGGCTCAGGGACTGAAGGGACCCGGGTTCGATTCCAGTTAAGGGCATGTACCTTGGTTGCGGGCATATCCCCAGTAGGGGATGTGCAAGAGGCAGCTGATCGATGACTCTCTCTCATCGATGTTAATAACTCTTTCTCTCTCCCTTCCTCTCTGTACAAAATCAATAAAATATATATTTAAAATCTTTGATGTGCAGTAAATTTTGAGTTGTGTATAACGGCTCCAACACATTCTCTACATTTCCACTGTCTCTGTTATGAAATCTCTCAGGTACAGTCCTATGTGAATGGCTTTTAAAAGCTATTTTACATTTTTTACATTCATAAGGCTTCTTTCAAGTATGAATTCTGTGATGTTCAATAAATTCTCATGGCTGATCAAGGATTTATGAACTATGCACATATGTAAGACTTCTCTCAAGTATAGTGCACGAGGCACACTGAATAAAAGCTTTGTTACACTTTTCACATGTTCTAAGGCTGCTCTCCGATATGAACTCTCTGATGCATAATAAGATCTGAGGATCTAACAAAGGATTTGCCACATTCTCTACATTGATAAGGCTTTTCTCTGGTATGAACTCTCTGATGATAAGTAAGGGATGAGGAGGTAGCAAGGGCTTTGCCACATTCTCTACATATATAAGGCTTCTCTCCTGTATGAAATATCTGATGTGCAATGAAGTGTGAGGACCTGCTAAAGGCTTTCCCACATTCTCTACATTTATATGGTTTCTCTCCAGTGTGAATTTTCTGATGATCAGTAAGGGATGAGAAGTGACTAAAGGCTTTGCCACATTCTCTACATTTATAAGGCTTCTCTCCAGTATGAACTCTCTGATGTCGCCTAAGCTTTGTGGACTCACTGAAAGCTTTGCCACATTCTCTACATTTATAAGGCTTCTCTCCTGTGTGAACTCTGTGATGACTAGTAAGGGATGAGGAGGTAGCAAAAGATTTGCCACATTCTCTACATTTATAAGGCTTCTCTCCTGTGTGAATTCTCTGATGATAAGTAAGAGATGAGGAGGTAGCAAGGGCTTTCCCACATTTGCTACATTTATAAGGCTTCTCTCCTGTGTGAATTCTTTGATGTGTAACAAAGTTTGAGGACCTGCTAAAGGCTTTTCCACATTCTCTACATTTATAAGGCTTCTCTCCTGTGTGAACTCTCTGATGATAAGAAAGTGATGAGGAATGCCTGAAGGCTTTACCACATTCTCTACATGTATAAGGCTTCTCTCCAGAATGAACTCTCTGATGTGTAATAAGGTTAGAAAGCTGGCTAAAAACTTTGCCACATTCTCTACATTTAAAAGGCTTCTCTCCAGTATGAACTCTCTGATGTTGATTAAGTGTTGAGGAATCACTGAACATTTTGCCACATTCTCTACATCCATAAGGCTTCTCTCCAGTATGAATTCTCAGATGAATACTAAGGGTTGAGGGCCAAGTAAAGGCTTTGTCACATTCTGAACATTTATAAGACTTTTCTCCCGTATGTTTTCTATGTTGTTGAGTAGGTCTTGGGGATTGACTAAAGCCTTTTCCATTTTGTCTGAGTTTAAAAAATTTTGCAAAAGTATGAATTCTTCCCTTATGTACAATAAGAGATGAATGACATTTAAAGGCTTTGCCACATGCTTTACATTTGTAAGGCTTCTCCCCAGGATGAATTCTCTGGTTTAAAGTGCAACCTGAAGGCCAAATAGAATCTTTATATTGATAAGGTTTTCCTCCCCTATCGATTCTTTTGTATCTATTTAGTTTGAATATTTGACTGAACACTCTCCCACATGGATTCCATTTGTAAGCCTCCTCCCGAGTATGAATATTCTCCTTTTCATTGTAATTTGATGATTGCTGAAAAGACTGGACACATTGACTTCCTTTGTGTGTCTTCTCCACAATAGGAATAATCTGATGTATGTTCTGACTGAACATTTGATTAAAGACTTTTCCACTTTTACAATGGTCCTCTGCACGCTCACTTGTCCAATGATTAAGATATGTTTCTTGATTAAAGTTTTTCCAATGTTCAATCCATTGATAACTGCTATCTCCTATATGTGTATTCTGGTGATAACAGGAGACAGAAAGACCTTTAGTGACAGTTATAATTTCATTAGCTTGTTCCATTAGAACCATTTTGTGATACTCATTAAACCAAGATGATTGTATAGAAAAAGCTTTCCTCATTTATTAAAATTGTAGACAATAAATAGAAAACATTGTCTCAGGGAGAATAAATTAATCCTTGTTTAAAAGATTACCAAATTGCCCTAGCTGATGAGCGTCAGACTCTGGAATGAAGGGTCCTGGGTTCAATTCCAGTCAAGGGCACAAGCATGGGTTGTGGACTCGATTCCCAGTAAAAGGCATGCAGGAAGCAGCTTATCAATCATTCTCTCTTATAACTGATGGTTCTCTCTATCCCTTTTCCCCTCCCTTCCCTCTGAAATTAATAAAATATATTTTAAGATATTAATAAAAAAAAATAAATAAAAGATTAACAAATTGCCCTGCACGCATGGTTCAGTGGTTGAGCTTCAACATATGAACAAGGAGATCATGATTCGATTCCCAATAAGGGCCTATAGCCTGGGTGCTGGATCAGCTCCCAGTGGGAGGCATGCAGGAGGCCACCAATTAATGATTTTCTCTCATCATTGATGTTTTCCTCTCTCTCTCTTCAACTCCCTTACTCTCTGAAATCTAGAAAAATATATTTTTAGTTAAAAAACCATAACTGCCGGGACCGGTTTGGCTCAATGGATAGAGCGTCGGCTTGGGGACTGAAGGGCCCGGGTTCGATTCTGGTCAAGGGCATGTACCTTGGTTGCAGGCATATCCCTAGTAGGGGGTGTGCAAGAGGCAGCTGATCGATGACTCTCTCTCATTGATGTTTCTAACTCTCTATCTCTCTCCCTTCCTCTCTGTACAAAAATCAATAAATTATATATATATATATATATATATATATATATATATATAAACATAACTAATTGACAAATTAACCACATTATAATTTTATAGGTACATTATAAATCTATATATTTTAGAATAATTGACCAAAGTTAAATCCTACCGTTTTAAACAATTCAAATGATTATTTACACTACAGACTATGAAAATTCCTAGTTTTTCCAGATTTCCTTTCCAAGAATGCATAACAGAAAAATTTGTTTTCAACCTTAATGTGCATGAACATTCTGATCTGCCAATGAAACTGACTTTTAATTGGGAGATTTCACAAATACATAATACACCTGACATCTTTAGGTAAAAATAAATTTATTATGATAACTGTCCCAGAATAGTTTTTGTTTATATTCATATCCTCCTTTCTCATCACACTCTTCCTCAAATTCCAAGGCTTTCATTACGTGTACATTATCAAAGTGACACCTTTTATATCTTACCAGTATTATTTCAGGGGATAAATCTTGTATTCCGGGAGTTGGCATAAAAGCCTCATTATCTTTAGATGGTTTAGCTGAAAGAAAAACAAATTTTCAGTTTTGACAATCAGGTGAGTATATTCTGAACTTACTAGCAACTATTAACCAAATGACATTTTGGAGTACTCCATGAGTAAGTGAAGAATTCAGAGAAAGCTCCAGATAGATACAATGAGAAAAACTGACATTGAAGAAGGAGAAAGAGTTGCTTACATTTGCTAATAACTGCTCAAACGCCCTGGCACACAATGGCAATATTATTAAAACACCCCCAATTCCCAGTTTCAGAGAGAGAGAGAGAGAGAGAGAGAGAGAGAGAGAGAGAGAGAGAGAGAGAGATGGAGACATGAGGGAAGTGCATTTGTGCATCTTCTATTTGTGGTATTCTATTAAAGAAACACGTATCACTTTGATTTCTCTTGTGGAACTTTAGAAAATAAAAAGAATAGTCTGACCAGCATGGCTCAGCGGATAAGGATTTACCTATGAACCAGGAGGTCACAGTTGATTACCGATTAGGGCACAATCCTGTGTTTTGGGTCCTTTCCCCAGTGTGTGTGTGTGTGTGTTTGTATGTGTGTGCTGGGGGGAATCAATGAATCTCTCTCATGGATGTTTCCATCTCTCTCTCCTCATCACTTTCTCTGAAATAAAAATTTCAAAAAAAATTTAAAAAATATATAAAAGAAATAAAATCTTAAATCTCTGCTTGGACACAGCATTAAAGATGCGATATCCACTTATGTGGTTACATGGTAGAAATGGTAATCCATAGATTTTTTTTTTGTGTATGCAACTGACACTATGAATTTAAGGTACATGGTTATAACCTTAAGATATTTTAGTTAGTTTCCATGGTCACAAATAAAATAGAAAATAAATAAAATGATATCTACTAAGAGGTGACAGAATTCTGTATTACAAACCACAACCTCTACATTTCTAAAAATATACATATAGGTATATAATTAATTTCTCAAAATATACTATGTAAAACCACCCAATGAATTTACCTATTTTCCTGTAAGGTAACAAATGTTAATACAAAATAACAAATTAAGGGTGTATTTACATGAAAAACAGCATAATTGAAAATGAAATATTAACAGTTTACATCCGAAGAAGGTGCATGACTTGCATGCTGAAAAGCATAAAATATTACTGGCTGCCCTCTGCAGTGTGTCTCAGTGGTTAGAGTATGGGGCCACCCAAGAAATGGTTGCAAGTTGGATCTGAACCCCATTTGGGATGTGTGAGCAAGCCAAGTATACAACATCTCTCTCTCACATCCATATTTCTCTCTTTTTTAACCCCTCCCTCCCTTCTACTCAAAAACTCAATGGGAATATATCATCCAATGAGCAGTGACAAAAGGAAACACACACACACACACACACACACACACACTCTCTCTGCAGGCTCTAATTAAAGAAGAAATTAGTAAGTTGGAAAACACATTCCATGATCCTACTCTGAAATACTAACAATATCAGCTGTCATTAGTACCCAAAGTGAGCTAAACCTTCAAAGCAATCCCTATTAAAGTCCCAGTGACACACTTGCTGGAAATAGAAAAGCTCCGTATAAAGTTAATGTGAATGTCACAGAACTACATCTAATGAAGTAAATCGTGAAAAGAATGTATGAAATTAAAGGTTTCAGGCTTCCTGATATTAAAACATACTTCAGCCAAAACCGGCTTGGCTGAGTGGATAGAGCATTGGCCTGTGAAAAATCAATAAAATATATATTTTTTTAAATTAAAATATATATATATATATATATATATATATATATATATATATATATATATAAACACACACACACTCACACACAACACGATCATAGAAAATCAGTGTAACAAGATCTTGCACGTCTTCTGTCATTAAGAAAATGCACATTTTACCAATGAGAAGTAACATATAGCAAAGCAAGAAACACTAAATCACCACTCAACAGGTCAGAATCCAGAAGACGGACCCCACCAAATGCTTTTGTGATGTGGAGCAACCAGAACCCCCAATAACGGCTGTTGAAAATGCCAAATGCTACAGCCCCTAGGGGAGATGCTCTGGAGGTTTTTATAAAACTAAATATACACTCAGTAATTGGGCTCCTGACTCTTAATGCAGCAAATTAAGCCTTTTATCTATACAAAAGCCTACAAGGAGGCTGTTTATTCATAATTTCCAAAAATTGGAAGCAAGGAAAAGGTCAACAAGTGAATGGATAAATAAACTGAAGAACAAAAAATGAAGTATTACGTACTACTATACAGCAAGTCACGAAAATTCATTATAGAAGCTTAGATACATAAAAGAAAATGAAAGAGCCCCAACCAGTTTAGCTCAGTGGATAGAGCATCAGCCTGCGAACTCAAGGGTCCCACGTTCGATTACGGCTGAGGGCATGTACCTTGGTTGCAGGCACATACCCAGTAGGGAGTGTGCAGGAGGCAGCCGATCGATGTTTTTCTCTCATCGATGTTTCTTACTCTCCCTCTCCCCTTCCTCTCTGTAAAAAAATCAATACTATATATATATATTTTTTAAATAAAAAGAAGTGAAAGAATCCAATCTGTCTGCCTAGGTAGCCCATTTGATTAGAGGTCTGTACAAATACAACGAAGTTGTAGGTTTGATCTCTGGTCAGGGCACATACAAAAATTCAACTATTGATCAGTTAAAATTTCTATCTCTCTCTAATTCTCCCTTCCTCCCTAAATTCAATAAAATCTTAAAAAAATATAAAAAAAAGTAAATGGAGTGTGAATTTTGATAGAGGGTTTCCAAATTGCAATCCAGGTTGTCCTCTGGCCACAAATTATGGTAGAATATCACAATATTCTAGAAAATGACCTTCTAAAATATTATTTTCTGATAGAACCTTAATTAGTGTAGACCATGTAAAGTGTGCAAACACTGAGTGCCTAATTCACGTATATTACAAAGCCTTTCTTTTCCACCCCCAATTAGATCCTCTTTTCAAACTGTATATTTTCATTGCTTTCAGACAAGAAGGGAGAGGGAGAGAGAGAGAGAGAGAAACATCAATTATAAGAATCACTGATTAGCTGGTTCCCTCCTGCACACACCCTATTGGAGAAGGAGACAGCAACCAAGGAATTGGCCCTTGATCAGAATCGACCTGGGATCTTTCAGTCTGCAGGCTGGCGCTAGATCCACTGAGCCCAACCAACTAGGGCCCAAGAAGTCATCCTCACCTAAGGAGACCAGGTTTCTGTAGTTCTCCGACATCACATCCATGTACAGCTTCCGCTGAGCGGGGTCCAGGCATTCCCACTCTTCTTGAGAAAAATCTATGGCCACATCCCTGAAAGTCAATTGACCCTGAAAGAAAAGACACACCAGCAGAGTTCATAATGTCACCCAACATGCAAACCGTGTTAAGAGAAGAGGTTTGGACCTAGCAGGGTATCCTAAATTATCCAGTAAGAATACTTTGCTCCAGTAACAATCTCTGTGTTTTGTGACATATGAGGATGACCCATGACCACAAACCCACAGTACAGATTTTACTTTACAGGAAAATAAACTTTAAAATTAAAGCATGGCCCTTGTTGGTCAGGCTCAGCAGACAGAGTGGAGGACTGCAGAATGAAGAGTCACGGATTCGATTCTGATCAAGGGCACATGCCAAGGGTTGTGGGCTGGATGCCCAGGAGGGGATGTGAAGGAGGCAGCCGATCAAGGATACTCTCTCATCATTTTTTTTCTTTTTTCTCTCACTCCCTGCCTCTCTGAAATAAAAAAATATATATTAAATAAATAAATACATTAAAAAACATGAAAGGCATGGAAACAGCCATATGGATTTCAGAGTGCTGCATGAGCCTTGTTTAGAGTCAGTGGTATGTATTTCCCAGTTGGCATTGTCATGCTGCGTTGAAAGTATATGGTCTTTGTCTCACGTGTAAAGCAGACCACAACAAAATGAGTTTTTGTAAACCTACTGATCCAGGTTCTGACATGGGGCCTGTGTTTTCACATGTGTAACAAGTTCACATTTTACTTGTGATGCCAATGTTTCTGCATCATGTGCCACACTTCTGATCACAGAGAAAAAGAAAACACAAGGAGCAATTCACACAGAACTTTGAATTAAAAGGGTTTGCTAATGGAATACAGGTCTCATGGAATAGGACACATAGGAACCACAATTCTAGTTGGAAATTTACTATGAGCAATCTTAGAACAAGATTCTTTTGCTTTGTCCACCTAGTTTGGCTCAGTGGTTGAACATGACCCATGCACCAAGAGGTCACTGATTCAATTCTTGGTGTAGGCACACAACCAAGTTGTGGTCTCAATCCCCAGTGTGGGGTGTCAAGAGGCAACCGATCAATGATTCTCTCTCCTCAATGACGTTTCTATCTATCTCTACTTCTCCCTTACTCTCTGAAATCTATAAAAATATGCTTGGGGGGAAAAGTTGAAATATTAACAGTTTAAGCAGAGATGCACATTTTACAACTATGAAATCAACATGGTTTAGTGATTTTCTAAATCTCATGAATCTATTTGTGTATATTCCCCTTTGTGTTTTATAAACACAATAAGCAGAGAAACATAAGGATAGAAAACAAGTTAAACCTGCTTCATTTTTGTGGTTGTAAATCTGTACCTGGAGAGATTTTTCCTTATAGACTTTTCAAGAGCGGAAGGCAGGGAGGTAGAAGCACAATGGGGAAAAGGGTGGGAGGGAGGAAGGAAGGAAGAATAGAGACAGAGATAGGTGAAGGAGACACAGAGACACATGGATTGGCTGCCTACCACAGGTTCCCAAGAGCTACTTGCCCTAGACCAGGAATCACACCCTCCACCACTGATCCATACCAGCCTGTGGGAACTAATTATCTTATGAGTACATTTCTTCCAAAATTTTTATGTATCATTAGTGGAGAACCATGTTGTAGAAATTTAATGAAACTGAAGATATATTAATAAATGTCATTCTTAGAAACTTCTTAGAACCGAAACCGGTTTGGCTCAGTGGACAGAACGTCAGCCTGCGGAGTAAAAGGTCCCAGGTTCAATTCCAATCAAGGGCATGTACCTTGGTTGCAGGCACATCCCCAGTAGGGGATGTGCAAGAGGCAGCTAATCGATAATTCTCTCTCACTGATGTTTCTTTTTCTTCTTTTTAAATATATTTTATTGATTTTTTACAGAGAGGAAGAGAGAGGGATAGAGGGTTAGAAACATCGATGAGAGAGAATCATCGATCAGCTGCCTCTTGCACACCCCCTACCGGGGATGTGCCTGCAACCATGGTTCATGCCCTTGACTGGAATCAAACCTTGGACCTTTCAGTCTGCAGGCCAACCCTCTATCCACTGAGTCAAACCGGTTTCAGCTCATCGATATTTCTAATTCTATCCCTCTCTCTTTCTCTTTATAAAAAATCAATAAAATATATTTGAAAAAAAAGAAAAACAGAAACTTCCTAGAGAATACAAAAAGTGATCATGCATGATCATGCAGGCTATGTCCATGATGGGAGCATAGAGTATTAAGTAAAATGTAAAGAATCAAGGCCTAATTAGTTAAAGGTCCCATGCAAAAGCCAATGATCTGTAGGAAATAAAAGTAAGTCCTTCATTTTCCAAAGGAAATACGAAATAAGAAGAGGGACAGATGGGAAGTGATGGTCTTTTCAAATTTTTCATTAAATCGCCACTATACCCTTATTGCTGAGAAAGGGAGACTATTAATTCTATAGTGACGGGAGCTCTTCTGACAAGTGAACACCAGGCGGGCTGAGAAAATGGGCATCATATAACTGAAGCACAACAGAAAGTCAGGTCCTCACTGCTGTGATATTCTTTTTATTTTATTTTTTTAAATATTTTATTGATTTTTTACAGAGAGGAAGTGAGAGGGATAGAGAGTTAGAAACATCAATGAGAGAATCATTGATCAGCTGCCTCCTGCACATCCACTGGGGATATGCCCACAACCAAGGTACGTGCCCTTCACTGGAATCGAACCTGGGACTTTTCAGTCTGCAGGCCACCACATTATCCACTGAACCAAACCAGTTTCAGCCACTGCTGTGATATTACTGCCAAAAGTATATCAATAAATAATTAAGTGAAATTACAAATAAACATTAATTTTTGAAAGTGTCAATCCAACTGTACCTCTCATGTTCCTTAAACTAATAGTACAGTTACCTACCAAGGCTTTTGTACTAATCTAATGAATGAATTTCTTCTATTTGCCCCTATTTTCAGAGCTTTCTGAGCTATTCTGAGAAGTAAGATGTGATCTAGAGCTGATGAATGCTGTAGCCACTTAAACATAAAACCTTCATTTGATTTCTTCAGTGATACCTGAGCCTCTGACCCCATCCCAGGAGTGATGTTGAACATGGCTGCCTCCCAAGTTTGAGTTGTCACAAAAGGAATGTTTTGAATAATTAAAAGTCACTAATTAAAGGTAGGAATGCTTCCTGACCTGGTGAGGGTGGCAAAATGAATGCAGACAAGGATTTCGGACAAAGGAGGGAATTACAGCTTGGCCAGAGAAGCTGAGAGGTAGAGGGCTGACCTATGAACCAAGAGGGCAGGCTTAGATTCCTGGTCAGGGGCACATGCCAAGTATCAGATTCCATACCCAGTGCAGGGTGGGGTACAGGAGACAGCTGACCCCTGATTCTTTAATTTAATTGATGTTTCTATCTCTCCCTCCCTCTCCTTTCCATGCTGAAATCAATAAAAATATATTTTAATGGAGAGAAAAAAAGAAAAAAAAACACACAGAGAGAAATATAGCTGACATTGACTACTATGAATAAAGTAATGAATACGGGAAGAAAAACAACCTGCAAAGGAAAGAACATCGGAAATAGAGAAATGAATCACCAGAGGGTAAAGAAAAAGCAAATACAGCCTCTGACATAGGACACATCTTTTACCTGAGAAGCAGCCATTTGGTCCTGGTCCTGATCGGGATCTGGGATGATTCCTCAGGTGACACTACGTTGAGGAGTCACAGAATGTGCCTTCAAAGAAGTCAGAACAGTCTCTTAATCAACTCACCTCACACAGTCAGAAACTTTCTTTGGACATAGGAAAGTTAGCAACAATGAGCTCCTAAATGGAGAGCACACTGTGAGGTGTTTTATTCCGTCTTTATATGTCTCTTCTCCCAAAGACAACAGAAAGAGAAGGTGAGTTGGTGTCCTGATGCCCCAAACCAAACAGAGCTCCCCCTGGAACAAACCCAGAAAAAAACCCTGCTCCCCACTCTCACAAAGGCAACCTGCAGCCCTCCTGCTAATTCCTGTCCTCAGCTTCCAAGCACCTGGAGCAATTCAGTAACCAAGGATGCCCCACCCAGAGCAGCTTTCCAACCCTATGGGGGAAAGCACACCTGAGGGCATTTCTTAGTTTATCTCAGAATGTTTTTAAATAAAAAATCAAGTGTCAGAGATAGAAAAAGTAAATCCATGGAAGTAACACACACAACCCACAAAGCACCACACACACCACAGCAACAAAACTAAGGCTTCTGCAGGGACCGGTTTGGCTCAATGGATAGAGGCTTGGGGACTGAAGGGTCCTGGGTTCGATTCTGGTCAAGGGCATGTACCTTGGTTGCAGGCATATCCGCAGTAGGGGGTGTGCAAGAGGCAGCTGATCAATGACTCTCTCTCATCGATGTTTCTAACTCTCTATCTCTCTCCCTTCCTCTCTGTACAAAATCAGTAAAATATATATTAAAAAAAAACAACAAAAAACTAAGGCTTCTAATATTCCTTGGAAATGCATCAAATGGTGACAGACACAGATACCTCCTCCTTGCCATCCCAGGAAATGAAAAGGGACCCATGAGCAACAGAGAAGTCTCTCCCCTTTGAGTGACTAAGGGTTGCAATTGGAAGCAAATTATTATAAAATTCCCATCCTTATAAAGTGGAAATTTACAATTCTCATTCAATCTGTATAACTAAGACAATTCAGCTGTTTAATTAAATATAAAAAGGCACGACAACTAGGCAAGATTCAGTGGTTGCGCTTGGACCTATGAACCAGGAGGTCATGGATTCCAAGTCAGGGCATGTGGCCAGGTTGCAGGTTTGGTCCCTAGTGACCGGGAGTGGAGGAGGCAGCTGATCAATGATTGATTCTATCTCTCTTCCTCCCCATGCCTCCTGGAGACAAATAGTGTTATCTTTATACAAGAAATAAACACACAATATATCCCAACTAAGTACTCCACACCCCATCAGGTCACCACTTACCCAGATCAGGGTTCCCCTCCTCCCACTAATTACTATGTATTTCTGTCTATGGATCTGTCTCTGTCTCTCTGTTCCCTTTCTCTCCACTGTGGTCCTTTCCTGTACCCCCTATACCCTCCCTGCTCTTTTTCCCTTTTCCCTCTGTCTGTCCCTACACCTGGACCATGAGACTCCTGAGGCCCATTTCCCTTCCGGGGCTCTCTCTCCTGGTCTCTCTGCTCCCATCTCCACACACGTCTGCACCTTTCCCTCCCCACGCCCGTGTGCCCGCTGCTGCCTGTTAGTCTGTCCTGCTCCCCACAGCTGGCTGCCTCCGTGCTGCGCCCCCTCTGCTCCCCCATCCACTGTGGCCCCCTCCCCGCCCTCCTCCTCCCCGGGTCTGTCTCCCCTCCCTCTCCTGCCCCCCAGCCCGGCCCCCGCCCCGCAGTCCCCGCTCCCACAAAGCCCTCCCTGGGGCAGGTCCCTCTTCCGGGGACACCGCGTTCTCCCCGAGCCCACCCCATGGCCCGGCCCCCCTGGCACTCAGACCTGATTAATGGGGGGCCCAGGAGGGCGGGCGGGACCCCCAGGCCGGGGTCATCGGGCTCTTTGGGCGGGAAGCGCCGGGCGGGGGAGGGCAAAGGGCGGGAACCGCTGACCAGACCTCCAGCCCCGCGGGGGCACCGGCGGCCCCGGGGACGGTTTTCGGCGGGAAAACCACGCGGCGGGCGGGCCCACAGCCACAGGCGGACAGACCGCGGGCCGGGCCTCAGTTTCCCCCAGAGGAACGCGGCGCCTCCGCTGCGCAGCTCCCGGGACGCGCACTCACCGCCGGGAGGGGCTCCGGGCGGGGCTCCCACACGGACTTCAGCGCCCGCAGCGCCCTCAGCCCGCCCTGCGGGGAGGGGCCGGGAGCAGCGGCTTTAAAGCACAGACACCGCCTCAGGGAGCCGCCACCGGCCCCTCCGCAGCCGCTTCCGGCGCCAGGACTGCGCATGCGCCTCCCTGCGGGGGGCGGAGCCCGAGCGGAGCGGCTCCGCGGTGGGGGCGGGGCCAGGCCTGTGCGGGGACAGAGGGAGGGGGCGGGGCGGAGCCTGAGCTAAGGGATTCCTCAAATAAATCAATAAGGAAAAAGTGGTCTTGGGGAGGGGGGGATGGTAAGATATGTACAGATAATAATTTAATTTAAAAAATAAATTAAATTAATGAGTTAAAATTAAAGTAAAAGGAAAAAGTGGTTTTAAATTAGGCATTAGATGGATTTTATAAGTTTACAGCTGTGATTTTCAACTAGGGTGTCACACAGGCAAACTGGTGTGCTGCAAGAATTTTTAAAACAAGCAACAGCCGAAACCAGTTTGGCTCAGTGGATAGAGCATGGGTAAGTGGACTGAAAGGTCCCAGGTTCGATTCCGGTCAAGGGCATGTACATTGGTTGCAAGTACATCCCTGGTGTGGGGTGTGCGGGAGGCAGCTGGTCGATGTCTCTCTCTAATCGATGTTTCTAGCTCTCTCTCTCTCCTCTCCCTTCCTCTCTGTAAAAAATAAATAAAATATATATATATTTTTAAAAAGCAACAGTGACTGTTTAGTCAATAGCAAATACTACATTACCCATAGTTTGTCAAATAAAATAAGTGACAACAGCCAACACAGTAATACCCTGTTTCCCAAAAAATAAGCCAGTGTCTTATATTAATTTTTGCTCCCAAAGATGCACTAGGTCTTATTTTCAGGGGATGTTTTATTTTTCCATGAAGAAGAATACGGTACACATTTATTGTTAAATGAAAATAAAGGAAACTTATTACCTGTATACTGTACGGTAGTACAGTAGTTGTCAACACAAACCAAACAAACTGTGAATCCTACAGTATCAAGAATTTACTCATTTATTCACTGACAATCATGTCATCATCTTCTGGAACATCATCATAACAATCCAATTCCTGAATTTCCTGGTGAATTTTTTGTGACTCCATTTCTTTCAGAATCAGTGGACCAAATCTCTCATTTTTAGCCTGGGGGGGGGGCCTTACTTTTGGAGGATGCCTTATATTTCACTCAGAAGGAAACCTGTAAGTAGGTCTTATTTTCGGGAAAACACGGTAGCTGTGTGGTGTGCATGGATCAAAATCATTTTATTTTTTTTGCAGAGTAGCGAGTTATATATTTCAGTGGACCACTGAGTTTCAGTAATTAGTTCCCTTGTGCCATGGGGGAAAAAAGAAAAGAAAAAAAAAGTTGAAATCACTGATTTAAAGCTTTTCATTCCAAAGCGGAACAATGTGCATTCTGGACAAAATGAAGACAGTATGCCCTCTAACCAGAGGTACAGTGTCTGCTTCACCTATTTTCCTACTGGCCACATTGAAAAAACAATTTTTTATGTGAATTTTGTATCAATACACCTCAACATTCCTTACTACTGTACCAGAGAATGAAACTATTGTCTAGACGGGATTGAATTCTTTGAAAGATCTGGATCCCATAGTATGTCTTATAACAAATTCAAAAAGCCCCTGGTCCAGATCAGTCTCAGTCACAAAACATCAGAAGATACATATACATAAGAATGCTCCATGAGTATGTGAGGAAGTAGAGTAGAAGAACATCTTGTTTCTCTAATGGGCTTGGCAGTCCTTAGGGTGGGAAAATGCATAAAGTTTGGAGCGTACTGTGAAATAAACCTTCTGATTTAGAGCAATGCCTGAAAATGTATCGATGTTCACCACCTTGTACACACTCAGCACTGGACACCAGAGAATAAATGTGGGGCTTTCATTTCAAGCTCTGTTTACCTGCTGTCCCTGGAACTTAGTGATGGCTTGGTAAACACTGCAGGGACAGCTAATGCCAATGGACATACCTCTCTGGTCAGGCTGTGAATCTACAAAATACATTTGCATCCAAAATCTTAAAAGGTTTCAACTGCAAAGCTGCCCTGATGCCTGGGGTTCCTCTAGAAACAATGACCAACATTAGGCTACGTTCAACAAAAAATAGATTCTCTCGCATCATTGACGTTTCCATCTCTCTCCCTCTCCCTTCCTCTCTAAAATCAATAAAAATACATAAAAATAGTGAGAATAGCCCTAACTGGTTTGGCTCAGTGGATAGAGCTTCGGTCTGTGGACTAAAAGTGCCCAGGTTCGATTCTGGTCAAGGGCACATACCTTGGTTGCTGGCACATCCCCAGTATGGGGTGTGCAGGAGGCAGCTGGTCGATGTTTCTCTCTCATCGATGTTTCTAGCTCTCTACCCTTTCCCTTCATCTCTGTAAAAAAAACAATAAAATATTTATTTTAAAAAATAAATAAATAATAAAATAAAAAAGTGAGAATAAAACCTGTTTAACAAGGGTTAATTCCATCCCAATAAAGAAGCTAACGGGATAGCAATGATAAATTATTGTTTCCAATGAAAATCAGGACAAGAGGCATCATTCCAATTACGGAGTAGACAGATGCCAATTTGTGGTATTCCAGAACTTCATGTTCATATTAAAAACTATAGGTGTCCGCATGAAAACCCAGACGGTGGTCTACCTCCTTCATGAAAATAAGGCAAAATAGTTGCCAAATTCTGGGGTCAGTCATTGCATTATAAATTTGAAACTACTGAGTGGAAGTTACAGGGGCTTGAAAGGCTGATGTGGGACAGGAAGAGCTCCACATGCTGAGGTCATAGCACTGCAAAAGGAATGGCAGCCTAGAAGACAGTGAAAAATCAGAGAGAAACAGGAAATGGAAAATGAAAAGAATACAATTAATTTTCCTGAGTTCAGCCAGGGTAAGGTGACCTCTCTCCACATGCAGAACTCATGCTAATTCTGCGTCCTGGGTATAACAATGTCACTGGTATTGCAATACTCCTCTTAATTATGAAAAATCTATCACACAGACAGCACTGTCCTCAGTATAATTCCGGTCACCTAAATGTGATAACCACAAACTGAATGACCTAACAAGTTTTCAGTTGAACACATTGGCACGGAATAGGAAGTAACTTTGATGACATCATTTACAAAACTCAAGAACTATTTTAAAAGATTTATTCAATAAAATTATCCTCTAATAGAATAAAATAGTGCACCTTACAATATACCCAATATTCATTTGGAAAGTATACAAAAGTGAAGTTCATATAATATACAGCTCACACATCTTTAAAGCAAAAACAATCAACCCCATGATTTCACACATACACCAGGAATAAAACAGCACCATCAAGTGATATGGAAACAGAATAACATTAATATTTCCTTCTCAAAAGAATTCAAATGATTTCAATATAAATGAGATAACATTCTAAATAACTGTACATATGGAAACATCAATTCTTTTGATATATTCAAGTATACAAACATTACCCAACTACATTTAAAGTTTGGATTACTCTGTGTAATAAAACTTCTGATTTAGAGCAATACCTGAAATGCATTTTGGCTACTTATGTAGTCTGAATTCAGTGAAATTTTAAAATCCATAATCAATTATATACTTGGTTAAAGTTTTCACATCTTTAAAGTCACTTAAGGCATAAATTCCTTGAGCTTTATAAACTGTATATTCTAAACAAAAGTCCTTTCTCTTATATCATGAATCTAGAATTTCTACCCAGTTACAATCCTGATGACACGGGGGCTATAAGTCCAACTATATGATTTCCCACATTCTTCAGTTTTAAGGTTTCCCTCTAGAACAGTGGTTCTCAACCTTCTTAATGCCTCCACCCTTTAATACAGTTCCTCATGTTGTGGTGACCCCCAACCATAAAATTATTTTCGTTAACACTTCATAACTCTAATTTTGCTAGTGATGAATCGTAATGTAAACATGTTTTCAGATGGTGGAGACCCACAGGTTGACAACCTGCTCTAGAATAAACTCCAATGAGAGCAATAAGCTACAGATGCTGAGGACAATGTTTGCTCTTGTAATTTCTCCCCAGTATGAAATCTGAAAGTCAGGTAAGGTTTGCATACTGAGAAGCTTTGTCACATTCTTTATTATCTGCTGGACCTCGATCCAGTAATAATGACCAGATGTTGTATGAAACATAAATGAGAATATACACTATGACACATGCCTGATAATGTGTAAGACCTTACTTTATCATTTTCAATGTAGCTTCAACCTTTGAAGCTTAAATCCTTAGATGAAAACTTTGTTACTGCTGTGTGTAGAGGCTCCAGCCCAAACTCTACATTTATAAGGACTCTCTTTATTATGACGTCCCTTAGGTACACCAAGACATGAGTGCCTCTCAAAGGCTTTTCCACGTTTTCCACATCCGTGAGGCTTCTTGCCAGTATCCATTCTGTGATGTTCAGTAAATTCTCACAGCTGGCAAAGCACTAAGACGCTCCTCACATCTGTAACTCTTCTCTCAAGTATTAGTTCTGCTGTACAGTAAGGCAGGAACACTGATGAAAGGCTGTTACATTATCTACATTTATAAGGCTTCTCTCCAGTGTGAGCTTTCTGTTGTTTAGTTAGGGATACAGACTGGCTAAAGGCTTTGCGACAGTCTTTACATTTATAAGGCTTCTCTCAAGTGTGAATTCTCTTATGCCTAGTAAGACCTGAGGAGTTGACAAAGGATTTGTCACATTCTCTACATTTATAAGGCTTCTCTCCTGTATGAATTCTCTGATGTACAGTAAGATTTGAGGACCTGCTGAAGGCTTTCCCACATTCTCTACATTGATAAGGTTTCTCTCCAGTGTGAATTTTCTGATGATTAGTAAGGGTTGATAAATGGGTAAAGGCTTTGCCACATTCTCTACATTTATAAGGTTTCTCTCCCGTGTGAACTCTCTGATGATTAGTAAGGGATGTGTACTGGCTAAAGGCTTTGCCACATTCTCTACATGTATAAGGCTTCTCTCCCGTATGAATACGCTGATGACGATTAAGATAGGAGGAGTAGCTAAAGTTTTTGCCACATACTTTACATTTATAAGGCTTCTCTCCAGAATGAACTCTCTGATGGTAAGTAAGGTGTGAGAACCGCCTAAAGGCTATGCCACATATTTTACATTTGTAAGGCTTCAATCCAGAATGAAATCTCTGGTGATAAATAAGGTGTGAGAACCGGCTAAAGGCTTTGCCACATGCTAAACATTTATAAACATTATCTGCAGCATGAATTTTCTGATGGCGAGTAAGTTTTGAGAGCTCACTGAAGGCTTTGCCACATTCTCTACATTTAAAAGGCTTCTCTCCAGTATGAACTCTCTGATGTAGATTAAGGGAGGAGGAATAGCTAAAGGCTTTGCCACATTCTCTACATTTATAAAGCTTCTCTCCAGTGTGAACTTTCTGATGACGATTAAGGGAGTAGGACTGGTTAAAGACTTTTCCACATTCTCTACATTTAAAAGGCTTCTCTCCTGTATGAACTCTATGATGCGTAATAAGGTTTGAGCGCCACCTAAAGGCTTTGCCGCATGCTTTACATTTGTAAGGCTTCTCTCCAGAATGGACTCTCTGATGATAAGTAAGGTGTGAGAACCGGCTAAAGGCTTTGCCACATACTATACATTTATAAACGTTATTTGCAGTATGAATTTTATGATGGTGAATAAGTTTTGAGAGCTCACTGAAGGCTTTACCACATTTTCTACATTTAAAAGACTTCTCTCCAGTATGTACTCTCTGATGACGATTAAGGGAGTAGGACTGGCTAAAGACTTTTCCACATTCTCTACATTTATAAGGATTCTCTCCTGTGTGAACTTTCTGATGACGATTCAGGGAGAAGGACTGGCTAAAGACTTTTCCACATTCTCCACACTTATAAGGCTTCTCCCCAGTATGAACTCTCTGATGCTTAGTAAGGTGTGAGGACCTTGTAAAGGCTTTGTCACATTCTGCACATTTATACAGCTTCTCTCCAGTATGAACTCTCTGATGCATAGTTAGGTCTGAGGGCCAGCTAAAGACTTTCCCACATTCTGAACATTTATAAGTTATTTCTTCCCTAGGATTTCTACGATGAGTATATTTTGAGGACTGACAAAAGCCTATTCCATTTTCCATGAGTTTGTAAGGTTCTGCAATAGGATGAATTCTTCCCTCATGTACAATAAGAGATGAATGACATTGAAATGTTTTGCCACATGTTTTACATTTGTAAGGCTTCTCTCCAGGATGAATTCTCTGATTTATAGTGCAACCTGAAGGCCAAATAGATGTTTTGCCAGAATCTTTACATTGATAAGGTTTTTCACCATTATGGACTTTGTTCATTTTATTTAGATTGAATATTTGACTGAAGACGTTCCCACATGAATTCCATTGGTAAGCCTCTTCCCTATCATGAATATTCTCTTGTTCAGTGTAATTTGAAGACTGCTGAAAAGACTGGACACTTTTATTTCCATTTTGTGTCTTATCCACAATAGGCATAACCTGACATATATTGTGATTGGATATTTGGTCAAACACTCTTCCACTTGTATAATGGTCCTCTAAAAGCTCACTTGTCCGATGATTAAGATGTGACTCTTGCTTAAACTTTTCCCAACGTTCAATCCATTGATAACTGCTATTTCCATTATGTGTACTCTGGTGATAATGGGAGATAGAAAGGCCTTTAGTGACAGCTCTAATTTCATTAAACATGTACACTTGTTTCATAAGTACCATTTTGTAATACCCATTAAACCAAGATAGTTGTATAAAAAAAAAAAAAAAAGCTTTCCAAATTTATTAAAATTATAGATAAAAATAAGCACAAAACATTGTCAGGATGAATCCTTGTCTAAAAGATTTCCAAATTACCCAGCCAGCATGTCTCAGTGGTTGAACTTTGAAATCTCAACAGGAAGGTGATGGTTCCATTTCCAGTGAGGGCACATGCCCTGATTTTGGCATCAGTCCCCCATGGTAGGCATGCAGGAGGCAGACAAGGAATGATTCTCTCTCATCATTGATGTTTTCCTCTCCCCTTTATCTCCCTTATTCTCTGAAATCTCTAAAAATTTTTTTTTAATAAAAAAACATTAAAGAGCCGAAACTGGTTTGGCTCAGTGGATAGAGCATCAGCCTGCAGACTGAAAGGTCCCAGGTTCGATTCCGGTCAAGGGCATGTACCTTGGTTGCGGGCATATTCCCTGTAGGGGTGTGCAAAAGGCAGCTGATCAATGTTTCTATCGATGTTTCTAACTCTCTATCCCTCTCTCTTTCTCTCTGTAAAAAATGAATAAAATATATAAAAAAATATTTTAAAAAAACATAATTTATTGCCAAATTGAATACATTTTAATTTTATACATATATTATGAATCTATACATTTTAGAAATGATTGAAAGTTTAATCCCACCCTACATTTTAAACAATTCAAATGATTATTTACAGATTATGTGACTTCCTAGTTTATACAGACTTTCTTTCCAAGAATGCAAAACAGTAAATAATTGTTTTCAACCCTCATGTGCATAAACACACAGATCTCCCAATGTAACTGAACTTAAATTAGGAGGTTTCTCAAATGCATTAATACACATGACTTCTTTAGGTAACAAGAATTTCATTATGATAACTAGAGTCCTGGTGCATGATATTGTGCACAGGTGGGGTCCCTTGGCCTGGAGGGCGATGGCCCAGTTCCGATTGGGGTGGATGGGGGCCAGCCAGCCAGAGAAGGACTGCAGCCAGAGAGGTACCATTGGTAGATCAGTGTGTTTCTCCAGGGGATGCCCGGCCCTCTCACCCAGTCCCAATTAACTGGACCCCAGTAGCAAGCTAATCTACTGGTCAGATTATCTGTCCCTGGTGGTTAGTGCATGTCAAAGCGACTGGTTGAAAGGTTGATCAAATGGTCGACCAATTGGTTGGATACAGCAGATTACACTTATATTATATCAAAGTATTTCAGATTAGTTCTGTTTATATTAATATCCTCCGTTCTCATTACACTCTTCCTCAAATTGTAAGGTTTTCATTAAGTGTACATTATATCTTACCAGTATTATTTCAGGGCATAAATCTTGTATTCCAGGCTTTAGCATAAAGGCATGGTTACCTTTAGATAGTAGAGCTGAAAGAAAACAGATATTTAGGTTTTGACAATCAGGTGAGTGTACTTTAAACTTACCAGGAGAAACTGACCAGATGACATTCTGGAGTCCTCCAAGAGCAAGTGCAGAATTCAAACAAAGCTCAAGACAGGCACAATGAAGAAAACTAACATGAAAAAGGAACACAGAGTTGCTTACATTTATCAATGGTACCTGCTCAAACCCCTTGGAAAACGATGGCAATATTACATTAACACAACCAATTCCCAGTTTCTTTGCTGGAGAGAGAGATAAGGGAGGTGCATGTTGAATGATCTCCCTGTTTTGAAGCATCTTGAATAACAAGTGTCTGTTGTGCGTGACACAGAGTACAACAGAATGGCGGTACACAGTGAGTGCCCTGTAGCAGCCGCTACTAAGAAACAAAGAGAAATTGCTTGAGCACCACAAAGACTGTGGTATTGAAGATATATATGAAGCCTAAAAAGATACTGTGGGTCTGAGAAAGACACAGAGAACATTTCAACTGAGGAAATTTAACAGAGAACCTAGACAAGAATTCAGATCCTGAAAGGATTTCTTCCGCAGATGGTTATTATTTGTTTCCTCCTGTAGAAAGCATGTTCAAAAGCCCACTACCTTACAATTCTGGAATCTCAACAAAAACATCATGTCATTCAAAAAAGTGTACCATCAGGAAAACAAAATAAATGTAATCAAACTGACACTACATTAATGAAAATTTCTTACTTACCTGAAAAAGAATTGAACTAAATATCTTAAAGCCCAAAAGAAAACAAAAAGACAACTAAATAATATCCCCAAAATAAAAATAGAATGAGAAAGTATTCTGTATTTTATAAACACCACATTAAAGGGACAATAGAAAATTCTAACACCAGAATTAAAAAATACAGTAGAATCATTAGTGAAAGATATGTTCAACTTAAAAGATCAAATAATTTGTCTGGCAGCAGTAAAGTGGTTAAGCTTCCATCTATGAATTAAGATGGTCATGGTTTGGTTCCATGACAGGGTATATGCCTATGTTGCAGGCTCATTCCCCAATCATGCAAGAAATAGCCAGTTGATTATTCTCTCTCTTCATTGATTCTCTCTGTTCTCTCTCTCTCTCTCTCTATCCCTCTCCCTTTCTCTCTGAAATCAATAACGACATATTTTTAAAATAAAATTAAATAATCAAATAATTTGTACATAAATCATTAAAATATTAATTCATTAAAATTTTGATTAAGAAAAGCCAACAAATGTGGAAATATGAATACAATTTAAGGAATTCCTAAGATACTAACAACTCAACCTTCAAGAGGATACCTTAAAGACAGGATAGTGAAAAGGAGAAGGTAGCTTATATAAAAAGTTAATCTTTTAAGATCTTGACAACTGAAGAAAGACATACAAATGCAAGCAGTCCAATGAAGTCTAAGTAGAATGAATATAAATGTGAGAACAGATTAAAAAACAATGAAAATATCATGAATTCCAGAATACTACCAAATGAAAATATAACTTCTCTTAGAAAAAACAGCTTCTCTATAACCATTAGGGGGTTTCTAAGTGGAATAATATTAGGGGTAAAAAAGGGGCATGAAATAAAACACAGAACTGATAAATGAACAAAAACCATCCAACAAGAACACTGACATAACAGATCATCAAGAATGGAGAGGACAAAATTTTTCCAGCTCCACAACTTGCTCGATATCAGATCTACTCATAATTAGATGTGCCTTACAAATAATCCTTAAGAAATATACTTCTGGAGGTAATTTATAGTCTACACAGCACTAAAATATGAATATATGAAGATTCTTTGTATGTAGAAAAATATAGAGAATATAAAAAATTGTGATCCTCTAGAAAATACACATATCACTTTGATTTCTCCTATGGAACTTTAGAAAATAAGATATTTTAAGTAGTTACCATGGTCACAACAAAGAGAGAAAATCATTATAATAATCACATTAACAGGTGGCAGAATTCTGTATTGCAAATTACAGACTACATTTCTAATCCTATCTAATAAAAGAGAATCATGCAAATTGACCATACCTCCACTACAACCACCAGCCAATCAGAATAAATATGCAAAATAACCCATCGAATACTGTGGCAGCCACAGAGCTGGAACGAGCAGGAGGCTTGGGTTACCCCTGGTGATGGAGGAAGCCAAGCTTCTCACCTGCCCTGGCCAGCCCTACCTACAAGGTTTCAATTATAAAAGATAAAAGAATTCCAGATACCTGCTTCCAGCCAGCCCTGGCCTCCACTCAAGGAGGTGCTGAAAAAAAGAAAAAAGAGAGGCTGGGAGCTTGGGTCACCAGGGGGTGTGTGCTACCCTGTAAACAGTCATCAGCTCCTCACCTAGGTTGGCCAGGCCCCAGCAGGGAACCCGACCCTGAAGGGGGTGTGGCCAGCCTAAAAATGGCCCTCAGCCCCTCACCCAGGCTGGACATGCCCCCCATAATGGGGAACCTTAATCCATGGGGACGTATATGGACTGCAAACCACCACCCAGCCGCCCCTCACCCAGGGATTGGGCCTAAACCGGCAGTCGGATATCCCTCACCCAGCTGCTCACCCAGCCGCCCCACGCCCCAAGGAAATCCCTAACCTGATTCAGGACACTCTTCAGGGCAACACCAGCTGGCCCCCACTTGTGCACTGGGCATCTATCTATATTAATAAAAGGGTAATATGCTGATTAGACTAGGAGACCTTCCAGGAGACCATCTGGACATTCTTCTGGACAAAGCCAAGGTGGTGGGGCCGAGGTAGAGGCTGTTAGGTGACAAGAAGAGAGGGCAGTTGTGGGTAATCAGGCTGGTGGGGGGCAGGGTCATTGGGGATAAGCAGACCAGCAGGGGGGCCAGTTGGGAGCGAGTAGGCCATCAGTGGGGGTCAGTTGGAGGTGATCAGGACAGTGTGGGGGGGTAAGCCTGGAGTGAGCAGGCCAGTGGGGGGACAGTTGGGGGTGAGCAGGTCGGCAGGCAGAGTGGTTAGGGGCAATCAGGCAGTCCGGTGAGCAGTTAGGAGCCAGCAGACCCAATTGCAAGAGGGATATCCGACTGCCGGTTTAGGCCCGATCCCTGTAAACCAGCAGTAGAAAATCCTTTGAGGGGTCCCAGATTGGAGAGGGTGCAGACCAGGCTGAGGAACACCCCCACCTCGTGTCACGAATTTCATGCACCAGGCCACTAGTCTACACAAATAAAAGGATAATATGCTAATTAGATCAGACATCCATCCGGATGTTCTTCCGGACAAAGCCACAGTGGTGGGGGCTGAGGTAGAGGCCATTAGGGGCCATTAGGCCAGCAGCAGAGGGCACTTAGGGGCAACCAGACTGGCAGGGGAAGGGATTTAGGGGCGGTCAGGCTGCCAGGCAGAGGCAGTTAGGGGCGATCAGGCAGGCAGGGGAGCAGTTAGGGGTGATCAGGCCTGCAGAGAGACTTGCTTAGGGGTGATCAGGAAGGTCCAGCAATGTCATAGCCTCAAAAGCTACAGAGCCAAAATATATAAACAACTCTCACAACTTTACACCAAAAGTCAATATGATTAAAAAATGGGTAGAGGACCTGAATAGACATTTCCCAAACAGGACATAAAGATGCTCAATAGACATATTAAATTATGTTCGACTCATCCATCGTCAGAGAAATGCAAATGGACGCACCATGAAATACCACCAAATAGGGCGACCATAATCCATAACTCAAAAAACGAAAAGAATCACAAATGAAGTGGAGAAATAAGAACATTGATGCACTCTCAGCAGGATTATAAACACATTGGTGCAGCCACTAATAATACACAATGGAGGGTTTTCCAATATTTACAACTAAGTACCAGGTAACACAGCAATTCCATTTCTGGGGTTTATATAGAGAACACAAATTCAAAAAGACATAGCCACAGATATATCCACTTCAGCACTATTGCAAATAATGAAGATATTGGGCTGGGGACAAAAGGACTATTTTTATAATGATGCTGTTCCATCTATATATATAAGAGCCTAAGTGACTGTTATGACTGGTTGGTTGACAGCTCAACTGGATGTCATGATGCGCACTGACCACCAGGGAGCAGAAGATGAATGCAGTTAGTGTGCTTCCACAGCCATCCTCCTGCAGCAGGCAAACCTCCCTCAAACCCTCCGCCGAGCTGGTTGGCCCTGATCGGGAATACAGTGATACCCAGCCAGGCCAAGGAACCACATACCCTTGCAAAAATTTTTGCATCAGGCCCCTCGTTCAAAATAAATTAAAAGACTTCATTTGATTTGACATAGAAGAAGACAAAATTTATATCTCACCTCATCTCTTTAAGATATGTCTCACTATGTGTTTATTCCAGAAATTACACAATAGCTGCAAATATAACTTCCATTTTATTAAATTTAAAACTACATTAATTTCATACATTTCACATGTTTGAAAGGCAAATACATAACCAAGTTTTTATTTCAATCCATTGTATTAAAATGGAAACTCCCAATGTATCAACTCAAACATTAAAGAAAAAAGAACAATACATATGGCATTCTCAGCAGACAAAAAAACAAGAAACCACAGGATGAGAAAATATATTTGTAAAAGTCAACATAGCGCAGCTGGCATGGCTCAGCAGTTGATCATCCTCCTATGAACCAGGAAGTCACAGTTTGATTTCTGATTAGGGCACAGTACCAAGTTTCTGGCTCGATCCCAAGTAGGGGGTGTGCAGAAGGCAGATGAACAGTGATTCTCTCCGATCATTGATGTTTTTATCTCCCACTCCCTCTCTAACATCAATAAATATATATATTAATAAAAAAGTCAACATGGTCAAGACCAGTTTGGCTCAATGGATAGAGCGTCGGCTTGGGGACTGAAGGGTCCCGGGTTCGATTCCGGTCAAGGGCATGTACCTTGGTTGCGGGCATATCCCCAGTAGGGGGTGTGCAAGAGGCAGCTGATCGATGACTCTCTCTCATCGATGTTTCTAACTCTCTATCTCTCTCCCTTCCTCTCTGTACAAAATCAATAAAATATATTAAAAAGAAAGTCAACATGTATGGGACAATTATGCAAAACATAGAAAGAAGCCTTCAAATTCAACATGGACAAAAGAACCAACATGAACAGGGCCAAACACCTTAACACACAGCACTACAAAATACCTACACATAGAAAATCAGTGTGACAAGATCCTACACGTCTTATGTCACTAAGGAAATGCACATAACAATGAGAAGTAACAAACAGCACTGGCAAGAAACACTCAACCACCACTAAACAGTCAGAATCCAGAACACTGACCCCACCAAATGCCTTTGTGATGTGGAGCAACTGGAACTCCCAATCACTGCTGCTGAAAATGCCAAATGCTACAGCCCCTTGGGGAGATGCTATGGATGTTTTTATAAAATTAAATATGCATGGAGTAATTGGGCTCCTGATTCTTTTTTATTTTATTGATTTTTTCAGAGAGGAAGGGAGAGAGAGACATCAACCAATTGCCATCTGCACACCCCCTCCGGGGATGTGCCCGCAGCCAATGTACATGCCCTTGACCGGAATTAAACCAGGGACCCTTCAGTCCACAGACCGATGCTCTATCCACTGAGCCAAACCAGTTTCAGCCTTTTTTTTAAAAATATATATATTGACATATATATATATATATATATATATATATATATATATATATATATATATACTATACATACTATTGACTTTTTACAGAGTGGAAGGGAGAGGGATAGAAAGTTAGAAACATCAATGAGAGAGAAACATCGATCAGCTGCCTCCTGCACACCCCCCACTGGGGATGTGCCCATAATCAAGGTATAATATATGCCCTTGACCAGAACCAAACCTGGGACCCTTCAGTCCGCAGGCCGACGCTTTATCCACTGAGCCAAACTGGCCAGGACCCCAATTCGTTCTTTTTAAAAATATATGTTTATTTTTCTTTCAAAGAGGAAGAGAGAAAGACAGAGAAACATCGATGAGAGAGAATCATTGATCTGTAGCCTGCTGCATGCTCCCTACTAGGGAACCAGTTGGCAACTTGGGCATTGGCCCTGGATCGGAATCTATCCTGGGACCATTCAGTCCGCAGGCAACCAAGCCTATCCACTGAGCCAAACCAGCTAGGGCCCAAATTTGTTCCTTGAGAGCAAAAATGAACCATAGAAAGCAGAAGCGCCTTAGAGATGTCATAATAATAAAGGAAATAAAATCGTGGGAGTGGAGTAGGAACTCCGGAAGGAAGTCATCCTCACCCAGGAAGGCCAGGTTGCTGTGGTTCTCCAACATCACATCCAGGTACAACTTCCGCTGAGCTGGGTCCAGGCACTCCCACTCCTCCTGAGAGAAGTCTATGGCCACATCCCCGAAGGTCAACGGTCCCTGAAAGAAAAGACACAGTTACCAAGAAGTCACCAGGAGTTCATAATGTCACCCAACATGAAAACGGTGTTAGAAGAAGTTTGGACCTAGGGGAATATACTGAATCATCCAATAAGACCACTTTGTCCCAGTAACATTTTCTGATGTGTTTTCAACACTGACAAATGAGGAAGACACATGTACATAGATGCACAGTACAGATTTCCCTTTATAAGAAAATAAACTTTAAAATTAAAGCATAGGCCTAGCTGGTTGGCTCAGTGGATAGAGTATAGGCCTGCACACAGATTCTGATCCAGGTTCTCATATGGGGCCTGTGTTTCCATATGTGTCACAAGCTCATTTTTTTGCTTCTGATGTCAATGTTTCAGGTGCCATACTTATGAATACACAGAAAAAGAAAATAATAGAGGGAAAAATTCATGTGGAACTTTGAACTAAAAGAGTCATTAATGGAATTTACAGTTCTCATGGAATAGAACTCATATGAACCATAATCCTAGCGAAAAATTTACCATGAGTAATCTTACAATAAGATTATTCTAGCCGAAACCGGTTTGGCTCAGAGAATAGAGCATCAGCCTGTGGACTGAAAGGTCCCAGGTTCAATTCAGGTCAAGGGCATGTACCTTGGTTGAGGGCGCATCTCCAGCGAAGGGTGTGCAGGAGGCAGCTGATCGATGTTTCTAACTCTCTATATCTCTCCCTTCCTCTCTGTAAAAAATCAATAAAATATATTTTTTTAAAAAGAAAGAAAAAAGATTATTCTGCCTGCTCCAGCTGGTGTGTCCTAGTGGTTGAGTGCTGGCCCATGAACCTAGAGGTCAGATTCGATTCCCGGGAACTCAGATACATGAAGGGGGGTTGAGAGGAAGAGGGGTCCTGGTGATCTCAAGTGCGAACAATAAAGGGGTAAGTACTTCAGATAGACCGGTTCAAAGTAGAAGAATTGGGGGAAGCGAGTGGAGGGACAGAAAGGGGGGGTTAGGAATGACAGAGCAGAGGGAGAAGCAGCACTGAGAGTCAGCCAGCAGCGGGTAACAGGCAGCAGAGGGGACACAGGCGTGGGAAGGGAAAGAGAAATAGATCAACAGATGTTCAAGGAAAAGCAAACACAGCCTGTGACACAGGACACAACTTTTACCTGAGAAGCAGCCATTTAGTTCTGGTCCTGATCGGGGTCTGGGTTGCTTTCTCAGGTGACAATATGTTGAGGAGTCACAGCCTGTTCATCAGCTCAGCTCAAAATCACAGTCAGAAGGACCTGGAAATGAGGAAAAGATGACCCCCTCCTGTTCTTGGTCACAGGAGGGAGTCAGCAACAATGAGCTCCTACAAGAGACCACACTGTGAGGGGTTTTATTCTGTCTTTGTGTGTTTGTCTTTCCAAAGACTTCCACAACCTCCTACAGCAGTGAGCGCATGTACTCTCAGCTGTATCCCCAAACCCAACAAAACACCCCTAATTTCCGCTGAAAAAGCCTACCCTAAGGCCCATGACGCAGCATCTTCAACCAGTTCCCTCCTGGGGCCTGTGAGGTTCCCCCAGAGCTGTTTTCAGTAGCGCTGGGTACTCACGTCACACGCAGCACACCTGAGACCTCTGGGCAGTGGGAGGGGGTGGAATCGGAACTTGTACACGTGCAGGTTTCCTCCCCCCTTTCCCAGAAAGTTACAGAGAACAGATCTTCATGCTAAAGCCTTTGGGGAAAGTTAGCTCCTGAAATGTGCTCATCCAATGACTTCACCATGAATAGAGGGGCCCTGTGGGAACCAAGTTGCAGTTCAACCCAGTCCATCCTTCAATATTTTCACAGAATGAATAAGAGGGACTTAGGAGAACGGCTCCTTGGTGGCTCACAGACACTAAGTCAACAGATCACATGAAAGGAAGGAAAGAGGTGCTGCACATTAGGCCAGCTCAAACAACTAGCTTTGGATGGTTGAAGTCACCGACATCCTGCCCTACCCCATCTCACGCGATGGAGAGTGTGTCCACCTGCAGAATGAAGGGTTTCAGATTCAATTCTGGTCAAGGGCACATGCATGGGTTTCAGGCTTGATCCCCCGTAGGGGGCGTGCAGGAGGCAGGTAATCAGTGATTTTCATCATTAAGGTTTCAAATTCTCTCTCCTTCTACCTTCCACTCTCTGAAGTCAATAAAAATATATTAAAAATAATAATAGCCGAAGCCGGTTTGGCTCAGTGGTAGAGCGTTGGTCTGCGGACTGAAAGGTCCCAGGTTTGATTCCGGTCAAGGGCATGTACATTGGTTGCGGGCACATCCCCGGTAGGGGGTGTGCAAGAGGCAGCTGGTCGATGTTTCTCTCTCATCGATGTTTCTAGCTCTCTATCTCTCTCCCTTCCTCTCTGTGAAAAATCAATAAAATATATTTTAAAAAAATAATAAAATAATAATATTAATAATAATAAAAATAATAAAACAAAAAAAAACACACAGAAAAACGCTCTGACTGGCCCTGACTGGTTTGGCTCGGTGGATAGAGCCTCAGCCTGCGGCATGAGGGTTCCCCGGTTGGGTTTCGGTTCCAGTCAAGGGCACGTACCTTGGTTGCAGGCACATCCCCAGTGGGAGGTGTGCAGGAAGCAGCTGATCCATGTTTCTAACTCTCTATCCCTCTCCCTTCCTCTCTGTAAAAAAAAAAAAAAATCAATAAAATATGTTTAAAAAAAAAAAAGACCTCTGACATCCTTAACAAGTGCATGCTGAGATTGCCTCATATTGCTAAGTGCCAAAGGGTGTCTCAATGTATGATGGTCAGTAGAAAGGACGCAGGGCTCGGTATCTAAACTACACAAAATATTTAAAAACAAAACAATTAGGGCTGTTTCTTTTCAGTGTAATGATTTCCAGGTTTAAAGCTTTAAAAAGGTGGAGGCCACCTTATATTAAAAAAAAGAATTATCAGAGGTGAGTATGAGCTGTCACCAATGCTGATTTCAGAGTTAATGAACATTTACATGAATTTAGTATCAGAGGTAGAAAAAGCAAATTCATGGATATGAAAAAATATATATATATTGATGATTCTAATATTTCTTGATAAAGCATCATGTGGGGGCAGACTCAGTCAGCCATTTCTTGTCCCAGGTCACCTCCTTCTTGCCATCCCAGCAAATGACAAGGAACCCATCAGGAACATAGCAGTCTCTCTCTCTCTGTGTGAATAAAGGTTGCAAATGGAAGCAAATAAGTAAACAATTTGCAAGCCTTATGAACTGGAGATTTGTAATTCTCAGTCAAATCTGTTTCAATAATTCAGTGGTTCAATTAACCATGTAGAGATATAAGCCTATAAATATATCAAACTTAACCATCCACACACCATCAGCTCACCCCTCACCCAGATCAGGGTTCCCCTCCTCCCACTGCTATGTATTTCTGTGTATGGGTCTGTCTCTGTCTCCCTGTTCCCTTTCTCTCCACTGTGGTCCTTTCCTGTGTCCCCCTACCCTCCCTGCTCTTTCTCCCCTTTTCTCTCTGTCTATCCCTACACCTGGACCATGAACCTCCTGAAACCTATTTCCCTTCCGGGGCTCTCTCTCCTGGTCTCTCTGCTCCCATCTCCACACACGTCTGCTCTTTCCCTCCCTACGCCCGTGTCCCCGCTGCTGCCTGTCAGTCTGTTCTGCTCCCCACAGCTGGCTGCCTCCGTGCTGCTCCCCCTCTGCTCCCCCATCCTCTGTGGACCCCTCCCCGCCCTCCTCCTCCCCCGGGTCTGTCTCCCCCTCCCTCTCCTGCCCCCCAGCCCGGCCCCCGCCCCGCAGTCACTGCTCCCACAAAGCCCTCCCTGGGGCAGGTCCCTCTTCCGGGGACACCGCGTTCTCCCCGAGCCCACCCCATGGCCCTGGCCCCCCTGGCACTCAGACCTGATTAATGGGGGCCCAGGAGGGCGGGCGGGACCCCCAGGCCGGGGCCATCCGGGCTCTTTGGGCGGGAAGCGCCGGGCGGGGGAGGGCAAAGGGCGGGAACCACTGACCAGACCTCCAGCCCCGCGGGGGCCCCGGCGGCCCCGGGGACGGTTTTCAGCGGGAAAACCACGCGGCGGGCGGGCCCACAGCCAGAGGCGGACAGACCGCGGGCCGGGCCTCAGTTTCCCCCAGAGGAACGCGGCGCCTCCACTGCGCAGCCCCCGGGACGCGCACTCACCGCCGGGAGGGGCTCCGGGCGGGGCTCCCACACGGACTTCAGCGCCCGCAGCGCCCTCAGCCCGCCCTGCGGGGAGGGGCCGGGAGCAGCGGCTTTAAAGCACAGACACCGCCTCAGGGAGCCGCCACCGGCCCCTCCGCAGCCGCTTCCTGCTGCCAGGACTGCACATGCGCCTCCCTGCGGGGGCGGGGCCTGAGCGGAGCGGCTCTGCGGTGGGGGCGGGGCCAGGCCTGGGCGGGGACAGAGGGAGGGGGCGGGGCGGGGCGGTGCCAGGGGGCGGCCTGGGCCCCGCCCCTCCTCCCACAGGGACAGCCCTTCCTGGGGGAGTTCCCGTCATTGTTGGGGTTTGGCTGGTGGCGCGGCTGTGACAGGATTCACAAGGAGAGAAGAGACAGGAGCAGAGAGGGCGGTGATTTTGCTTCTTTAAAGGGAGGAGAGGGCCCGGTGCCCTCTGATGGCATGAGGCTCCCCACAGAGAGGGGCTGGTATTCTATTAGGGTGCCAGCGAGTAAAGGCAGCTGTAGCAGAAGCAGAAAGAAGGGAGGAGGAATCTGGAATTCACACAGAAGTTTCCAGATCCCAGAGGCTGTGCTCAGAGCTACTGGCTGGCCTGCCCTTCAGCTGCATATGCCCCAGGGAGGTGTCTTTCCCAGGATCTTCACAGGCTGGTAACACATTGTCACAGGGAAGTTAGAGAATTCAAAAGGTGGCCAGGCCTAAACCAGTTTGAATCAGTGGATAGAGGGCAGGCCTGCGGACTGAAGGTTCCCAGGTTCGATTTAGGTACGTTGGTTGCAGGCACATCCCCAGTAGGAGATGTGCAGGAGGCAGCTGATTGGTGTTTCTAATTCCCTATTCCTCTCCTCCTTTCCTCTCTGTAAAAAAAAAATCAATAAACTACATTTTTGAAAATATATTTTATTGATTTTTTTACAGAGAGGAAGGGAGAGGGATAGAGCTAGAAACATCGACCAGCTACCTCCTGCACATCCCTCAGCGGGGATGTGCCCACTACCAAGGTACATGCCCTTGACCGGAATCGAACCTGGGACCCCTCAGTCCACAGACCGACGCTCTATCCACTGAGCCAAACCGGCCTCGGCCAATAAAATACATTTAAAAAACAAATAAAAAGCTGAAACCGGTTTGGCTCAGTGGATAGAAAGTTGGTCTGCAGACTAGGAGGTCCTAGGTTCGATTCCGGTCAAGGACATGTAAGAATGTACCTTGGTTGCGGGAGCGTCCCCAGTAGGAGCTGTGCAAGAGGCAGCTAATCGATGATTCTCTCTCATCCATGTTTCTCTCTTCCTCACTCTCTTTTCCTCTCTCTAAAAAAAAAAAAATCAATAAAATATATTTAAAAAAATATATATCTAGTTTCTCTAATCATTGTGTGATTCTTTAGGTTGGCCCATGCAAAGGAACTGGAAGTTAGCAGCTTGTACAAATTTACAACAGTACACTGGAGAAGGAATGAAGGTTATTTCATTTCAATCCCTGCGTACCTGCTGTCCCTGGAACTTACACTGATGGCTTGGAAAACACTGCGGGGACAACTAATGCCTAGGAACATAACTGTGGTCATGCTGTCAATATACAAAATAACTTCTGATGAAAAATAAAAATTTTTAACTGAAAATCTGTCATGGTCTTGGGATTCTTCTTGGAAGAATGACCGATATCTAGCAACATTTAAGTAACTGACAATACAAACTGTTTAACACTGACTGAGTCCATCCCAATAAAGAAGGTAATGAGGAAACACGGAGAAATTCTTATGAAAATTAGAACAAGAAAAATCATTCCAGTTATAAAGCACACAAAAGCAAATTTATTATGTTATATGATAAAAATTAACATTCATATTTAAAATCTACAATCTATAATGAAAACATGAATGGTCACCTACCTACTTCATGAATATAAAGCAATATATTGCCAAATTCTGAAGTCAGTTATTGCATTAGTAAATTCTAAATTGTGAAACAGAAGCTACAGGGGCCAGAGGGCTCATGTGGGAGAGAAAAGGTTTAGATGCCATTGTTAAAGAGCTGCATAAAAGAGTATCAACTGAGTAGAAAAATGAGAGAAAAGAACAACAACGTAACACAGAGGATATGAAATAGGAAATAAAAGAAATAAACTTAATTTTCTGATTTCTGCTAGGAGAGGTGTCTTCTCTCCAAGGCAGGGTGCATGGCAATTCTGCATCCTGGGTTTGAAACATCTACACTGAACTACAACATCACTGGTAAAGGATTTGAGAGAGAAGCGAGTGGGAGAGAGAAACAGCAATGATAACGGAAAATCGTCGATCAGCTGCCTCTTGTGTGAACACTACTGGATACCTAGCCCACAAACAGGTCATGAGCCTTGAAAGGGAAATGAATGCTGACTTCACAGAACTTCACAGTGCAGGCAGCTCCCCTGCTTATCAAAGTCACACACAAGTACATTTATAAGTGTTCCCTCTAGTAAAACAATGATAATTAAAAATTATGCCTAATTCTTCACATTTGTAAGGCTTTCCTTCACAATGAATTATCTGATGTTAAATGAGACTCCATTGACAAGCAAAGGATTAATCTCACTTGTTACATTTGCAAGGTTTCTCTCCAGTATAAATTCTTTGATGTACAGGAAGGAAAACACTCTGACTAAAGGTTTCCTTACTATTTTTTCTTCTTTCAAATTATGTTTTTATTGATGTCAGACAGGAAAGGAGAGTATGGGATATAAAGATCAATGATATGAGTGAATCATGGATCATTAGCTCCTGCCTGCCCCACATAGATTTATTCTACAACCAGGGCCTGAGCCCTGACTAGGTATTGCACCCTGAAGTTGTGGTTGGTGGTGAAAGGTAAACCACCAAGGCATGCCAGCCAGTGCTTTCTCACATTTTCTACAGTGTCAAGTTTCCTCCAGTATAAAACCTCTGATGTTCAGTAAATTTTCAGCTGTGGGTAAAGACTCCAGCCTATTCTCATTTGTAAATTCTCTATTAGGAAGTCTCTCAAGTATAATAATATCTGAATGACTTTTCAATACTTTTTTTACATTTTTCACATTCATTAGGCTTTTTTTCTAGAAAGATTTCTGTGATGTTCAGTAAATTCTCACTGCTGGTCAAGAACTTATAAAACTCCGCACATCTCTAAGACTTCTCTCAACTATAAAATCTATGCTGTCTATTATGGCAAGAAGAGTAAATAAAAGCTTTGTCACACTTTCTACATTTAAAAGACTTCTCTCCAGTATCTCTCTGCTGTGTAGTAAATTTTGAACATCTGCCAATGGATTTGCCACATTCTCGACATTTATAAGGCTTCTCACCTGTGTGAATTCTCTAAGTGTGAGAAATGTGTAAAGGCTTTGCCACATTCGCTACATGTATAAGGCTTCTCTCCAGTGTGAACACTCTTATGATAATTTAGGAATGATGCTACACTGAAGATTTTGCCACATTCTCTACATATATGGTATGAGACGTCTCTCCAGTGTGAACTCTGAAATGCAGTAAGTGCTGAGGCCCTTCTAAGGGCTTTGCAATATACTCTACATTTACCAGGCTTCTCTCAAATATGAACTTTTATGTGGAGTAAGTACTGAGGACCATCTAGACTTTGCCATATTCTCCACATTGATAAGGTTTCTCTCCAGTATGAACTCTCTGATGTGTACTGAGGTGTGAGGACCATCTATAGGCTTTGCCACATTCTCCACATTTATAGGGCTTCTCTCCAGTATGAACTCTCTGATGCTTAGTACGTTCTGAGGATCTTCTAAAGGTTTTGCCACATACTCTACATTTAAAAGGCTTCTCTCCAGTATGAACTCTCTTATGAAGAGTAAGTTCTGAGGACCATATAAAGGCTTTTCCACATTCTCTACATTTATTAGGTTTCTCTCCAGTATGAACTCTCTGATGTGTAGTAAGGTGTGAGTACCATCTATAAGCTTTGCCACATTCTCCACATTTATAAGGCTTCTCTCCAGTATGAACTCTCTGATGCGTAGTAAGGTGTGAGGACCTTGTAAAGGCTTTGTCACATTCTCCACATTTATACGGCTTCTCTCCAGTATGAACTCTTTTATGTGGGGTAAGTTCTGAAGACCATCTGAACTCTTTACCACATTCTCTACATTTATAAGGCTTCTCTCCAGTATGAACTCTCTGATGCCTAGTAAGGTGTGAGGACCATCTAAAGGCTTTGCCACATTCTCTACATTTAAAAGGCTTCTCTCCAGTATGAACTCTCTGATGCGTATTAAGGTGTGAGGACCATCTAAAGGCTTTGTCACATTCTCTACATTTGAAAGGCTTCTCTCCAGTATGAACTCTCTGGTGCTTAGTAAGGTCTGAGGAGCTGCAATAGGATTTGCCACAATCGCTACAGTAATACGGTTTTTCTCCAGTATGAATTCTCAGATGAATACTGAGGGATGAACACCGGCTAAAGGCTCTGTCACATTCTATACATTTGTAAGACTTTTCTCCTATATGATTTCTATAATGTTGAATATGTCTTGAGGACTGACTAAAGCCTGTTTTATTTTCTCCAAATTTGTAAAATTTTGCAATAGTGTGAAATTTTCCCTCATGTACAATAAGAGATGAATGACATTTAAAGGCTTTGCCACATGCTTTACATTTGTAAGGTTTCTCTCCAATATGGATTTTCTGATTTAAAGTACAACCTGAAGGCCAATTAGATGTTTTACCAAAAACTTCACATTGATAAGGTTTTTCTTCATTATGGATTTCTGTCATTTTATTTAGACTGAGTATTTGACTACCACAAAGAATCCATTTATCAGCCTCCTCCCCAGAATGAGTATTCTCTTGTTTTGTGTAATTTGAAGACTGCTGAAAAGACTGGACACATTTACTTCCTTTGTGTATCTTCTCCACAATAAGAATAACCTGACGTGTATTGTGATTGAACATTTGGTCAATGACTTCTCCACTTTTATAATGGTCCTCTGTAAGCTCCCTTCTCCACTGATGATTAAGAAATGACTCTTGCTTAAAGTTTTTCCAATGTTCAATCCATTGATAACTGCTCTCTCCATTATACGTACTCTAGTGATAATGGAAGATAGAAAAGCCTTCAGTGACAGTTACAATTTCATTAAACATGTACACTTGTTCCATAAAAACCACTTTGTGATATTCATTAAACCAAGAGAGTTTAATCTTCATGGGGGGCATGCAGGAGGTAGCTGATCAATGATTCTCTTTTATCATTGATGTTTCTCTATCTCCCTCTCACTATCTCTATGAATTTAATAAAAATATATTTAAAAGTGATAATCATTAAACCAAGTGGACTGCAAACTGGGGTGTCCCAGGTTCGATTCCAGTTACGGGTATGTACCTTGGTTGCGGGCACATCCCTAGTAGGGAGTGTGTGGGAGGCACCTGAACAATGTTTCTCTCTCATCGATGTTTCTGACTCTCTATCCCTATCCCTTCCTCTCTTTAAAAAATCATTAGAGTGTGTGTGTGTGTGTGTGTGTGTGTGTGTGTAAAGTAATAATATGATTTCCAAATTGGGTATATTTAAATTATATAGGTACATTATAAATCTGTACATTTTAGAAATGATTGAATAAAAGTATAATCCCACACAAAGTTTAAACAATTCAAAGGATTATTTACACTACAGACTAATTCCTAGTTTTCTAGATTTTCTTTTCAAGAATGTATAACAGTAAAAAGTTGATTTCAACTTTAACCTGAAGAAACACACTGATCTGCCACTGGAACTGACTTTAATATGAGAGATTTCCCAAATGCATAATACACATGACCTGTATGGGTAACAACAATTTTATTATGATAACTATCCCAAATTAGTTCTGCTTATATTAATTCCCTCACTTTTCATCACATTCTTCCTCAAATTACAAGGCTTTCACTAGTGTACATTTGTATCTTACCAGTATTATTTCAGAGAATAAATCTTGTATTCCGGGCGTCGGAATAAAGGCCTGGTCATCTTCAGATGACATACCTGAAAAATAACAAATTTTTAGTTTTGACAATCAGGTGAGTACACGTTGAAGTTACCAGTAACTATAGGCCAAATGACAGTTTTAGGTTCTCTAAGACGCAATAAAGGATTCAAGGAAAGCTCAAGATAGGTACAATGAGGAAAACTCACATCAAAGAAGGACAATGAGTTGCTTATATTTGCCAATGAAACCTGCTCAAACACACTAGCACACAATGGCAATATTATCAAAACACTCCCACCTTCCAGGTTCTTCAATGGAGAGAGAGAGAGAGAAAAAGAGAAGGAGAGAGAGAGAGAGAGAGAGAGAGAGAGAGAGATATGAGGGTAGTGCATGTTCAATAATCCCCCGTTTTGAAGCATCTTGAACAACAAATGTCTGCTGTGTATGACAGACTATGATCAGAAAGACAGTACAGGGTGAGTGCCCAATAATGGCTACTACTACAAATAAGTCAATTATTCAAGCACCACAAATACTATGGTACTGAAGATATACACTGAGTAGACAGATTATTATGATCTCTGAACACATAATAATCTGGCCACTCAGTATACATATATATATATTAGAGGCCTGGTGCATAAATTCGTGCACGTGTGGGGTACGGCCAGCCTGGCCAGGGAGAGGGGACATGGGCAGTGGGCCAGTGTGCCTGCTGGTCGAGGGGACAATTTGCACATTAGCTTTTTATTATATAAGAAGATATATATTGAATGGCCAGGCTATTATGCATTCAGAGATTATAATAAACTGGCCACTCAGTGTAGATGATGCCTGAAAAGATACCGTGTGACTGAGAAGGAAACAGAGAACATTTCTAACAGGGAAATTAAGCAGACAACCGAACCAAGAATAGAGATCCTGAAAACAGTGATGATCAAAAGTAGAATTTGTTCCACAGATAGTTATTATTTGTTTCTTCCTATAGAAAGCATGTTCAAAAGCATGCTACTTTACAATTCAGGGTCTGAACAAAAGATATCAAGTCTAAAAACAAAACTGAAAAAGTGTACTATGAGGAAAACAAAATAAATATATTCAAACTGGCACTACAGCCGAAACCGGTTTGGCTCAGTGGTAGAGCATCGGTCTGCGGACTAAAAGGTCCCAGGTTCGATTCTGGTCAAGGGCATGTACATTGGTTGCGGGCACATCCTCGGTAGGGGGTGTGCAAGAGGCAGCTGGTCGATGTTTCTCTCTCATCAACGTTTCTAGCTCTGTATCCCTTTCTCCTCTCAGTAAAAAATCAGACTGGCACTACAATAATAAAAATATATTATCTCAAAAATAATGGAAAATAAATATCTTAATGCTGTAAAGGAAAAAAAGAAAACTATATAATATCACGAAAATATTATATAATCACAATAAAAATACAATGAGAAACTATATTACAAAAATCACACCAAAGGGGAAAATTGAAAAACGTAATACTCAAATTAAAAAATAGAGTGGAATCATGAATGAAAGATATGATCAATTCAAAATAACAAAGAAGTTGCCTGCCAGTGGTGGCTCAGTAGTAGAGCTTCAATCTGTGAACTAGGACATCACGGTTTGGTTCCACATAAGACCAAAGGCATGGGTTGAAGGCTTGATTACCCAATGTACAGGAAGGCAGTCGATCAATGATTCTATTTTATTTTTAAATATATTTTATTGATTTTTTACAGAGAGGATGGGAGATAGAGAGAGATAGAGAGTTAGAAACATCGACCAGCTGCCTCTTGCACACACCTTACTGGGGATGTGACTGCAACCAAGGTACATGCCCTTGACCGGAATCGAACCTGGGACCTTTCAGTCCTCAGGCCAACGCTCAATCCACTGAGCAAAACCGGTTTCGGCCAATCAATGATTTTATCTTCACTAAGGTTGTTCTCTCTCTCTCCCTCTCTTTCCTCTCTAAAGTCAATAAAGATACATTTCAAAAATAGTAATTAAATAATCAAAGCATTTGTACATAAATAATTAATATTTTTATTTATTAATATTTTGATCCAGAGAACCAGAGAGACATGTGGAAATGTGAAGAGAATTTAAGAAACTCCTAAGATAATAACAAATAGACCACAAAGGTAACCCCATAGAGACAGAATAGTGAAAAGGAGGAGGTAGAATGATTAAAGAAATTAATCATTTAAGATCCTGACAATTGGAGAAACATATACATGTAAGTCATCCTCACCCAGGAAGGCCAGGTTGCTGCAGTTCTCCAACATCACATCCAGGTACAACTTCCGCTGAGCTGGGTCCAGGCACTCCCACTCCTCCTGAGACAAATCTATGGCCACATCCCCGAAGGACAATGGTCCCTGAAAGAAAAGACACATTTACCAAGAGGAATTCACAATGTCACCCAACATGGAAACAGTGTCAGCAGAAGAGGACTGGACATAGGGGAGTATCCTGAATCACCCAATAAGACTACTTTGTCCCAGTAACCTTCCTTGATGTGATTGCAAACACTGACAAATGAGGATGACATATGTCCACAAATCCAAGGTACAGATTTACCATTACAGCAAAATAAACTTTAAAATTAAGGCAAGATAAACTTTAAAATTAAGGTTTAGTGGATAGAATGTCAGACTGTGAACGTAGTCACAGATTCAATTTCAGAAAAAGGCACATACCTGGGTTATGGGCTGAATCCCTGGAGGGGGTGTGCAGGAGGCAGCCGAACAATAATTCTTTCTCATCATTGATCTTTTTCTCTCTCACTTATTCTCTAAAATCAATAAAAATATATTTAAAAATAAAATACAGGTATAGACACAGGCATATAGATTTATGCATGCTATGTTTTCATCGTTTAGGGTCAGTGGTGTATTTTCAGCTGGAAATATTATGCTGGCTTGGAAGTACCCTGTTTCCCGAAAATAAGACAGTGTCTTATATTAATTTTTGCTCCCAAAGATGCGCTAGATCTTATTTTCAGGGGATGTCTTATTTTTCCATGCGCTAGGTCTTATTTTCAGAGAATGTCTCATTTTCGGGGAAACATGGTATATGGACTTCTTCCCGAATGTCAAGTAGACCACAACAAAATGAACTTCTGTAAAGACACAGATTCTGATCCAGGTTCTCAAAAGGGCCTGTGTTTTCACATGTATCACAAGCTCACTTTTCACCTGTGATGCCAATGTATCCACATCATGTGCCTACTTCTGAATACAGAGAAAAAGAAAACATGAAAACATTTATACAGAACTTTGAATTACAAAGGTTAATGGAATTCAGTTCTCATGTGATAGGACACATTGGAAGTACAACCTATTTGGAAATTTACTATGAATAATATTAAAACAAAACTATTCTGCCTGGTACAGCTGGTGTCACTCAGTGGTTGAGCGCTGACCCATACACCAAGAAGTCACTGAAACCTGGAGTGTGTCCTGACCAGGAACGGAAACCTGCCCTCCTGGTTCATAGGTCCAGCTCAGTAACCGATCTGGGCACACGACCAGGTTGTGGGCTCAATCCCCAGTGTTACTGAGAAAGGGAGATTATTAACTCTGCAGTTAGGAGAGCACCTCTGCCACTTGAATATTAGGTCAACTGAGACAATGGGCATCAAATGAGAGACACGGAAGGTCAGCTCACCACAGTAGTGACAAAAATACTGCAATAAAGAAAAAAATTATGAGGAAATGATCAAAAATAAACATTAATTTTTGCAAGTGTCAATCCACATGTAACTCCCATGTTCTATAAACTAACAGAATATTTACCTAGCAACTCACTCATACTAATCTAGTGAGGAAATCTCTTCTGTTTATTATTTATTCTTCTTTCAGAACTTTCTGAGCTATCCTAAGCTGTAAAATGTGCATTTTCTTATGCCTGGTCAAGAGCTTCTGCTGCAGCCACTTACACCTAGAACCTACATTTCCCTTCTTCAAAACACAGAGCTTCTGACCCCATCCCAATAGGGATGTTAGACATGACGGCATTCCCAAGTGGATTAGATACAAAAGGGATGTTCTGAGTAGTTGAAAGTAATTAAAGGTGAGAATGCTTCCCGACCTTGGGAAGGCTGTATGAAATGAAGGCAGAGAAGGTTCTGGGACAAAGGAGAGAAGTATATTCTGGCCTGTGTGGCTCTGAGGTAGAGCACTGACCTATGAACCAGGAGGGCAGGTTTCCATTCCTGGTCAGGACACACCCCAGGTTTCAGACTCCATCCCAAGTGTGGGGTGTCAATAATTCTCCCTGCTCATTGATGTTTCCACATCTATCTCTCCCTCTCCTTTCCATTCTGAAGTAAAAAAAACACCACATATCTTAAAAAACAGAGAGTGAAATATGTAATACCTTAATCAGTAAAGAAATTAAAAAATAATAATAACAAAAGAGAGTGATGCTCTAGCCAGCTTGGCTCAGTGCATAGAGCCTCAGCCTGTGAACTAAGGGTCCCAGGTTAGATTCTGGCCAAGGGCACACAGCAGGGTTGCGGGCTCAATCTCCAGAAGGGGACATGCAGGAGGCAGCTAATCAATGATTCTCTCTCATCATTGATATTTCTCTCTCTCCTTCTCTGTTCCTCTGAAGTCAATAAAGAAATATATTTAGCCTTAACTGGTTTGCCTCCGTGTAGAGCACATCAGCCTGCGGACTGAAAAGTCACAGGTTCGATTCCAGTCAAGGGCATGTACCTTGGCTGTGGGCACATCCCCAGTAGGAGGTTCGCAGGAGGCAATTGATCAATGTTTCTCTCTCATCCGATGTTTCTGACTCTCTATCTCTCTCCCTTCCTCTCTGTGAAAAAATCAATAAAATATGTTTAAAAAATATATATATATTTAAAAACAAAACAACAAAAACAGTGAAATATAGAAACTGCTGATGTTGCCGAAACCGGTTTAGCTCAGTGGTAGAGCGTTGGTCTGCGGACTGAAAGGTCCCAGGTTCGATTCCGGTCAAGGGCTTGTACATTGGTTGCGGGCACATCCGCCGGTTGGGGTTGTGCAGGAGGCAGCTGGTCGATATTTCTCTCTCATCAACGTTTCTAGCTCTCTATCTCTCTCCCTTCCCCTCTGTAAAAAAATCAATAAAATATATTTTTTTAAAAAGACGAAAGAAATTGCTGATGTTGACAATCATAAGAAAAAAGGAAACAAAAAAACCCTGAAAAGGCAAGAAAAACAGAAGTAGAGAAATATGGAGGAGAGGAAGGAGCCCCCGAGAGATGAAGGGCAGCTGAGAGGAAGAGAGGAAGAGGTGTACAGAAGTGGGACAAAAATAGACTGGTTTGGAGGAGAACTGAGGGAGCAAGTGCAGGGACAGAAAGGGGATTTAGAGTGACGGAACAGAGAGAGAAGCAGCACTGAGGCAGCCAGCTGTGACTATGAGGACATTCTGTAACAGGGGCAGCAGAGGAGACACAGATGTGGGAAAGGAAAGAGAAATATACCAACAGATGTTCAAGAAAAAGTAAAATTAGCCTATGAGACAGGACACATCTTTTACCTGAGAAGCAGCCATTTGTTCCTGGTCCTGATGGGGTCTGGGTTGTTTTCTCAGGTAATAATACATTGAGGAGTCACAGACTATATCTTCAAAGGTATCAGCACAGCCCCTTTATCAGCTCACCTCACACTCACAGTCAGTAGGACCTGGAAATGAGGAAAAGAAAACCCCCACCGGTCCTTTGTCACAAGAGAGAGTCAGGAACAATGAGCTCTTACACGCAGACCACACTGTGAGGGGTTTTATCCTGTCTACATGTGTCTGTCCTCCCAAAGGCTTCCACAAACTCCGACAGCAGTGAGAGCATGTGCTGCTGGACTATAACCCTAAACCCAACACGGCACCCCTTACCTCCACTGAAAAAGCCTGCCCTGAGGCCTATGACGCGACATCTTTAACCAGTTCCCTCCTGGGGCCTGCGAGCCTCCCCCAGAGCTGTTTTCAGTAGCGCTGGGTACCGACTTCACCCCCAGCACACCTGAGACCTCTGGGCAGTGGGAGGGGTTGAATCAGGAACTTGTGCACCTGAAAGTTTGCTAGGCAAATATCCTTCCTCTTCTTCCAGGGAATTACAGAGAACAGACCTTCCTGCTAAAGTCTTTGGGGAAAGTTAGCTATTGAAATATGCTCATCAAATGACTTTCCCATGAATAGATGGGCTCTGGGAACCAATTTCCAGTTCAGTCCAGTCCATCCTTCTATATTTTCAGAGAATGAACAAGAGGGAATTAAGGTCACGACTCCTTTGTGGCTCATGGACACTAAATCAACAAATCACATAAAGGGAAGGAAAGAGGTGCTGAACATTAGACCGACTCCCAGAACCAGCTTTTGACTGTTGAGATCATTGACATCCTTACCAAGTAAATGCTCAGATCACCTCGTATTTCTAAGCGCCAATGGAAGTTCCCACGTACGAGAAACAGCAGAAAGGATGCAGGGCTCAGAATCTGAAAGACACACAATATATTCAAAACCAAAAACAAGCCCTAGCTGGCTTGGCTCAGTGGACAGAGCACTGGCCTGTCCCAGGTTCGATTCCAGTCAAGGGCACATGCCGAGTTGTGGGCTCGATCCCCAGTGGGGGACTTGTAGAAGGCAAGCTGACCCAAGATTCGCTCTCATCATGTTTCTATCTCTCTCCCTCTTCCTTCCTCTCTGAAGTCAATAAAAAAATTAAGTTAAAATAAAATAAAACTAGGTTGTTTCTTTTAATGTAATGATTTCTAGGCTTAAAGCTGTAAAAAGGGAGAGACTGCCTTATATTAACAAAGAATGATAAGAGGTGCTTGTAAGATGTTACCAACGGTAATTTCAGAAGTTAATGACTATTTACATGAACTAAGTATCAGAGATAGAAAATGAAAATCCATGAGACAGAAAAAAAAGATCCAGTGCTTCGCCGAGACCGGTTTGGCTCAGTGGATAGAGCATCTGCCTGCGGACTGAAAGGTCCTGGGTTCGATTCCGGTCAAGGGCATGAACCTTGGTTGTGGGCACATCCCCAGTAGGGGTGATGCAAAAGGCAGCTGATCGATGACTCTCTCTCATCGATGTTTCTAAGTCTTTATCCCTCTCCCTTACTCTCTGTAAGAAATCAATAAAATATATTAAAAAAAAAAAAAAAAAGATCCAGTGCTTCTAATATCCCTTCATAAAACATCGGACTGTCATCTCTTGTCCCAGGTCACCTCCTTCTTGCATTCCCAGGAATGACAAGAGGCCCATCAGGAACATACTAGTCTCTCCCTCTGTGTGATTAAGGTTGTAAGTGGATCAAACAACTATAAAATATTCATAAGCTTTCTATTGTAGATCTGTAATTCTTATTCAAATCTGTTTAAAAAATTAACTTGTTAAATTCAACAAGCCGATAAATCACACCTTAACCATCCACACCCCATCAGCTCACCACTCACCCAGATGCTCACCTGTAACTGCCCTCCTGCCAGCTTGGTCGCCCCTAACTGCCCCCACTACTGGTCTGTTCGCCCCTTCCTTGTGGGCCTGTCAGCCCTAACTATTCTGCATACTTACCTGATCCCCCTAAAAGCCCACCCTTCCTGGCCTGATCCCCCTATCTAACCTCCCCTACCTGCCTGATCCCCATAACTACCCTCCCCTGCTGACCTGATCCTCCTTGCTGCCCTCCCCTGCAGGCCTGATCCCCATAACTCTCCTCCCTGCTGGCCTGATCCCCATAACTCTCCTCCCTGCTGGCCTGATCTCCCAAACTACCCTTCCCTGATGGCCTGGTTGACCCTAATAGCCCTCTCCTGCCAGGATAGTTGCCCCTAACTGCCCTCCTCTGCCAGCCTGGTAGCACCTAACTGCCCTCTGCAGTCCTAGTCACCTCTAACACCTGTGCTTAGGCCCCCACCACCGAAGGTTTTTCAGGAAGGACGTCAGGATGGTTGTCAGGAAGATGTCAGTCTATTTGGCATATTACACTTTTATTAGTATAGATCAGCGTTTTTCAACCGCTGTTCCACGGCACACTAGTGTGCCGCGAGATGTTGCCTGGTGTGCCGTAGGTGCAGACAAGACAAGAATTTTATAATTTTTCACTATTTTGTTTACTTAATATTTCATAATAATTATAAAATACTTTCTTTGTGTTTGATTCCTATTCAAGAGAATTACTTTATATATAGTCAATATAGGCACAGAGTTAAAATTTTTAACATTTTCTAATGGTGGTGTGCCTCGTGATTTTTTTCATGAAACAAGTGTGCCTTTGCCCAAAAAAGGTTGAAAAACACTGGTATAGATAAACTGGCAATCGGACATCCCATTTGCAATCCTGGACCTCTGGCTCCTAACAGCTCACCTGCCCGTCAGCTCTAATTAGCATATTTCCCTTTTCTTAATATAGATAAACGAGCAATCAGACATCCATCTTGCAAACTGGGACCCCTGGCTCCTAAATTCAAACCTGCCTGCCTACCCTAACCATTCTGCCTGCCTGCGTGATCCCCCTAACTGCCCTCCCCTGCCAGCCTGGTCACCCCTAACTGCCTTCCCATGTCTGCCTGATTGCCATAATTGCTCTTCCCAGCCAGCCTGATCCCTCTAATTCCCCTCCCCTCTGGCCTTGTCCACCTGTAACTGCCCTCACTTAACGGGCTGGTAACCCCTAACTGCCTTCCCTTGCCAGTCTGATCCCCCTAACTGCCCTCCCCTGCCAGCCTGGTCGCCCCTATCCGCCTCTGCCTCAGCCCCTGCCACAGTGGTTTGTCCAGAAAGACCTCCGGATGGTCTTCTGTTATAATTAGAGCATATTACCCTTTTATTAGTATAGATTCCAAAGTTTTATATACTGAAGATTTATAAGTGTGATTCAATCTGTATAACAAAAAAAAATCAGCTGTTAAATTAAATAAAGCTATGCTTCACGGGGCATGCTCACTGGTTGTAATTGCACTTATGAACCAGGATGTTATGGTTAGATTCCTAGTCAGGGCATATGGCCAGGTTACAGGTTTGATTCCCAGTGAGGAGCCTGCAGGAGGCAGCTGATCAGTGATTGTCTCTCCTCTTTGATGTTTCTCTCTCTCTCTCCCTCTGTAATGCCCAAGTGTCATAAACCCCAAAGACTACCAGGGAGCCGAATCCGATGCAATTGCAAAAAGCCTGTATTTATTTCGGACTAGTCCGAGCCCAGTCTCACCTACACCAATGAGGGCAAGAGCAAGAAAGAGGAAGAATTTAACATATCAATGGGTTTTATAGGGAGGGTGGTGCCTCTACCTTGGCTGACCTGATTGGTTGGGTTAGGCCTAGGGTCCAGTTACCTGGAGCTGGACCTGCCCCACCCTGCCCTCTCACCCCACCTGCCCTCTTGCCCCGCCTGCCCTCTTACCCCGACCTGCCCCCTCACCCCGCCCTGACCTCTCACCTCACCCTGGAAATCTGATATCAATAAAAATATACTTTAAATTTTTTATCTACATATACTTATTTGTGTTTGCCACAAACTGATATATCACAACTTAACCATCCACACGCCTTCAGCTCACCCCTCACCCAGATCAGGGTTCTCCCCCTCCCACTGCTATGTATTTCTGTCTATGGGTCTGTCTGTCTCCCTGTTCCCTTTCTCTCCACTGTGGTCCTTTCCTGTGTCGCCCTCCCCTCCCTGCTCTTTCTTCCCTTTTCTCTCTGTCTATCCCTACACCTGGACCATGAGACTCCTGAAACCTATTTCCCTTCCGGGGCTCTCTCTCCTGGTCTCTCTGCTCCCATCTCCACACACGTCTGCTCTTTCCCTCCCCACGCCCGTGTCCCCGCTGCTGCCTGGTACAGTCTGTGCTGCTCCCCACAGCTGGCTGCCTCCGTGCTGCGCCCCCTCTGCTCCCCCATCCTCTGTGGCCCCCTCCCCGCCCTCCTCCTCCCCGGGTCTGTCTCCCCTCCCTCTCCTGCCCCCCAGCCCGGCCCCCGCCCCGCAGTCACCGCCCCCACAAAGCCCTCCCTGGGGCAGGTCCCTCTTCCGGGGACACCGCGTTCTCCCCGAGCCCACCCCATGGCCCTGGCCCCCCTGGCACTCAGACCTGATTAATGGGGGGCCCAGGAGGGCGGGCGGGACCCCCAGGCCGGGGCCATCCGGGCTCTTTGGGCGGGAAGCGCCGGGCGGGGGAGGGCAAAGGGCGGGATCCACTGACCAGACCTCCAGCCCCGCGGGGGCCCCGGCGGCCCCGGGGACGGTTTTCGGCGGGAAAACCACGCGACGGGCGGGCCCACAGCCAGAGGCGGACAGACCGCGGGCCGGGCCTCAGTTTCCCCAGAGGAACGCGGCGCCTCCACTGCGCAGCCCCCGGGACGCGCACTCACCGCCGGGAGGGGCTCCGGGCGGGGCTCCCACACGGACTTCAGCGCCCGCAGCGCCCTCAGCCCGCCCTGCGGGGAGGGGGACGCGGAGCAGCGGCTTTAAAGCGGACAGCCCCTTCAAAAAAAACGGACATCTTCCCCTCCACAACGGCTTCTCTCTGCCAGGACTGCGCACGCGCCTCCCTGCGGGGGGCGGGGCCTGAGCGGAGCGGCTCCGCGGTGGGGGCGGGGCCAGGACTGGGCGGGGACAGAGGGAGGGGGCGGGGCTGGGCCAGGGGGCGGCCTGGACCCCTCCCCTCCTCCCACAGGGACAGCCCTTCATTGTTGGGTTTGGCTGGTGGCGCGGCTGTGACAGGATTCACAAGGAGAGAAGAGACAGGAGCAGAGAGGGCGGTGATTTTGCTTCTTTAAAGGGAGGAGAGGGCCCGGTGCCCTCTGATGGCACAAGGCTCCCCACATAGACGGGCTGTTCTTCTGTTAGGGTGCCAGCGAGTAAAGGCAGCTGTGGCAGAAGCATACAGAGGGGAGGAGGAATCTGGAATTCACACAGAAGTTTCCAGATCCCAGAGGCTGTGCTCAGAGCTACTGGCTGGCCTGCCCTTCAGCTGCACATGCCCCAGGGAGGTGTCTTCCCCAGAGTGTTGTCCCTCCCACAAAGTCACACATTTGATTCTGAGTCAGCTCTGGTACCAGGGTGGAAGATTTGGTCTCCAGACTGTCCTGTGTGCCTGAGGGAGGCAAACAATTGATGGGTCTCTCTCATATCAATGTTTCTTTCTCTCTATCCCTCCCATTCTAAAATCAATGGAAAATTCTTTAAATAAAGATTGTAAAGAAAGAGAAACTACATTTACTTTTTAGAATGTTATTGATTTCAGAGAGGAAGAGAGAATCATCAGCGAGTGTATCAATGTTCCACTGACTCCTACATGCCCCTATTGAGGACTGAAGGGGAAACGTGAGCATGTGCCCTGACTAGGAATCAAACCTGACCTTCTGGTTCATAGATCAATGTTCATCCAGTAAGCAACATAGGCTACGCAAGGAAGATTACTTCTTATATAATGATAACCTATTTTGTTGCTCCCGTCTCTCGAATCCTCTATTTCTTGTTTTCTTTTTTCTATTTCTGAATGATTTGTCAAATATGGATAACAAACCTGTGAAATATATACAAGGAAGAGCACACAGGTACATATTTTTAGCTTAAGAATCATTAATTCTGGCCCTCTCTGGTGTCACTCAGTGGATACAGCATTTTCTTATGGACTCTGAGTTTGATTCTGGCTTTGATTCTGGCTCCTACCTTACAGGCTGGATCCCTGGCCAATACAGTAATCTACTAATCAATATGTCTCTCTCACACTGATGTTTCTGTGCATCTATCCCCCTTCCTTCCACTCTCTAAAAAAGCAATGGAAAAATAGTCTCAGGTGAGTACTGACAACAAAAATATTTATTAATTTTGTTCTCACCAAGGAGTAACTTTGGCTGGTTGGAGTGACATCCCAATGTGCCAGGATGGGGGTTTCGAGACCAGATTGTTGTAGGAATACCTAAAAAGCATTTTGGCATCCTACCTAGTGTGAATTCAGTAATACTTTAAAAATCACAATCAATTACATATTTGGATAAAGTTTTTACATCTTTACAGTAACTTTAAGGCATAAATTCTTTTTTCTTTTTTTTTGTATAGCAAAGGTGTAAATTTATTGAAGAACAAGTACAGACTCCCGAGAGGGGAGAGGGAAAGACTCTCAGAGTATAGACTTCCACTTGGGGAGGGAGAAAGGGTCCCCAAGGCATAAATTCAAGAGTTTTATAAACTGTATATGTTAAACAGAAGTCCTACCTTCTATACTATAAATGTAGAATTTCTACCCAATTACAATCCCTGATAAGACTGGGACTATAGGTCCAACACTAGGATTTCCCACATTCTTGTTTTAAGGTTTCCCTCTAGAATAAATTCCAATGTGAGGAATAAGCAACATATGCTAATTAGACTTTAGGACATGGTCAACATTTGTATTGTTTCACCCTAGTATGAATTCAGATTTCGGGTAAGGTTTGCATACTGAGTAAGCCTTTTTACATTATTTATATGTCCTGAGCTTCGATCCAGTAATAATCATTAGAGGTTGTATGACATATGAATGAGGATATACACTTTGACATATGTCTCAGAATTTGTAAGACTTTATCATTCTGAATGATAAAGTTTGGTTAAATCATTGCATAATAACTTTTTTTGTTGTTTCTCTTTAGAATGATTTGTAAAATGTTCAGTAAATATCACCACAGGCTAAGGGATAACTCACATTTTCTACAGTGTAAGCCTTGCCTCCACTATAAAATCTCTAGTGTTCAGTAAATTTAAAACTGTGGGTAAAAATTCCAGCCTAGCCAAAACCGGTTTGGCTCAATGCACAGAGTGTCAGCCTGTGGACTGGAAGATCCCAGGCTCAATTCCAGTCAAGGGTATGTACATTGGTTGCAGGCATATCCCCAGTAGGTGATGTGCAGGAGGCAGTTGATCGATGTTTCTCTCTCATCAATGTTTCCAGCTCTCTATCCTTCTCCCTTTCTCTCTGTAAAAAAATCAATAAAATATACTATTTAAAAAAAAAAAAAAAAGGTTCTAGCCCATTTGCTACATTTGTATAGTCTCTGTTAGGAAGTCTCTAAGGTAAAGTCATATGTGAAAGGATTTTAAAGCTTTTTTACATTTTTCACATTCTACGGCTTAAGAATGAATTCTCTGATATTCAGTAAGTTCTCACTGCTGGTCAAGGATTTCCAACACTACATACCATCTGTATGGCTACTCTGCAGTATGAACTCCTCGTAGATTAGTAAAGTTTGAGAATCTACCAAATGACTAGTGACATTCTTTATATTTATAAGGTTTCTTTCTAGTATGAACTCTCTGATGTGTAGTAAGACCTGGAGCCGCCAAAGAATTTGGTACATTATGTACAGTTATAAAGCTTCTCTCCAGTATGAACTTGCCAATGCTTGTTAAGGTTTGAGGATTTGCCAAAGGATTTACCACATTCTGTACATTTATAAGGCCTCTCTCCAGTATGAACTCTCTCATGCTTACTAAGTCCTGATGAACGGCCAAAGGCTTTGCCACATTCTCCACATTTGTAAGGCTTCTCTCCAGTATGAACTCTCTGATGTACCGTAAGGATTGAGGAACTGCTATAGAATTTGCCACATTCTTTACATTTGTAAGGCTTCTCTCCCGTGTGAACTCTCTGATGATCAGCAAGGATTGAGGATCTACCAAAGGCTTTGCCACATTCTCTACATTTGTAAGGCTTCTCTCCTGTATGAATTCTCTGATGTCGATTAAGATTCGAGGACTCACTGAACACTTTACCACATTCTCTACATTTATAAGGCTTCTCTCCGGTGTGAACTCTCTGATGATATGCATGCCTTGAGGGTAAGCCAAAGGATTTGCCACATTCTCTACATTTGTAAGGCTTCTCTCCAGTATGAACTCTCTGATGCTTTATAAGTTCTGAGGAACGGCCAAAGCATTTGTCACATTCTGTACATTTATAAGGGTTCTCTCTAGTGTGAATTCTGTGATGCTTTATAAGTCCCGAGGAACTGCCAAAGGATTTGTCACATTCTGTACATTTATAGGGCTTCTGTCTAGTATGAACTTTCTGATGCATTGTAAGGTTTGAGCATCTACCAAAGGTTTTGCCACATTCTCCACATTTGTACGGCTTCTCTCCTGTGTGAACTCTCTGATGCATTTTAAGGTATGAAGATCTGCCAAAGGCTTTTCCACATTCTCCACATTTGTAAGGCATCTCTCCAGTATAAATTCTTTGATTTAGAGTATAATCTGAAGGCCAATGAGATGTTTTATCAAAATCTTTACACGTATAAGGTTTTTCCTGATTACACATTTTTTGCAGTCTATTTACATTGGATAGTTGACTAAAGCCTCTCCCACACAAATTCCATTTATAAGCCTCCTCTCCAGTATGAATATTTTCTTGTTTGGTGTAATTTAATGATTGCTGAAAAGACTGGACACATTTATTTCCTTTGTGTGTCTTCTTCACAATAGGTATAACCTGACTTATATTGTGACTGGACATTTTTTGGTCAAAGACTTTTCCACTTTTGTAATGGTTCTCTGCAAGCTCGCTTGTCTGATGACTAAGATATGACTCTTGCTTAAAGTTTTCCAGATGTTCATTCCATTGATAACTTCTGTCTCCAAAACCTATACTCTGCTAATGGGAGATAGAAATTCCTTTAGTGACAGTTATAAATTCATTAAACATGCACCCTTGTTCCATCAGATCAACTTTGTGATAATCAATAAACCAAGATGGTTGTATAAAAAAAAGCTCTGCTAATTTATTAAAATTATTGTCAAGAAATAAATACAAAACATTAATAGTCAGAGGAAGAATATTAAATCCTTGTTTAAAAGATTGCCAAATTGCCTGGCCAGCATGGCTCAGTGGTTGAGCTTCGACATATGAACAAGTATGTGATGGTTCCTTCTTGGTCATGCCACCTGCCCCAGTTGTAGGACTAAAGCATGGTGGGAGGCATGCAGGGGGAAGCAAATGAAAAATTCTCTCTCATCATTGATATTTTTGGCAATCTCATCCTCTTCCTAACTCTGTGAAATCAACAAAAATGTTTGTTTGTTTTTTAAATCATAAACTAATGCCAAATTGAGCACAGGTTAATTTTATTGGTACAGTATAAATATGTACATTTTAGAAATGATTGCATGAAAATTTAATCCCACTCTACCTTTTAAACAATTCAAATGATTATTTACACTACTATGTGAATTCCTAGTTTATCCAGACTTCCTTTTAAAGAATTCATAGCTTTAAGAAGTTGTTTTCAACTTTCATGTGCAGAAACACACTGACCTGCCAATATCATTGACTTTATTTTTATTTTATTTTATTTTTTTTTTCAATATCATTGACTTTAAACTGGGAGGTTTCCCAACTGCATAATACACTTTACCTCTTTAGGTAAAAAGTATTTTATTCTGATAACTGTTCCAGATTAGTTCAGTTTATAATAATATTCTATCTTCTTGTCACACTTCCCCAAATCCCAAGACTTTCATTAAGTGTACATCATCAAATCAACACCTTTTATGTCTTACCAGTATTATTTCAGAGAATAAATTTGGTATTCCAGTATTTGGCATAAAGGCCTGGTAATCTTCAGATGACATAGCTGAAAGAAAACAATTCAGTTTTGACAATCAGGTGAGTGCACTTTGAAGTTATCAGCAACTATAAGCCAAATGACAGTTTTCAGTACTGCAAGAGCCAGTGAAGTATTCAAGGAAACCTCAAGATAGGCACAATGAGGAAAAGTCAGGCCAGCATTGGAGCAGTTAGGTGTTAATCAGGCCATGAGGGGAGCGGTTAGGGGGTGATCAGGCTGGTAGGCAGAAATGGTTAGGGGTAATTGGGCAGGCAGGCAAGCTGTTAGGAACAAGCAGTCCTGGATTGTGAGAGGAATGTCTGACTGCCAGAAGTCAGACATTCCCAGAGGGCTCCCAGATTAAAGAGAGTGCAGGCTGGGCTGAGAGACAACTCCTCAGTGCACAAATTTCGTGGACTGTGCCTCTAGTAAGGAAGTCATACATCAAGCTATGAAAAGACATGATAGAAGCCTAGATACATAGAACTACGTGAAAGAATCCAATGTGTCTACACATATAGCACCGTTGTTTAGAGGATCAGACTGATATATTGTACCAAATTCGAAGGTTTCATCTCAGGTCAGGGCATGTACAAAAAATAAATTAATACCCAGCTATCCAACTCTCCCTACCTCCCTGAAATCAAGAAGATCTTTAAAAAAATTAAGAAAAGAAAATGGAGTGTGAATTTTGATAAGATCCTTTCCCATTTCCAATCCAGGTTATTCTATGACTAAAGACATGGAAGAATCTTAGAATATTCTAGAAAATGATTTTTTAAAGTATTATTTTCTGATGGGACTTTTAAGTCCCGAAGACAATATGTAAAGTGTGCAAACACTGAGTTCCTAATTCGCATAAATCACAAAGCCTTTCTTTCATAACCACAATTTCTTCGTCCATAAAAATATATAAATTTTTTTATTGCTTTCAGAGAGGAAGGGAGAGGGAAAAAGAGATAGAAACATCAGTGATGCGACAGAATCATTGATGCATTGCCTCCGGCACACCCCCTACAGGGAAGTAAGATAGCAACCCAGGCATTGGTCCATAACCAGAATCTAACCTAGGACCTTTTACTCCACAGGCCACTGAGCCTATCTACTGGTCCAAACCAGCTAAGGCCCAATTTGTTTCTAGAGCAAGTATCTAACACAAAGAGAAGAAACCCTTTAGAGATGTTAAAATAAAGGAAATTAAACCCTGCGGGTGGAGTTGAAACTCCGAAGGAGTCATCCTCACCCAGAAAGGACAGGTTGCTGTAGTTCTCCAGCATCACATCCAGGTACAACTTCTGCTGAGCTGGGTCCAGGCACTCCCACTCCTCCTGAGAGAAATCTATGGCCACATCCCCGAAGGTCAACAGTCCCTGAAAGAAAACACACATTTACCAAGAAGTCACCAGAAGAGTTCACAATATCACCCAACACGAAAACAGTGTTAGGAGATAAGGTTTGTACCTATAAGAGTATTCCTAAATCACCAAATAAGATCCCTTTGCCCCAGTACCTTCTCTGATGTGTTTTCTAACGCTGACAATTGAGGTTGACATATTTCCACACATCCACAATACAGATTTCACTTTACAGGAGAAAAAAAAACACTTTAAAATTACGGCAGGACCATAGTCAGTTTCGCTCAGTAGATAAGAGTGTCGTCTGCAAACTGAAGAGTCGCAGGTTCAATTCCAATCAAGGACACATGCCTAGGTTGTGGGCTCCATCCACAGTAGAGTGTACAGAAGGGAGCCGATCAATGATTCTCTCTCGTTATTGATGTTTCTATCTTTATCTACCTTTCTGAAATCAATAAAAATATACTGAAAAAATAAACAAAATGAAATAAAATTAAGGCATGGATAAAGGCATATGGATTTCTGAGTGCTGTATCTGCATCATTCAGGTTCAGTGGAATATATTTCTCAGATGGAAATATCATGCTAGATTGTGGAGTATATGACTTCTTCTCAAGTGTGAAGCAGACCACAACAAAATGAAATTCTGTAAAGGCTTAGATTCTGATTCTGTTTCTGAGATGGGGCCTGTGTTTCCACATGTCTAACTAGCTAACTTTTGATTTGTGATGCCAATGTTTCTGCATCACATCCCATACTTGTGAATACTCAGGAATAGAAAACACAAGAAATAATTCATATAAAACTTTGAACTGAACGTTAATGGCATTTTGTTAATGGAATTCAGTTCTCCTGCAATTTAACACATAGGAACCACAATCCTCATTGAAATTTACTATAAATAGAGGATCCAAGATGGCTGCTCGGGTATACACCTAGCCGCAGCAGCTCACAACAATTTCAAGGGAATACAACTAAAATGTAGAGTGGACATTGCCCAGAGCTACAGGTAGTCGACTGACTGAAAACTCTACAATAGGAAGGAGGGAGAAAACCAGAAGGAAAATCAGAGGAGCTGAAAAAAAGCCTAAGGTACGGAGACATGCTGCGTGCTCGCACGCACGCGCGCGCGGAGACGTCGCAGCCGGAGAGGAGGAGAGGGCTGGGTGCTGCCTGGCGTTCCCTAGCAGGAAGGAAATAGAACCCCCAGCCTGGGCTGAACCCCCGAACCGGCAGCGCTGAGCCCCAAGTTATGTGCCAGACCCTGGGGACCCAGGCTCTGGCAGGGGGAGACAATCCCGGGGGACGGCGAAATGCGGGGCCCCCGGAGTCGCGCGCACATGGCGAGCAGAGGACTGAATGTTGACTCTGATGCTGGATTACCCTAGCCGGAAGAAACAAAGCCTCCGGCGGCAGCTCTGAGCCTCAGTCCAGACCGCCCCGAACTCCAGGTCTGGGCCAGTCCCTGGGGACCCAGGCTCGGGCAGGGGGAGACAGAGCTGTGAGGTGGAGTCCTGGGAGCAGGGCGAAAGGCTGAGCCCCCGGAGTCGCGCACACTGTGCGCAGAGGACAGTCTGTTGACTCTGATCCTGGACTCCCCTAGTGGGAGGGAGAAAGAAAGCTCCAGACTGGAGGAACGCCACGAGGAGCAGGAGCCCCTGCCGGACACCGGCCAGCCGGGCGCCAGCAAGGAGCCGGGCGATGGGGCCCCCAGTGGGGGGGGTGCCCCTGAGCCTTCGACTGCTGAGCGCTGGCAATGGAGCCAAGGACGGGGGCTGCTTCCTGGGCGGCGCCGACCCCGGCAACAGGCTGGAGCAGCACGGGAGCCCGCGGAGAACAAAGGGGTGCCACAGGCCAACCTGCTGAGCTCCCAGGACAAGGAGGAAGAAACCAAAGAAGTGCTCATTGTGAAGAAATCAAGTGAGAGCAAATGATAGTAAAATTACTTAAGAAAGAATACAAAGAAGATCTTGAAAAATCAAAGACTAAGTCAGAACTCAACGCACCAGCCAACATTGCAACATAAATGCGTTTTGTTTTTTTTTTTTAAAAAAGAAAAAAAAAAAAGAGAAAAAAGGGACAGAATGTTGGAACAGCGGCGACCAGGCCTTGAGTGGCCAGGCACAAGGCAGTGGCAACTGGGCCCGGAGCAGCAGTGGCCAGGCCCCAGAGCAGCAGCAGCCAGAACAAGAGCATCAACGGCCAGCACTGGAGCAGCCAGACCTGGGGCAGTGGCAGCCAGGCCTGAGGCAGAGGCGGCCAAGCCCAGGGTGGCCAGTCCAGGAACACCCAGACACGGAGTGGCTGGGCCCGGAGAAGCCCGGCCCAGAGCAGCCTGGTTGGGAGCAGCCAGGCCCAGAACAGCAGTAGCCAAGCACGGAGCATCCAGGCTGGGAGCGGCCAGGCTCGGAGCAGCCGGGTCGGGTGCGGCCAGGCCCGAGCAGCGGCGGCCAGGCTGGGAGCGGCCAGGTCCAGAGCAGCCGGGTCTGGTGTGGCCAGGCCCGGAGCAGCGGCTGCCAGGCTGGGAGCGGCTAGGCCCAGAGCAGCGGCTGCCAGGCTGGGAGCGGCCAGGCCCAGAGCAGCCGGGTCTGGTGTGGCCAGGCCCGGAGCAGCGGCTGCCAGGCTGGGAGCGGCTAGGCCCAGAGCAGCGGCTGCCAGGCTGGGAGCGGCCAGGCCCGGAGCAGCCGGGTCTGGTGTGGCCAGGCCCGGAGCAGCAGCTGCCAGGCTGGGAGCGGCCAGGCCCAGAGCAGCGGCTGCCAGGCTGGGAGCGGCCAGGCCCGGAGCAGCCGGGTCTGGTGCGGCCAGGCCCGGAGCAGCGACTGCCAGGCTGGGAGTGGCCAGGCCCGGAGCAGCCGGGTCTGGTGCGGCCAGGCCAGGAGCAGCGGCTGCCAGGCTGGGAGCGGCCAGGCCCGGAGCAGCCGGGTCTGGTGCGGCCAGGCCAGGAGCAGTGGCTGCCAGGCTGGGAGCGGCCAAGCCCGGAGCAGCGGCTGCCAGGCTGGGAGCGGCCAGGCCTGGAGCAGCCGGGTCTGGTGCGGCCAGGCCCGGAGCAGTGGCTGCCAGGCTGGGAGTGGCCAGGCCTGGAGAAGCGGCTGCCAGGCTGGGAGCGGCCAGGCCCGGAGCAGCCGGGTCTGGTGCGGCCAGGCCCGGAGCAGCGGCTGCCAGGCTGGGAGCGGCCAGGCCCGGAGCAGCCGGGTCTGGTGCGGCCAGGCCCGGAGCAGCGGCTGCCAGGCTGGGAGCAGCCAGGCCCGGAGCAGCGGCTGACAGGCTGGGAGCGGCCAGGCCCGGAGCGGCCGGGACCGGAGCAACCGGTCCCAGAGCAGCCGGGTCGGGTGCGGCCAGGCCTGTAGCAGCAACAGCCAAGTCCAGAGCAACTAGGTCGGGAGCGGCAGTGACCAGACCCGGAGCAGCTGGTTTTGGAACGAACCAGAGCAACAGAGGCCAGGCCCGGAGCAGCCAGGCCCGAAACAGCTCGCTCCTCGCCTGTACCTGCCCACGGCTGCCTCTCAGACATGGCTGGAAACTTTTGCGGGAACTTGAGGGTCTGCTGAATCAAGTGATGAAGGCTTAGATCTGGATGTGTTGAGTTAGTATAGCGTGGGGTGTTGATCTGTGAGTGCCTTGGGTGGGGCCTGGATGAGGCTGGTTGACCTATTTGAAAATGTCTTTTGTGTGAAGTGTATCATTGGGCATGTGGAGGTATTATTGATATGAGAAAATGCTAAGTAACAGATTTACTATCTGAAAAGGGATTTACTATCGGGGAAAGGGAGGGAGGAAGAGACTGAACATAAACTGTGCACCTATGGATGAGGACAATGGGGGATGGGGAGGGGGCAGAGGGTGGGGTGGGAACCTGGTGGAGGGGGGAAGAAATGAGGAACCTTTGTAATAATATGAACAATAAAGATTGATTTAAAAAAAATAAAATTAAAAAAAAAAAAAATAAAATCTGATGGAAAAAAAAAAAAAAAAAAAAAAAAGAAATTTACTATAAATAAACTTAGAACAAGTCCAGCTGTTGGGCCCAGTAATTGAGGGCTGACCCATGGACAAAGAAATGACTGGTTTGATATCTGGTCTGGACTTGCGACCAAATTGCAGGCTCAATCCCGTGTGCGGTGTGCAGGAGTCAGCCAATACATGATTGTGTTTCATTATTGACATTTCTATCTCTCTCTACCTCCCCTTCCTCTCTGAAATCCATAAACAAATACTTGAGGGGGAAAAAAGAAAAAAATAGCTGCAATAATGTTAACAGTTTCAGTACAGAGATACACATTTTACAACTATGAAATCAGGATGGTTTAGTGATTCTGTAAATCTGCATGAGTGTATTTGTGTATGATCCCTTTGTGTTGTATAAACACAATAAGGAAGAAACATAAGGATACAAAACAAGTTAGACTTATTGTTTCTTTTGTGTAGTTGTAAATTCTCACCTTGGGAGAATTTTCCCCCACTGACTTTTGGAGAGTGTATCAAGGAGGTAGAGGAACAAAAGGATAAAGGGAGAGAGAGGGAAAAGAGAGGGAGAGAGAAAGAGAGAGACTCACGGATTGGCTGTCTACCACAGGTACTCAAGTGATACTTGCCCTGGGACCAGCATGAAAACCCTCCATCACTGATCCACACCACCCTCGGGGAATTAATTATTCTTATTAATACATTTGTTTTAAAATTTTTATGTACAGTAGCGAGCTACATTGTAGAAATTTAATGAAACTGAAGACACATTAATAATATCACTTTGGGGAACTTTCTAAGTTAGGGGTGTCGAACTCAATCAGAGAAGGGGCCAAAATCTAAAATCCAGCCTAAATCGCGGGCTGAATGGTTTACTGAACAGTCATAAACTGACAATGTCATAAACTGACAGCAGAGTGCAGTGATGACAGCGCGGTGCGGGCCACATTGCAAGGTCTGGCGGGCTGGATTTGGCCCGCGGGCCTTGTGTTTGACACATGTGTTCTAAGTGATCATGTAGGGCAGTGGTCGGCAAACCGCAGCTGGTGAGCCACATGCAGCTCTTTGGCCCCTTGAGGGTAGCTCTTCCACAAAATACTACAGTCTGGGCGAGTCTATTTTGAAGAAGGGGCATTAGAAGTTTAACTTTAAAAAACTTGGCTCTCAAAATAAATTTTAATCGTTGTACTGTTGATATTTGGCTCTGTTGACTTATGAGTTTGCTGACCACTGATGTAGGGTACATCTGCGATTGTGAGTAGAGAATATAAGGAAATTTTAAAGAATCAAGTCCTAGTTGTTTAAAAAGTCCCATGCAAAAGCCAATTACCTGTAGGAAAGAAAAGTAAGTCCTTTTCAAAAGCAAATGCAAACTAAAAAGAGGGACATTTTCATATATGAAGTCATGGTCTTTGCACAACATTCATTAAATCGCTACTATCTCCTTGTTCCTGAGAAAGGGAGACTATGAACTCTATACTGAGGAGAGCACTTATGCCACCTGAATATCAGGTGGACTGAGACAATGGCCATCAAGTGACTGAGGCACACACTCGAAAGGTCAGGTCATCATTGCCATGACATTACTGCAAAAATACCGCAATAAAGAAATATTTATGTGGAAATTATCACAAACAAACATTAATTTTTGCAAGTATCAGTCCAGGGGTACCTTTCGTGTTCTGTAAGCTAACAATACATTTAACTATCAAGGCTTTGTACTAATCTAGTGAGCAAGTGTCTTCTATTTTCTATTTATCCTTCTTTCAAAACTTGCTGAGCAATCCTGAGCAGTAAAGTGTACATTTTCTTACCCCTGATCAAGAGCTGATGCTGCAGCCTCTTGAACCTAAAACCTACATTTCCCTTCTTCAATATACTAGAGCCTCAGAACCCATCACAATAGGAACGTCAGACATGTGTCACAAAAGGGATGTCCTGGGGAGTTGAAAGTCATTAAAAAGTGGGAATGCGCCGAGACCAGTGTGGCCCAGTGGATAGAGCTTCGGCCTGTGGACTAAAAGGTCCTGGGTTCGATTCCGGTCAAGGGCATGTACCTTGGTTGCGGGAACATCCCCAGTGTGGGGGGTGCAGGAAGCAGCTGATCGATGTTTCTAACTCTCTATCCTTCTCTCTTCCTCTCTGTTTAAAATATATATATATTAAAAATGAAAATAAAAAATAAAAAGTGGGAATGCTTCCTGACCTTATGGAGACTGCATAAAATGAAGGCAGAGAAGGCTCTGGGAAAAAGGAGAGAATTATTACCCAGCCCGTGATGCTCAGAGATAGAGCTTTGACCTCAGAACCAGGAGGGCAGGGTTCCATTCCTGGTCAGGTCACACTCCAGGTTTCACACTGGGTTCCCAGTGGGGGGAATGCAGTAGGCAGCTGATCAATGATTCTCTCTGCTCATTGATGTTTCTATCTGTCTCTCTTCTCCTTCCCATTTTGAACTCAATAAACACATAAGTTAAAAAAGAGACAGAGAAATATAGAAACTGCTGACAATGACTATCGAAAGAAAATAGAAAACAACACTACCGAGTTTGTCTCAGTGGATGGAGCATCAGCCTGTGGGCTGAAGGGTCCCAAGTTCAATTCTGGTCAAGAACACATGCCTGGGTTGTGAGCTAGATCCCCAGTGGGTTGTAAAGGAGGCAGCCTAACAATGACACTCTCTCATCATTGATGTTTTTTTTCTTTCTGTCTATCTCTTCCTTCCTCTCTGAAGTCAACAAAAATAAAAAATATAAAAAAGAAAACAGGAAATAAGGAAAGGAAAACAACTTGGAAATACAGGAACATTAAAAGTACAGAAATATGGAGGAGACATAGAGGCCCAGAGAGATGAAGGAGACTGAGAGGGAAAGTGGCCCTGGTGAACAGAAATGGGGGAGACACTTTAGAGAGACTGGTTTGAGGAAAATAATTGGGGGAGTGCAGGGACAGAAAGGGGGATTTAGGGATGACAGAGCAGAGGGAGAAGCAGCACGGAGTCAGCCAGCTCTGGGTAACAGGACAGACTGTAACAGGCAGCAGAGGGGACAGAGGACACAGCTTTGTGAAGGGAAAAATAAATATATCAACAGATGTTCAAGGAAAAGCAAACAGCCTCTAATTCAAGACACATCTTTTACCTGACAAGCAGCCATTGGTCCTGGTCCTGATGGGGTCTGGGTTGTTTCCTCAGGTGATACTGTGTTGAGGAGTCACAGAATGTGCCTTCAAAGGTGACCACACAGCCTGTTAATCAGCTCACCTCACACTCACAGTCAGAAGGACATGGAAATAGAAAAAGGCCAAGTTCTCTTATCCTTGATCACAGGAGCAAGTCAGGAACAATGAGCTCCCACATGGAGACCACACTGTGAGGTGTTTTCATCTGTCTTCATGTTTGTCCTTCCAAAACTTCTACAAACTCCTACAGTAAAGAGAACATGTACTGCTCTGCTGAACTCCCAAACCCAATGGCATACCCCTTAGCTTCTTTTAATATGCCTGCCCTGGGGCCCATGACGGAATCTTTGGGTAGTTCCCTCCTGGGGCCTACAAGGGACTCCCAGAGCTGCTTTCAGTAGCACTGGTTACAGACATCAGACCCAGAACACCTGAGACTTCTGGGTAGTCGGATTGGAGTTTTCAACACAACCTTGTACATGTGCAGGTTTTCAAGAAAGAATTACCCCTCCCTTTATTTATTTGTGTGTTTATTTTAGTTTTAAACAATGAAGTTATTTTTTTAATAATAAATCTTTCCCCCCTTTTCTCTCTGTCCCTACACCTGGACCATGAGACTCCTGAAACCTATTTCCCTTCTGGGGCTCTCTCTCCTCGTCTCTCTGCTCCCATCTCCACGCACGTCTGAGCCTTTCCCTCCCCGCGCCCGTGTCCCCGCTGCTGCCTGGTACAGTCTGTGCTGCTCCCCACAGCTGGCTGCCTCCGTGCTGCGCCCCCTCTGCTCCCCCATCCTCTGTGGCCCCCTCCCCGCCCTCCTCCCCGGGTCTGTCTCCCCTCCCTCTCCTGCCCCCCAGCCCAGCCCCCGCCCCGCAGTCACCGCTCCCACAAAGCCCTCCCTGGGGCAGGTCCCTCTTCCGGGGACACCGCGTTCTCCCCGAGCCCACCCCATGGCCCTGGCCCCCTGGCACTCAGACCTGATTAATGGGGGGCCCAGGAGGACGGGCGCAGACCCCCAGGCCGGGGCCATCCGGGCTCTTTGGGCGGGAAGCGCCGGGCGGGGGAGGGCAAAGGGCGGGAACCACTGACCAGACCTCCAGCCCCGCGGGGGCACCGGCGGCCCCGGGGACGGTTTTCGGTGGGAAAACCACGCGGCGGGCGCGGACAGACCGCGGACCGGGCCTCAGTTTCCCCCAAAGGAACGCCGCGCCTCCACTGCGCAGCCCCCGGGACGCGCACTCACCGCCGGGAGGGGCTCCGGGCGGGGCTCCCACACGGACTTCAGCGCCCGCAGCGCCCTCAGCCCGCCCTGCGGGGAGGGGCCGGGAGCAGCGGCTTTAAAGCACAGACACCGCCTCAGGGAGCCGCCACCGGCCCCTCCGCAGCCGCTTCCGGCGCCAGGACTGCGCATGCGCCTCCCTGCGGGGGCGGGGCCTGAGCAGAGCGGCTCCGCGGTGGGGGCGGGGCCAGGCCTGGGCGGGGACAGAGGGAGGGGGCGGGGCGGGCCAGGGGGCGGCCTGGGCCCCGCCCCTCCTCCCACAGGGACAGCCCTTCCTGGGGGAGTTCCCGTCATTGTTGGGGTTTGGCTGGTGGCGCGGCTGTGACAGGATTCACAAGGAGAGAAGAGACAGGAGCAGAGAGGGCGGTGATTTTGCTTCTTCAAAGGGAGGAGAGGGCCGGGTGCCCTCTGATGATACAAGGCCCCCCACATGGAGGGGCTGTTCTTCTGTTAGGGTGCCAGCGAGTAAGGGCAGCTGTGGCAGAAGCATACAGAGGGGAGGAGGAATCTGGAATTCACACAGAAGTTTCCAGATCCCAGAGGCTGTGCTCAGAGCTACTGGCTGGCCTGCCCTTCAGCTGCACATTCCCAGGGAGGTGTCTTCCCCAGGATCTTCACAGGCTGGTAACACATTCTCACAGAGAATTAAAGGCGGGCAGATTGGGTTTGAAACCAGAAACTTTCTGCCTCTGATTTTCCTGGATCTTTAAACCCTCAGTGAGGAGGGGGAAGGGGGAGAGCAGCCTGCTCTCTCAGACCCTCCCTGTCTTCCCATCTGAATGGAGAGGCAGCTTGAGTTAGGGAAACAGGTGGATGGGGGTCTCAGAGACAGACCCAGATATCCATTCATCGTTAGGCACCTGATGAGATTAGGTCCCACCCAACAGTGGGAAAGAAATTTATGCATTTCTCAAGGGATAAAAAATTTCTGGTTGTAAATTTTGGTTTTTAAAATGTTCTGTGAAGGCATTTTTATTTATTGTTGTTGTTGTTGTTGTTATTATTATTATTATTATTATTATTATTTTGAAGAGCGATTTCATGAGGCTTTTATTTTCCCCCCCCCCAGTAACATTTACTTTTTGGCCATAAGACCCTTAACACATTTTCACAGTTTCAGGTCATGGATAACTTGCAAGTTGAATGTTTTACAGCTATGGTGCAACTACTAGTTTTGGACAATAAATTCACATGCAGCAAATGATCCCAGAAAAGCAGCTTCATAAAGCACTCTAAGCTTCACTGATCGTCTGGGAAGGCATTTTTATTTTTTTATTTTTATTTTTTTTCTCAGGAATGTATATAGCACCTTTATTCATAATTCATACAGGAAACAGTCTAGGTGCCCTATCAATAGGTGGTTAGAACAGCAAACTGCAATATTTATACTTATACTATGGACTACTACTCAGAAATAAAATGGAATAAAGTATCAATTTTACATATCAACATGAGAGGTAAGGCATTTTTAAATGAATATTTTGACTTTAGTAGTCCCTATAACCTAGTTAATGGGACACTGCTATTAATGTAGAATGTGTCCTGTTAAGGTCTCCTTATATTTGGAAAACAAAACAATTTTAAAATCAACAATATTTAAAACAGAGTTATAAGAATACTGGTGGTCCGGATTCTTGCTTATTCAAATTAGAAGAAAGATTTGTGCAGTAATTACATTACTACAAAAAATATATGTCAAAATAGTATAGTTCAGTGTTATATAATTAAAGCACCCTGTAATAGGTGCCAGCAAGAGCTTTGTATGTTTTGCATGTGCAGTAATCAATATTTATTTTCAAGTTGTCAGTGCTCCCAACCAGCAGGTGGGAGAGGATTCAATCCACAGGGGCAAATGCGAACTCCAGAAATGATGTGTTAAATGTGGTCTCCAACTTTCCGACATGCCTGTGGATTTCCTCCTTAAAACTGATAATGGAATGAAACACTCTCTGGCAGTGATATGTTTGTCCACATCCCTCTCCATTCCAATGGTGAAGGTTTTTGAAGTCAGTGACTCACACGTTTAGCTTCAAATATTTATTATAAACACACTCAAAGATTTCCATGTGTGTTGGAAAATAACAATTACAAAGGGTTATGACAGGAGCTAGTTTGTCCCTCCATCCCCCAGCCATGAAGGCACTTGTTGGTAATGACGCTGAAGTAACTCTGCAGGAACTGGACCTCAGCGAGGGGCTGGAGGTGGGGAGGGCCGTAAACCCAGGAACATGTTTGAAATTGGAATTCAGGTAAGCACTTTCGTTAAACACCACCACCAAAAAAAAACTGCAATGTTCTATGTGAGGATGAAGAAACAAAATTGTCCCTGGGTAGATAGGTAATTTCATACTGAGACCAGCAGCCTCCCTGCCCCCTTCCTCATTCCCCAGGGTGAATAAGACTCAACAGTGTTGAGTTCCAGTCTTTCAGAGGGACACGACCTGGGATATGAGATTTGGATGATCAAGACGTGAGTATTTAGGACAACAGCATTGCTTTAAAATAAACCTTTTAAAGAACATTGTGATAAACTGCATTACTAAGACAAATGTTGTGTCCAACACTTGAATTAAATTTCCTTACGGTTTTTTTAAATTAAAACATTTTATTTAATGAAGCATTTTATTTATTTTTAAATATATATTTTATTGATTTTTTACAGAGAGGAAGAGAGAGGGATAGAGTTAGAAACATCGATGAGAGAGAATCATCAGTCAGCTGCCTCTTGCACACCCCGCACTGGGGATATGCCCGCAACCAAAGTACATGCCCTTGACCAGAATCGAACTTGGGACCCTTCAGTCTGCAGGCCGATGCTCTATCCACTGAGCCAAACCGGTTTTGGCTTAATGAAGCATTTTAATGTAACATCTATTCCAAAATTAAACACATCAAAAATATTGCTGACTTAGCTCAGAAGCACATTGAGCTCTTTTTTCTTGACATTATCCAAATGAAACTCCAAGCACATGTACAGGTTATTCTATATCCTCCTTTTATAAGAACCCCAATTCTAACAGATTAGGACCCCACTCTTGTGACCTCATATAACCTTAATGACCTCCCTAAACCCTCTATCTCCAAATACAGACACATTGGGTGTTAGGGCTTCAAAATATCCAAGGGGACACATTTCAGTCCTTAACTCAGCATCTCAAGTTCATTATGTTATATAATCCACCTCAAAACTGATTCCATTAATGCAATAATAATTCAATATTTATTATGAGCCTGTGGACAGGCCAGGTGGTTCTGCTTCATGCGGTATAGGAAGGCAGATGTTGGCAGTGAGGCTGAAGCAACCATGTAGGAACTGGGACCTCTACTTTAGATCAACTTTTCCCTTAATCAAAACCTGATTTCCCAAGCTTTCTGACTTCAATTCCAGTTCTTTCAATTATTGTCCCCTTGCCATGTACCTGTCCATTAAGTCTGCTTCCAGTCTCTATTCATCCGCCAGACCCAAGGCCATGTCACTCAGTAGGTTTTTATTACTGAGCACCTCAATCTTAGCAACTCTTTTCACTTTGAACGTCTTTGTTGTAGAATAAAACACCTCTAAGTTTAACCGCTTAAATCATCCAAAATTCATCTTTTCATGCAATTCCATGGTGGCTGAGCCCTTCTCTGCTGCTTTCACATAAGCTCATACACCCAGGTGCATCCAGCTGGCAGGGCAATTGTCTGGGGCCGCAGGGAGTTGGGAAACTTGTCTTTGAAACAATTTTTAAACGTTTGTTTTTTTTAAATAGTGAAATTATAAATGGATAAAAACACCCATGTGCAAGACATTTATTGGTTGCCTCCGGACCACCACCTGAGCAGATCAGGAATCACACTCCCAATCCGGGACTTTCTACACTATGAATCAAACCTGCAACTTTTTTATTTTTATTGATTCAGAAAGGAAAGGAGAGGGAGATAGAAACATCAATGATGAGAGAGACTAGGTGATCAGCCACCTCCTGCACCCTTCCTCATATCCCTGAGGATCATGGCCGCAACCTGGGCATGTGCCCTTGGCTGGAATGGAACCCAGGACCCTTCAGTCTACAGGCTGATATTCTATCCACTGAGCCAAATCGCCTAGGGCACGAGTATGAATTTTTTTATGGCGAGTAAGCTTTCTTGACTCCCTGAAGTCTTTGCCGCATTCATTACATTTATAAGGTTTCTCTCCCGTATGAATTCTATGATGGTTTGTAAAGCCAGAGTAATTCCAAAAGGCTTTGCCACATTCATTACATTTATAAGGTTTCTCTCCCGTGTGAACTCTCTGGTGTTTATTAAAGCCTGAGGACTGACTAAAGGCTTTGCCACATTCATTACATTTAAAAGGCTTCTCTCCAGTATGAACTCTCTGATGTTCAGTAAGGGTTGAGGCCTTACTTAAAATTTTGCCACATTCTCTACATTTATAAGGCCACTCTTCAGTATGAACTCTCTGATGAGAAGTAAGAGATGAAGAGTGGCTAAACGCTTTGTCACATTCTCTACATTTATAAGGCTTATGTCCAGTATGAACTCTCTGATGTCGCTTAAGGCCTGAGGACTCACTGAAGGCTCTCCCACAGTCTCTACACATATGGGGCTTCTCTCCAGTATGAACTCTCTGATGCTTAGTAAGGCCTGAGGAGCACCCAAAGGCTTTGCCACAATCCCTACATTTATAAGGCTTCTCTCCAGTGTGAACTCTCTGGTGCATAATAAGTTGTGAGGACGTCCCAAAGGATTTGCCACATTCTGTACATGTATAAGGCTTCTCTCCAGTATGAATACGCTGGTGGCGATTAAGGTGTGAGGAGTGATTGAAGGCTTTGCCACATGCTTTACATGGGTAAGTCTTCTCTCCAGTATGAAATTTCTGATTTAGAGTACAACCTGAAAGCCAATTAGATGTTTTACTAGAACCTTTACATGCATACGGTTCTTCTTCACCATGGATTTCTTTCAGTTCATTTGGATTAAATATCTGACTGGATATTCTACCATAGGCATTCCCTTTGTAAGCCTCCTGCCCAGCATGAATACCCTCTTGTTCGGTGCAACTTGACAATTCCTGAAAAGACTGGACACATTTACTTCCTTCGAGTGTCATCTCCACAATTGGAATAACTTGATGTATATTGTGATTGGACATTTGGTCAAAGAGTTTTCCACTTTCATAATGATCTTCTGTAAGCTCACTTTTCCAATGATTATTACGATATGACTCTTTCTTAAAGTTTTTCCAATACGCGTTCCATTGATAACTTCTGTCTTCAGGATATGTACTCTGGTGATAATGAAAGATAGAAAGGATTTCAGTGAAAGCTATAATTTCATTAAACATGTTCACTTGTGTAAGAACCATTTGTGATACTCATTAGACCAAGATGGTTGTGCAAAAAAAGCATTCCCAATCTATAAAAATTATAGACAAAAATAAAATTTTAATTGTCAGAGGAAGAATAATGAATCCTTGTTTAAAAGATTGCCAAATGCCTAGGAGGCATGACTCAGTGTTTGAGTCCTGGTCAGGACACATGCCTGGGTTATGGGCTCGATCCCCAGTGAGGGGTGTGCAGGAGGCAGCCAGCCAATCAATGATTCTCAACATTGATATTCTTCTCATTCTCCTTCCTCTCTGAAATAAAAAATGTATTTTAAAAAATATTGCAAAATTGAGCACATTTAAATTGCATAAGTACCGAACATTATAAATATCAAAATTTTAGATAGGATTGACTGAACAATTAATACCACCATACACTTTAAACAATTAAATGATTATCCACACCACAGACTGAGTTTCTAGTTTTCTTCAGATACCCTTTCCAAGGATACGTAACAATAAAAAGTTGTTTTCTACCTGCATGTGCAGGAACACACTGATCTGCCAATGTAACTGACTTTAAAGTGGCAGGTTTCTCAAATGCATAATATGCTTGACCTCTTTAGGTAACAAGAATTTTATTATTAATAATTATGCCAGGTTAGTTCTATTTATATTAATATTTTCTCCTCTCATCAACTCTCAAATCCCAAGGCTCTCATTAAGAGTATATTATGAAAGCAACTATCTTTAATATCTTACCAGTATTATGTCAGAGAATACATCATGTAGTCCGGGCTTTGGCAAAAAGGCCTGGTCATCTTCAGATGAGATAGCTGAAAGAAATAAATTTTCAGGTTTTGACAACGAGGTGACTATACTTTCAACTGACCAGCAAGTGTTAAGCAAATGACAGTTCTGAGTACTCCAAATGCAAGTGAAGAATTAAAAAAAAAAAGCTTAAAATAGGTACAATGAGGAAAAGTCATATCAAAGTGGGACAAACAGCTGCTTACATTTGCCAATGATACCTGCTTAATTAAACCCCCTGGCACACATGGCAATATTATAAAAATACTCCCAATTCCCAGGTTCTTCACTGGAGAAAGAGAGAGATGAGAACGGCATGTTCAATGATCTCCCTGTTTTGAAGCATCTTGAGACATGTGTCTGATGTGCATGACACAGAGTGAGCACAGAATGGCAGTACGGGTGAGTATCCTGTAGTGGCTGCTAAAAAAAAACAGTGAGAAAGTGTTCCAGCCCCACAAAGACTGCGGTACTGAAGATGTATATGAAGCCTGAAAAGATGGGCCTGAGAAAGACACAGAGAACATTTCACCTGGGAAATGAAACAGAGAACCAAACAGAGAACACAGATCCTGAAAACAGTGTTGACCGAAAGTAGAATTTGTGCCAAAGATGGTTATGATTTATTTCCTCCTAGAGACAGCATGTTCAAAAGCCTTCGTGTTTACAATTCCTGAATCTCAACAAAAGATTCAAGTCAAGCAAAGAAAAAGAAAGTGTCCCATCAGAAACACAAAATATATGTAATAAACTGGAACTACATCAATGAAAATACATTAATTACCTGAAAAAAAAAAAGAAAAATAAATATCTTAAAAAGAAAATGTAGAAAAGAATGACTACTATATTATATCAGGAAAATGTTATGACCAAAATAAAAATACAATGAGAAAGAAAGTGTGTGTGTGTGTGTGTGTGTGTGTGTGTGTGTGTGTATATATATATATATATATATATATATATATATGTATTTAAATATATTTATTTTTTACAGAGAGGAAGGAAGAAGGATAGAGAGTGAGAAACATTGATGAGAGAAACAACAATAAACTGCCTCTTGTATATCTCCTACTGGGGATGTGCCAGCAACCAAGGTACATGCCCTTGACCGGAATCCAACCTGGGACCTTTCAGTTTGGAGGCCAACGCTCTATCCACTGAGCTGAACCATTTAGGGCGAAAGAAAGTATATTTTTAAAAAACCACTCCGAAGTGGGACATTAAAAAACTCAATACCTGCCGAAACCAGTATGGCTGAGTGGATAGAGCGTCAGCCTGTGGACTGAAAGGTCCCGGGTTTCATTCCAGTCAAGGGCATGTACCTTGGTTGTGGGCACATCCCCAGTGGGAGGTGTGCAGGAGGCACCTGATCGATGTTTCTTTCTCATGGATATTTCTAACTATCTCTCTCCCTTCTTCTCTGTAAAAAACCAATAAAATATATTAAAACAAACAACAAACAAACAAACAACTCAATCCTGGAATGCAAAAATACAGTAGAAAAAAGGCAAGCTCCCGGTGCAAAGGTTGCTCTGCAGCATAATCTAGGCCTCTGAGGAGCTGTAGAGGTCACAATCTCTAAGGTGGGTGTTCCGGGGGCTGCCAGAACTCATCAAATTGGAGCTGTTCTAACCAGCGCTGCAGTTGAAGGATTTAAGGCAAATCTCGTGTTTGGGGAAAATAAGAAGAAGCTAGAAGAGCAAGGGGAACAGTTTGTGGCATTTTTGCCTTCAAGGTGAAGGACGGCCCTGGGGTGAAGAAGCCACTGGGCGGATGTGAAAACTGGCAAAGGATCAGTGCTTCCCGGCTCAGATAAGAAGGCTGTACAATCACAATAGCCAACTTGGATTGGATGGCTTTAATGACCGGTAAATGAATCTCCAGTGGACCTTCTTTCTTTCTTTTCTTTTTTTTTTTTTAAATATATATTTTATTGATTTTTTACAGAGAGGAAGGGAGAGAAAGAGAGAGTTAGAAACATCGATGAGAGAGAGTCATCGATCAGCTGCCTCTTACACACCCCCACCGGGGATATGCCTGCAACCAAGGTACATGCCCTTGACCGGAATTGAACCTGGGACCTTTCAGTCCGCAGGCCGACGCTCTATCCCCAGTGGACCTTCTTTCAAGGCAAACTGAAAATAACTGGCAACAGGGAGCTCACTATGAAGTTAAAAAATCTTCAGCTCCAGCCAGGCAAAGCTGGGCTGTGAAGAACTACCTTTGGAACTCAAGATGAGACTTAAGAGACATATAAGAACTTACACTGAAACCATGCATTAGCAAATAGCATGAGATTGGTTTTAAAATGTGTGCGAACAGCCGAAACCAGTTTGGCTCAGTGGATAGAACATCAGCCTGCGGACTGAGAGGTCCCAGGTTCGATTCCGGTCACAGGCATGTACACTGGTTGTGGGCACATCCCCAGTGCGGGGTGTGAAGGAGGCAGCTGGTCGATATTCCTCTCTCATCCATGTTTATAGCTCTCTATCCCTCTTCCTTCCGCTCTGTAAAAAATCAATAAAATAAATTTTTAGGGGGGCAATGTTAAAATATGTACACAGATAATAATTTAATAAAAAAAAGAAAAAAAAAGTTAAAAAAAATATATATATATATTTTTAAAAAGTAAAATAAAATAAAATGTGTGCGAACAATCTTTTTTCCCCTAAACTCCGGGTGAACAGAGTCTGATGGAATACTATTGCTTTCATGAATTGCATACAACTATGTATTACAAAGGTAATATGGTAATTATGGTTCTGGAGTAAAAGTGAGCCCCAGAATTAAATTAAGAACAGCAAAATCCGCCCTAACCGGTTTGGCTCAGTGGATGGAGTGTTGGCCTGTGGGCTAGAGGGGGTCCTGGGTTCGATTCCGGTCAGGGGAATGTACCTTGGTTGCGGGCAAAAGCCCAGTGGGGAGTGTGCAGGAGGCGGCTGAATGATGCTTCTCTCTCATTAATGTTCCTATCCCTCTTCCTTCCTCTCTGTGAAAAATCAAATAATATATATATATTATAAAAGAACAGCAAAATCCAAAAACTATGTAAACATCCCCAGTAGCGGGTGTGCAGGAGGCAGCTGATCAATGTTTCTCATTGATGTTTCTAACTCTCTATCCCTCTCTCTTCCTCTCTGTAAAAAATCAATAATATATATATTTTAAAAATATATTTTATTGATGTTTTAACTTCGTCCCACAAATGCTCAATTGGATTGATATCTGGTGATTGAGGGAGCCACCTAAACAAGGTAAAGTCTCCCTCATGTTCTTGAAACCACTCCCGCACAATACGAGCACCGTGGCATGGCCCATTGTCTTGTCGGAAGGAACCATCTCCACTGGGGATGTGCCCGCAACCAAGGGACATGCACTTGACTGGAATTGAACCTGGGACCCTTGTTCAAGTCAAATCAACGACCAGGGGTTGAACCTGTCTTTATGGGGGTCCCCTTAAAGGTCGATTTATTAGTGTCTTAAGAGTCCCTTGTTTTTTTTGTTTTTGTTTTTGTTTTTTTTCATATTTCCACATGCTTGTTAGCTTCCCTGAATCAAAATTTTTAATGAATTATGACAAATTTTTTATTTTGTAAATATGTCTATTGGTTTCTGAGAGGGAGGGAGAGAGAGAAACATCAGTGAAGAAAGAGAATCATCGCCCTAACTGGTTTTAATGTGTTCCTTTTATTTTTGTGACTTGGTGAACTCAAGAGAGCCCATTAAGAACTTAGTGGCAAGAACATGGTAAAGTCTCCCTCATGTTCTTGAAACCCCTCCATAAGGCAGCTGGTTCCACAACTATCAAATCTCACAGAACTGGACAGTGCTATTCATCAGGCATGGTGTCAGATTCCTTGCATCAACTTTCAACATCTCATAGAGTCAGTGCCAAGAAGAATCGCCACAATAAAAAGGTGACCCAATGAAGTACTGATGGGGTGGTCATAATAATCTGGCCACTCAGTGTATATCAAAGGCCTGGTGCATGAATTCCGTGCATGGGAGGGATCCAGCCAGCCTAGCCAGGGGGAGGGGACAAGGATGGTTGGCCAGCCTGCCTGCAGGTCGAACTCCTGGTTAAAGGGACAATTTGCATATTAGCCTTTTATTATATAGGATATACACTGAGTGGCCAGATTATTATGCGTTCAGAAATCATAATAATCTATGATCTAAATCTAATAATCCAATAATCTAAACTCAGTATATATTGTTATAACCTTAAAATATATTTTTAAAATATTTTCATTGGTTTCAGAGAAGAAGGAGAGGGAGAATCATTGATTGGCTGCCTCGTGCATGCCTCAAACTGAGAATGGAGCATGCAACCTGGAATATACCCTTGACTAGAATCAAACCTGGTACCCTTCAGCCTGTAGGCTGATGCTCTATACACTGAGCAAAACCAGCTAGAGCCTTAAAATATTTTAAGTAGCTCCCATGGTCACAACAAAAATAAAAGGAACACATTAAAAGGGACAGAATTGCGTATTGCAAATTACAGACTCCACATTTCTAGAAATAAATATATATATCCAATGAATTTCTCAAAATATGATATATAAGACCAAGTCACAAAGTTATCTGTGTCCCTGTACAGGAACAAAAATTAATACTAAGTAACAAATTAAGGATGTAATTACATGAATAACAGCATAAAGAAAAAGAAAATAACAGTTTACTTCACGAAGAAGGTGCATGATTTGAATGCTGCAAAGTATATATATTGCTGGCTGCCATCGTACTTCTAGGTATAGATCAGAAAATATTCACAAAGGATCTGAAAGAGCATTTGTGTCCATTATAACGTTATTCACAAGAGGCTTCCACTGATTGGAACAACTCAAATTTCCATGGAGAGTTGAATGAAGAAAATTTACCATATACATGCAATGGAATGTTTTTGTGCCATAAAAATAAAAATAGATATTGTCACCAGATACCACAAAGAGAAACGTTGATGACAATTTTTAAGTGAAGCACACAAGTCACAAAAGACAGACACTACAGGATTTCCCTCAGGTGAGTAATCAAATGTAGTCCACCTTATAGAAGAAAAGAATGGTAGTTATGAACCTTGCTTTTAAAGCAAATGAGGAAGTAGTGGTTTAATAGAGAATGAGAGATTTCTACAAGATGGAAGTTTTCAGAGGACAGATACACAACACAGGCAGTTAAGAATCTACCCTAGAAAGCAGAAGGCCCTAGAGATGTTAAAATAATAAAGGAAAGAAAACCCTGTGGGTGGAGTACGAACTCGGAAAGGAAGTCACCCTCACCCAGGGAGGCCAGGTTGCTGCAGTTCTCCAACATCACATCCAGGTACAACTTCCGCTGAGCTGGGTCCAGGCACTCCCACTCCTCCTCAGAGAAGTCTATGGCCACATCCCTGAAGGTCAGCAGTCCCTGAAAGAAAAGACACAGTTACCAAGAGGTCACCAGAAGAGATCGCAATGTCACCCAACATAAAAACAGGGTTAGAAGAGGTTTGGCCCTAGGAGAGTATCCTTGAATCATCCAATAAGACCACTTTCCCCCAGTAACATTCTCTGATGTGACAAATAAGGATGAAACATGTCCACCAATCCATGGTACAGAATTTGCTTTTCAGTAAACTAAACTTTAAAAGTAAGGCATGGCCCTAACTGGTTTGGCTCAGTGGATAGAGCGTCGGCCTGCGGACTAAAGGGTCCCAGGTTTGATTCCTTGGTTGCTGGCACATCCCCAGTAGGAGGTGTGCAGAAGGCAGCTGATTGATGTTTCTCACTCATCGATGTTTCTAATTCTCTATACCTCTCCCTTCCTCTCTGTAAAAAAATCAATAAATTAAAAAATAATAATAATAATAAATTAAATTAAGGCATGGACACAGGCATATGGACCTCTGACTGCTGTGTTTGCATCATTCGGGATCAGCGGTGTATATTTCTCAGCTGGAGATGACATGGTGAGTCAGAAATATAAGCACTTTTTCAAGTGTAATATAAACAATGATGGCACTTTTCTAAAAATACAGATTGTGCTCCATGCTCTGAGAAGGGGCCTCTGTTTCACATGTTTAAGAAATTCACTTTTTACTTGTGATACCAATGTTACCAGATCACATGCCAAGTGTTTGAATACACAAAAAATGAAAACCCAGGAAAAAAATCACAAGTAACTTTGAACTCAAGGGGTTCGTTAATGGGATTTACAGTGATCATGGAATAACAGCCAAAATCCTATTTGAAATTTCACTATGAGTGAACTTAGAACAAGACTATTCTCCCTGGTCCAGAGGGTGCGCCTCAGTGCTTGACCCATTAACCGAGAGGTCACTGGTCAGGGCACATACCAGGGTTACAGGATAGATCCTAGTGTGGGGCGTGCAGAATGCAGCCAATAAATGATTCTCTCATCATTGATGTTACTCCCGCTCTCTCTTTTTCTCTTCCTTTTGCAATCAATAAAATTATACGTTAAGAAGGAGGGAGGGAAATAGAGAAACTGCTGACATTGACTATTGTAAGAAAACAGGAAAGCCCTGGCTGGTTTGGCTCAGTGGAAGGAGCATCGGCCTGCGGACTCAAGGGTCCCAGGTTTGATTCCGGTGAAGGGCATGTGCCTTGGTTGTGAGTGTATGCCCAGTGAGGGGTGTGCAGGAGGCAGCTGATAGATGTTTTCCTCTCATCGATGTTTCTGGCTCTCTGTCTCTCTCCCTTCCTCTCTGTAAAAAAATTAATAAAATATATTTTAAAAAAGAAAATAGGTAAGAAATAAGAAAAGGAAACAACCTGGCAAAGCAAAATACCAGAAGTAGAGAAATATTCGAAGATGTTAGAGGAAAAGCAAACGCAGCCTCATCTCTCACCTGAGAAGCACCCATTTGGTCCTGGTTCCTGATGCTGGTCCTGGAATGTCTTCTCGGGTGACAACTGAGGAGTCCCAGAATGTGCCGTCAATGGCGTCCGCACAGCCTGTTAATCAGCTCACCTCACACCCACAGTCAGAAGGACATGGAAATGAGGAAAGAGCCGTGCTCGCCTGTGTTTGTTACAGGAGAGAGTCAGGAACAATGAGCTCCTACATGTGAGGTGTTTTATTCTCTCTTCCAAAGACTTATTTGGCCGAAACGGGTTTGGCTCAGTGGTAGAGTGTCGGTCTGCGGACTGAAAGGTCCCAGGTTCGATTCCGGTCAAGGGCATGTACGTTGGTTGCGGGCACATCCCTGGTAGAGGGTGTGCAAGAGGCAGCGGGTCGATGTTTCTCTCTCATCTACGTTTCTAGCTCTATATCCCTCTCTCCTCCTCTCTGTAAAAAATCAATATATTTAAAAAATAAGTAAAAACAAAGACTTATTTGTCTATCCTTCCAAAGACCTCCACAATCTCCTGTAGCAATGAGAGCCTGTGCTGATTTCCTGGAACACCTAACCAACAGGGCACCGCTCACTTCCCCTGAAGGTCCCAGCACACCTGAGACCTGTGGGTAGTGTGGTGGTGTCCCAGCACAGCTGATCTGCGTCCTTACATTCTTTTGATTACACCATGGGTCAGAGCAGGATGCATTTCTCCAGGAGTGCTTACTCCTAAGTCCTGCCCATACGCTAACAGTGAGATCAAGTTCCTCCTTGAACCCTGCCTGCTGAACTAAGTGTTGGGAACTTACTCGTAGTCTAAGTTCTTCCTTTATCCTCAGCTCAAGTACAACCACGGAGTGGTCTGAGCTCCTCTGCCAAGGGCTGGACCATCTTGAACACCAAATAGTAGGAGAAGCCATGAGAAGTGGTGGGTATATAGAGTCTGTATTATAGGAGCTAATGGCCCTATAGGCACTGCTAACAATGAGCCATCAGACAAAACAGCTCTTCACAACAGTCCTATACAGGCAGGCGCACACAGGCTGATAAACAAATACATCTTTCGGGAGAATCCAAGATGGCTGCTCGGGTAGACACCTAGCCGCAGCCGCACGCAACAATTTCAATAAAATACAACTAAAATATAAAATGGACATTACCCAGAACTACAGGAAAGTCAACTGACAGGAAATTCTACAACGAGAAGCAAGGAGAAAACCAGAAGGAAGCACGGAGGAGCTGTAAAAGCCTAAGGTACGGAGACACGCGGCGCGCGCGGAGAGGACGGAGCCGGAGAGGAGGGAGGCCGAGTGCCTGGCTGGCGTTCCCTAGCGGGAAGGAGATAAACACTCGGACTGTGCTGGGCCCCCAACTGCTCTGAACCCCCGTTCTAGGCCAGACCCTGGGGACCCAGGCTCATCCAGAGGGAGCTGGGCTGTAAGGCGGTACTCGGGGAAGCAGCGAAAGGAGGTCCCGGAGGCGCACACAGCGCGCAGAGAAGGGCCGGCCTGCTGTGCCGTAGGACTGCCCTGGCGGGAAGGAGACAGGCTCCAGACTGCTCTGAACGCCACCTCCAACTCCACTTCCAACTGAACTGAACCCCAGTTTCGGGCCCATTGCGGGAGAGCTTACACTGTTTGGTAGCAGGCGAAAATCGAGGGCACCTTTCTCTCAGAGGCGCTTGCAACAAGTACTGAAGGACCCTGAGTCTCAGGAGTTGCATAGGGCGGGGCTGACGGAAGCCAAGGCTGTAGGCTCCACCCTCAAACTCCGCCCCATCAGAAAAGCTGCCTGCGAAAATGCCTAAACCAAATAGATCACAAACGAAAGAAATGGAGGACAAAAAGCGACTGGATATAGAGTTCAAAACCACACTTATAGGGTTTTTCAAGAGACTCCTAGAAAAGGCCGATAAAATAAATGAGACCTATGAGGATATGAAAAGGGATCAACAAGAAATGCTAAGGGATCAACAAGAAATAAAGAATACATTGTCTGAAATAAAAAATATTCTACAGAGTCCTAAAAACAGAAGGGAAGATCGCAAGAATCAAGTCAAAGATTTGGAACATAAAGAGCCAGAAGACACTCCTCTGCAGAAGCTAGAAGGCAAGAGAATCCAGAAAATTGAAGATAATGTAAGAAACCTCTGGGACAACTTCAAACGATCCAACATCAGAATCATGGGGGTCCCAGAAGATGAGAGAGAGCAAGATATCGAAAACATACTGAAAGAAATAGTGACAGAAAACTTCCCCCACCTGGGGAAAGAATTGGACTTACAAGTCCAGGAAGCACACAGAACTCCAAATAAGAGGAATCCAAAGAGGACCACACCAAGACAAATCATAATTAAGATTCCAAGAGCAAAGGACAAAGAGAGAATATTAAAAGCAGCAAGAGCTAAGCAGGTGGTTTACCTATAAAGGAGCACCTATACGATTGTCAGCTGATTTCTCAACAGAAACCATGCAGGCCAGACGGGAATGGCAAGAAATATTCAAGGTGATGAATAGCAAGAACCTACAGCCAAAAATAATCTACCCAGCAAAGCTATCACTCAGAATCGAAGGCCAGATAAAGAGCTTCACTAATAAAAAAAAGCTAAAGGAGTTCATCACCACCAAACCAGAATTATATGAATTGCTGAAGGGGGTTCTTTCAGAAGAGAAAGTAAATAAAGATAAAAATTATGAACAACAAATACGTAACTATCAACAAGTGAATCTAAAAACCAAGGAAATTAAAAAAACAAATCTGATGAACAATATTAACTGTTGAATATAATATTGTAGAATCAGAGGTATGGAAGGGGAGTGAACTGATGATTCTTGGGGAAAAGGGGAGAGGGGAATGTGGGAAGAGACTGAACATATAAACTGTGCACCTATGGATGAGGACAATGGGGAGTGGGGAAAGGGCAGAGGGCGGGGTGGGAAGGGGGGGGGGAAAGGAACACTTGTAATAATATGAACAATAAAAATTTATTAAAAAAAAAAAAATACATCTTTCCCACAAAGTAGCAGTAGCCTCTATACCCACAGAATCAATAAGCAGCAGTGTTCTCTGTGCCTACATCTATCTTCTGAGCAGCCTCATGCTGCCTCTGGCCTGATGCATGAAATTCATGCACATTAAGAGGGGATTAATTAGAGGAAATAATTTAATATTGGTATTTTCCCTTTTTTTTTTTTTATCATGATAGATGCTTTATTTTTTTCATTTTTGTATTAAGGTATTATATGTGTACATATCTTACCATTGATCGCCCCACTCCCATACATGCCCTCCCTCCCCAGAGTTTTGCGTCCATTGGTTATGCTTATACGCATGCACACAAGTCCTTCGGTTGATCTCTTACCTCCCCCATATCTTTGCCCTTTCTCTATAACAGAAGTATCAGAGATGAAAGAAAATTAGTAAAATGTATATGAAAACCTTCCTCCTGTCAGAGTCTGGGGATCACCACAAGACCCAGTCACCAAAACCGGTTTGGCTCAGTGGATAGAGCGTCAGCCTTCGGACTGAAAGATCCCGGGTTCGATTCCAGTCAAGGGCATGTACCTTGGTTGCGGGCACATCCCCGGTGGGGGTTGTGCAGGAGGCAGCTGATCGATGACTCTCTCTCATCGATGTTTCTGACTATCGCTCTCTCTTCCTCTCTGTGAAAAATCAATAAAATATATTTAAATATATATATTTTTATTGATTTTGTACAGAGAAGAAGGGAGAGAGTCAGAAACATCGATGAGAGAGAGTCATCGATCAGCTGCCTCTTGCACACCCCCACCCCGGGGATGTGCCCGCAACCAAGGCACATGCCCTTGACCGGAATCGAACCCGGGACCCTTCAGTCCCCAAGCCGACGCTCTACCATTGAGCCAAAATAAAATAAAATAAAATAAAATCACTAAAAACTTATAATAAGCCAAAACCGGTTTGGCTCAGTGGATAGAGCATCAGCCTGAGGACTGAAGGGTCCCAGTTCGATTCCGGACAAGGACATGAAACTTGGTTGCGGGCACATCCCCAGTTTGGGGTGTACAGGAGGCAGCTGATCGGTGATTCTCTCTTCTAATCCTATCTAATAAGAGTAATATGCAAATTGACCATGCCTCCACTATACCCACAAGCCACGTCCATCAGTCAATCAAGAGTGAGTATGCAAATTAACCTAACCAAGATGGTTGTGGCCACTGAGAGAACAGGAGACCTGAGTTGCCCCGACAATGGAGGAATCCAAGCTTTCCGCCTATGCTGGCCTGCCTTGGCCTCCGCTCAAGGCTACGAAGTTTCAATTATGGAAGATAAATTCCAAATACCAGGGCCTCTCCTTGGGACGCCAGGGGGCATGGCCAGCCTGCAAAGCACCACAGGCCCCTCACCCAGGCCACCCCATTCCCCAAGGGAAGCCCCCCATCCTGATCTGGGACACCATTCAGGGCAAACCAGCAGGCCCCCACCCATCACCAGGCCTCTATCCTATCTAACAAAAGAATGTGCAAATTGACTGTCATTCCAACACACAAGATGGCTGTCCCCATGTGGTCAAAGATGACTGCCCCATGTGGACACAAGATAGCCACAACAAGATGGCCAGCAGGGGAGAGCAGTTGGGAGGGACCAGGCTTGCAAAGGAGGGCAGTTGAGAGCAATTAAGCCTGCAGGAGAGGGAAGTTAGAGGTGACCAAGCCAGCAGAGGGAAGTTGGATGCAAACAGGCTGGCAGGGGAGCAGTTAGACATCAATCAGGCTGGCAGAGAAGGGGTTGGGGTGTGATCAGGCTGGCAGGCAGATGCAGTTAGGGGCAATCAGGAAGGAAGGTAGGCAGGCAGTTGGGAGCAAGCAGTGCTGGATTGCTCAGTCGGAAATCCATTGAGAGTTCCTAGATTGGAGAGGGTGCACGATGGGCTGAAGGGACACATCCTGTGTGCACGAATTTCGTGCACTGGGCCTCTAGTAAGTATATAATAGGCAAACCTTATTAAGCGGAAATTTATAATTCTCAAATGTTTAAATAATTCAGTTGTTAACCATATACACACACAAGCCCATATATCACAACTTAATCATCCAATTCCCATCAGCTAATTTGAACGAGAGGGAATGAGACTTTCCTCTCATCACATTAAGGTTCCCCTCCTTCCTGCTACAATGTATTTATGCTTATAGTTCTTTTTCTGTCTCACGGTCTCACTCTCCACTGTGGTTCTTTCCTATATGTCACTTCCCTGTCCCTCCATCATTCTCCCCTTTTCTCTGTCTGTCCCTACACCTGATCTTGAACCTCCTGAAGCCTATTTCCCTTCCGGTGCTCTCTCTCCTGGTCCCTCTGCTCCCATCTGCACACACATCTGCGTCTTTCCCTCCCCGCGCCCGTGTGCCCGCTGCTGCCTGTTAGTCTGTCCTGCTCCCCACAGCTGGCTGCCTCCGTGCTGCTCCCCCTCTGCTCCCTCATCCCTGAGCCCCCCTTTCTGTCCCTGCACTCGCTCCCCAGCTTCTCCTCTGAACCAGTGTCTCCTCCTGTGCGTGCGGCCCCCCTTCTGCTCACCAGGACCCTCTCCCTCTCACCTCCCCTTCCTCTCTCTGGGCTCCCCCTCTCCTATTTCTCCACTTCCTTCCTCCTCAGGCTGCTTTCCCCAGTTACCCCCTCCCTCCTACCATCGCCGTCCAGTCCCTCCCTCACCCCTATGGCCCCTCTGTGGCCCCCTCCCCGCCCTCCTCCTCCCCCGGGTCTGTCTCTCCCTCCCTCTCCTGCCCCCCAGCCCGGCCCCCGCCCCCCGCCCCGCAGTCCCCGCTCCCACAAAGCCCTCCCTGGGGCAGGTCCCTCTTCCGGGGACACCGCGTTCTCCCCGAGCCCACCCCATGGCCCTGGCCCCCCTGGCACTCAGACCTGATTAATGGGGGGCCCAGGAGGGCGGGGGCAGACCCCCAGGCCGGGGCCATCCGGGCTCTTTGGGCGGGAAGCGCCGGGCGGGGGAGGGCAAAGGGCGGGAACCACTGACCAGACCTCCAGCCCCGCGGGGGCACCCGCGGCCCCGGGGACGGTTTTCGGCGGGAAAACCACGCGGCGGGCGGGCCCACAGCCAGAGGCCGACACACCGCGGGCCGGGCCTCAGTTTCCCCCAAAGGAACGCGGCGCCTCCACTGCGCAGCCCCCGGGACGCGCACTCACCGCCGGGAGGGGCTCCGGGCGGGGCTCCCACACGGACTTCAGCGCCCGCAGCGCCCTCAGCCCGCCCTGCGGGGAGGGGCCGGGAGCAGCGGCTTTAAAGCACAAACACCGCCTCAGGGAGCCGCCACCGGCCCCTCCGCAGCCGCTTCCGGCTGCCAGCACTGCGCATGCGCCTCCCTGCGGGGGCGGGGCCTGAGCGGAGCGGCTCCGCGGTGGGGGCGGGGCCAGGCCTGGGCGGGGACAGAGGGAGGGGGCGGGGCCAGGGGGCGGCCTGGGCCCCGCCCCTCCTCCCACAGGGACAGCCCTTCCTGGGGGAGTTCCCGTCATTGTTGGGGTTTGGCTGGTGGCGTGGCTGTGACAAGATTCACAAGGAGAGAAGAGACAGGAGCAGAGAGGGCGGTGATTTTACTTTTTTTTTTTTTTAATATATCTTACTATTTTTTTACAGAGAGGAAGAGGGAGGGATAGAGAGCTAGAAACATCGATGAGAATCATCGATCAGCTGCCCCCTGCACACCTCCTACTGGGGATGTGCCCGCAACCAAGGTACATGCCCTTAATCGGAATGGAACCCGGGTCCTTTCAGTCCATAGGCCAATGCTCTATCCACTGAGAGAAACCGGTTTCGGCTGTTATTTTACTTCTTTAAAAAGAGGAGAGGGCTGAAACCGGTTTGGCTCAGTGGTAGAGCATCGGTCTGCGGACTGAAAGGTCCCAGGTTTGATTCAGGTCAAGGGCATGTACATTGGTTGCCAGCACATCTTCGGTAGGGCGTGTGCAAGAGGCAGTTGCTCGATGTTTCTCTCTCATTGACGTCCCTAGCTCTCTATCCCTCTCTCCTCCTCTCTGTAAAAAAATCAATAAAATATATTAAAAAAATAATAAATAAATAAAATTAAGGGAGGAGAGGGCCAGGTGCCCTCTGATGGCACGAGGCTCCCCACATAGACGGGCTGTTCTTCTGTTAGGGTGCCAGCGAGTAAAGGCAGCTGTGGCAGAAGCATACAGAGGGGAGGAGGAATCTGGAATTCACACAGAAGTTTCCAGATCCCAGGGGCTGTGCTTAGAGCTCCTGGCTGGCCTGCCCTTCAGCTGCACATGCCCCAGGGAGGTGTCTTCCCCAGGATCTTCACAGGCCGGTTACACATTCTCACGGGGAAGTTGCAGAGAATTGAAAAGACGGGCAGATTGGGTTTGAAACCAGAAACTTTCTGCCTGTGATTTTCCTGGATTCTTAAACCCTCAGTGAGTAGGGGGGAGGGGAAGGGCAGCCTGCTCTCTCAGCCCCTCCCTGTCTCCCCATCTGAATGGAGAGGCAGCTTGAGTTAGGGAAGCAGGTGGATGGGGGTGTCAGCGACAGACCCAGACATCCATTCAGAGTTAGGCAGATGAGATAAGACCCCACCCAACACGGTGGGGGAGATAGTTTTATTCAGGTATCTTCAAGGGATAAAAATTTTGCTTGTAAGTTATGGTCTTTTGAAGTTTTTGTGTTCGGGGAGTGCATTTTGAAATGAATGTCATTAATTTAGTAGTCCCTATGACGTACATAATGTGAGTTATCTCCTGTTAGTATTCCTTATATTTGGAAAACAATGATTTAAAAATCAACAATATTTAAGTTATAAAAATGATGACTATTATCAGTTTACTTAATCTCATCACCAGTTTTTATTTTGATTATTTTCCAATATTGTAATGAATATAGTTATTCCCTAGAGTTTTATGAAACTTTATGTTAGAGTAAATAATTTGGAGTAAATCAGACCAGGGGGTTATGTTTAACCTATATAAGTATTTTATCACTTTAGGCCAATAAAATATCAACCCTCAGTAGTGCCACCCAAAAGCCAGAAAACACACCACACATAACAGACAAATAAAAGTTTCCCTCTAGAATGAATTCCAATGTGAGGAATAATCTACAGGTGCTGATTAAAGACTGCAGGACATTGTTTAAAGTTGTATTGTTCCTCCCCAGTATGAATTCTGATGTTGGTTAAAGTTTGCATACTGAGTAAACTTTCCCAATTTATTTAAGTCTGCTGGGCTTTGATCCAGTATTAATTATCAGATGTTGTACAAGATATAAATGGGGAAATACACTTTGACATATGCCTCATAATTTTTAAGGCCTAATTTAATCATTTCCAATGATGCTCCAACCATGGTTAAATCTTTGGATGAAAACTTTATATTATGCCTATTTCTCTTTAGAGTAATTTCAAAATGTTCATTAAGTCTGACCACAGCCTAATGTCATTCTCACATTTTATACAGTGTAAGGCTAACCTTCATTATGAAACCTCTGATATTCTGTAAATTTTGAGCTATGGATAAACGCTCTAGCCCATTCTCTACATTTGTATGGTCTCTTTTTGTTCTAAAGTTGATCAATTAGAGCAGGGGTCCTCAAACTTTTTTAAGTGGGGGCCAGATCACGGTCCCTCAGAGAGCTGGAGGGCCGGACTATATGAACTACTAATTTCTACTGTAACACCTCGGCTGCGCTCACTGCCCAAAAAACCTGGCGGGCCGGATCAGACTCCTCTGCGGGCCGCATGTGGCCCGCGGGCCGTAGTTTGAAGACCCCTGAATTAGAGTAATAGATTGCCTTTTAAAGGCTTTTCACATTTCTCATATACATAAGGCTTCTTTCCAGTATGAATTCTGTGATGTCCATTAAGTTCTCACTGTGGTCAAGGACTTACCATGCTCCTCACGTCTGTGAGACTTCTCTCAAGTATGAACTCTCTGCTGTACAGTAAGGCAGGAACACTGATAAATGGCTTTGTTACATTTTCTACACGTGTAAGAATTCTCTATAGAATGAACTCTCTGATGCTTAGTAAGGATTGAGGACCTGCAAAAGGCTTTGCCACATTCTCTACATTTGAAAGGTTTCTCTCCACTATGAACTCTCTGATGCCTAGTAATGTCTGAGGACCTGCCAAAGGATTTGCCACACTCTCTACATTGATAAGGCTTCTCCCCCGTGTGAATTATCTGATGAGCAGAAAGGTGTGAGTACTGGCTAAAGGCTTTGCCACATTCTTTGCATTCATAAGGCTTCTCACCAGTATGAACTCGCTGATGTTTATTAAGGGATGAGGATTGTGTGAAGGCTTTACCACATGCTCTGCATTTGTAAGGCTTCTCTCCGGTATGAACTCGTTGATGTCGATTTAGCTTTGTGGACTCACTGAATGCTTTGCCACATTCTCTACATGTATAAGGCTTCTCTCCAGTATGAACTCTCTGATGCATTGTAAGGTTTGAGCTTCTGGGAAAGGCTTTGCCACATTCTCTACATTCATAGGGCTTCTCTCCAGTATGAATTGTCGGATGCAGAGTAAGGTGTGAGGACCAGCGAAAGGATTTGCCACATTCTCTACCTTTAATAGGCTTCTCTTCAGTATGAACTCTCTGATGCAGAGTAAGGTGTGAGGACCAGCTAAAGGATTTGCCACATTCTCCACAATTATAAGGTTTCTCTCCAGTATGAACTCTCTGATGCAAAATAAGGTGTGAGGGCCAGCTAAAAGCTTTCCCACATTCTAAATGTTCACAAGACATTTCTCCCGTATGATTTCTATGATGTTGAGTATGTCTTGAGGATTGACTAAAGTCTGCTCCATTTTCCATGAGTTTGTATAATTTTGCAATAGTATGAATTCTTCCTTTATGTACATTAAGAGATGAATGACATTTAAAGGCTTTGCCAGATGCTTTACATTTGTAAGACTTCTCTGCAGTATGAATTTTCTGATTTACACTGCAACCTGAAGGCGAAATACATGTTTTACCAGAATCTTTACATTTATAAACTTTTTCTCTATTATGCATTTTTTTCATTATATTTAGATTAAATATTTGATGGAAGACTCTATAATATGGATTGCATTTGTAAGCCTCTTCCCCAGTATATATAATCTGTTGTTCAGGGAAATTTGAAGATTGCTGAAAAGACTGGATACATTTACATCCTTTGTGTGTCTTCTCCACAATAGGCATAACCTGATTGGACATTTGTTCAAAGAGTTTTCCACTTTTATAATGCTCCTCTGCACATTCACTTGTCTGATGATTAAGATATAATTCTTGCTTAAAGTTTTTCCAATGTTCAATCCATTGATAACTACTATCTCCATTATGTATACTCTGATGATAATGGGAGACAGAAAGACCTTTAGTGACAGTTATAATTTCATTAAACATGTACACTTGTCCCATAAATACCATTTTGTGATACTCATGAAACCAAGATAGTTGCATAAAAAAACCTTTTCTGCGCTGGCCGGTTTGTCTCAGTGAATGGAGCATTGGCCTGCGGACCGAAAGGTCCTGGGTTCAATTCTGGTCAAGGGCATGCACCTTGGTTGCGGGCACATCCCCAGTAGGGGGTGTGCAAGAGGCGGCTGATCGATGTCTCTCTCTCTCATCAATATTTCTGGCTCTCTATCTCTCTCTCTTCCTCTCTGTAAAAAATCAATAAAATGTTTTTATATATATATATATATATATATATATATATATATATATATATATATAATGTATATATAAAAAATATATAGAATATATAAAAATATATATATATTCTGGCCTGGACCCGAATCTGATCTAGGAACATTCAGTCTGCAGGCCACGGAGCCTATCCACTGACCTAAACTAGCTAGGGCCTAATTTGTTCCTTGAGAGCAAGAATCTACCATAGAAAGCAGAAGCCCCTTAGAGATGTCATAATAATAAAGGAAATAAAATCATGGGAGTAGCGTAGGAACTCCAGAAGGAAGTCACCCTCACCCAGGGAGGCCAGGTTGCTGTAGTTCTCCAGCATCACATCCAGGTACAACTTCCGCTGAGCTGGGTCCAGGCACTCCCACTCCTCCTCAGAGAAGTCTATGGCCACATCCCTGAAGGTCAACGGTCCCTGAAGGAAAACACACATTTACCAAGAGGTCACCAGAAGAGATCACAATGTCACCCAACATGAAAACAGTGTTAGGAGAAGAGGTTTTGATCTGTGGGGTATCCAGGTTCTCAGATGTTTCCACATATGTAAGAAGCTCACTTTTTACTTGTGATGTCAATGTTTCCACATCAAGTGCCATGCTTATGAATACACAGAAAAAGAAAACGGAGGGAAAAATTCATACCGAACTTTTAACTAAAAGGGTCGTTAATGGCATAAACAGTTCTCAAGGAATAGGACACATATGAACCATAATCCTAGTGGTAAATACAACATGAGTAATCTTAGAATAAGATTATTCTTTCTGGTCCAGCTGATGTATTCCAGTGGTTGAGTGCTGCCCCATGAACAAGAGGTCAGATTGGATTCCTGGTCTGGGCACACAACCAGATTGTGGACTCAATGCCAGTGTGGGGTGTGCAGGAGGCAGCCAATCAATGATTCTCTCTCATCATTAATGTTTCTATCACTGGCTACCTCTCTCCTCCTGTCTGAAATCCATAAAGATGTACTTGGAAAAAGAAAAGAAAGAATAGCTGAAGTAATGCTAACAGTTTAGGCATAGAGGCACACATTTTACAACTATGAAATCAAGATGGTTTAGTGATTCTGTAAATCTCATGAGTCTATTTGTGTATGTTCCCTTTTGTGTTTTATAAAACACAACTAGAGGGCTGCTGCACGAATTCATGCAGCAGCCCTTGGCCTGGACTGTGGGATCAGGCTTAAACTGGCTCTCCAACATTCCTCAAGGGGTCCCAGATTGCAAGAGGGTGTAAGCCAAGCCGAGGGACGCCACTGGTACATGATCAGGGCTTGGGAGTGGAGCAGGAAGTTGGTCAGCCGGGGAGGGACCACGGGAGGGCTCCAGAGCATATTTGGCTCATCTTGCTCATCCCATTCAGAGGGATCCCAGCAGCAAGCTAACCTACCAGCCAGAGCCTACGCCCCCTCATGATTAGTGCACATCATAGCTAGCGGTTGAACAGCCTTAGCATATCATTAGCATATTACACTTTGATTGGTTGAATAGCTGACTAGATAACTGGACACTTAGCATTCTAGGCCTTTATTATATAGGATGATAAAAAGTGAAACATAAGGATACAAAACAAGTTAGACCTATTATTTGCTTTTTGTGGTTGTAAATCCTCACCTGAGAAATTTTTAGCATTGACTTTTCAAAAGTGGATGGCAGGGACACAGAGCCATGAAAGGGAAGACAGGGGAAGGGAGAGAGAGAGAGATCAATGTGGAAAAGACACATGGATTGGTTGCCTGCCATAGGTCCCCAGACCTACTTGCCCTAAACCAGGAATCAAAATCTCCACCACAGATCCACATCAGCCTGGGGGAACTAATTTTTCTTACATTTCTTTCAACATTTTTATGGGTCATTAGTGCAGTTATGTTGTAGAAACTTAATGTAACTGAACATATATTAATAATATAATTCTTGAGAACTTTCTAGAAAATAGAAAAAGTGATAATGTAGGGTTTGTCAGTGACATGACTATAAAATATAATGAAAATTTAAAGAATCAAGGCCGGATTGTTTAAAGCTCCCATGAAAAAGCCAATGATCTGTCGAAAATAAAAGTAAGTCCTTCGGCTGAAACTGGTTTGTCTCAGTGGATAGAGCCTCGGCCTGGGGACTGAAGGGTCCCGGGTTCGATTCCGGTCAAGGGCATGTACCTTGGTTGCAGGCACATCCCCAGTAGGGGGTGTGGAAGAGGCAGCTGATCGATGATTCTCTCTCATTGATGTTTCGAACTCTCTATCCCTCTCTCTTCCTCTCCGTAAAAACTCAATAAAATATATATTTTTTAAAAGTAAGTCCTTCATCTTAAAAAGCAAACACAAAGGAAAGAAATAAGGAAACGAAAAAAACCTGGAAAGGCAGGAACTTCAGAAGTTGAGAAATATGGAGAGGAAGGAGCCCCAGAGGAATGAAGGGGAGCTGAGAGGAAGAGAGGTCCTGGTGAGCAGGGTGGGGGCCACACAGGAGGAGACACTTCAGACAGAGACACTGGTTCAGAAGAAAAGAATTGGGGGGAACAAGTGCAGGGATAGAAAGGGGAGTCTAGGGGCAGAGGGAGAAGCAGCACTGATTTGGCCAGCTGTGTGTAACAGGACAGCATGTAGCAGGCACAGAGGAGACTCAAGTGTGGGAAGGGAAAGAGAAATATATCCCAGATGTTAGAGGAAAAGCAAACGTAGTCTCTGACCCAGGACACATCTCTTACCTGAGAAGCAGCCATTTGGTCCTGGTCCTGATCGGGGTCCGGCTTACTTTCTGAGATTACAATATGTTGAGGAGCCACAGAATGTGCCTTCAGAGGTGACCACGCAGCCTGTTAATCAGTTCACCTCACACGCACAGGCAGAAGGACCTAGAAATGAGGAAAAGACCACAACCTCTTGTCCTTTGTCACAGGAGAAGGACAATGAGCTCCTACATGGAGACCACACAGAGAATGTTCTAGTGTCTGTCTTCATGTGTCTTTCCTTCCAAAGATATCCATGAAGTCCTACAGAAATAAGAATGTGAATTGCTGCCTTGACACCCCCAAACTAGACAGAGCACACCCCCTTACCTACCCTAAACAGAGTCTACTACCCACTCTCACAAAGGTGTCCTGCAACCTTCCTGCTAATCGCTGTCCTTACCTTCCAATCACCCGGGGCACCTCCGTAACCAATGATGCCCCACCCAGAGCCCTCTCATAGCCTGGGAGCCCTCGGGGAATATCTGAAATCCTTAGTGTTGTCCTAAAGGTGAGAGAGGGGTTGGTTGGAGGACCTCACCAGCTGTGTGCCCAGCTTCTGGCTGAGATGCACTACCCCTGGGAGAGGGCACTGACCACCGGGGGCAACTCCTGCGTTCAATGGCTGCCCCCTGGTGTTCAGTGCGTGTCTTAACTACTTGTTGACAGGTCGTTTGATCATAAGGCTTGCTTAGGCTTTTTTATAAATAGATGTTTAGTAATACTTAACTCTAGGTTAAATATATTATCCTATTCTTTATATTTTAACACCATCCCCAGTCCGTATTTCTGATGCTTTGAACATTCATCCTGCCTAAAGCCCTTCCAAATGCAGTTTGTAATTTTTTCTCTAATGTGTAGAACTGATATTAATTTCCTTATATCTGTGTCTTTCTCTTCCCATGCCTGCGTCCCCTCTGCAGCCTCTGATAGTCTGTCCTGGCGCTGGCTGGCTGGCGCTCAGTGCTGCCTCTCCCTCTGCTGTGTCATCCCTAAGCCCCCCTTTCTGTCTCTGCACCTGCTCTCCTAATTCTCCTCTGAACCAGTGTCTCCATCTGAAGGGCCTCCGCCTGTGCGGCCCCCCTTCTGCTCACCAGGACCCTCTCCCTCTCAGCTCCCCTTCCTCTCTCTGGGCTCCCCCTCCCCTATTTCTCCACTTCCTCCTCCTCAGGCTGCTTTCCCCAGTTACCCCCTCGCTCACCCCTATGGCCTCTCTGTGGACCCCTCCCCGCCCTCCTCCTCCCCGGGTCTGTCTCTCCTCCCTCTCCTGCCCCCCAGCCCGGCCCCCGCCCCGCAGTCACCGCCCCCACAAAGCCCTCCCTGGGGCAGGTCCCTCTTCCGGGGACACCGCGTTCTCCCCGAGCCCACCCCATGGCACTGGCCCCCCTGGCACTCAGACCTGATTAATTGGGGGCCCAGGAGGGCGGGCGCAGACCCCCAGGCCGGGGCCATCCGGGCTCTTTGGGCGGGAAGCGCCGGGCCGGGGAGGGCAAAGGGCGGGAACCACTGACCAGACCTCCAGCCCCGCGGGGGCCCCGGTGGCCCCGGGGACGGTTTTCGGCGGGAAAACCACGCGGCGGGCGGGCCCACAGCCAGAGGCCGACACACCGCGGGCCGGGCCTCAGTTTCCCCAGAGGAACGCGGCGCCTCCGCTGCGCAGCCCCCGGGACGCGCACTCACCGCCGGGAGGGGCTCCGGGCGGGGCTCCCACACGGACTTCAGCGCCCGCAGCGCCCTCAGCCCGCCCTGCGGGGAGGGGCCGGGAGCAGCTTTAAAGCACAGACACCGCCTCAGGGAGCCGCCACCGGCCCCTCCGCAGCCGCTTCCGGCTGCCAGGACTGCGCATGCGCCTCCCTGCGGGGGCGGGGCCTGAGCGGAGCGGCTCCGCGATGTGGGAGGGGCCAGGTGGCCACGCCCCTGCAGGGATGTGGGGAGGGATGAGCAGGAGCAAGGGAACAGGGAGGTAAAATATACCCTCCTTGTTTAAAGATCCCACGAAACATGCAAGATGACCCAAACCGGTTTATCTCAGTGGATGGAGCGTCGGCTTGTGGACTGAAAGGTCCCAGGTTCGATTCCGGTCAAGGGCATGTACATTGGTTGAGGGCATATCCCCGGTAACCGGGTGTGCAGGAGGCAGCTGATGGATGTTTCTCTCTCATCGACGTTTCTAGCTCTCTATTCCTCTCCCTTCCTCTCTATAAAAAAATCAATAAAATACATTTAAAAAAAATAGAAGCTGAACATACTTGTGCCAGAATTTAGTTACCATGCCACACCAAATTTCAAGAGGCCTGAGAAAATACCAGAAATCAAGCAGCCATCTCTATCAGTAAAGAAATGGGAGAATGGACATGGAGGGACAGCTGGTTCTGTCTGGCCACAGCAACCTCCCTGCTCCATTACAGCCCGTTAGGAGTCCGAGACCTTCCCAGGCGCAGGGCCGCCCTGCTTCTCTGTGCCATGCACTGTGACCCACTTGGCACCCAGGAACTCATTTAGTCTTCACATCCGCCCTAGATGGTAGTTATCTCCATTTTACAAAAGACAAAACTAAGTTCAGAGACTGGGCAACCAACTCACGGTTACGCAGCTATCAACTGAAAGAACTTGGTATTTAGACCCAGGCTGTCTGGTTCTAAGGCACCTGCCCTTAACCACCACATACTCCGCCGAGTTCTGTGATACCGAACTGACCAGAGGACTCTGCTGGCCGGCAACACCCCATGGACCCCCTGCTCCCCGGCCAGCTGCACGCCCCACGGAAACCCCATGCCCTGTAATTAGGACTTCCCCGGAGGGAAGGGCAGAGGCCAGGCCTGACATGGAGCCCCTCCCCCCATGTTAGTGACGAAGACCAGAGGACCAGCTATTTCTATATCTTTATTTCTCTGTGAAAAGGGAGAAAGAAAGGAATAAAATAAAAACGGCACCGTTGACACAAAAAACCACTGGGCGGGAGGGAGGAAGGTGGAGAAGTGGACCGGGCAGGGGGTCCTATGACAGCAGCAGGAACCAGTGACCTGGGACGCTCACCTCCCTTCCCCCGAGGAGGGAGTGGCCGCCCCGTCCTCCCAGGGTCGCTGCCCTGTCCCACCTGGTGCTCCCCCAGCTCCTCGGGAGGCGGACAGTAAGAAGTCGGGTTCCCAGGCTGGGGAGAGGAGGAACCGTGCTGGGTTAGGGGCCTGGGGTTAGACCATGCACAGGGAGTGACAGCCAGAGGCCCCCACTGGCTCCCAAGGAGGGAACGTGGTGGGGTTGTGGACACGAGGCCGGTGTTGGCTCCTCTTCCAGCATCAGGCGAGAGACAGAACTGGGGGAACAGGAACAGGGGGAGTCAGAAACACAGTAAGGCTCCTGCATCTCCCCCTGCCAGGAGCTGCTACGTGCTTCCTTGCACACCATCCTCCCACTGGGGTCCCCAAGAACTCCAAGCCTTACCACTCAGGGCCTCCTGGGCAAAGTACTTGACGTCCACATCCTGGTCCTGGGTCAGCTTCTCCAGAATGGGCTTCACCTCGCTCTGCAGTGTGCTGGAAGGACAAGGGGGGGCAGGGGGATGGGTGAGCCAGGCAGGGAGGGGGCACAGTGGGGGCAGAGGCCCAGGCAAGAGATGCCCACAAACACAGGCCAACATGGGAATTAAGAAGTCTCCGGGGCCCAGAACAGGCAAGGGGTGGTCAGGCAGTCTGGGCAAGTGGGGCGGAGGGTCACAGAACCCACCAGGCTTTCAGTTCGCAGGGCGACGCTCTATCCACTAAGTTAAATTGGCTAGGGCTGAAGGTCAATTATTCATGTTTTCTTTTGGTGATTTTTAAAAAATATATATTTTATTGATTTTTTTACAGAGAGGAAGGGAGAGAGATAGAGAGCTAGAAACGTCGATGAGAGAGAAACATCGACCAGCTGCCTCCTGCACACCCCCTACCGGGGATGTGCCCACAACCAACGTACATACCCTTGTCCGCAATCGAACCCGGGACGCTTCAGTCCGCAGATCGACGCTCCACCACTGAGCCAAACCGGTTTCGGCTCTTTTGGTGAATTTTTTTTTTCTTCTTTTGGTGAATTTTTTAACAAATATGTACCTACTGTTAAGTCTTGAGAATATTTCCTGGTACTTTCTTCCAGATCTTTATTATTATTTAAATGTTTTTATTGATTTTAGATAGAAAGGGGGAGAGAAAGAAATTCTGATGAACATTGATCGCTGCCTCCTACACACTCCTACTGAGAATTGGGTCTACAACCTGGGCATCTGGGAATTGAACCAGTGACCTCTTTGTGCATGGGTAGATGCTCAACCACTGAGCAACACCAGGTGGGCAGATCTTTCTTTTTTTTAACTCTCTGATTCTGATCTGTTATCTCTAAATTTCTTTTTTTTTTTTAAATCCTCACCCAAGGATATTTTTCCATTGAGTTTTAGAGACTGTGGAAAAGACAAGGAAAGACAGAGAGAAATATCAATATGAGAGAAGCACACCAAAATTGGTTGCCTCCTACACAGGAGCCCTGACCAGGGCCCAGGCCTGGGAGGAGCCCGCAGCCAAGACACATGCCCTTGACCAGAACCAAACCTGAGACCCTTTGGTCTGCAGGCAGACGGTCTATCCACTGAGCCAAACTGGCTAGGGCTCTACTTTTTTTTATGCCCTCGGGCAGGAGGTTTTTGCCCCCCACGTGCATACCAAACTGACCCAGCCATCTATGGAGAACATGTTTCCCCCCTGAACTGCAGGGACAAGACAGACACACAGGCCTTTTCCCGTGTCCCTGAACCTGTCCCATGGGCTTTTTGTATATTCTGCCAACAGCTCACTTTTTCATTGCAGCAGAATCATAGTGAGTCACTGGTTGAAGGTAAAAAATGAAGACGAGCCTAAATCAGTTTGGCTCAGTGGATAGAGCGTCGGCCTGCGGACTAGGGGGGTCTCAGGTTCGATTCCAGTCAAGGGCATGTACCTTGGTTGCGGGCACATCCCCAGTAGGGGGTAATCAGGAGGCAGCTGGTGGATGATTCTCTCATCGATGTTTCCAACTCTCTATCCCTCTCTCTTCATCTCTATAAAAAATCAATAAAATATATTGAAAAATAAATAAAAATGAAGACGACCCCAGCTGGCGCTGCTGGAGAGAAGGGCTGGCCAGCCTCACCTGTTGTCCAGGATGGGCCCTATCTTCTGCAGGGACTTGGCCACGTTGAAGCGGACGTTGGCAACAGGGTCCCCGGCCATCCGCAGCACCGTGGGCAGCATGTGCTTGGTGGTGATTTCCTGCCCGCAGACCTCAGACAGCACCTGCGGGTCAGGGAGTAGCAGAGAGGTGATTATCGGAAGTTCCTGGCTAACACCCATTTCTTCCTTCCTCTGACCAGGCCACCTCGGTGACCACCAGGCCTGAGGGTAAAGCTGAGCAACATGGGGACTCTGAGCCCAGTCACCCACCCTGGGGACAGTTTATTCTGAAGCCCCCATGTCACCTAACACCCTCCTAACACCACCGTCTCCCTGCCCTGGCATCGCTCAGGCCAGGTTCCCGGACCATCTCCGTCCTCAGACTTCCCTTCATCCTCTGGGCACGGGCCCTGATTCCTAACCCCGAATCCCTTCCTTAGTTCAGTGAGGCACGGATAGAAATGATCTAACCACACAGTTATAACAGCGTTTAAATGTCATCCTTTCATTTCTAGCTACGTGGATGGTTTCCTGACATGACTAGAAAGGAGCACTTGCTCTGAACAGCATAACGGTTCTGAGCCTTTTGCACGGACGGCCGGGCTGTTGGCACAGGCTGATGAGTAAGGTGCCGTGACGGCCAGCACGAACCCTTTCCAGGCGAGAAAAGCAAGCACTTGGCGGTCAGGTCCGTTTCCCAAGGTGCACTGCTGACACCTAGCAGGGCTAGAATTCAAAACCAGGCCCGTTTCTAGAGCCTGCACACTGCCCCCTCCTACCATGAATGAACACATGCACATTGGTGGGAAATGAAAGGGTGCCAGAAAGGTCTGGCTATCACTGCTCCAGTGGGCCTAGCCTCCCTTGTCCTGGGGTTCCCACCCTGAGGTCCTGATGGGGGTGGGGGAAGGGCACGTGTAACCTCTGGCCAGCAGTTCCCCAGGGACTCATCCTGCAACCCACGTCCCCACCACTTCCCCACCCTGAGGACCCCCATCCTCCCTCTCCCCGGTCCTCCCTCTGCCAGGCAGGAGTGCTCACGTTGATACAGAAGAGGGTGGTCATGCGGTGCAGGTAGTTGGGATCCCCAGACATGGCCAAGACCTTGGGGATGATCGTGGCGTGGGCCCACTCCTTCCCGAACTTCTCCACCAGCTTCTTCAGGTTGCTGGTGGCCGCCTCTCGGATGGCATAGACTGCAGGAGGGCGAGAGGCAGAGGGCGGTGACGGGCTGATGCGGGTGACAGCCACGTTCACTGCTGCCTCCGGAGCAGCCCTGGGTTTCAGGCTGCAGGGGACCCAACGGCTCCCAGAGGACGGGAGGGCTCACTATGGGCTAAATGTGGGCTTTGCTTTCCTGCAGGGCCTCTCAACAGCCCCAGACACAGCTTCCATTACTGTCCTCGTTTGTTTTTTTTTGTTTGTTTTTAGCGGATGAGTTTCATTCTTTTTTTTTTTTTTTTTAATTGATTTTTTACAGAGAGGAAGGGAGAGAGATAGAGAGCTAGAAACGTCGATGAGAGAGAAACATCGACCAATTGCCTCTTGCACACCCCCCACCGGGGATGTGCCCGCAACCAACGTACATGCCCTTGACCGGAATCGAACGTGGGACCTTCACTCTACCACTGAGCCAGACCGGTTTCGGCCATTACTGTCCTCTTTTACAGATGGGCCAATGGGCTTCAAGAAGTGATGTGCCCATGCCTGATTGGTGTGACTCAGTGCTTGAGCACTGACCCATGAACCAGGAGGCCGTGCTTTGATTCCTGGTCAGGGCACACGTCTGGGCTGCAAGCTTGATCCCCAGTAGGGGGCCTGCAGTAGGCAGCCAATCGATGATTCTCATCATCATTGATATTTCTCTCTCTCTATCCCACTCCCTTCCTCTGTCTGAAACAATAAAAGCATATTAAAAACAAAGAGAATTCCTGAGCCCAGGCAAGGATTTAAATATGCAGAAGTTGGAATGGTGCCTGATACAGACAAACTTTTATTTTCACCAGTCTTAGTGAGAACAATGAGCCCTAAACCACTGGATGAGAAGTCCCTGGTCTCAGAGAAGGAGTGTGGTAGGTGACTTGCTTAAGCTTCAAAAGCCAGGCGGTCAAAGGCAAACCCAGGGCTGTCTCCTCAGCGGCCCTGGGACTGTTCACTATACCAGACCGCCCCTGGGAAATGTGCCATGGCCCCCTCCCACCATGCACTTCCCCGGGATTCTAAAAAACAAGGGAACTGGTCCACCTCTGAGGAGCCTCTGATGTGGGAGAGTGACTCCAGCCTCCCACGGCCCGCACCGGCCCCAGCCAATCTGCCACCGTCTTCCTGGAGCACCCCCCCCCAACCCCCTTCCAGCCACTGGAGCTACTCACCATGATCCACGAGCCAGGCCATGCACAAGGAGTTGAGTTTCTCATCAAAAAACTCCACCCCCTGCAGGAGAAAAGGAGGTGAGGGTGAGGGAGACTCGGAAGTTTCCAGCAAACCCCCAAGGAACCGCCCCCACACTCACCCCCAGACAGCTTCACTTGAGGGGCTCCTTTCCCTTCTCTTCCTGATCCAGTTCTATTCCTCCCACTCTCCACAGCCCTCCCAGCCTTCAGGTTCCGGTCACAGCATCACCCAGCACCGGAACCAGAGCCTGGGAGCTCCTCCCCAGCCCGGCCGCTCACTCACCAGCTGCCCAGCCAGCAGCGGCATGTACTCGATGATGGCCAGCCGCACCCGCCACTTGGCGTCCTCAGCCAGCTCCACGATGGCGGGGAGCAGGGACTGGGACAGCTGCCGGATGCCGATCACTTCGTTCACGCAGTCCAGGTTGGAGATGATGTTGAGCCGCACCTCTGGGCACTGAGGGGACAGGAGGGGTCTGAGGGGGTGCACTGCACATGGGGAGCCAGGACAGGGGGAGAACGCTGAGCTGCACCAGCTCTGTATGGCAAACATCTCCTGAGGACCCAGTGCTGCCCAGGCCCAGCTCCCGGCCCTGGGGACACATTAAAGGCCTGAGAAAAGCAAGCTCGAGGATTAGGTGAAAGCAGCTTTTCCTTTAAAAAAAAAAAATTCTTTTTTCAAAACAGCTTTTCAAATCTCAGAATAGCAGCACAAGAAATGTTCAGACAGCCCAGCTGGTGTGGCTCAGTGGTTGAGCACCAACCTGTGAACCGGAAGGTTATGGTTCAATTCCTGGTCAGGGCACATAGCCAGGTTGCGGGCTCGACCTTCCAGTATGGGGTATGCAGGAGGGAGCCAGCCGATCAATGATTCTCTCTCATCATTGATGGTTTTATCTCTCTCTCCCCCTTCCTCTGTCTGAAATAAATAAAAACTTTTTTTTTTTAATGTTCAGAAAGTTTGAAGGATTTATAGGAAATCACAGTGCAAAAATAGGAAACCCTAGAGAAAACAGACATGCAATAACCCCCTCTGCTGTTAGCTAGCTGGGAGCACTCTGGCCCAGGATTTAACCTTTCCGGGTATCAACCTGTGACATGGAACATCCATCTAGCATCAAAGGTCGGGGGAGGCTATTCAAGTGCCTGCCACAGTGTCTGCTCCACAAAGGGCTGAACACGTGGGGGCTTATCATGACCATTTCTTTTTTTTTCTTAATAAGTACATTTTTTACTGATTTCAGAGAGGAGGGAAGAGAGAGAAACACCAAGGATAGGAGAGAATCACTGACTGGCTGCCCCCTGACACCCTCTACTGGGGATCAAGACCGATATCCAGGCATATGCCCTGAACAGGAATTGAACCATGACCTCCTGGTTCACAGGTCAGTGATTAACCACTGGGCAATACCAGCCTGGCTATCATGACCATTTCTATTACTTTTATCCTCTCTGCTAGCCTTTGAGCTCCATAAGGAACATGTATCATTGATTCTCCTCTCTCCAGTAACCAACATCATCTCTGGCGCATAGCAGGTGTCCAATACATTTCTGCTGAAAGAATGAACAATGGAATAAAAAACTCCTGTGGTCTACCAATATTATGAGCACTGATTTATAATACATGTATATACAGACCCCCACCTATGTTTCAGCAAGTATGTGAAGCAACTTATAAGAAAAGGCACATAATCTGGCATATTCCCAAGGACTGGCCTGCTGAAGATCTCTAAGGATCAAAACTGTGTTAGTGTCTGGCCAGTGTCGCTCAGTGGAAGAGCACCAACCCATGTACCAAAAAGTCAGGGTTTAATTCTAAATCAGGGCATGACCCAGGATTGCAGGCTCCATCACCAGTAGGGGATGTGCAGGAGGCACAATGATCAATGTTTCTCTCTCATCGATGTTTCTATCTCTCTCCCTTTCCCTTTTCCCCTCTAAAAAAAAAAAAAAACATTAAAAAAAATAAAAACAGCCGAAACCGGTTTGGCTCAGTGGATAGAGAGTCGGCCTGCGGACTGAAAGGTCCCAGGTTCGATTCCGGTCAAGGGCATGTACCTTGGTTGCGGCCACATCCCCAGTGGGGAGTGTGCAGGAGGCAGCTGGTCGATGTTTCTCTCTCATCGATGTTTCTAGCTCTCTATCCCTCTCTCCCTTCTTCTCTGTAAAAAATCAATAAAATATATTTTTAAAAATAATAAAAAAATAAAAACGTATTTTTTAAAAAGCATTACAATTTTTTTGGTACTCTCAATGCCCAGGAAAAGGGCATGACAGATAACTGCCTAATATGTGGACAAATGACTGCACAGGCCATCATGGCCAGAAACATTCAACTCATCAGAGATCTGGGTATCTGCTGAGATTCCAGGAGATTCCTGGCCAATCTGGGAAGACAGCTGACTCACCGGTCACGTCAGCAAACCCACAAGTTCCAGAGCCCGTCTGGTGCCCTCACCTCATCCTTCAGCTGAGCCAGGAAGAGGGGCAGGAGGTGTTCGATGGTGTTGTCTTTGCCCAGGATGGGGGAGAGGCCCATGATGACCGAGGCCAGGGCCGATTTGACGTGTTGGTTGGCGTCTGACACCAGCTCCTGGGAGGGAGAGAGGAGGGACAGCCAAGGGGTTAGTGGCCAAGTAACTCCAAATCCTACGAAGCCTGAACACAGCCTCCTTTCCCCCCACCGTCACTCTGGAGCAGGGACAGCTCAGGCTACCAGGGGAATTATTTTGCCTCCCCTCAGGGTCCCCAAATATTTCAAACCCACGGTGGCCCAGTCCAGAGGGCTGGGAACTCAGTTTGCATCTGGCTGTCCCTAAAGCTCCACCCCCACCCCTTCTTTCTGGCAAGCTCCCGTCTGCTCTGGGCCCCGTTACCTTGATGCAGGGCAAGATCTGGGTCATGATCACATTCTCCCGGCAGTCAGCGGAGAGGTTTTCACAGAATTCTGCGGAAGGGGGAGGGAAGAGGGGGACGTGAGGCCTGTGTCCTGGTTTCACCTCCGGCACCATGGACACCCACCCGCTTGCTGTGTTCTGGTCGCCAGCACCAACCTTTGACCTTGTGGGAGGCTGCGGCCCTCACCTCGGCCTCACAGTCTTTCATCAGGTTCTGGAAGGCGGGGACCAAGTCTGTCTTGGTGATCTCCGGGCCCACGGCTTTCTGGAGCTGCAGGGAGGGAAGGCGGGCACAGTGAGAAGGCTTGTGCTCTGGACGAAGGAGACCAAAACCAAAGTCAAAGGCAGCAGAACTGGGGGCAAGAATACGATTCTTGGAGTCACCGCCAAGTTCTAATCCCCGCACCACGGGGTGACCACGGGCAAATTTCTGAGCCTTTGAGCTGTGGTTTCCTCACTGGTGGGGGGGTCGGCTGGGTAGGGCAGTGGTCACGTGTGTGGGTCTGGAGACCAACTGTCTGGCTCAAATTCTTACTCATACTTATCAACTGTGTGCACTTGAATAAGTCACTTTATATCTCAAGGCAAAATGAAGACCACAAGGGTACCTGCTGCATGGCAGTACAATCTATGTGAAAAAGATAATAAAAGGGACCTCCATACTGCTCAGGCAACTTCGGTTGGGTTTCTGTTACTAACCCAAAATATTCCAAGGCAATAGCAGCTCTTATATATATATATATATATATATATATATATATATATATATATATATAATGTGTGTGTGTGTATTTTTTTAAAGTATGTTTTTATTGATTTTAGAGGGAGAGAGAGAAACATTGATGAGAACCATCAATCCACGCCCCCCTACTGGGAACGGAGCCTGCAATCCAAGCACGTACCCTGACTTGCAATTGAATCGGTGACCTCTCAGTGGGATGATGCCCAACCAATCGAGAAACACTGGCGAGGGCTTTCTGTCTTTCTTTTTTTAAAAAAAATATATTTTATTGATTTTTTACAGAGAGGAAGGGAGAGGGATAGAGAGTTAGAAACATCAATGAGGGAGAATCATCGATCAGCTGCCTCCTGCACACCCCCCACTGGGGATGTGCCCGCAACCAAGGTACATGCCCTTAACCGGAATCGAACCTGGGACCCTTCAGTCCGAATGCAACACTCTATCCATTGAGCCATACCGGTTTTGGCTTTCTTTCTTTTTTTTAAAGATCCGTTACAGTAGCACGTTTGTAATTATGGGGGAAGAATGCATACGAGGCCCTGCCTGTCCCCCAGCACCAAAGCTAGGTCTGGAAGACCTGGTAGAAAGCAGGGTGATTGGAGGCTCAGAAGGGAACAAACAACTAGAGACCTCGAAGGGCCCCATACTCATTGTATTGACATAATGGACACTGACTGAGTGTCCACTGTGTGCCCTGCTCTCACAAAGCCGAGCTTTTGTCTAACCCGTGTGGACCCGTCGTGCGGTCCAGGGGCCAAGGTGCAGAAGGAGCCTCTTCCATAGCGACGCTCCGGCTCCGGCAGCCACAGCCCCACAGCCAGGTGTGCTGACATCTGCACAGGGAAACCCACAGCCCTGGGAGAGAGCCTCAGGCTCCGAGTCCTCCTGGCAAACACCAGGGGAAATACTTACAGGAAGAGGGCGACCAGGGCAGAGGCACCGAGGCCTCGCTGGGCGGGCGTGCCCCTCTCCCCAGCTCTCTCCCTGACGGGACCCCTAGGAGCTGGCCCCGACGGTTCCTGATGCATTTGCTCTGGCCTCCATGGGCCCTGTGCACTTGTCCCCCTTCCCGCCTCAGCTCTCACCCACTCATGCTCTACAACCAGCTGTGGCACCACCTCCTCTCCTCGGCTCCCACACCCCGCATTCGCGTGGGCCCGGCACCTGTGACACGTGACTATGAAATTCAACTGGACCTCCCCCTTCGGGCTGCCTGCTCCTTGGTGGATGGGCACGTACTGGAGTCACAGACCCTCAGCGCCCGGCAGAGCTGGTGCACGACACTCACGGGTGGGCTCCAAGCAAATTCGGGTCCCGTGGGAAGAGCACTGTCCTGGGAGTCAGAGGTGTGGGATCTCGTCCCTGTTCTGTTTGCCTAGTGGTGTCCCTCCGACCAGGCGAGCTGTTGGGCGGGGTGATGCGCTAATCCGTGCCCCACACCAAGATTCATATGTTGCCAAAACCGGTTTGGCTCAGTGGATAGAGCGTCGGCCTGTGGACTGAAAGGTCCCAGGTTCGATTCTGGTCAAGGCATGTACATTGGTTGCGGGCACATCCCCAGTAGGGGGTGTGCAGGAGGCAGCTGGTCGATGTTTCTCTCTCATCGATGTTTCTAGCCCTTCCTCTCTGTGAAAAATCAATAAAATATATTTTAAAAAAAAGATTCACAAGTTGATATCTTACCCACCAGGACCTCAGAATGTGACTGTATTGGAAGACAGTCTTTAAAGAGTAAGTGAAAGTGCAGTGAGGTCATTGGGGTGGGGTCCTTCCAAGAAGGGAGATTAGGTCACAGACACGCTCAGAGGGACGCCATGTGAGGGCACAGGAGGAAATGGCCGTCCACAGCCAAGGAGAGAAATCTCTAGAAACCACCTGGCTGCTGCCTTGACCTCAGAACTGTCGCCTCGTGTGAACTGTGAGGCAACAGAGCACTCAGCGTGCGGTGCTTTGTTTTGTTTTGAAACTTTTATTCACCATTTAATTTTCCATTTCTGACCTCATCTTTTTATTTAAAAGTATGTTTTTATTGATTTCAGAGAGGAAGGGAGAGGGAGAAATAGAAACATCAGTGATCAGAGAGAATTATTGAGTGACTGCCTCCTGCACGCCCCTTCCTGGGGATCTAGCCTGCAACCTGGGCATGTGCCCCTTGACTGGAATCGAACCCGGGACCCTTCAGTCCGCAGGCCGACACTATCCACTGAGCCAAACTGGCCAGGGCAGTGTGGTGCTTTGTGATGGAAGCCCCAGCAAGCTCATTCAGGCTATGTCGTCCCTTTTGTCCAAGGAGAGAAAGTCTGATCAGATCAGAAACGGGGACATGCTACCTTCTCTGCTCCTGGGCCTCTCCCACAGACCCTGACCCTCAGAGCCCTCTCCACATGGCGCTTCCGGCTGCCACTGTCAACCAACCAGGTGGGCGTGTGCAGTGAGGACCATTGGGATGGCCACAGAGCTCCCACAGCTCAAACACCCGGCAATTCCACTGCAATAATAGAAAACCCAATTCCTGCCGAAACCGGTGTGGCTGAATGGATAGAGCGTCGGCCTGCGGACTGAAGGGTCCCAGGTTCGATTCCAGTCAAAGGCATGTACCTTGGTTGCAGGCACATCCCCAGTAGGGGGTGTGCAGAAGGCAGCTGGTTGATGTTTCTCTCTCATCGACATTTCTAGTTCTCTATCCCTCTCCCTTCCTCCTTGTGGAAAATCAATAAAATATATATTTTAAAAAAAGAAGAGGGGAAAAAAAAGAAAACCCAACGCCCATACACGCCCCAGCCTTGGCCAGCCTCCGAGGGCCTGTCTCCTATGCGGACAGTGTCCCGGTCCCGCACCTACCTCCGTGAACTTGTCGGCCACCATGTACCGCACGCGCCACGACTTGTCCTCCGCGGCTTGGCGCAGGGTGGGCATCACCAGGGCCTCCAGGTCCTCCTGGGGCAGGAGCTGGGCGATGTTCACGCATGCCTCCACCGCCAGCAGCCGCACCGAGTCCTGGAGAGAGGGCGGCAGAGGCCCCGTTAGCACTGGATTCACTTCCTGCCGCGGAGTGGGCCTCAGCCCACTGAGGGGGGGAGGGACTGGGAGCAGCACCCACCTGCTCGTCGGAGGCCAGGTTGGAGAACATGGGGATGATCTCGCTCTTGACGTTGTCCAGCTCCAGCACCTTGGCGAACTCCCCCAGCTTGGAGGCTGCGGCCCGCCGCACCATGGGGGTGTCATCTGAGCACAGGTTCCGGAAGTACCTGGGGGCCGGGACGGGATGGGGCTCAGAAGGAGTCCCTGGGACTGAGGGGAGCAGGCAGCATGGCAGAGGAGACAGCAGACTGCAGTGGGTCCTGATCTGCCTGGTGAGCTTGGGCAGTGACGGGACCTACCCCACAGGGCACCGTGAGGTCTGAATGAGTTCCCGCGGGTGAGCACGTAGCAGCCTGTCCGTCTGCACACACGTCTGTGGAGAACGGTAGGTGCTGGTTACAGTATGACCACATCAAACTGTGCAGCTGATGCGGGTCTAGGCCACTCAAACGTTTTACTTTTCAGCCAAAATCGGTTTGGCTCAGTGGATAGAGCGTCAGCCTGCGGACCGAAAGGTCCCAGGTTCGATTCCGGTCAGGGGCATGTACCTTGGTTGTGGGCACATCCCCACTAGGGGATGCGCAAGAGGCAGCTGATCAATGATTCTCTCTCATTGATGTTTCTAACTCTCTATCCCTCTACCTCTCTGCAAAAAATCAATAAATAGTGGAGGAGGCTTCACTATATTTTTAAAGAGTAAGTGTGTGGGGAATGGTGGGTGGACAGAAGTTCAGAGGGAGGGGCAAGCCCTTAGCCACATTCATTCATTCTTCCCAGAGGCAAGTCCTCCCTGCGAGGAGTTCCCTGGGGCACCAGGCGAGGGGTGGAGAGCGGGAGGCTTCCTAGGACTGGGCCGAGGGCCGAGGGCAGGCTCAGACTGCATCGCGGTCACTTGTCCATGCCTTTATGAGCCAGCTTCTGGTAAGCACTTTATAGGCGGGAATTCTTTCCTCGCAAGAACAAGGGGAGGAAGGAACTGTCATTATCTCGATTTCCTAACTGAGCAAGTGGCAGTGCTCTTGGTGACCCGGATTCTTTAAGGGGGGGATGGGGAGAGCTCAGGGGTGTCCGGGACTCGGAGGCCTCAGGGCCGGGGCTTGAGAGAGGCGAGCCAGGCGGAGGGGGAGCTGAGCTTCAGGGGCCACAGCTGGGACTCACTGTCGAAGCTCCGCCTTGACGGCGCTGGACACGCGGGGGTAGCAGACGGAGAAGAGGCCGCAGGCCGAGGTGCGGGAGGTGAACCAGTCGCCGCCCGCCAGCCGCTTCACCAGGGGCACGAAGTGGGCCTCCAGGTCCGAGGGCGAGTGTTCGTGGGAGATGGCCCTTAAGGACTCCACCGCCTTGTCCCGCACCACCGTCTCCTCCACGGTGGCCAGCGACTCCAGGGGCGGCTGCGGCACAGAGCACGAGGTCACCAGATGCTCCCTCCCCAGCACCTCCAGCCCTGGAGGCCCCCCCCCCCCAGCCCCTCCGTGGGCACATTTCTAACCCACTGCCCACAACCCTTGCTCATGTGTGTGCACGGAACAAACTGCACAATGGCCATTTCTCCTTTTTTCATAACTTGTCAAAATCCAGGTTAATGCCTCCTCCTCCAGGCGGCCTTCCCTGACCACTCCTCCATCCCATCTATGCTGGGTCAGGTGCCTCCTCTGAATTCTAAAGGCTCCAGCTTCCCTCTTTCCCAGCTCTGAGCAGCCTGTGAAGCAACCAGGGGCGCTCTGAGAGGAGTACAAAGGGGAGGTCATGGTTAAGAGGCAGGGGCAATTCACTCAAACCAGTCTGTGCCTCAGTTTCTCCTCTGTGAACTGGAGCATGTCCCCTCACTGTGAGAAGCGATGGGTCGCTGTAGGGCCTCAGGATATCTGTGCTGGGCAGTCCCAGAGATCAAATGCGACCACCCCCCTTCCAGCCCCCCTCCTCCACACCCGAAGGAAGCGTGCGATGACTGGGGTTCACTCGCTGAGAATGTTCTGTGGGAAGACCCTGACCTGGCTGGGGAAGGACCCCGGTTCCAGTGCAGGCTGCCGGCAAGCCCGAGTCCCTCCCCTATCTGGAGCCCCGGGGCTCTCAGCAGTGTTTTCTCTGAGAAGCTGCTGGAAGCTGAGCATTCTCTCCTCAGAAAGACTGACAGAGGCCAGGCTGCAGAGCTCCACGGCGGTCAGGGCCCCTTTCAGGCTGGTCCTAGGACTGCCCTCTCCCCATGTTAGGCTGCACTGTTCTATGTAAAATCCGAACAATCCCGTTCACATATAATGCTCTGTGTACACAGATAAAAACTCAGATGCCAGCATGAAGGGCAATTACCACCCCTCCTGACTTAATGCTGTTTGGAAAAAAACTATCACATTTGCTGAAATCCAAGACACCAACGATTCTAAAAAGCACGTGTTATACAGCACTAAACGGAAGAAAGGCCGGGACCGGTTTGGCTCAATGGATAGAGCGTCGGCTTGGGGACTGACGGGTCCCAGGTTCGATTCCGGTCAAGGGCATGTACCTTGGTTGCGGCATATCCCCTGTAGGGGGTGTGCAAGAGGCAGCTGATCGATGACTCTCTCTCATCGATGTTTCTAACTCTCTATCTCTCTCCCTTTCTCTCTGTATAAAAATCAATAAAATATATTTTTAAAAAATAAAAAATAAAAATAAATAAAAAAATAAACGGAAGAAAGGCTGCTGACAGTAAGTAAGACACCAAGAGGAACCTTTGTAATAATATGAACAATAAAGATTGATTTAAAAAATAAATAAATAAAATAAAATTTAAAAAAAGATTAAAAAAAAAAGTAAGACACCATCTAGCGCAGAGGCCAAGTAGGACATAGGGGTTTAGAAACGATGAAATACAGAATTACTGGGACGAATGCAATGGCCCAGGGGCCTGAGGAACAGAGAAAACCAAGGGCCTGGGCCATCCAGGGTGCTTTCTTCCCAGACCACGGCCTGGAGTACCCCCCAGAGGCCAACGGGGTCCTCCCTTCTCCTTTCCCAAACAGCAGTTAACGTTACATCTGACCCGACTCTATGGCCCTGGCCACCACCGAGCACAGGCTCAGACTGGCAGGCAGTGGGGTAAGGGCCTGGGGGAGACTCAAATGGACATACTTGGAATCCCAGCTCTGCCATGTGCTAGCCGTGTGACCTTGCACAAGACACCCAACCTGCGCGCTCTGGTGGCTCATCTATAAGAAGGAAACTCTCCCCCTAAGCGGTTTGGCTCAGTGGATAGAGTCGGCTTGTGGACTCAAGGGTCCCAGGTTCGATTCGGGTCAAGGGCATGTACCTTAGTTGCGGGCACATCCCCAGTTGGGGGTGTGCAGGAGGCAGCTGGTGGATGTTTCTCTCTCATGGATGTTTCTAACTCTCTATCCCTCTCCCTTCCTCTCTGTAAAAAAATCAATAAAGTATATTAAAAAAAAAAAAAAAAAAGGAAACTCTCCCTACCACAAAGGGTGGACAATGCAGCTAACACCTGTTAGTATTACTATGCGCCTAGTACTGTGCTAAGGCTCAATTATAAAGATAGATGTCAATGACTTCCATTTAGAGATGAGCAAAGAACAGCACAGAGAGGTTAAGTAATTTTTACAAGTCACACAGCGGTAGAAGCTAGCCTGAATCCTAACCAAAGCCCAGGCTTGTTGGACTAAAGTAAATGTCCAAAGCGCATCTATTCTGAGGAGATGACTCCCAAGCACCTTCATATTCTCCCGTCGCTGACCCCCAAGGGAAGGCAAGAGCACTCCCCGCCTCCAGACTCACCAGCAGGCAGTGCACATACTCCGGGCCTCCGACCAGCGTGGTGAAGGTTCCCAGCTGTTCCGCCAGGGCCAAGAGGACCTCATCCTCATCGTAGATGGTGTCTGTGGGACCAAAACAGACTCTGTGCCAGTCCCATCCGAAGTGTGACTCCAGCCCCAAGAAGCCAAGCTGGAAACACGCAGCCTCACACAGCTTCTCAAACCATGGGCGCTCACTGCCCGCACCCTCCACCTGGGCTGGCACAGAGACCAAGGCATGGGCCTGGGTCGGATGGCAGGGCACATGTCCGGGTTGCAGGCTTGATCCCCAATGGAGGGCGTACAGGAGGCAGCCCATTGATAATTCTCATCATTGATGTTTCTCTCCCTCTCCCTTCCTCTCTGAAATCAATAAAAACATATTAAAAAAAAAAAAGTCTTACAAAAAGAAAAGAAAATGCTCTTTCCTCATGCTAAACCTCTGTCCTGATGCTAAACCTGAAAGCCATTCTCCTCCAGCTCCATCCTATCTTCCCTGAGGTGGTGGAAACTGCTGTATCCTTAGCATCTATGCCAGCATCCTAACTTCCTGAGGTTAAGCCATGCCTAAGGCAATCCAGCCGGACTACATTTCCCAGGCTCCCCTGCAGCTGGCATGGACATGTGACTATACTCTGAACAATAGGGTGGGAGTGGAAGTGGTGGGTTCCAGCTCTGAGTCAACTCCTTACACAACCCTCTCAGGGTGTCCTCATTTATATATGCTCATCCCCATTTTACACATAAAAACTACAGGGAGCCCATGCCACAGGCTCAGTGGCTAGGGCGACAGTCCTTAGGTAGGACACATACCTCGGTTGCAGGCCCCAGTCCCCAGTCAGGGTGCATGCAGGGGGCACCAATTGATGTTTTTTTCACATCCATGTTTCTCTCTCTCTCCCCCTCCTTTCCACACTCTCAAAAAAAAAAATGTAATGGAAAATATCCTCCAGTGAGGATTAACAACAACATAAAAACACTGTAGTAGGGGTGTCGAACTCAATCAGAGAAGGGGCCAAAATCTAAAATCCAGCCTAAATTGCAGGCCGAATGGTTTACTGAACAGTCATAAACTGACAATGTCATAAACTGACAGCGGAGTGCAGTGATGACAGCGCGGTGCGGGCCACATTGCAAGGCCTGGCGGGCTGGATTTGGCCCGCGGGCCTTGTGTTTGACACATGTGCTGTAGAGAGTGAAGTAACTAGTCTAATCACTCAGCTTCTAATGGTTGGGGCTGCATTTCACACCTGCCTAAACCTGTCTCCAGACCCCTGCCCCTAACTTTCCAGATCATTCCTTCAGAAAAGGACTGCACTTGGCCTCACAGACCCTGCGCACCCACGATGTCTAGCAGAGGCAGACACTTCCAAACAGCCTGGTAAATCCACAGCGAGGCCCCTCACCCGCAGGCACGGCCCTGCCAGCCCCCTCCCCGGGGGCCAGGAGGCAGCGTTACCTGTCAGGAAGGGCAGCAGCTCACTGCGCGTCCTCTCCACGCCGAGGGCCAAGGCGATGGTGGACAGCTTCTTGATGCTGTTGAGGCGAAGCTGTTGAGAACAGGAAAAGGAGGGGAGAATGTGAGCAAGCCCAGCGGTAAGAGAGTCCGACAGCCCCTGAACTGAGTGTGTGTGAAGACGCCGAATAATAACTGGCAGACACCCACCAAGTGCCTCTGTGACCTTGAGTCGTGAAGTCAGCATGGGAGCAGCCCCTCAGCAAAGCAACTTTGGGGTCTCACTGAGGCGATGCCCGCTCAGCAGCCCTTTCCAATTCTGTGGAAAACCCCACCTGGCCTCCGCTCTCGTCCCCTCTTGCAGTGGGCACTGCTGAGCACACTACACATCACAGTTTTTAAATATATATATATTTTATTGATTTTTTTTTTTACAGAGAGAAAGGGAGAGGAGAGAGATAAAGAGCTAGAAACATCGATGCGAGAGACATCGACCAGCTGCCTCTTGCACACCCCCCACTGGGGATGTACCTGGAACCAATGTACATGCCCCGGACCGGAATCGAACCCAGGACCTTTCAGTCCGCAGGCCGACGCTCTATCCACTGAGCCAAACCGGTTTCAGCTACATCACAGTTTTTAACAGCAGCAGCCAAACACAGAGCACTTATTCTGTGCCCTCCCACTCTCAGTCTTTTATCTCTGACCATAGCTGAGGTCAGAGGACTATAAGCTCAATTCTTAGAGCGGAAACGAGCTCAGGGAGCAAGTACCTTCAAAGGGTCACCCAGCTCAGATGGCACGGAGCCAGGAATGAAACCCAGGGCTGTGGGCTGACAGGGATGGATAACAGAATAAACAGCACCGTAACAACAGTGCTATACAAACAGGAGTAGCGTTAGCAGTAGTAATAATACCACTAGTGTAACAGGCTGAACAGTGGCCGCAGAAAGACATGTGCCCGTGCGGGCCCGTGTAGTTGTGAATGTGAAGATGGGGAGCCCCTGTGAAACCAGAGAAACCTCCCCCAGCTCCCGGCACGGAGCTCGTGAAGCCCAGTAAAGCCCGGTAATTCCCTGAGTGACCGGGCACCTTTTGTTCTAATGAGGTCTCTGTGGTGGGCGCCTGGATGGGGACTGACCACCGGAAAGACCAAGCCACGATCAGAACCTTGGACCTTTCAGCCACACCCTCCGTTCTCCAGAGAGGGACGGAGTCTGTTGATGACCATGCCTACACAACGAAGCCTCCATAGAAATCCCCGATGGTAAGGTTTTTGGGGAGCTTCCGAGGGGGTGAACACCTCCAAGCACCGGAAGGGGACACGCCCCAACTCCGAGGGACAGAAGCTCCCACACTCGGGGCCTCCCGGACCTCGGGCCTGTGTACCTTTGCATGTGACCGCTCATCTGCTTCCTGGACCACAAAAGACAATGGGAAATGTGTTTCCCTGAGATTGGGGTGCTGTTCTGGCCAATCATCAAACCCAAGGAGGGTGTCAAGTCCCTCCTGGGGTTTGATGATTTGTAGTCACGTCCAGCAGAAGTTGTGGGTAACCTGAGGACTTGCCACTGGCATCTCAAGTGTGTGTATGTGGGGTGTGGGGAGAGCACGCTCATGGGACTGAGGCCTTGGCCTGTGTGATCTAACTAGCTAGTGTCACACTGAACTGAACTGGAGAGGAACAGCAGGGCTCCCAGCCGGTGACACAGAGTTGCTGCATGTGGTGTTAGAAGTTCTGAGTGTGACAGTGAGAGAGTAAAGGAGGTACACAGGAAGAGCGAGTTTTCTCTGAAGAGGCCTAAACCCAATGACAGTGTCCTCAGAAAAGAAGACACAGAGACACAGAGAGTCAAAACCGGTGTGGCTCAGTGGATAGAACGTCAGCCTGCGGACTGAAAGGTCCCAGGTTCGATTCCGGTCAAGGGCATGTACCCTGGTTTCGGGCACATCCCCAGTAGGGGGTGTGCAAGAGGCAGCTGATCGATGATTCTCTCTCATCGATGTTTCTAACTCTCTATCCCTCTATCTTCCTCTCTGTAAAAAATCAATAAAATATATTAAAAAAAAGAGAGAGAGACAGAGAGGGAAAGGCCAGTGAAGACAGAGGAGGATGAGCCCACAAACCAAGGCATGTCGAGTTGCCAGCAGCCACCAGAAGCTAGGAGAGGGGCCTGCGTTTCCTCGGAGCCTCCAGTTGGGACCTCATGGGATCCTCCGGATGCAGAAAGGTAAGCACGACTGACACCCCCATTCCCTGCTGTGCGAAGTGAACTCCTCCCCGTTTCCCCAGCTTGACAAAGGGGTCTCCCGTCCCTGGCTCACAGGGCCATCGCCAGAATGCAATGGGACACGCTCACGAGCACGCCACTGCCGGGTACAGTGGGAACTCTCTTCCTGGAAGGAGAAGCAGGCAAGAAGGGACCGGGCCCCTCAGCCTGTCCTTTCCTGGGCCCAACGGGACTGTGGGGAGGTATGCCAGGGACCCATCAAGTAAGTTCCCTTTAAAAAGCCCTTAGGGCCCTGCTGGCATGGCTCAGTGGCTGAGCGTCAATCTATGTATGAACCAGAAGGTCATAGGTTCGATTCCCGGTCAGGGCACATGCCTGGGTTGTAGGCTCAATCACAGGTGATCAACGATTCTCTCTCATCATTGACGTTTCTCTCTCCCTCTCCCTTCCTCTCTGAAATCAATAAGCATATATTTTAAAAATAAAAATCCCTTTGGGATCACAGACAATGAGGAGAATCTGATGAAATGCTAAGGTGGCCTCCAACACCCCCCCCCCCCAACACACACATTTTTTATATGACATCACGTGGTTTTTGGACTTGAGGGGGTCCAAACACTCAGCTTCCTGACTGTAAAAGGGCCTCGATGAGATTAATATTACAAGGTCTGCAACTTATTTTCAGCCAAAATATAAAACCAAGGACTTTTTAAAAAAACCTGAACATGGTGAACACTAGCAGCGAACCCGGCTGCTAAGTGTATGGCACTCACTGCCCTAGCTCAGAAGTCAGAGGCTGTCTATAAATTGCCAGCTTTGTGGGCCACAGGGTCTCTGCCCAACTACCTGACTACGTCTCTGAAGCACAAAAGCAGCCGCAGAGCCAGACATGGAAATAAACGGGCATGACTGTGTTCCAATCAAAGCTTATTTGCAAAAGCAGACAGCGGGCGGGATCTGGCCTGGGCTGCGGTTTCTGGCCCCCGCTCTGGCCTTTCCGTGCTCTGTATATATGGAGTGCTCCATAATGAAATGTCAGGGGGCGGTGACTCAGGTGCCTCTTTCTTTCCTTTGTCACTTCAAGCGGGGTCCCTGGGTTCCTCTGACAGCGGGGCTCTGGGGAAACGGACACACGAGCCAGGGCCACCCAGGAGGGTCAGAGAGTATCATCACAAGGCCAGTCACAAGCAAGAGCAGCTAACAATTACCGGAAGTTTACTGTGCTTGGCAGCAGCCAAGGGCTTGGCTTGGATAATGAACATACTCTATCCTTACAACTCCGCTCTGAGGCGGGTATTCTTACTAGAATCCTCCTTTTAGAGGGGAGACCGCTGACCCACAGGGGAGCTGTCACTTGCTGGAAAGCAGCAGAGCCAGGACCAAAAGCCAGGTGCCCTGACTCAAAATCTCAGCATCATGCTGTCACTCAGGAAGGTGCCCAAGGGCTGGGCCCCTGAGAAGCAGGCCGGGCCTGTCGTGAGGCAGAGCCCCCTTCCCACCCCGCCCTCCTTGGAGAGCCCAGCTCGGATTTCATGAAGAACGTCTGCTGCTTCCTTCAGTGAAGACAGTGCCATACACGCTTAGTAAGCAGCACTGGGTGACGCTCTGCAGCCTCCCTGCCTGTGTTCAAGGCTAAGCTGCTTTGCATGTTAGTTGTAGGATCTGGGGCCACACTTTATACCTTTCAGAGCCTCAACTTTCTCACCTGTGAAATGGGATTATAATACCTACCCTCAGGAAGTTACTATGAGTACGAAGTTACACTCTACTGGGAATACCTTAGCACCAGACGTAGATCAGTAAGGGCAGCATCCTGGTTTTGTTTTGGCTCCAAAGAGGGCACCAGTGGCAGTTGTCTAGCTTTCCACCAAGGTCTCTTTTCCCTTCTCCCATAGTGACAGAACAAAGACGAGACACACACACACACACACACACACACACACGACAAAAGACAGCAAATATTTCCATAGCACTTACTATGTGCCAGACACTGTTCCTGATATGCCAATGTTTTAACTCATTTTATCCTCACAACAACTGCGAGGTAAATATAGGATCGCCCATTTTATGGCAGAGAAAAGGAAGGCACGGCGAGGTTAAGAAACCTCACACACGCGTAGGTGGCAGAACTGGGATCTGAACCCTAGCCAGCTGGCTCTTAACCAGTAACCACCAACAATCTGTCCTTCTGGTGTGGTTTTTTTAACGAGGGAGGGAGAGAGAGCGGGGGGGAGGGAGCGGGGAGCTCTCATGGTCCTCTTTAGTAGGTCTAATGACGACCAGAATTTTGCACTAGAAGGGAGCATGAATACTAGAAGTGTCTGCAGCGGCTGAAATGAGCTAGGGACAGTGTCATGATTTCCACTGGTGGCAGAGTCACAGGTTTGCTAACACTACTTACAACATGCTCTGGTAATACTAGAGTTCATCATAGAAGTTACGTTTGAATTAGACTTAGTGAAAATAGAGATGTTACTGGCTCATCCAAATGCATGGGCCTGCCCTGGGCATGGAGATGGGAGCTGTCCACTGGCTGTGCTGCAGCTCCTTTAACCCTTGCTTTCCAGCTGCGCACGTGACCCCGACTCCACACACACACACACACACACACACACACACCCGAGAAAGGCATTTCCGAATCACCTTTGCATCGGGATGTGACCAGGAGGTTAACGTCTGGCCAATGAACTCCACGTGGGAATGGGTGTGTGACTTCTAGGGAGTGTCCTACAGGGAGACTGGGGGACAGCCTCTCCCCTCCTTTCTGTCGGGAATGGAGCTATGGTGGCAGGGGCTTTAGCAGTCATCTGGAGACCTTGAGGTACCCTGGGGGTGGGGAGGGCAGAATGGAGAACATGCAAGCCTGACACCCTGACACCACAGAGTACCATTTCAGCGTGGCTTGCCACCAGACTTTTTTCCCCCACCCTCTCAGAGGATGGGAGAGGGAGAGATAGAAACACCAATGTAAGAGAGTCATTGATCAGCCCTAACTAGTTTGGCTCAGTGGATAGAGCGTCGGTCCCAGGTTTGATTCCGGTCAAGGGCATGTACCTTGGTTGCTGGCACATCCCTAGTAGGGGGTGTGCAGGAGGCAGCTGATCTATGTTTCTCTTTCATCGATGTTTCTAACTATCTCTTTCCCTTCCTCTCTATAAAAAAAATCAATAAAATATATTTTTTTAAAAAAAAAGAGAGAGAGAGAGAGTCATTGATCAGCTGACTCCTGCATGGCCCACACTGGGGACCAAGCTCACAACCCGGGCATGTGCCCTGACCAGCAATCGAACTGTGACCTCCTGGTCCATAGGTCCACGCTCAACCACTGAGCCACACCAGTCAGGCACCAGACTTTTTGATCATGAGTCAGAAATAAACTTCAAGCTCATTGAAGCCTCATTTATTTAGCGCTTTCCTATGACTTACAGCCAAACCTATTTCCAACTAGCTCAGCACATGACCTCGTTCTGGACAGAGACATTGAGAGCTTCCAGGAAAGATCTCCCTCCTGGACACTGTGTCCTCGCATGGCCCCTGCTTTCAGCGAGGACTTACTGAGAGCAGACGCTGTGGCACGCTGTGACCACAGGAAGCAGGTGGAAAGGGCGCACTCCGACCCAGTTTATGTAACATCCTTGTGAGCAATAACGGGAAAATGAACTTCACTTGTTTCCGTGGCCATGACAGGGTCCTCTGTAACATTCCTGAGATAGAGTAGCTATTCATATCACTAAGAAGCCTGACCATTGAAAGAGTGCTTGCTGTCTGAAGCTCCGGACTTGACACATGTTCTCTCTTCATACCACCTGTGGGTTTACTTCACAGCCCAGGAAACTAAGCCACAGAGGGAGAAGGCAGGTCACCCAGCGAACTTGTGACGGAGCCTGGGACATGGACCCATGTTCCTCATCATCATTTTACCAACGTCTTTTCTGGTTTAAACTCTCGGAGGGCAATCTTATTTCTAGTTCTGTTTCCCCGAGTGCCCAGGCACTCTATAAAAAGGCGTGGGAGCCTGGCACGCCCTGTTTCTAAGATGTGGACACGGCCCGCTATTGCCAGGTCTTACATAGTGGCTAGTGGCTGTGTGTCTTTACAAATCATTTAATCCTCACAATAACCTGGCCTCGTGAGTCTTCTACCCTTTTTCTCCCCATTTAACAAGAAAACCAAGGCCCAACCAAAAGCGGTTTGGCTCAGTGGATAGAGCGTCGGCCTGCGGACTGAAGGGTCCCGGGTTCGATTCCGGTCAAGGGCATGTACCTTGGTTGCAGACACATCCCCATTAGGGGGTGTGCAGGAGGCAGCTGATCGATGTTTCTCTCTCATCGATGTTTCTAACTCTCTATCCCTCTCTCTTCCTCTCTGTAAAAAAATCAATAAAATATATTTAAAAAGAAAACCAAGGCCCAAGTTGAGTAACTCCTAATGTGGCCAGACCCCGGTCTGCCTCCTGCCTCCTCCCTCGGAACTGCCTTCTGTACATCACCTGCCTCCAGGCCTAGAGTTGCTTTAGGGATGGAGCAAGGGACCACAGCCAAGAATGCAGGCAGCCTCTGGCAGGTGCAACAGGCAAGACAGCAGATTCTCCCCTACGGACTCCACAAAGGAAGCAGCCCTGCCAGCACCTACATGACAGCGCAGTGGGGCCCATCAGACTCCTGACGCCCAGAACGCTAAGGTCATCCACTGGAGTCCTTTTAAGCCACTCGCTTTGCCTGAGTCTCCTGGACCAGGGCTTCTCTCAGTCTCACCACTGAGGACATTTGAGGAAGATAATGCTTTGCTGTGGGGGCTGCCCTGTGACCTGTAGGAGGCTGAGCAGCTTTCCTGACCTCTATTCACCAGAATCCAGTAACGCTCCCCCAGTGTGACCGTCCAAAATGTCTCCAGACTTCACCAAATGCCCCCGGAGGGCAAAACCGCTGTCATGACCTGCCTGCTCTCTCCTCCTGGCTGGCTCTTCCCCAGCTCCCTCTGGGAGCGGTGTCCTCCAGGTCCCCTCTTAACGTCTGCATCCTCACAGGGGCCTCCCCAGACTGGCCACTGTGCCTGCTGGGTACTGTGCCCGGACAGCCTCATGGCTCCCTCCCCTGCCTCCTCCTTCAGGTCTTTGCTCCGACGTCACCTTCTCAGCAAGGCCTTCCTTCACCGCTCTTGAAAGCTGCACTCCCAACCCCTCTCCATTAAAAAAATAAAATAAAAAAAATATATATATTTTATTGATTTTTTTACAGAGAGGGATAGAGAGCTAGAAACATTGATGAGAGAGAGACATCGATCAGCTGCCTCCTGCATACCCCCTAACAGGGATGTGCCCGCAACCAATGTATGTGCCTTGACCGGAATCGAACCTGGGACCTTTCAGTCTGCAGACCAATGCTCTATCCACTGAGCCAAACCGGTTTCGGCGCCTTCTCCATTTTTCTCCTTAGCACTTACCCGCATCTAACACATAGCACATTTTACTGATTCATCGTGTTGTTCGTGTCTGTTCCCCTCACTACAAGGTAACTCCAGAGGCCAGGAGTCTGCCCGGTTCCCTGTGCCTAGAACAGTGCCCTACACAGAGTAGAACCCCCATCCCTCCAAAAAAAAATATTCACTGAGTCACTATCACAACATCCTCCTGCTTCCTTCCCATCACATCTCATGTGTGTGATTAATGTATTCCGCTGTTTCACCTGACTCTTGTGTAACAGCTACTGATGTCACCACCAGATCCTCAGCACCGTGCCTGACATGTGGCAGGTGTCCCGTGAACAAAGGAGGGCCATACAGCGGCCCTGAGAACTAGGCAATTAGCTCCACTGGAGAGAAGAGGAAACCAGGGTTCAGGTGTCCATGAGTGAGAGAAGAGCCGGCTGGCAGCACAACCCACAGCCTGTGTAATTCCAGAACCTCGGCGAGCGGCTGGGGCCCGGGAAGACAGACTCAATTTCGTAAAACAGGGAAACTGAGGCCCAGAGGGCGGATGGGACTGCTTGGGCCACCGCGCTTACTAACGAGAGCAATCCAGATAGCATTGCTGACATGTACACATAAGGAACCATTTGACATTGAAACTGGGTCTCAGAACTGGGTTGGACACTGACATTGGGACTCAAGCATTTTATTATTATATGTTTATTTCTAGTCTAGAGTTGCAATATTTTTTTAAAGAAAAGAAATGGGGGGGAGGGGGAATAGATATAGAGGTAAAGAGCCATTGAACAGACTGTCAAACTACAGGGGGAAAGCAGGGGAGGTTAGGGAGGTGGAGGGGCTGTAAGAGATCAACCGAAGGACTTGTATGCATGCATATAAAACCAATAAACATAACCAATAAAAAATGAATATAAAATAAACATAACCAATGGATACAAGACACGGGAGTGGGGGGTTCAGGTGAAGGCATATGCTGGGGGGAAGGGGAGGCTGGGAGGAGGTCAAGTGGGAAAAAAGGGGACATATGCACTACTATTTGTAATGCTTCAAACAATAAAAATAAAAATAACAATAATAATTAGCGCTAACCTTTATTGGGCTCTTTTATGAGACCAGACACCGTTCCATTACAGATGCATTAACACGTTCAGTCCCTCGCCCACCCGCCAGGAGAACGGGACTATGATTGATTGATTATTAGCCAACACTTTTAGGGAAAGCAAGGGGTGTAATCGGCCCCAAAGGTCACGCGGCGGGTGGGCGGTGGAACCGGGTGGGCAAACCCGTGAGCTCCTCTCTCCATCCCTCGCCTGAGCCTCCCTCCCTGCCCCACGCACCGCCACTGTCAGCCCGTTTAGTCAAAAAATGCCCACATCCCAGAAGCCGGGCGGGACTCCTCCTCTTTCATTCGTTCCTAAATTTAGCAAGATCCCCCCCTTTGAAGGTGGGGTGTCTTCGCTAGCTTCCATAAATAAACAAATAAAACAAACAAAATACACAGAACCGGCACAGAGGGAACAAACTGGGGAGACAGCCTTCACCTCTGAGTCCCGATTTGGGGAGCTGACCCCACAAGCGCCGAGGCCCAGTCGCCAAAACCCCAGAAGGAGAAAAAAAAAATCCTATCCGGGTCGGAACCATCGGGCGGCCCTCCCCCATCTGGACCCACACCCACAGGCTCATGCAGCAGCCGAGGCCCCCTCCCCGCGCGCCGCGGCCACCCCGGCCACCCCGGCCACCCCGGCCCCCCGCGGCCGCGCGCACTGGGGCCGGCCCGGGAGGGACCCTCCGGGGTGGCCCTCGCTCCCGCCCCCCGCAGGGCCCTCCCCCAATCCCGGGCGCCGACTCATCGATCCCCGGCGCCCGCACAGATAAGAGCTGGACGCTGATTGGCCGCCTCCCCCTTCCGCCACTCCCAGCGAACACCGAGGCTCCTCCGCGAGGGTCGCCCGTGCCCCCCGGACCCCCAGCCCGCCGCCCCCGAGTCTCCCGTGGCCTCCGGACCTGAACGTCCTCATTGCGGAGCTCGTCTATGAGCACCGCGATGGGGTAGAGAGAGTCGTCGCCATCGGCCGCCGCCATCTTGGCTCCGTCCCGTTCCTGTCAGACTGCGACCAGCGCTGTGCTGAATCCGGGCTGGGCGGGGCACGGCCCGGAGGAGGAGGAAAGGCGAGCGTGGGGGCGCACGAGCCACTTTACAGGGGCTGCCCTTCGGTCCCCGCCCGCCCCACGCTGGGCCGAGCCCGAGTTTCTTTGGTCCGGAACACGGAGTCCCCGCCCACTTCCGACTCTCTATTGGTCGGAGGCCTGCCAGAGGGAGGGGGTACGAAGCGGAAGTGCGTGGTATCTCAGCGACCGACGTGGTACCCGCCTACGTCGCCACTGACAACGGCCGAGACGAGCAGTTGCTTTAGCCAATGAGGGGCAGGATTAGGAGGCGTCCAAGGCTGCCTTTCTGCCAGGCCCGCAGGAAAGCTTGTGCGCCTGCGTCACTAGGAATGCATGACATCATATGGGGAACTGAGACAGTCTGCAGGTTTTGGCTTGTGAGGTCGCTGCTTCACAGGCTGGCGGGACTCCCCGCGTCTTTGTGTCACAGGAGGAGGATGTGAGTGTTTTTTTAAAAAATATATGTTATTGATTTTTTACAGAGGAAGAGAGAGGACAGAGAGCCAGAAACATTAATGAGAGAGAAACATCGATCAGCTGCCTCTTGCACACCCACGACTGGGGATGTGCCCGCAATAAAGGTACATGCCCTTGACTGGAATCGAACCTGGGACTTTTCAGTCCGCAGGTCAACGCTCTATTCACTGAGCCAAACGGGCCTCGGCGAATGTGAGTTTTTGATTTATGCCGAGGCCCAAAGAAGGGTGGTGATTTGTCTTAGTATCAAGATTAAGAATTAAGCCCCAGGAAGCATCCGATTCCTGAACCCTCTCTAGGTACATCTGCCTCCCTGCTTGTTAACACTTGGGCGCTCCTGGAAACTTAGAACCGTCTGAGCAGCAAACACGTCTTGCTTTTAAAAAAAATATTTATTTATTTATTTATTTATTTATTTAAATATATTTTATTGATTTTATACAGAAAGGAAGGGAGAGAGATAGGGGGTTAGAAACATCGATGAGAGAGAAACATCGATCAGCTGCCTCTTGCACACCCCCTACTGGGGATATGCCTGCAACCAAGGTACATGCCCTTGACTGGAATCGAACCCGGGACCCTTCAGTCCCCAAACCAACGCTCTATCCATTGAGCCCAACCGGTTTCGGCTATTTATTTTTTCTTTATTGGTTAAGGTATTACATATGTGTCCTTATCGCCCCATTGCCCCCTCCCCACCCCTACTCCCATCGTGCTTTCTCATGCCAACAAGCCTTGCCCAAACCGTACCTCCTACTTGGAGAGCTTTCCCTATTCAATTCTCAGATCTTGACATAAATTCTCTCCTTCCCACCCACTCCCCCTCTGCCCCCCTCCCCTTCCCTGTCTCACCTCAAGCCCCCGAGCCAAATAATCCCGCCGCTTTCTCTCTGTCTTTCAAAATTCCCAGCCCTGGAGCTTTAAGCCTGTCTCCTTTCACAAATTGGGAGCAGGGACAACCCGGCCCCCGAGCCTGCACTTTTAGGACCATGCTCACAGAGGGAGTTAGGAGATGGGGAAGGCGAGGCCTGGGGTACCCCTTCCCCTTTATTCTGACACTTGAAGGGCAATCTTGAGTAGGGCTCCTGGACAGGTCTGAATAGCTCAAGCATCTTTTCCAAAAAAAACCTCTGCCCAGCCTTAGCTGGTTTGGCCCAGTGGATAGAGGTCTGCCTGCGGAACAAAGGGTCCCGGGTTCAATTCTTGTCAAGGGCACATGCCTGGACTGAGGACACCATCCCCAATGTAGCAGCCAATCATTCACTCTCATCATTGATGTTTCCATATCTCTCTCCCTTCCTCTCTGAAATCAATAAAAATATATTTAATCTGTATGTATTAAAGGAAAATTTTAATTTATATTAAAATAAAAAAATAACCTCTACCCAGTCTAGTTAGGAAACTCCCAATAAAGGGTGGAAGGGCTTACATAATTCAATCTTTGACCTCCATATTGCCAGGATCACCCCCAACTCACCAGCTCATCCAGACTATGGTTCTTTATAGCTAAGGATGCACTTTATGTATCTTAACATTTCATTTGTCAATTATATCACAATAAAGCTGAACAAAAAAAGTCACAGGTATGCCATGCAGAGGTTGCCTCTGCATCAAAAACAGGTTTGATCAGCACCTTGATTCTGGTCAGACTCTCCAAGAACAGGCCCTTTCCATCGGCATCTAAATGAATGACCCAGCCCTGACCTGTTTGGCTCAGTGGATAGAGTGTCAGCCTGTGGACTGAACGGTCCCAGGTGATTCCGGTCAAGGGCATGTACCTTGGTTGTGGGCACATCCCCGGTAAGAGGTGTACAGGAAGCAGCTGATCAATGTGTCTCTCTCCTAGATGTTTCATATATATATATATATATATATATATATATATATATATATATATATAATTGATTTTTTTTTTTTAGAGAGGAATACAGAGTTAGAAACACCATCAATGGGAGAAAATCATCAAACAGCTGCCTCCTGCACACCCACTACTGGGGGTTGTGCCTGCAACCAAGGTACATGCCCTTGACTGGAATCGAACCCGGGACCTTTCAGTCCCAAAGCCGACGCTCTATCCATTGAGCCAACCCAGTTTCAGCTCTCCAGAACTTTGAGATAGAATTATTGTTACCAGCCACTCTGTGAAGTTTCGTTACAGCCGGGCAGACTGACACACTTCCCTCTGGCACGAGGTGACGCACAAAGGCTGTTCATATGGGGCTCCATCAGTGTCAGAAATGGAAAGAGGTTACTATTTTACCCCATTTGCAAGCCAAACAAGGTAGCCTGCCTGTTTCAGGGATGCCGAACAAGACATGAAACTCCTGGGACCGAGACAAAGAAGTTATTATTCCCAGCACAACAGGCCACAAGAGCTTCCTGTTCACATCGGTTCCCATGGCTCCCATGGCCCCAGCCAGCGTGGCTCAGCATCAACTCCCAGTCAGGGCTCATGCCCAGGTTGTGGGCTCCATACCCGGTGAGCATACAGGAACCAGAGAGGAGGGAGCCCAATTCTGGGGTGCATCACCCAAGAACCGTCCTCTTTCAATCCAGGGTCCCTTGGGGGATGTCAGAGAGCCAGTTTGAGCCCCATCTCTGCCGCAGGCCAGGCCAAGGGACCCCACCAGGCCTCCAGTCCATTGGCTCCCCACTTGGGGTCTGGCTCCCCACCAGGGCCCTACCCCATTGCAGAGGTCGTGGGTCTGATCCTTACAGAAACTTTTCTTTTTTTCCAATTGTTTGAAAAATATTTTTATTGGCCGGGACCGGTTTGGCTCAATGGATAGAGCGTCGGCTTGGGGACTGAAGGGTCCCGGGTTGGATTCCGGTTAAGGGCATGTACCTTGGTTGCGGGCATATCCCCGGTAGGGGGTGTGCAAGAGGCAGCTGATCCATGACTCTCTCATCGATGTTTCTAGCTCTCTATCTGCCTCCCTTTCTCTCTGTACAAAATCAATAAAATATATATTAAAAACAAACATATTTAAAAAAAAAAATATATATATATATATATATATATATATATATATATATGTATTTTACTGATTTTCCACAGAAAGGAAGGGAGAGGGATAGAGAGCTAGAAACGTCAATGAGAGAGAAACATCGACCAGCCACCTCCTGCACACCCTCTATTGGGGATGTGCCCGCAACCAACGTACATGCCCTTGACCAGAATCGAACCTGGGACCTTTCAGTCCGCAGACCAACGCTCTACCACTGAGCCAAACCGGTTTCGGCATCTTTTTTCCAATTAAAAAAAATATTTTATTGATTTATTACAGAGAGGAAAGGAGAGAGATAGAGAGCTAGAAACATCGATGAGAGATAAACACAGATCAGCTGCTTCCTGCACACACACCCCTGGGGATGTGCCCGCAACCAAGGTACATGCCCTTGACCAGAATCAAACCTGGGACCCTTGAGTCTGCAGGCCTACGCTCTATTCACTGAGCCAAACCGGTTTCAGCAAAACTTTTCAACTTGATTAGCTAAATGATGAGAGTTGCAGGACCTACTGGCCAAGGCCCCAACATCTGGCACCCCACAGGCCCATCTGCTTAATATGGATTTCCAGTAGAGGCAATGAGTTTTCCCGCTACCACTCTCAGCTGAGAAACAGGCCGAGGCTTCTGGGCGGACAGTAGCTCCAGCGGGCAACCTCCAGGGAAGGAAGGAGGCGAAGAAGCAGCTCAGGTGGGAAAAGAAGGAGGTTCCCGCCGCCACAGGACTTCTCCTGGGTGGAAGGGCCTGGGCCGGAGCCTGACATTGAGCAGGGTCCTGCCCTGGACAGGCTAGATTCCAGGCTAAGTAAGTCCTGTCTGCTAAATAGTTGCATTTTGCAGCTAAATGCCCACAAGTCATCAGTTATTTGCCAAATGTAGGGTACAGTGAGATGAAAGAGGCAAACAGATACAGAGAGAAAGTGACATCATATTGGGAGGAGAAAGGAGGGGAGCCCAATTCTGGGGTGCTTCATCTGAGAACCGCCCTCCCACAATCCCAGGCCCCTGGGGGGATATCAGAGAGCTGGTTTCAGCCCCATCCCTGCAGGCCAGGCCCAGGGACCCGGGTCTCTAGTATATTTATAATTAGAGATTAAGTAATAAAATAAATGACATCGATGTTATACAGATCATTCCAAATGAGAAGGAAGCACACACAAAAAAACTTAAAAATATATACTCTGGCCGAAACCGGTTTGGCTGAGTGAATAGAGCATCGGCTTGCGGACTGAAAGGTCCCAGGTTTGATTCCAGTCAAGGGTATTTGCCTTGGTTGCAGGCATATCCCCAGTAGGGGGTGTGCAGGAGGCAGCTGATCGATGTTTCTCTCTCATCAATGTTTCTGACTATCCTTCTCCCTTCCTCTCTGTAAAAAAATCAATAAAATATATTAAAATAAATAAATACCTACCCCCCCAAACAAACAAAACACAAAAATATCTGATTCCAAATTAAATATGAAATATGAACCAGAAACTTGCGTTCACTAACTGGATCCCTGGCCAGGATTCTCCTTATCAAAGCCCCAGCAAAATCCAGATCAATGACACTCACCTACCACGCCGGATTCTGGTTTTCTGTTCTTGTTAATCCTCACCCGAGGGTATTTTTCCATTGATTTGGAGAGTGGAAGAGAGAGGGGAAAGACAGAAAGAAATATCCATGTGACAGAAACACATCTCCTGCATGGGCCCAGACCAGGGCCTGGGCCAGGGGGGAGCCTGCATCCGAGGTGCATGCCCTTGACTGGAATCGAACCCGTGACACTTTGGTCACAGCCCGACGCTCTATCCACTCAGACAAACCGACTAAGGTTCTTGACCACTGAGTCCCACAGCACCATCCACGCTGACAACAACAAACCCTGATGCCGTTTGCATTTTCCATCATTAATGTCTTCATGAACTCGGTAGCACTGACACTAAAGCCAAGACTCCCTAGCGATTGAGCCGAAAGTCCCCAGAGCTGCCCTTCTCTTGACTCACAGCCACACCTCCACCCCGCCCCTCGCCCACAGCCCCGCGCAGACCCACCTGATGCTGAGCTTCTCAGGACTCCATGGCAGCGGCCAAAGGCTCAGCTCACTCCCCAAACGACTCCCCCTGGTGCCCCAGCGCCTCTCTCTCTCTCTGTTGCTAGGGACGCTTCTGAGAGTCCCGTTCCGGTCGTGGGCGTGGCTCTGTGACGCAGCAACGTGGCCACGCCCACCGCGCCTCTCGGGGCCCCAAGCGGCCGTTATGGTGTCTTCTATGGCCTCAGTGAACGGGAGAAGAAATTAGTCACTTTTTGGACGTCTCTTAGCCTCCTTCACTGTCAAGAACACTGCGGTGAACACGCTATTTTAGTCAAGGCCAAGGTGGAGCAGGCTGTATTCCGTTTATACTTTGGGCAAAACGGGAAAGATGGCGGCCCCGGCACTACTGCTAAGCAAATCTTACCGGAAGGGGCAGCCATCTTACCGGAAGTGAAGTTCCATGGACCTAATCCTTGAGAAGACCTGGGATGACAAACTGCAAGTTTGTAGGAGCCGAGACAGAAGAGGTGGCGGTCAGGCCCCACCCGGCCTGTCAGACCTTCACGATTTGGTCAGATACCTGCTGTCGAGGCAAAAGCGATGAACGGTGAGGGCAGGGCTCTGAGAAACCGAGGCCACAGGGTCACTGGAAAAGGGATTCTCGGGATCACGAGGACCCAGCAGGTGGGAAGTAAGAAAAATGCCTCCCTCACAAAGACGCGTGGGCGTGGCTGCGTCACAGAGCCACGCCCACGCCCAGAACGGGACTCTCAGAAGCGTCCCTAGCAACAGAGCTGGAGGGAGGCTGGGGGCACCAGATGGGAATGGCTTTAAAAGTGAGCTGAGCCTTTGGCCGCTGCCATGGAGTCTTGAGCTCAGCATCAGGTGGGTCTGCACGGGGCTGTGGGCGAGGGGCGGGGTGGAGGGCAGCTCTGGGGACTTTTGGCTCAATCGCTAGACTAGGGAGTCTTGGCTTTAGTGTCAGTGTTACCGAGTTTATAAAGACATTAATGATACTTTATTGTTGAAAGTATTACATATGTCTCCCTCTCCCCCTTCCATTCTGTTTTTAAGACTCTGTATAATATTTTTTATTTCAGACAATGTATTCTTTATTTCTTGTTGCTCCCTTATCATTTCTTGTTGCTCCCTTATCATTTCTTGTTGATCTCTTTTCATATCCTCATACGTCTTATTCATCTTTTCTAGGAAATTCTTGAAAAACCCTATAAGCGTAGATTTGAACTCTATATCCAGTCGCTTTTTGTCCTCCATTTCTTTCGTTTGTGATCTTTTTTGTTGTCGCATTTCGCAGTTACAGATGGGACAGGGTTTCAGGGTGGAGCCTACAGCCTTGGCTTTCGTCAGCCCTGCCCTATGTGGCTCCTGCGGCTCAGGGTCATTCAGTACTCCCGGCAAAGCGCCTCATGTGCCCTGACTGGCAATCAAACCCTGACCTCCTGGTTCATAGGTCGATGCTCAACCACTGAGCCACATGGACAGGCTTGGAAAATATTTTAACATTTTATACAAATTGCTCAGTACATTGAAATTGTTCCCTAACTTATGAACTTTCTCTTACAAATAAACCCAAATGGGAGCAAGTTCTTTGTTCCAAATATCCTGGTAGTTTGCATTTTGTGTAGTTTGCTTATGGTTCATGAAGGCTCCATTTAAAGTTTATATATAGCTTTAGAGGCCCGGTGCATGAAATTCGTGCACAGGAGTGTGTGTCCCTCAGCCCAGCCTGCACCCTCTCCAATCTGGGACATCCCTCTCACAATCCAGAACTGCTGGCTTCCAACTGCTCACCTGCCTGCCTTCCTGATTGCCCCTGCTTCTTCCTGATCACCTCCTAACCACTCCCCTGCCTGCCTGATTACCCCTAACTACCCTCCCCTGCAGGCCTGGTCCCTCCTCTCCTCCCCACCCCCACCCCCGCTGCTTTCTCTTGCAGGCCTAGGTTCCCCGGAACTGCTCTTCCCGCAGGCCTAGTTGTCCCCAACATCCCTCCTCTGCCAGCCTGGTCACACCCAACTGCTCTCCCTTGCAGACCTGGTCCCTCCCAACTGCCCTCCCCTGCTGGCCTGATAGCTCCCAACTGCCCTCCCTTGTGGTGGCCATCTTGTGTCCACATGGGGGCAGCCATCTTTGACCACATGGGGGAAGCCAGCTTGTGTGTTGGATTGATGGCCAATTTGCATATTACTAGTTTATTAGATAGGATAATATTACTTTCAGGTGTACACCATAGTGATAGGCATGAATATAACTTACAGAATGAGTTATATTTAAATACACTTTTGCTTCTGTATACCTCCCAGGCTATGCTATTGTCTTACAGCAATGAGAACTGAGACCAGGCCTATTTCACTCACACCAACATTTCAGATACAAATTACATTTATGTTTTAAAAATCGAATTACATGCACATAGCTTCTTTTATTTCTTCAATTGATACAATAGATTAATTGATGTATGTGTTTAGGTTAAGACCTGAGTATGCCTTTATATCAATGCAAATATTTAACAGCATGAGACTCTCACAACTTCCCAGTTTCAGCATTTACACAATTTCTCTCAGGATATACTTTTCAACAATAATCTGAACTAGGAGAATGTCTCCTATTATTTTCCTGTGACATAAAGGAACATGTAATTGATCACTGTGGGTGAGACCACACTCACTGCATTCAGAAGGTTGCTGTTCTGTGAAAATCCTCCGGAGGGCGCACCTCTGGCCACAGGCTGGGCCACACTGACTACATTCCTGTTTGCTAGAGGCCCAGGGATGTTTAGTGCTGTGTGAGAAAACACAGAAGGCACCTGCGTAGTCACTGTATTAAGAGGGTTTATCTGCTGCAGGACAACACTGGTCTGTGATGAGCTGGGGCTCTCTAAGCGAGGACGTATGGCCTTGACTGGACCGCCACATATTGCTCTTGGGTGTCTTTTTTTATGTGTCACAAGCGTTGACATGTAGGCAAAAGCTTTCCCACACATGTCACAGGAATAGGGTTTCTCTCCGGTGTGAATTCTTTCATGTTTCATGAGACTTGAGGACCAGGAAAAGCATTTTCCACACTCGCTGCACACGAAGGGCCTCTGTCCTGTGTGTACTCTCTGATGCGCTGTGAGGTCGCCCTTCTGGATGAAGCCTTTTCCACATTCGTCGCACACGAAAGGTTTCTCCCCCGTGTGAAATCGCTTATGTACAGTGAGATTGCTCTTATTCACAAAGCCTTTTCCACACTCGCTGCAGATACAGGGTTTGGGCCCTCTGTGAATTCGCCTATGTACAATGAGGTCGCGATTCTGGAGGAAGCCTTTCCCACAGTTACTGCATGTGAAGGGTTTCTCTCTTGTTCTCTGTTCAGTGAGGATGAGGATTGTGAATGCTTCCCTGTACTCAAAACACTGACGTGGCTTCTCACCTGAATGGATGATCTGATGATCAGAGAGACAAGACCTCTTTTGGAAGGCTTTCCCACAGTCACCCATCACGTGAGCCTTCTCTCTTTTCTGAAGTTTGATGAGTTGGGACTCAGTACTGATGAGTTTTTGGCTTTTGTGAAATTTCACTTCAGCCTGAAACTGTTCACTGTTGGCATGGAGACAGGATTTTCTATCTTCAGAAAGCTCAGTATGCAAGGTGATTCCATAGTTTCTTCTCTGGTTAAGTAAAGATAAATCTGATTTTATACTTTTTCCATGTGAGTCAAACATATGTTTTTGTTTTAACAGAGAATGGTTTGTGCTCTCCTGGGCAGCATTTTCATATGTGTTACGCTGATGCCATTGTTGTAGGCTTTCATTTTGTAAGTGTTCTGGCAGATGATCATCACGTTTCCGGATATCTAGGAAAGAACAGAACAATGAACTCATCCAACATTTGAATTGGAAGAAAGGTAATAAAAAATTATCCTGATACCTTCAGTCCAGATGGCTTGGCTAAGTGGTTGAGTGTCGACCTTTGAACCAGGAGGTTATGATTTGATTCCTAGTAAGGGCTCAATCCCCAGTAGGGGGTGTGCTGGAGGCAGCCAATCAGTGATTATCTCATCATTGATGTTTGTAACTCTCCCTCTACTTTCCTCTCTAAAATCAATAAAAATATATTTGTTACAAAATTCCATGTTCAATATTCTTTGGAAAACACAATAATAAAATAGGTGAAAGTTGAGTGTAAAAATAGATTCTATATTTCATCATGATGAAATATAGATTTGGCCCTAACCGGTGTCGCTCAGTGGATAGAGCGTCGGCCTGCAGACTGAAATGTCCCAGGTTCAATTCCAGTCAAAGGCATGTACCTTGGCTGCAGGCACATCCCCAGTAGAAGGTGTGCAGGAGGCAGCTGATCGATGTTTTTCTCTCATTGATGTTTCTAACTCTCTATCCCTCTCCCTTTCTCTATGTTAAAAATCGATAAAATATATCTTTAAAAAATTAAATTAAAAAAAAATACAGATTTGTCTACTTCCTAAGGTCATGACAATCATGCAGACTATAAAATATAGGCAATTTATGGAATCAGCAGACACATAGAAAAGGGCCACCTTAACCAAACGGGAGAGGGACAGACTCACTCCTTCCACATTCATCACTGCTGACCACTGTGTACCAAATGGTCCTAGGTTGAGGACACACAAACACAGTCCTCATGTACAGGGGGCCTACACTGCAGTTTGGTGAAGCCACTTAAAGGGTAAAGACACATGCGAGAAACAGCTACAAGTTGTGAAAATGGTGGGAAGGCACAGTGGAGCTGGAGAGAGGTGGAGGAAAATAAGCTACATTTCAGAAGCCAGGACTCGCTGTGGTTCATTAGTGTGGTGGGTATGGCAGCAATAAGGTGATAACACAACAGAAAGCTCCTAGATCCTGTGACACACCCTCCAGAACAGAACCCCAATCTGCAACCCAAGTACTTCTCCACATCTCATCTCCATTCACGTAAATGAGAACTCCACTCTCCCCTGTAACCAGAACAGAACTTCTCAGGATCACCCTTCATCTGTTACTCTCGCTCACACACAGCATCTACCTCCGTGATAAATCCCACCTGTCTTCCCCTATGAATGTGCCCAGAATTGGACTAACACCCCTTCCACACGTGGAAGCAAGTCCCTCTTTCAGACTACAGCAGTAGCCTTGTCTGCCTACTCTGTTCCTCCTCAGCCAGCGGCAACTGTTTTCCATCCAGCAGCCAAAGTCATCTTTCCACATAAATTATATCACAACCAGAGGCCCGGGGCATGAAATTCATGAGCGTGTAGACCTGGTCAGTGGTCAAGGCTGATTGGGGCATTCTGGCTGCTGACTGGGGCCTCCCTTCCCTGGTTGCCAGTTGCCAGCTGGGTCCTCTCTTCCCTGACTCCTGGCCGGGGACTTCCTGGGTTCTGTGTTCTCCCCTGGTGTTCAGCAAACATCATAGTGAGCAATCAAACTCCTGAGGGGACAATTTGCATATTAGCCTTTTCTTTCTTTCTTTCTTTTTCTTTCTTTCTTTCTTTTTTTTTTAAAAATAAATCTATTGTTCATATTATTAAAAATGTTCCTCATTTTTTTTCTCCCTCCATTGCTCCCCTCCACCAGGTTCCCAGCCCACCCTCTGCCCTTTCCCCACCCCCCATTGTCCTCATCCACAGATGCACAGTTTGTGTTCAGTCTCTTCCCACACCCCCCCTCCCCTTTTCCCCGAGAATCATCAGTTCACTCCCGCTCCATACCTCTGATTCTATTATATCCACCAGTTAATATTATTCATCAGATTTTTTTTAATTCCCTTGGTTTTTGATTCACTTGTTGATAGTTATGTATTTGTTGTTCATGCATGTTAGCCTTTTATATATAGAGATTATATATATAGATAGATAAGGAGATAGTCCTCTACTCACAAGTCCCTAGTAAATTATCATCTCAGTTGGAATTAAATAAAGTTCTTTTTGTGTTTTTTAATTACTGGAGAACATTGTATCCATTGATATTTTTTAAGAGTTAAAGGACGTGAGGGAATTAGAAAATACTCAAAGAATTTAATTTGAAGTAGGCAAGAGTATTTTGGTTTGGTTTAGGGTGGAATTGAGAATATATCTAGTTAAATGTTGTAGTTGAAGCACATCATTAACAGTAAACCCCTTGAAAGAAGAGAGCTCTGGCTCTAGCTGGTTTGGCTAGGTGGATAGAACATCGGCCTGTGGACTGAAGGGTCCCAGGTTCAATTCCGGTCAAGAGCACATGTCTGTGTTGCAGGCTCAGTCCCCAGTGGGGGGCGTGCAAGAGGCAGCCAATCAATGATTCTCTCTCATCATTGATGTGTCTCTTTCTCTCTCCCTCTCCCTTCCTCTCTGAAATCAATAAAAATATTTTAAAAAAAGAAAAGAAGAGAGCTCTGTGGGTGGGGAACAACTGAGCTGGTGGCTGGATGGTCAGGCAGACAGGTGCACAGGAGTGAAGGAGAATCTGAACTTTGGATTTCACTAGCATGGCCCATGATTCTAGTTCCTTGTAGTGCTTGGGAGCTGAGTTGCCACTGAGATGACTAAATTCCACACAATAGTGTCAGTGGTGGATCAAATTGGGAATATTGCACTACAGGAGTCTTGTGAAGAGAACAAAAGAAGCTTAGCTGAGGAAAATGAAGAAAACTTTGAAAGGTTAGTGGTTCAGATGAGAAAATGGAAACCAGATCCTAAGAAGAATCTCCGAGTGAAGAAAAAAAGGAGAGAAAAAGGAAAGCAAAAGCACAGTGAGCCACTTTCCCTGGGGACACATCGTCCAAGATGGGGTGGATGTTAGGAAGGCAATCAACCACAGCAGGGGCAGGAAGGAGCAGTGCTTAGAAGACGGTGAGCAAACTTGTCCCTGAAGGCCCGTGCATTCTCATAGCAGGGCAGGTGGAAGGGTATGAAGAAGGAAAAGATTTGAGAATCCTGAAAAGAAAAAAGAAAAAAGAAAGAACCATGTCTAGCTGGCTTGGCTCAGTGAGCAAAGACCTGTGAATCAGGTCATGGTTAGATTCACAGTCAGGGCACATGCCTGGGTTGCAAGCTTGATTCCCACTATGGAGCGTGCAAGAGGCAGCCAATCAACGATTCTCTCTCATCACTGATGTTTCTATCTCTTTCACTCTCCCTTCTTTTTCTCTTAAAAAAACACCAAATAAATAAAAACATTTTTTTTTAAATGGACCACACAACCAAAAATGAAGGTGAAGAGAAAGATGAATCAAATCCCAGAAGAGATAAAGGGATCTATTTTTCTCTGAACTCCTACAGACAGAAAGGGGTCTCTCTCTCACTGGGAAGGACATACACAGGCACTGCTCACCTATCCTCAAATCCCTTCACCTCTGAGCCTCTTCTCCGAGTGACTAGAATGTGATTTCCACAGGCCCCTATGCTCGTTCTCACTCACCTGAACGGGTTCCGCAGTGGAGTTCACCTGCCACTGTCCATGGTGCTCCTCCCTGATTCAACTTGGACAGTATGTCAGGTTTGCTGGCCTCACAACCTGTTCATGGGGAATGATAGAAGCCTTAGACACACTAGGCATGTGATCTAGGGCTTGGGGTCTTTGAAGACCACAGAATATAATAAAGACAAAACAATGTTCACACTTTGTAAAGGCTATTCTCTCAGCAGAAGGGAGAATATTCCTCTCTGGGTCGAGAGGGAAAACTAAGATTCAGCTACCACTTCAGAAAACCAGACATGCCAGAGCTTTCAGAAGCTGAGGATGGAAAGGCCACTGACTGGGGACCCTCTGACTGACACAGGGGAGCTGTCCTCACCCACGGACACCAGGTGGCGGTAGGTCTCCAGCATCACGTCCCTGTACAGGTCCTTCTGCCCGGGGCCCAGGAGCTGCCACTCCTCCCAGGTGAAGTTCACGGCCACATCTTGAAATGTCAGGGGTCCATGTGACAACTCCATGCTGTGCAATGGTGCAATGTCCTTTAGAATACATAGAAGAAATGTTAGTTTTTCTGCTCACTTTAGACTGCAACTATATAGCAAGTGGGATTTTAGTTTAGTATATAATTGAGTGATCACATGCCTAGTAAAATGCAAGGTGGGGCAAAAGTAGGTTTACAGATATAAGACAATAATTAATAAACAATTCCAGAATTAACTCTGTATCAAATATATACAATTATAAGTCTACTTTTGCCCATCCTATATTTTGAAATTGAGCATTCAGTCATCTATGCTTTCATCCAGTTAGAAATTTCCATAATGTGACCAAGCAGAATTGTTTTGTTACACGAGAAACACCACATTCATATATTTGAAAGACAAAAGATATACTTATATATATATATCCTATATATATAGTTAATATACAAATTGACCGTCACTCCAACACATAAGATTGCCACCCCCATGTGATCAAAGATGGCTGCCCCTGTGGACACAAGGTGGCCACCACAAGATGGCCAGCAGGGGAGGGCAGTTAGGGGTGACTGGGGTTGGAGCCTACAACATGGACATGTGCCCTTGGCTAGAAATCGAACCCTGACCCTGTGGTTCATAGATTCATGCTTAACCCCTGAGCCATGCCGACCTGGCATTATTATAAACATTTTCATGTCATTAAACTTGAAATCCTGGATGAATCATAATTTTATTAACCTAAACTCATAGAAACTGCTAACTCCTGTCACTGTAGCAGGTGAATTTTCTGGGTGGGCAACGGGACCCTGATTTCCTATCTTCTATTGAAGAGCCGATGCTTTGAGAAAAGAATCTTTAGTGATAAAAGTGTAATGTGCCAATTAGTCTGGACTTGGACAAAGCCAGTGGTGTGGGTGAGCAGCAGAGCCAGCCTCAGGGGCAGTGGTGGGGCCAAGCCCCTTGCATGAATTTCATGCACCGGGCCTCTAGCAGATTATGAACATGAGAAAGTAGGACAGAACATTAAGGTTATTGGAGACAGTACTTCATCAAACATGGAAAAAGCAATCCAATGAATTATTTAAATCAATCACTAGCGATGGGAACTGCAACCACCGCGGTGGACAAAGATGAATGAAGCAGGACTTAATACATACACAGGGATACAGGTTACCTTAGCGGAGGGATGCATATTAAATAAAATGAAGATTCTGTTAGCCAAAAAAGAAAAGAGAGAGAGAGAGAGAGAGCGCGCGCAGATGTTGGCGAACATTTTCTGCCCAGGGATAGCCATTTACTTGCAGCTTTGAGCACCCCAGACCTCTGTCACAGGACCCAGTTCTGCGTTTGTAGCTCGAAAGCCGCCCCAAACAATGAGTGACCCATGGGCGAGGCTGGGTTCGTCTCTCCGCTGCGGTGAGCCGGCCCCGGATAATGAGCTAAAAAAACAGGGCATTTCCTCACAACTAGCCGGGGCTCTGCCGCCTTCTCTGCGGTTTACATCTGAGCTACACATCCCCCCACATAAGGACACATCGGCCCCGGACACACGGCCAAGAACGTCCGCAGCTGCGATGCCACCACCAGCCCAAAGGCAAACGGCGCCTGTGCGCTCCCAGCAGGGAAACCGCCTCAGCCTCCAGCTCGGAGGCCGCCCCCGCCCAACGGCCGAGGCTTCCGCCTCCCGAGACCCGGATCACCCGCCCGTTACTAAACCCGAACCCGGACCGACGCCCGTTATTATTCCGAATATTGGGCCAGAAGCCCTCGCGAGGTCCTGTTCACCCGTCCGTTATTACCCCCAAACCCGGACCCCACGCCCGTTATCATCCCCGAACCCGGACCCGACGCCCGTCATCGTCCCCGAACCCGCCCTCACGCCGCCCCCAATTCCCTGAGCCCCACGGGACACCCCAAACCGCAACTCGACTCCGCGACCATCCGAAATGCCCCCCCGTCCCTCCCAGAGCCCCGCACAGGCCCGGACGGTCGGGACCCTGGTGACCCCAAAGGCACCCCGACCGCAGGCAGGAGCGTCACCCCGGCTTCCTCCCAACACCCCGGCGCTCTACCTCCCCTCCCCCGCCGCCCCGCATCCCCGCCGCGAATCCCCCGGATCCAGCCGCACCCCTCCCACCCCGTGAGAGCAAACTTCAATGGAGACAAAACTTTTTTTCTAAAAAAAAAAAAAAAGTCAAAGGACAAGAAGAACACACTCACCTGCTGAACCTTACACCCCGCGAACTGATTCAGATTCGGGAATCGTCGCCCAGATATTGCGTCACTACGGTGGCCGAGGAGGATCATGGGCATCGGGGGGGGGGGGAAAGCGAGCGATTTCCGCTGTCCCCTCTGAGGCAATATGTCCGCTCCCAGCGCGCGGCGCCACCACGGGGGCCGCCATGTTGGGAGGCCCGGCTGCCGTACGGAAGGCAAAGCCCCAGGTTTGGCAGCAGCAGCCAGGGATGGCTGGAAGGTGGGAAGCACCCGAGATCATCTCCTGACCTGGCACTTGTACTCTTGTGGAAACTTAGTGTGTTTTCAGAGATTTGAGCTTCTCAAGGGAAATACAGAGCCAATTAAATAGTGTTTGGCGGGCTGGGCAAAGACGTCATGTAGCCGCGGCTTGTATTATTAGTTTGTATAAATAAAACTTTAAATATATATATTTTTTAATTGATTTCAGAGAGGAAGGGAGAGATAGAAATATCAATGATGAGAGTCATCCATCGGCCACTTCCTGCACACTAACCACTGGGAATTATTGATGGGCTGCCTCCTGCATGCCCCCCACTGGGGATCAAGTCCAAAACCCAGGCATGTGCCCTGACTGGGAATCAAACCATGGCCTCCTGGTGCATAGGTCCGTGTGCAACCACTGAGCCATGGCGGCCGGGCCAGGGGCTAGGGCTGGGCAATTCTTTGCTGTAGGAGCCACTCTGGGCAATGCAGGGTGTTGGGAAGCACCCATCAGATGCCAGTAACACTGCTGACTGGTTATGACACCTGAGTGTCTCCAGATATTGCCAAATGTTTCTTTTTTATATATATTTTATTGATTTTTTATAGAGAGGAAAAGAGGGATAGTTAGAAACATTGATGAGAGAGAATCATTGATCAGCTGCCTCTTGCACACTCCCAATTGGGGATGTGCCCTCAACCAAGGTACATGCCCTTGACCGGAATCGAACCTGGGACCTTTCAGTTCACAGGCCGACGCTCTAGCCACTGAGCCAAACCGGTTTCAGCCCAAATGTTTCTCAAAAGGGGGTCAAATTTGCCCAACAGAGATCCCTCGCCTGCCCCTGGTGTTCCATCAGCATGTACCAGGAAAAAATTAATTTTTATTAAAATGTTCTATTATGGCCAAAACCGGTTTGGCTCAGTGGATAGAGCATCATCCTGAGGACTAAAAGGTCCCAGGTTCGATTCCAGTCAAGGGCATGTACCTTGGTTGTGGGTACATCCCCAGTAGGAGGGGTGCAAGAGCCAGCTGATTGATGTTTCTCTCTATCCCTCTTCCTTCCTCTCTGTAAAAAATCAATAAAATATATTTTAAAAAAACAGAAAACCCAAGATTAAAGACTTAGAAAGTCCTTCACTATTTTACATCTAAAGGGATAAGACCCTGGCAGGTCTTGAATCAGTGCATTGACCATTCAAAAAATTCGTCACTGTTTTTTAGAAAAAGTCTTCCCCTGGGAAAAAGTTATTCTGTAAGCTGCTTGCTGAATTCAGGTGATGTTCTATGGGGACAACACTGAGTCAGGTCCATACAGCAACTAGTCAGAGTGCAAGGAAATAAGACTCCTAAAAGCTCAGACTGCTCCCAATTTTCTCAAACAAATCAGAGAACAGAGTTTGCTTTCCTGAGCGCATGAGGATGGTGATTGACACAATTTGTGAATATCTTTATTTTTTATTTATTTTGTACAGAGAGGAAGGGAGAGAGATACAGAGTTAGAAACATCGATAGTCATCGATCAGCTGCCTCTTGCACACCCCCTAATGGGGATATGCCCGCAACCAAGGTACATGCCCTTGACCGGAATCGAACCCAGGATCCTTCATTCCCTAAGCCAACACTCTATCCATTGAGCCAAACTGGTCTCAGCAATTTGTGAATATCTTGTAGGTGGGATAGCAACAGAAATATGTAGTGACAGCCCAGCCGATATAGCTCAGTGGTTGAGCTTCAACCTACGAACCAACCAAGATGTCACGATTTGAACCTGAGTCAGGGCACAAGCCCCTATTTCAGGCTGGATCTCCTGCATGCAGGAGGCAATCAATGATTCTCTTTCTTCATTGCTATTTCCATCTATCACTCCTAATCCCTTTCTTTTCCTCTGAAATTAAAAAATTTTTTAAAGGGTCTACAGATGTTGTCACCCGGGTCACAAGAGATAGTTGTTAAAAATAAAATAAAATAAAAAATTGCCCTGGCTGGTTTGGCTCAGTGGATAGAGCATTGGCCTGCAGTCTAGGAGTTCCTGGGTTCAATTCCGACCAAGGGCACATGCCTGGGTTGCGCGCTCAATCCCCAGTGGGGGGGGGATGCAAGAGGCAGCTGATCAATGATTCTCTCTCATCACTGTTTCTCTCTCTCTCTTCCTCTCTAAAATCAATAAAAATATATTGAAAATGAATAAATAAACTTAAAAATATTATGTAGCAACAAAGATTTGAGAAGACACTTGCGTAAATTACAAATTGTAAACATACATGACGGGCTGGTGTGGTTCAGTGGTTGAGCAACACCATATGAACCAGGAGGACTCGATTCGGTTTCCACTCAGGTGCAAGCTCAATCTCCAGTATGAGCATGCAATAGGCAGCCGATCGGTAATTCTCTCTCATCATTGATGTATCTATCTTTCTATCCCTCACTCTTTCTCTCTGAAATCAATAAAAACATCAATAATAAGTGCAACATACACACATGCTTTTCACAAAAGTAAAATATATTGGGAATAGTTCTACTATTGGTGACTGAAAGTATGAGATTCGATTCAGACAAGTGGATCTTTGGAGTTTACTACATTATTTTTATTTTATTTTATTTTTATTTTTAATAAACCTTTATTGATCATATTATTACAAAAGTTCATTTTTCCCCCCTCCACCAGTTTCCTACCCCACCCTCTTCCCTTTCCCCACCCCCCATTGTCCTCATCCATAGGTGCACAGTTTATGTTCAGTCTCTTCCCGCACCCCCCACTCTTCTTTGCCCTGAGAATCATCAGTCCACTCCCCTTCCATACCTCTGATTCTATTATATTCAACAGTTAATATTGTTCATAAGTTTTTTTAATTCCCTTGGTGTTTCATTTATTTATTTATTTATTTATTTATTTTTATTCGTTTCCAAAGGGGAGTTTAAGGTCAAAAGGAGTTTCAGGTGTGCCCAGATCCTATTCATCAAAATCTGGGTAAGCTCCTTATTTTTTGGTACAAGATTCAGCACATTGAGACCTGGGTGAGTCAAGGTCCCACCTGTTCCCCATTCCAAGCACATGGATTAAGAAATCAGCACTGGCCAAGACCGGTTTGGCTTAGTGGATAGAGCGTAGGCCTGCGGACCAGAAGGTCCCAGGTTCGATTCCGGTCAAGGGCATGTGCATTGGTTGTGGGCACATCCCCAGTGGGGGATGTGCAAGAGGCAGCTGGTCAATGTATCTCTCTCATCCATGTTTCTGGCTCTCTATTTCTCTCCCTTCCTCTCTGTGAAAAATCAATAAAATATATATTTTTTAAAAAGCACTGATACGAGGATTCTGCCAGTGCCCTTGGGCTCAGCTGATAAGAATTAAAAGAATGTCCATGTGCCTTCTCTATATCTCACCCTGTTTTACTAATTAAAATTTAAACAATAATAGGGCTCTAAAATTAAAAACAATTGCAAACAATGCCAATGCAAAAACTAAACCACATACATGTTATTTTGAAAACTTTAATGTCAAGAGCAAAACTCTGGCTATTAAATAATAACAACAATGCCAATGCAAAACAACAAAATGAGAAATCAGAATTATGAACATATTAATATTTTTAGCTACTAAATGAGTCTCTTTTGTTGCTGGGTAGATTTACTCAGAGTCCTTGGACTTGCTGCACAAGACTTTGCAGAAGACTGGAAGCTAACAGATGCTAGCATGAGCAGGAACATGATTAAAGAAGTAGCTTCCACTTCAGCCTTTAATTTCTTCAGATGACTCCATGTTGGCACCTCAGTCCCTTGCGTAGCCTTCAGTTTTCTTCTCCCACTTTGCTCTCGTCGGGGCAACTCTCCATCCTTTTGGGTGAAGAGACACAGGAGCTTCTCTGAGTCCATTGTGATGATGGACATAACACTCTGGTACCCGAATTGGCTGCACTGCTCCTTCTTTCATTTTGAACCCAGGGTTCGACCCCACAACACTCCGGGCCTGGCTGCTCCGGGCCTGGCTGCTCCAGGCCTGACTGCTGCTGCTCCAGACTTAGCTGCTGCTGCTCTGGACCTGGATGCTGCTCCAGGCCTGGCTGCTCCGGGACTGGCTGCTGCTCTGGGCCTGGGTGCTGCTGCTCAGGGCCTGGCTGCTCCGGCCCTGGCTGCTGCTGCTCTGGGCCTAGATGCTCCGGGCCTGGCTGCTACTGCTCCGGGCCTGGATGCTCCAGGCCTGGATGCTGCTCTGGGCCTGGCAGCTCCGGGCCTGCCTGCTGCTTCTCCAGGTACTACATTATTTTTAGGAGTGAACTAAAAAACTGCATTTTCTGAATATGTAACACTTTCCTTCAATGTGAATTCGTACATGTGGAGTCAGGTTAGAACTTTGCCTAAAAGATTTCCCATATTAACTACACACATACAAGCTTTCTCTAGTGTGAATTCTCTGATGAGAACGAAGGCCATAGATCACAGCAAAAGATTTCCCACATTCACTGCACTCATAAGGCTTTTCTCCAGTGTGCACTCTCTGATGACAACGAAGGGTATACAACCTGGTAAAAGATTTCCCACATTGACGACACTCATAAGGCTTTTCTCCCTTGTGAACTTTCTGATGATAGTGGAAGCCAGTGAAACTGGCAAAGGACTTCCCACATTCACTGCACTCATAAGGCATTTCTCCAGTGTGAACTCTCTGATGGCTACGGAGGCCACTGCGACAGGTATAAGACTTCCCACATTCACTGCAAACATAAGGTCTTTCACCAGTGTGAGCTCTCTGATGACGATGAAAGGTACCTTTCCAAGTAAACGATCTCCCACATTCACTGCACTCGTAAGGCGTTTCTCCAGTGTGAACTCTCTGATGGCAACGGAGGCCACTGCGACAGGTATAAGACTTCCCACATTCATTGCAAACATAAGGTCTTTCACCAGTGTGTACTCTCTGGTGACGTTGAAGGGTAACTTTCCAAGTAAATGATTTCCCACATTCACCACATTCATAAGGCCTTTCTCCAGTGTGGATACTTTGATGATAATGCAAGCCAGTGCTACTGGCAAAAGACTTCCCGCATTCACTGCACTCATAAGGTGTTTCTCCAGTGTGAAATCTCTGATGACCACGCAGGCTATTGCTATCGGTAAAAGATTTCCCACATTCATTGCACACATAAGGTCTTTCACCAGTGTGAACTCTCTGATGACGACCAAGGTTAACTTTCCAAGTAAATGATTTCCTACATTTGCTGCAATCATAAGGCCTTTCTCCAGTGTGGACTCTCTGATGACGATGAAGGTGAGCATTAGCGATAAAAGATTTCCCCCATTCACTGCACTGATAAGGCCTTTGTCCTGTGTGAACTTTCTGATGATAACGGAGACCACTGCTAGTGGTAAAAGTTTTCTCACATTCACTGCACTGATAAGGCCTATCTCCGGTGTGAATTTTCAGATGACAATGAAAGCCAGTGCTACTGGGAAAAGATTTCCCACATTCAATGCAGTTATAAGGCCCCTCTCCCGAGTGAAATTTCTGATGATAACAAAAAGTAGAAAATCTGGTAAAGGATTTCCCACATTCACGGCACCAGAAACCCTCTTTTCCAGGATGGACACCCTTGTTCTGAAGAAACGTGTGGTTACAGCCATTGGCTTTCTTACATTCTTTTCTGGAGTAATAAGTTTTCTTCTTTTGAAATGTCACCCCACACTTCGAGATGTCATTTGGTCTGTTCCTGGTCTGAGTAGCCTTTTGCTGGAGATGTCCTGACACGGTAAGGATGTCCTGCCCCACCTCTCCACAGGTAAAAAGCTTCTGAGACATACTGAAAGGGCAGCCCTTTGCAAGTGAGATGTTGTCCAAATGCTTCTCTCTCAAGTACTGTTCTGGGTGCCGGTGAAATTGTGCCTGGAATTGAAATTGTTTTGCACATGCCCCACACCTCAACAGTATATGCCTGTCTTGTAATTCCTGCTGCTCAATCAAATTGAAAATGTTTCTCAAGACTAATCCACAACTCTCACAGGGGTGGTGGCTCTTCTGGGAAGACAAAGCTAACTTGGTATTCTTTGCCTGTGACACTCTTACAACAATGTTCTCTTCAAGCTGTGCCTCCATATTTCCTGCTCTACAACAGCAACCTAAACAAAACAAAAAAGGAAATGCAGGTGAAGTACATGGTGATCTTAGCAGGAAGAAATATCCTCATCAGAAAAGTCCATCTTCACAGCTAGGCATGATGATTATTATTTTTTTTAATAATATATTTTATTTATTTTTGTACAGAGAGGAAGGAAGAGGGATAGTGTGTAAGAAACATCAATGAGAGAGAAACATTGATGAGCTGCCTCCTGCACACCCCCTACCGGGGATATGCCCGCAACCAAGGTACATGCCCTTGATCAGAATCAAACCTGTGACCCTTCAGTTGGCAGACTGACGCTCTAGCCACTGAGCCAAACCAGTCAGGGCTAGGCATGATTCTTATGGGATGATTTTTGAGACCAGTGAGTTAGACTCTGACAAAATGTTTGTTATACATTACTTGACCCCTAAAGTCAGTCAATAGTAGAGATACTATGAAGGGAGGGACACAAAAAAGAGATACAGGCTCCACTAGTTGTTCCTTTACAAACAGCCGTCTGTAGGACCTTTCATACAGGTGTACACAAGTCTATGGGGACTAATTTAAATGTGCTCAAATTTAAATTAGTCCTCACACATTCTGGTTTCTGGCTCTCTTGTATTTCCTTTGCCTTCCTGTCTTGTGATTGTCCTTTGTGATTTGATAATTTTGTATTATAGTTTTAGTCCTTTCTCTTTTCTGTATCAATTACATAGGTTTTTGCTTGTGGTTTTCCAGAGACATAAAAATCCATTGTAGCCGAAACCAGTTTGGCTCAGTGGTAGAGTGTCAGTCTACAGACTGAAGGGTCCCAGGTTCGATTCCGGTCAGGGGCATGTACATTGGTTGTGGGCACATCCCCGGTGGGGGGTGTGCAGGAGGCAGCTGGTCGATGTTTCTCTCTCATCGACATTTCTGGCTCTCTATCTCTCTCCCTTCCTCTCTGTAAAAAATCAATAAAATATATATTTTTTAAAATCCATTGTATTACAGCACATGACATATAAAGTTAATATAATGTGTACATACCAAAGGCTCAAAAGACATGAACCAAAGTTGAAGTGCAGTAAAGAGAAACCTGTGAGTCGAGCAGTTCAGATGCAAACGTTAGAGAAGTAAAGATTATTCACAAGCTGGGGATCCGATTACAAATAGTAACTATTAGAACTGAGTAGTTGGCCGAAACCAGTTTGGCTCAGTGGATAGAGTGTCGGCCTGCAGAATGAAAGGTCCCAGGTTCGATTCCAGTCAAGGGCATGTACCTTGGTTGTGGGCACATCCCCAGTGGGGAGTGTGCAAGAGGCAGCTGATTGATGATTCTCTCTCATCGATGTTTCTAACTCTCTATTCCTCTTTCTTCCTCTCTGTAAAAAAATCAATAAAATATATTAAAACAAAACAAACAAAACTGAGTAGTTGTGCCTTAGCTGGTGTGGCTCAGTTGGTTGGGAATGGTCTTGTGCATGGAAGTTTTGCCAAATAGAAATCTGGTTATGACACATGACCAGGCTGCAGGTACAACAATTGTTTGGGGTGTATACAGGAAGCAGTTAACCAATGTTTCTGTCACATCAATGTCTGTCTGTCTGTATGTGCAGTGTGATTAGAAATTAAAATATTTACCTTTTTAAAAAAGTATATATTTTATTGATTTTCTACGGAGAAGAGGGAAAGGGAGAGAGAGACAGAAACATCAATGACAGAGAGACATAGATCAGCTCCCTCCTGCCCACCCCCCACTGGGGAGTTGCCTGCAACCAAGTGGGAAAATGACTGGAATAGTCCACAGGCCAACCCTCCATCCACTGAGCCAAACCGGTCAGGGCTAAAATATTAACCTTTAGGCCAAAACCGGTTTGGCTCAATGGATAGAGCGTCGGCTTGCGGACTGAAAGGTCCCGGATTCGATTTCAGTCAAGGGCATGTACCTTGGTTGCGGGCATATCCCAAGTGGGGGGTGTGCAAGAGGCAGCTGATCAATGACTTTCTCTCATCGATGTTTCTAACTCTCTCTCTCCCTTCCTCTCTGTACAAAATCAATAAAATATATTAAAATATTTACCTTTAAAAACATCCATGAGCTACAAGAAAACACAAATGGAACCAACATAATGAAGAAACCAACACAGAAACAAAAGGAGAATATCGGGCAGGAATCATAAAAAAGAATGAAACAAATGGTGGAGTTGACAAAATACAATGAATGAAATAAAAACATACCGGTACAATGAAGAGTATCAAAATCAGACATAAGAGAATATGTGATATCAAAGACACATCATTTGAAATCACCCAAGCGGAGAGATAAAAAAAAAAAAAGAAAAATAAATTTAAAGCATACAGGAATGTGCCCTGGCCGGTTTAGCTCAGTGGACAGAACATAGGCTTGCAGAATGAAGAGTCCCAGGTTCAATTCTGGTCAGGGCACATGCCTGGGCTGCAGGCTTGATCCATAGTAGAGGGCATGCAGGAGGCAGAAGATCAATGATTCACATGATTGATGTTTCTCTCTACTCCTCTCCCTTCCTCTCTAAAATAAATAAAAATATATTTAAAAAAAAAGAATACAGGAATGTGAACTAAGTAACATCATCAAGAGATACAACATTTGCATTATGGAAATCTTAGGAAACACTGGGTGGCCAGAAGAGACAGAGAAAAAGAATAGGCAGGGGAAAAGAAAGAGGTCTAGAACGTTTATTTAAAAAAAAAAAAAATAAGCCCTGGCTGGTATGGCTAAATGGATAGAGCATTGGCCTGTGGATTGAAGGGTCCTGAGTTTGATTTTCGTCGAAGGTACTTTCCCAGGTTGCAGGCTAGATTCCCAATAGGTGGCGTGCAGGAGGCAGCTGATCCATGATTCTCTCTCATCACTGGTGTTTCTATTTCTCTCCCTCTCTTTTCCTCTCTGAAATCAATAAAAATATTATAAATAAATAAATAAAATCACCTGAAGAGTGACTTCACACCTGTAAGAGATGTGAATAATCAAGTGCATTAACTCTCACAGGTCCCTGTACAGATTCAATACAAATTGGATTTCACCAAGACACAGCATAATTAAAGTATCAGAAAAACAAAGGCAAAGAGAATTGTGAAAGCACAAAGAAAAGAGAAACTCTTTGCACATAGGAAAATGCCTGAATAAGGGAATCAGTATATTTCTCCAAAGACAATTTGCATTCTAAGAGGAAATATAATGATATTTTCAAAATACTTCATGAGCTCGGCTGGTGTTGCTCACTGATTGAGTTTTGACTCAGGAATCAAGAAATCATGGTTCGATTCCCAACCAGGGTCCATGCCAGAGTTACTGGCTCCATCCCAAGGGGGCATACAGGAGACAGCCAATCAATGATGTTTCTTTCTCATTGGCGTTTCTATTGCTATATCCCTCCCCCTTCTGCTCTCTCTAAAAATCAATGAAAAGGTATTTCAAAAAATATTCTATGAAAACCATTAATAATTTATCCAGAAAACCTGTTCTTTAGAAAGAAGAAATAGCTTTTCAGACAAAGAAAACCTAAGGAAGTTCATCGCAATATGACTTATTAGAACGGTCAAGCAGCAGCATGGACGGACCTGGAGAGCATTATTTTAAGTGAAATAAGCCAGGCAATGAAAGAAAAATACCACATGATTGCACTCATTTATGGAAAATAAAGAACATTATAACCTGATGAATAAAAAGATAGATACAGAGGCAGAAAAGCACCGAACAGACTGTGAAATTACAGTGAAAAGGCTGGGGAGTGTTAGGAAAGGAGGGAAATAGATCAACCAAAGGACTTGTATGCATGCATATAAGCACACCAATGGACAAGAGACAATGGGGATGGGGAGTGAGATGAGGGCATGGGACAGGGAGTAGGGGAGGCTGAGGGAAGGTCAATGGGGAAAAAAGAATATCTATGTACTAATATATATAATACTTTAAACAATAAAAAATAATAAAAAAGAACTGTCAAAAGTTCTTCAAGATGAAATGAAAGAACACTAAATAGAAACAAGAATACATAGCAAAATGTAAATCTCCCTCATAAAGTCGAGAATGGAATAAAATTCATAATATTGTAACATGCATTGGTGGAATGTACATTATGAAACCTCTATTATGAAAGTTAAAATTGAGAACTAACAAAAATACAGAAGCTAATAATGTGTACCTTAGAAGATGACCAATATGACAAGATGTGAAATGTGATATCAAAACATATAAGGGAGGGTGCTGGAGAAGAGTCAAAGATAGAATTTTGGTATAAAATTGAAGGTGCTGTCAGGTTAAAAACAGATTATAAAGGGTATATGTTGTTTTATGTAAGTCTCTTGGAAACCACAAGCAAAAACCTATGTAACAGATACACAAAAGAGAAAGGACCAAAACCATTATACAAAATTATCAAATCACAAAGGACAATCACAAGATAGGAAGACAAAGGAAATACAAAAAAAGCCAGAAACCAGAAACAATGTTAAAGTGTCAACAGTAGGCCCTAAAACAAATTCCCAAATCAAAAGACAGTGACTGAAAAGATAAAAACAAAAGACCACCACTAACAACAAACCTTGCTGCCTACAAGATACACTAACACTTTATGGACACAAATAGGCTGAAGAGAATTGGATGCAAAAAATATTTCACGCAGCCGAAACCGGTTTGGCTCAATGGATATGGTTCAGATCCCCACAATAAAGCAAATATTGCCATCTAGACAGAAAGCCACAAAATTTTTTTATTTTCCAGTGAATAATAAAGATATATTGCCCTGGCTACTGTGCCTCAATTGTTTGGGCGCCACTCCATATTGGGAAAGGCTGTTGCTTCTATTCCCAGTCAGCATGCATGCCAGGGTTGGTTGTGGGCTTCATCCCTGGTGAGGGCGTGCAGGAGGTAGGCAATGTTCTGCTCTCACATCGATGTTTCTCTTTCTCTCTCCCTCTCTCTTTAAAAATCACTAAATACATTTTAAAAAATGTGAACACTAGCCAAAACCGGTTTGGCTCAGTGGATAGAGCGTCGGCCTGCGGACTGAAAGGTCCCAGGTTCGATTCCAGTCAAGAACATGTATCTTGGTTATGGGCACATCACCATTGCGGGATGTGAAAGAGGCAGCTGATAGATGTTTCTCTCTCATCGATGTTTCTGGCTCTCTATCCCTCTCTCTTCCTCTCTGTAAAAAATCAATAAAATATATATATTTTTAAAATAAATAAAACAAATAAAAAATGTGAACACTATCTGCAGATATTAACACAATATCTCTGCCTAAAAGAAAAACCCAAAAAATTCTGCAGGCCTCAATTAAAAAATAGTTTATCACAAAGAATAAATACTTTCTCAGTAAACACCAGTAAACAGCATCTGAGCCTGCTGGAAAATAGCACTTCCTGAATGCAGGACTGTCCAAAACAGTGAATTGGCGGGGGGAAGGAACAAAAAAAAAACCTACACAATATCTGCTAAGAACAATTAAATGCATCCAAAAAAGACACGTGCTTAAATGTAGGTGAAAACAAATTTATATATAAAATATAGGAAGTATTTTGAGTACATAGTCGAAAAAGTATGGTTAAAAAACAGGCAAAGGATGTAGACAATTTCCTCCCCAAAAATATGAACAAATGACCAACAGAAATATAGAAAATGCTTTTCTTCGCTAATCGGGATTTAATTCATTTGGCTCCCTGCCACCCTACCAACCACATATTCTTCCCTGTGAGTTCAGTGCAGCAGGTATTGGGGAGGCACAGAGAGCAGCCGGAAGTGCAAGCAAAGGACAGCAACTGCCCAGAAAACTGGAAAACGTGCAGTAACCACCATTCTCATGTGAGGACAGAGCGCACCTGGGAAAAGGGGCTGGGGAAATGCAAAGCCAAGTCCAGGTCACTGGTGACAGTGAGGGTCTTACCCAGCGAGGACACAAGTTCAAAGTTCTCCAGCATCACATTCAGGTACAGCTGCCTCTGACCCTCATCCAGGAGGCTCCATTCCTCCCTGGAGAAGTACAGGGCAATGTCCTCCAAGGTCACGCCATCCTGTCCGAATGGAGACAATTGACACCAGAACTGTCTCTTTGAGAACCCTGACTCCTACTCTTTACACACACACACACACACACACACACACACCCCGCGCAACCTCCTCCAGGGCACCAGGTTAGTGAGGACACCAGGCCCTAATGCCAGTGCAGGCTGCTCTCTCATCACAGTCCCATTACTCACTGGGATCGCCCTCAGCACAACACATGGGCTGGAAAGGGGGCCAGCAGAGAAACACCATCTAAGCTCTGGGGATGCCTGCAGGGCCCCAGCCTTCCTGCCAAGCAATCCCACTGCAGCCTCCCAGATCAGCCTCCAAGACAAAGCCAAGCCTGGGTTTATGCTTCCCCCTTATGTCCCCACACCAGGTCCCGGGGACCATCAGCTCACACTTCCGCCAGATGTGCACACACTGGGTAATGCTTATCCCCTTCCCACCTTCAGTCCCGGGTTCACTCCCTCAGCTCTGCCCCCTTCCTGCTCCAATGCCACTGGGTCTCGCTGGACTCCCCCAGGAACTGGGCACATGGCAGGTGGAGAAGCCCGTCTTCCAGCGGGTCCAGGACCACCCCAGGCCCCTGAGGGACCCCACAGCCGGGAAAGCCCCCATGAGGCTGTGAGTCCTCCCTGCAGCCTCTGATCTGCCCGCCAATCCTCACAGCCACACCCTCAGGGGAACCTCAGAGGCCGGGCACCCCTGTCCTCTCCGCCCCGCACTGGCTGTGTCCTCAGAAGCCACCGCCTCCTCCCTCCCCTCCGCCTTCCTCACGGTCCTCCCCGCGGACGGAGCTGCAGGAGGGACAGGCCCGCACCGGGCTGCGGGGTGCGGGGTGAGGAGGCGGGGGGCCTGGGGGACAGGAACTCACCTCAGCGAAGCTCCTCAGCGCGGGCGCCGCCATCGCGCTCTGTGGGCCGCGCGGGGCCGGAGCGGCGGGAGGAGCGGCCGCCTCTTTCCGGGCCGCGGAGCGGGTCACCATGGTGACCGCGCCGAGCTTCGCTCTCGCGTGTGTGCTGTGTGCACCGCGATTCCCGCCCGTTCTCTGTCGGGGCATCTCCTCAGGGACCCGGACAATCTGGACAACCCGGCCAGGGAGCTAAGCTGATGCCGGGTGGACGCTGGAAGTCCCGCCCCTGCGCCCTGTCCTTCATCGTTAAGGCCTTTTCTGACCTTTCATTGGCTCAGCTGGAGGAATTCCACGCGAGGTCTTCTGGGTAATGTAGTTCCTGGAGCTCAAGGCCGCAGGTAGGCAGCCCCCCCCCCCCCCCCCCCAATCACTCTAGGACCGTGGTGGGCAAACTGCGGTTCTAGAGCCACATGCGGCTCTTTGAGCCCCTTGAGTGTGGCTCTTCCACAAAATGCCACGGCCTGGGTGAATCTATTTTAAAGAAGTGACGTTAGAAGAAGTTTAAGCCGAAACCGGTTTGGCTCAGAGCTTTGGTCTGCAGACTGAAAGGTCCTGGGTTTGATTCCGCTCAAGGGTATGTACCTTGGTTACAGGGACTTTCCCAGTAGGGGGTGTGCAGGAGGCAGGTGGTGGATGGCGGGGCCGGTCCGGCCGGGGAGAGGGTTCCCCACGTCCCCAGGTCCATCTTCACCCCCGCGCGTGTGCTGTGTGGACCACCACCCTCGCAGCTTTTCCCTCGGGGCAGCTCCACTAGGACCTGGCGATCGGGAATCTCGGATGAGGTAGCTGGCACCAACCTTAGTGAAAAGGCCTACCTTGAGGACACAGGAAGTCCCGCCTCTAAGAGCTGCTGGAAACGCTTTCTCTTGACTCTTCATTGGTTCCCGGGGGATTTCACCTTTGGTCGTTGGGTGATGTGGGTCAATCCCAGACCAGGGTCCAGGGTTTTCCCCGCCCCATCGAGGAGAAAGAACACAGGTCCGCCTCTGCAGGACTAAGAGATGTCCCATCGCATGGAAGAGGCATCTTGGAAATGGCTAAAGGAAGTTGTCATCCTTTCCTGTTGAAGGGTCTTGAGTGCATGCCAATGAAAACACATTATCTTTGAGCCCAATAAGTCTAGAACATGTTATCCCATCAATGACCTACTTAAACCATCATATGTGAATGTGAAAAATATAACACAGGAATGTAGGACACACTTTTGAAATAAAAAAGAACAAAGATGCATAGTATAAACTATATTTTTAATTTTAAATTTTTTTTTTTTTTTTTTTTTTTTTTTTTTTTTTTTTTAGAAAGATAGGGAGAGATATGGGCATCATGAGAGAGACACATCCACTGCAGCTGATAAATGATGGCACTCTCCTGAATACTGGGAGGCCAAGCGCTCTGACATCTTAGAAAAATCGTATTTGCAACAATGGAAAGAGCACCTTCAAGTGAGCCTTCCTGGTCCTCACAATGTACTTCGAGGGGCCAGACTATCCCAGGTTCTGGAGCCAGAATCCCATGTTGGAATCCAGACTCCTACACCAGGCACATGTCTGTTGAGTCAACTTGCAAAACCTCTCTAATCTTTGATGTTTACAGCAATTTGAAATTAGTTTTCACTTACCAGGTGGTTGTGAGAATTGAAAAAAATGCTCAGCCGAACCCCGTTTGGCTCAGTGGATAGAGCCTTGGTCTGTGGACTGAAGGGTCCCAGGTTCGATTCCAGTCAAGGGCATGTACATTGGTTGCGGGCACATCCCCAGTGGGGGATATTCAGGAGGCAGTTGGTCAATGTTTCTCCTTCTCCTATGTTTCTAGCTCTCTATCCCTTTCTCTTCCTCTCTGTAAAAAACCAATAAAATATATAATTTTTTTTTTTTTTTTTTTTTTTAAAGAAAATGCTCGGAGAGCTAATCCTAGAATCTTCTCACCAGCAAGGACTCAGCGGGTTTTTAATTGATCTTCGGAGGTTAAGGTGTCAATATCGCCTTCATGTCACGTTCAGCCCAATGAGGTACAGGGAGCTCTGAGTCACCTGGAGATTTGCAGGCGAAAAACTACACGGAGACCTCAGGGCCCACAGCACCTGCCTCCCTGCAGGTGGGTCAGACGCTTCTCATGAGCCTCGTTTCTTTCTCAAACACATCCAATGTAAAGGTGCTCATCAGCCTTGAGTGAGGGATGTCTGGCCCGAAATGTCTCTATACTCACAGGCTAGAGTTGCCTGAGCGCAGGCAGGCCACCAGCATAAATGTCACACAGCAAATAGGCATGTTAGCATCTGACCTCCTCCGACAGCTCAGGGACAGAGACGTACCTCATAGGTTAAGGAGAAAACAAAGCTCAGGCTAGAGCAGGGGTCGGCAACCTCCGGCTCCGGAGCCGCATGCGGCTCTTTTGAACCTTTGCTGCGGCTCCCAGCAGGTCCAACACTAGCAGGGCAGATAGCAGGGCGGGGCGGGGAGCTGTATCACTTATGTCGCAATGGTTTTGCGGCTCCAAGGTGTTTTTTTTTCCTTCGAAAACAGGTCCAAGTGGCTCTTTATGTCTTAAAGGTTGCCGACCCCTGGGAGGGGTCGTTTTCCCTTTGAGTCCCAGTGATATTCGGCAATCTGGGATTCAAATCCAAAATGCCTGACCCAGGGCAAGGAGAGTCTGATCCCTGTCCCCCGTTTCCCTCTGCATTGGCTTTGGGACTCTGTAGCACCCTGCCCACCCTGATGCCCGGTCCTCCTAAAGGACCTGTCCCAACCCAAGAACCCCCATGACAGGAGACCAGGAAGATGAAAAAGACTACAAAGCCAGGGCTTAGTGCAGGACAGGATGGCTGGTGTTCTGAAAGCGATACAGTATGTTCATAGTGTGAGTTAAAATGAAAAGTGTCCGTTGCATGATGTATGGCAGGAAAAAAATAAAAGACATTAGGACATGTCATTCGAACCCAAAAAAACCTTTATTCCATAAGGCCAGAAAGGCACCACATGAAATCCCAACTTCCATCTTGGTTGTTTCACTCTCCTTTTGTTAAAACAGTCAAAACGCACAGCAGAGTAGGCAGAACCCAGGACGAAACATTTTAACAGAGATACAAAGGTAGCAAGAACACACCCCGGGAAGGTCCTATGTCCTCACGTAAATCAGTGGTTCTCAACTGTCCTAAGGCCGCGACCCTTTAATACAGGTCCTCATGTGGAGGTGACCCCCAACCATAACATTATTTCCGTGGCTACTGCATCACTGTAATTTTGCTACTGTTATGAATCGTAATGTAAATATCTGATATGCAGGATGTCTTAGGCGACCTCTGTGAAAGGGTCTCTCGACCCCCAAAGAGGTCGCGACCCACAAGTTGAGAACCGCTGCCATTAATCCTTAGGAGAAAGCAATAAAACAGTGAGTTACCATGACAAAGTTTTAAAAAAATGTCTAAATAAAAAACGATTGACCAAACCAAGGATTCTCTAATATGAGGAGGAACTGAATCGAATCCCTCATACGCTGCTAGAAAATGCACGCAGGCCAATCAGTGTCAATCATTAATTGCAAACATGTCTAAGTTAAACATTCATCTACCCAACGACTCAAAACTATGTACTGAGTAACTGACAAGGGTAAATGAAACACATCCCCATAAAGAGTTCTAGGATCATGTCGGTAGCAATTTAAATAAAGTAAAAATTAGAAATGAGCCTATCAAATGACTAAAGCATGCTACATTTCTCCGCAAAAAAAAGATGAGCTACTAATATATCATTAATAAACCTCTAAACATTTATGCAACGTAAAGAGCAGGAAGAAAACTCAGATTCCCATCAGATAAAGTTCAGAAATTGCAGTTATCTATTTTAGATAGAATGTAAATTAGTGGTTCTGTGGAATGCTATCAAGGGGCATATTTTATTGATTTTTTACAGAGAGGAAAGAAGAGGGATAGAAAGCTAGAAACATCGATAAGATAGAAACATCAATCAGCTGCCTCCTGCACACCCCCTATTGGGGATGTGCCCGCAACCAAGGTACATGCCCTTGACCAGAATCAAACCTGGGAACTTTCAGTCCATAGGCTGGCGTTCTATCCACTGAGCCAAACCGGTCTTGGCAGCTAGCCACTCTTTGGAGTGATCTGAAACTCTGCTAAAACTCAGAGCATCAGGCTTATTATGAGGGCTGGGAAAATAACGCAGCAATGCATATCTGGCCTAAACTGAGGTGCTAATTTCTGCATGTCATTCTCCCCTAGGGAGAGAAAGTTTGAGATGACCAGAAAATTGTTCACCTCCTGATGCGGGTAGAACCCGAATCTGCTTATTAACTACCACAGACAGTAAGTAGAACACCGACATTAAAAAGCTTGTCCCAGCTGAGACCGGTTTAGCTCAGTGAATAGAGCGTCGGCCTGTGGACTGAAAGGTCCAGGGTTTGGTTCCAGTCAAAGGCATGTATCTTGGTTGTGGGCACATTTCCAGTAGGGGTGGTGCAAGAGGCAGTGGATCGGTGATTCTCTCTCATCGATGTTTCTAACTCTCTATCCCTCTATTCCTCTCTATAAAAAATCAATAAAATATATTAAAAATAAATAAATAAATAAATAAATAAATAAATAAATAACTTATCCCTGGAAAAGATAGTTATTCTATTGAATATAAGCTGCTCGCTGAATTCAGGTGATGTTCTATGGGGACAACACTGAGTCAGGTCCATATGGCAACTAGTAAGAGTGCAAGGAAATAAGACCTCTTACAAGCTCAGGCTGCTCCCAATTTTCTCAAACAAGTCAGAGAACAGCTTTCCTGAGCACATGAGGAAAGTGATTGATGCAATCTGTGAAAGCCATAAAGGTGGACCAGGAGAAATAACTTCATCAACCAGAATATGTAGTGAGATACACGGTGTGGCTCAGTGGGTGAGACTGGACCTATAAAACAGGTCATGGTTCAATTTCAGGTCAGGACACAGGCCTGGGGGTGTAAGGTCAATCCCCAGTTGTCTCCTGGGGATGGGCAGGAGACAGCCAATCAATGACTCTCTCTCACCATTGATGTTTCTATCTCCCCCTCTCCTTTTTTAAAATCAATAAAAATAAATTTAAGAAAAAAGAAAAATACAAATATATTTAAAGAAAAAAATCGACACCCCTATTTGGTTTGGCTCAGTGGATAGACAGCTGGCCTGTGTATTGAAGGGTCCCCAGGTTAATTCCAGTCAAGGGCACATGATCAGGTTTCAGGCTCGATTACCAGCAGGGGGCATGCAGGAGGCAGCCAATGATTCTCATCATTGATCTTTGTAAAGTTTCCATCTCTCTCCCCCTTCCTCTCTGAAGTCAATAAAAATATATTATAAAAAACAGATTGACAGAATTTGTCAACCTGGTGATAGGACATAGATGTATTAGAAAACAAAAAACAAACCAGGATGTGGTGATATAGATCTGGCAAGACACCTGTATAAATAACGAATTGTAACATACACATGTGGCTCAGTAGGTTTTCCTTCAAGGTACATGCTCAGGTTGTATGCTCAACCCCCAGTAAACGACACGCAGGAGGGAGATGATCGATAATATGTGTCATCAATGATATTTCTATTTATCTCTCCCTCATCTTTCCCTTGTGAAATTAGTAAAAACTTAAAAAAAAAAAAAAAGTGCAAAACACACACACACACACTCATGATTTTTACAGCACTCATATTTATTGGGAATCTCCTACTATTGATGTTGCAGTGTATGAGGTTCAGTTCACACAAATAGGGCATCATGGAGTTTCTTATAGTACTGTTAGGGTTGAACAAAAAAAAAAATCTACATTTCCTGCATATCTAAGACCTTACTCCAATGTGAACTCTTATATGGGGAGTAGGGTTAAAATTGTGGCTAAAGAATTTCCCATATTAACTAGACTCATTAGACCTTTCTCTAGCATGAATTTTCTGATGAGAACCAAGGCAATATTTGGTGGTAAAAGACTTCCCACACTCACCACACACATAAGGCTTTTCTCCAGTGTGAACTCTCAGATGACGACGAAAGCTACTACCACTGATAAAAGATTTCCCACATTCATTGCACTCATAAGGCCTTTCTCCAGTGTGAATTCTCTGATGACGACGGAAGCCATTACTACTGGTAAAAGATTTCCCACATTCATTGCACTCATAAGGCCTTTCTCCAGTGTGAACTCCCATCTGATGATAACGGAGGCTACTTCCACAGGTAAAAGATTTTCCACATTCACTGCACACATGAGACTTTTCACCTGTGTGAATTCTCTCGTGACGATTAAGGACATTTTTCCGAGTAAATGATTTCCCACATTCACTGCACTTAAAAGGCCTTTCTCCAGTGTGAATTCTCTGATGACAATGGAAGCCATATTTCTGAGTAAATGATTTCCCACATTCACTGCACTCATAAGGCCTTTCTCCAGTGTGAACTCTCTGATGGTAACGAAGATAATAGATACTGTTAAAAGATTTATCACATTCATTGCACTTATGCCTTTCTCCAGAGTGCAATTTTTGATGATAATGGAAGCCACTACTATTGACAAAAGTTTGCCCACATTCATTGCACTCATAAGGCCTTTCTCCAGTGTGAACTCTCATCTGATGATAACGGAGGCCACTACTACAGGTAAAAGATTTCCCGCATTCACTGCACTCATAAGGCATTTTTCCAGTGTGAACTATCTGATGATCACGAAGGTTACTGATCCTGGTAAAAGATCTTCCACATTCAATACACTGATAAGGCCTTTCACCTGTGTGACATCTCTGATAATAAAAGAGGCCAATACTACTGGTAAAAGATGTCCCACATTCACTGTTCTCAAAAAGCTTTTTTTCTGCATGAAATCTCTGATGATAACAAAAAGTAGAAAATCGAGAAAAATATTTTCCACATTCACGGCAACTGAAATACGCTTTTCCAGTAGGGACACCCTTGTCCCAATCACATATGTAGTTAGAGCCGATGGATTTATCACATTCTTTATTAGTAAAATAATTATTTTCCTCTTGATACGTCACCCCACACATCGAGATACCATTCAGGTTGTCACTGATCTGAATAGCCGTTTGCTGGAGAAGCCCTGCCGTGCTAAGGATGTCCTGCCCCACCTCTCCACAGCTAAAAAGCTTCTGAAACACATTGAAATTGCAGCCCTCTTCAAGTGAGACCGAGTTCACACCTCTTATCAAAGGCTTCTCTCTCAAGTGCTGCTGGTGCTGGTGAAATGGTGCATTAAAATAAAATTGCTGTGCACATGCTCCACACCTCAATAGAATCTGCCTGTGTTGTAATTCCTGCTGATGAGTCACGTGGAAAATGTTTCTCAAAACTAGTCCACAACTCTCACAAGGGTGGCTCTTCTGGGAAGACAAAGCTAATGTGGGATTCCTTGCCTGTGACACTCCTACTGAAATGTTCTCTTCAAGAGGTTCCTCCACATTCTCTGCTCCACAGCAGCAACCTGAATAAAAGGAAACACAGGTGAAGTACAATACATGATGACTTTAGAAGGAAGAAATACCCTCATCTCAAATGTGTATCTGTCATAGCTAGGCCTGAGTGTATGGGATGCTTTTCAAGACCGGTAAGTTAGACTCTGAGGAAATGGCTAGAATACGTTACTTGACCCCTAAGGTCAGTCAATAGTGGAGACTTTATTAAGGAGGGCCATGAACATAAGATGGAACACAAACAAGAGACTCAGGGCCCAGTAGTTAGTTGTTCCTTTATAAAGAGCTTCCTGTAGGACCATTCAAACTGATGACGCAGTCTATGTGGAACAATGTGAATGTGCCCAAACATATTAAAACCTACTGCTTTAGCCAAAACCGGTTTGGCTCAGTGGTAGAGCGTCGATCTGTGGACTGAGGGGTCCCGGGTTCGATTCCGGTCAAGGGCATGTACATTGGTTGCGGGCACATTCCCGGTGGGGGGTGTGCAGGAGGCAGTTGATTGATGTTTCTCTCTCATCGATGTTACTGGCTCTCTATTTCTCTCCCTTCCTCTCTGTAAAAAATCAATAAAATATATTAAAAAAAATAAAATAAAACCTACTGCTTTACATCACATGATATCTATGATTAAAATAATATGACTCTAAAGTCATGGACCAAAGAGGAGCCTGTATGGGTAACAGTTGAGGTACAAAGTTTAGAGAGGTAAAGATTATCCATAAGCAGGAAACCTAAGTAGAAATAATAATGGCTAAAATGGAGACGTTTAGCCATAGGTAGAATGGCTCAGTTGGTTGAGAATTATCCTTTCCACTGAAAGGTAGCTAGATCGAATCCCTGTCAGAGCACATGCCCAGGTTCTAGGTTCAACCATCATTTGGGCTGTATACAGGAGGCAACCAATCAATGTTTTTTCTCATCTCTCTCTCTCTCTCTCTCTCTCTCTCTCTCTCTCTTTCTCTCTCCTTCTCTCACTTTCCCCGTCTTCTTCTGTGTCTAAAATAAAGAAAAACATTAAAAAAAAAAAAAAAAAAAAAAAAAAAAAAACCTGAGTAGTTGCCGAAAAAAGTTTTGCTCAGCGGATAGAGCATAGGCCAGGTTCGATTCAGTCAAGAGCATGTAGCTTGGTTGCGGGCACATCCCCAGTGTGGGGTATACAGGAGGCAGCTGGTCGATGTTTCTCTTTCACCGATGTTTCTAACTCTCTATCCCTCTACCTTCCTCTCTAAAAAGTCATTACAATATATTTTTTAAAATAAAAATAAATTAAAAAACTGAGTAGTTTGCAAAATGTCAATAATAAGAAAGCACAAGTAGAATGGGGTACAGAACTGGCAATGGAAACAATACAATGTTGAGCAAAATAAGTTCTTACTTATAATCTTAATAAAGGTCTCGTGTCAAACTCTATCCAACAGCCCTTCACCAAGGCAGGATGGCCTCTGGGTCCACCCTGCCATGGATGTAGCCATCTTTCTCCTATAATGCACAAATGATATTCCCTTTAAATCCCAGTTTAGCGATTCCATTGGATACAAATGACAGAAATCCTCAAAGAAAAACTGGCCAATAATTTGGTAGAACAAGGGAGCAATGAAGAAATCAGATTTAAAAAAACAAAAACAAAACAAAAACAGAATAATAATAATAATAATAATAATAATAAATTGTGTGAGTGACAGCAGCAATAGTATAGCAAAATAGGAAATAGAATTTATCTCACTGCCAGAATAAGTAGACAGGTATCCACAAAAAAACAATAAACAACCCCAGAGACAGAAATACGATCTCCATAAAGACAAAGAGCAATGCAAAAGTGCAATAAAGGATGTCTGGGAAGATGGGTAATCAAATATATTTGAAGATAGCTAGGGTTAAAAACCAAAGTCAGAGTAACCACACTAACATGAGTGGACTGTTGTGTGAAATACACTGGAATCCCTTGTTTCGCAAAACCGGAAAAGCCCATATAACATCTGTGAACTCCCCACAATTTACACATCAAAGGACCATTTAGTGTTTGCTGGCATGAATTATCAGAGAAATACTTTTGGCCACGACCTACCATAGAATAGACACAGAAATCAGAATGTTCCCAGCACTATACTTCACCCTCAATTGTTACTAAAAAACATTGCTATCAAAGTCATTGTGGGATCATACATTATTTGTTATTATGTCCTCAGCTCATAGAGCATGAAGGAGGCAAGGCTTTTGAATCTTTTCTAATATCAAAACAACATCCCTCCTAGCCAACACCCTTTATCCCACATGCAGATAAATCTATTTCTCAGGCCATAACTGGTCCATAGGATTAAAGGAGTAATTGCTTCAGGAAGTGTGAAGACATTTAATCTATCTATATAAAGCGGTAATATGCTAATTGGTTCCAACAGTGTCCCAGTCACGACCAGAGCTGGTGGGTGGGGTCAGGGGCTGGGACTTCAGCCCGCAGAGCAGGAGTGCCAGGCCTTCCTAGTGCTAATGTCAGGCTGCCTTGGGGGCGGGGGCTGCTCCCCAGGGAGGCACAAGCAGGCAGAAACAAGTGGACTGGAATGGGGATGGGGACTTCTGCCCCAGCGCTAACATCATGCTGCCTGCATGAGTTCCCCCCTAGCACTGAGGTGAAGCTGCCTTTCAGACTATAACTTAAGCCATTGAAAATCAAACGGTACCCCCCAAATGCTTTTCCTTGGATGGTACAGGTGGTAGTGGAAAAACATATCTTTATCAAGTTTTAATACATTATATGAGAGGTTGGGGTGGTACTGTTTTACCCACAGCATCAGCATCTACAGGAATTGCTACAAATTTACTTCTCTGTGGAAGATCTTTTTATATTATTTTTAAAAAAATATTTTTATTGCCGAAACAGGTTTGGCTCAGTAGAGCATCTGTCTGTGGACTGAAGGGTCCCAGGGCATGTACATTCTGGTCAAGGGCATGTACATTGGCTGTGGGCACATTCCCGGGGTGTGTGTGTGTGTGTGTGTGTGTGTGTGTGCAGGAGGCAGCTGGTCGATGTCTCTCTCTCTTCCATGTTTCTAGCTCTCTATCTCTCTCCCATCTTCTCTATAGAAAATCAATAAAATGTATAAAAATATATTAAAATATATATATATGTATTTTAATTGATTTCTTTTACAGAGAGGAAGGGAGAGGGACAGAGAGCTAGAAACATCGATGAGAGAGAAACATCGACCAGCTGCCTTCTCCCCCCCACCACCACAGGGGATGTGCCCACAACCAAGGCACATGCCCCTGACCAGAATCCAACCCGGGACTCCTCAGTCCACAGGCCAAACCAATTTCGGCACTTCTTTTTTCTTTTTTTGATTTTTTAAAATTAAATTATTATCTGTGTACATATTTTAACATTGCCACCCCCCTCCCATGCATACCCCCCTCCCCAGAGTTCGATTTCGGCACTTTTTATTTTTTTAATATATTTTATTGATTTTTCACAGAGAGGAAGGGAGAGGGATAAAAGTTAGAAACATGGATGAGAAACATCAATCAGCTGCCTACATCAATGAGATAGAATCATTGATTGGCTGTCTCCTTCACTGTGGATAGAGCACACAAACCGGGCATGTGCCCTTGACAGGAATCAAACCTGAGACCTTTCAGTCCACAGGCAGATGCTCTATCCACTGAACTAAACCAGCTAGGGTAAAAAACTTCATTCCCAATATAAATTACCAATTCCATTAAAGGAAACTTCAATTTCTAGACTCAATATAAAGAGTGAAGTTGCTAAAACTATTAAAAAGGCCAAACTTCTCATTACTGATAAATGCACCATGGCATCCCGTCATGCTATAAACCCCATAGAAAGATTACTAAATTATGGATTTGAATGTTGCCTTTGGTGGGAAAGTTGTCCTTTTCGGAGGGCATTTTCGACAGTGTCTCCATGTTGTACCGCATGCTATGCAATCGGCCATAGTACAAACGAGTTTTAAGTACTGTACTGTTTGGGGATGATTCAGAAAGTTTTCTCTTAGAACCAACATGAGAACAGAGGATTGTACTTACAGTGAATGGTTAGTAAAACTTGAGGATGGCAAACTTTATAGCAGTTTTCATTTGGAATGGATATTATTGAAATCACTGTAATTCATAATGGATCCACTAGTGAAGCTACCTACCTTTGGAAATAGTGTATCTATAGATAATATTAAAAATATATTGAAACAGCCGAAACTGGTTTGGCTCAGTGGTAGAGTGTCGGTCTGCGGACTGAAAGGTCCCAGGTTCAATTCCGGTCAAGGGCATGTACGTTGGTTGTGGGCACATCCCCGGTAGGGGGTGTGCAAGAGGCAGCTGATCGATGTTTCTCTCTCATTGACGTTTCTAGCTCTCTATCTCTCTCCCTTCCTCTCTGTAAAAAATCAATAAAATATATTAAATAAATAAATAAATAAAATAAAAATATATTGAAACAGTCTTTGTACAAAAAATGAGCATGTTCAAAAATTAAATGAAGAAATTTTGGATATACTTGATTGAGATTTCTCACATGTTTGAGTGATGATTCCATTGATTCAACAAATGATACTAAAAAGGAAAAATTTGCCCATCCAAAAAAAAAAAAAAATTATTGAGTTTTACAGAGAGGAAGGGAGGTAGAAAGAAAAACATCAGTGATAGAAACATCAGCTGCCTCCTGCACACCTCCTACTGGGGATGTGCCCACAACCAAGGTACATGCCCTTGACTGGAATTGAACCTGGGACCCTTGAGTGCACAGGCTGACGCTCTATCCATTGAGCCATACCAGTTTTAGCTTGAAAAATCTTAATAGTAAACGGGTTCCTTGTAATGGCACTAGATTTATCATCAAAAGATATGACCTAACATAATCGGAGCTGAAGTATTAACAGGATCTGCAGACGGAAAGGTTGTTCTGATTCCAACAATTGATTTGTCCCCATCTGACACTGGCCTCCCATTTAATTTGATGACAGTTTCCCGTGATGCCAGCATTCATGATGACTCTTAACAAATCACAAGGACAAACTATAGACAGAGTAGGAATATTCCTATCTGAACCCGTTTTCGCACATGGTCAGTTATAAGTTGCTTTCTCTAGAGTTCGAAGAGCATGTCATGTTATAGTTAAAGTTGTAAATACTTCATCACAAGGGAAATAAGTCAAGCACTCTGAAAGTGTTTTCACTCTTAATGTGGTGTAAGGCAGCGTTTTTCAACCGCTGTTCCAACTAGTGTGCCGCGAGATGTTGCCTGGTGTGCCGTAGGTGCAGACAAGACAAGAATTTTATAATTTTTCACTATTTTGTTTACTTAATATTTCATAATAAAGTAATTATAAAATACTTTCTTTGTGTTTATTTGATTCCTATTCAAGAGAATTACTTTATATATAGTCAATATAGGCACAGAGTTAAATTTTTTAACATTTTCTAATGGTGGTGTGCCTCGTGATTTTTTTCATGAAACAAGTGTGCCTTTGCCCAAAAAAGGTTGAAAAACACTGGTGTAAGGGAGATGTTAGAATAAGCTTAATCACTTTATCAGTCATTGTTGGCATCACTGTTGTTTTTCTATCATGTTTTTGTTGTTGCTATATCATTTTGTTATTGTTTATTTATATATTATTTTCGTATACATTTTACTAATTTCCTTTCATCTCTTACACTTCCATTATAGAGAAAGGGCAAACAGAAATATTAAAATATTTCCTCTAATTATGTCCCTTTTAATGTGCATGGATTTTGTGCAGCAGACCAAACTTGTGTGCATTCAGACCAATGCTCTAGCCACTGAGCCAAACCAGTTAGGACTAAAACTATATATTTTTAAAAAATATTTAACCCTTCATCTTGAAGAACAAGAAAAGTTCAAAATAGAAGGATGGAAATAATAAAGAATAGAAAAGAAATAAATAAAACAGAGGCTAAAAAAAAAAAAAATCAAATCAATGAAACCAAGATCTGGTTCTTTGACAGAATAAACATGATGAAACATTAGTTACTCTCTTTAAGAAACAGAGAGGACCCAATGGTATGATACGTACACAATACCATAATAAAAAATGAAAAGAAAAAGAAAAAAGAAAAAAAGAAAGAAACAGAGAGGACCAAAAAATAAAAAAATAAAAAACAAAAGCAGTTAAGTAACAACAGATGCCACAGAAATACAAACGGTTTTAAGAAAATACTATGAACAATTACTGGTATACACTGAGTAGCCAGATTATTATGATCTCTGAACACATAATAATCTGGCCACGCAGTGTGTGTGTATGTGTGTGTTTTAGAGGCTTGGTGCATGAATTCAAGCATGGGTGGGGTCCAGCTAGCCCAGCTGGTTGAACTCCTGGTCGAGGGGACAATTTGCATATTAGCCTTTTATTATATAGAATATACACTGAGCGGCCAGATTATTATGCATTCGGAGATCATAATAATCTGGCAACTCAGTGTATACCAACAAGCTGGACAATGAGGATGAAAGGGACAAATTCCTAGAAAAATACAATCTCTCAAAACTGAGTCAGGAAGCAGCAGAAAACCTGAATGAAATATAAGCAGTAAGAAAAAAAACTCCCCCAAAACAAAAGCCTGGGTCTGGACAGCTTCACAGGGAAGTTTTACCAAACATTCTAAGAAGAACTAACATCTATACTCCTCAAACTATTCCAAAAAAATTCAAGAAGGAACACTTCCAAGTTCTTTATATGGGTAAAGCAGTATCCTAATTCTAAAACCAGAGAGAGCCGAAACCGGTTTGGCTCAGTGGATAGGGCATCGGTCTGTGTACTGAAAGGTCCCAGATTCGATTCTGGTCAGGGGCATATATGTTGGTTGCAGGCACATCCCCGGTAGGGGGTGTGTATGTTTCTCTCTCATCGATTTTCTAATTCTCTATCTCTCCCCCTTCCTCTCTGTAAAAAATCAATAATATATATATATATATATATATATATATATATATATATATATATATATATATTTATATATATATATATTTTAAAAGACCACATATAAAAAAATAAAAAATGAAATAAAAAAATAAAACCAGATAGAGACACTACAAAGATAATTATAGGCCAATATCCCTGATGAACACAGACAAAATAATAGCAAATTGAATCTCAACAAAATAATAGCAAATTGAATCTACAAATATATTAAAAAGATCATACACCATAATCAAGTGGGATTCATTCCAGGGATGCCGGCTGGTACAATATTCACAAATCAATAAATGTGATACATCCCATAAACAAACTGAAAGACAAAACTCACATGATCATATCAACAGACGAAGAAAAAGCATTCTATGAAATCCAACACCCATTTGTGTTAACAACTCACAGCAAACTTGGAATACAGGGAGCATATCTCAACATAATAAAGGTCATACATGACTAACATACAGTCAACATTATACCACACGGGCAAAAATTAAAACCATTTTCCCTGTGCTAAGAATGGGAGCCAGATAGGGTTGTCCGCTTTCACCACTTTTATTCAACACACTAGGAAGTCCTAACCACAGAGATCAGACAAGAAGAAATAAAAGGCATCCAAATTAGAGAGGAGGAAGCAAACAAAACTCTCATGATTTGCAGATGGCATGATATTATACATAGAAAAACCGAAAGCCTTCACCAATAAACTACTAGATTTAATAAATAAATTGGGCCTTGGCCGGTTTGGTTCAGTGGATAAGGGTCAAACAGACTGACAGGTCCCAGGTTCGATTCCAGCCAAGGGCATGTATCTTGGTTATAGGCACAACCCCAGTAGGGAATATGCAGGAGGCAGCTGATCAATGTTTCTCTCTCATCGATGTTTCTAACTCTCTATCCCTGTCTCTTCCTCTCTGTAAAAAAATCAATAAAATATATTTTAAAAAATAAAATATGCTAAACTTAAAAAAAAAGCAAACTGAAAACAAAAACACTACCAAGAAAACATTATTTTCCACTTATTAATAGGAAACAAATGGATATCTACATACAGCATGATAAGAAATCCAAACTACTTTTACAAACATCCCTGAGCTACAAGAAAACACAAATGGAACCAACATAATGACAAAATCAAGCCAGAAACTAAAGGAAAATATCTTCTCTAGCTGGTCTGGTTCAGTGGATAGAGTGTCAGCTTGCTGATGGATGGGACCCAGGTTTGATTCTGATCAAGGGCACAGGCTTGATTCCTAGTAGGGAGCATGCAGGAAGCAACCAATCAATGATTTTCTCTCCTCATTGATGTTTTCTATCTCTCTCTCTTTCTCTCTTCCTTCCTCTTTAAAATCAATAAAGAAATATCTATATATTTTTAAAAAGAGCCCTAACCGGTTTGGTTCAGTGGATAGAGCATCAGCCTGCGGACTGACCGGTCTCAGGTTCGATTCAGGTCAAGGGCATGTACATTGATTGCTGGCATATCCCCAGTGGGGGTGTGTGTAGGAGGCAGCTGATCGATGTTTCTTTCTCATCGATGATGTTTTTGGCTCTCTATCCCTCTCTCTTCCTCTCTGTAAAAAAATCAATAAAATATATTTTTAAAACAACAACTAAAACAATATATGCTAAGAAACTGCTGAAACTGGTTTGGCTCAGTGGTAGAGCATCGGTCTGTGGACTGAAAGGTCCTGGGTTCGATTCCAGTCAAGGGCATGTACCTTGGTTGTGGGCACATCCCCAGTAGAGGGTGTGCAAGAGGCATCTGATCCATGATTCTCTCTCATCGATGTTTCTAACTCTCTATTCCTCTCTCTTCCTCTCTGTAAAAAATCAATAAAATATATTTAAAAAAAAATAATATATATGCTAAGAAACCCAAAACACCAATCAGAAAAAATGTACCCACTCCTACCTCATTGCAGCACAATGTGTATTAGCTAACATCTGGTACTAGCCCAAGTGCCAGTCAGCGTTGAGTGGATAAATGGCCGTGGTACGTGTACACATGGAACACTATGCAGCAGTAAAAAAAGAAAGACCTCTGGCCTTTTGAGACAGCATGGAGGGACCTAGAGAATACTATCCTAAGTGAAATAAGCCAATCAGGGAAAGACAAGTATCACAGGATCTTACTTATATATGGAATCTTATAAATAAAATAAACTGATTAACAAAATAGATCCAGAGACATGGAAGCATGGGACAGACGGTGGAATCTCAGAAGGAAGTTGCTGGTGTGTAGGTGGGTGAGAGGAGAAAAACCAAAGAACTTGTATGCATATATGATAACCCGCAGACACACAATCAGGTGGTGTAAGCCTAGGGCAGGGTATGTGGCTGGGCTAGTAGGGGTTAATGGGGGTGGGGGTGTTAAACAGGACATACGTAATACTTTCAACAACCTATATAATAAAAGTCTAATAAAACCCTTGTTACATCATATATGGCCATTATGTTGTAACAAGAAGGACCAATTGCTATGCTGTGCACTGACAACCAGGGGGCAGACGCTCATCACAGGAGCCGGGCTCTCAGCTATAATAGAATGAAACAAATGCTAGAGTTGGTAAATTACAAGGAATGAATTACAAACATAAAATGAAGAGTATCAAAATCAGACACAAAAGAATACATGATGTCAAAGATACATCATTTGAAATTATGCAGGTAGGAAGAAAGAGGAAAAATAAATTCAAAGAATATAGCAGCCCCAGCTGATTTGGCTCAGTGGACAGAGCGAATGCCTGCAGACTCAAGTGTCGCAAGTTCGATTCCAGGCATGGGCACATGCCCTGGTTGTGGGCTCAATCACCAGTAAGGGGCGTGCAGGAGGTAGTCGATCAATGATTCTGATCATTGATATTTCCATTTCTTACTCCTTTTCCCTTCCTCTCTGAAATCAATAAAAAAATAATAATAATTTAAAAAAAAAAAAAAAAAAGAGCCGAAACCGGTTTGCTCAGTGGATAGAGCATCGGCCTGTGGACTGAAGGGTAACAGGTTCGATTCCGGTCAAGGGCATTTACCTTGGTTGCGGGCACATCCCCAGTAGGGGGTGTGCAGGAGGCAGCTAATCAATGATTCTCTCTCATCGATGTTTCTAGCTCTTTATCCCTCTTCTTTCCTCTCTGTAAAAAAATCAATAAAATATATATTTAAAAAAAATAAAAAAAGAATAAAAAAAAAAGAATACAGCAATGTGAACTAAGTAACACCATCAAGAGAGCCATTATCTGCATTGTGGGAATCCTAAGAAACACAGCGGGGTTGAAAGAGACAGAGGAAAGAAAAAAAAAGGAAAAAGAAAAAGGCCTAAAAAGTTTATTTTAAAAACTAAAATAAGCTGCCCTAGCTGGTTTTGCTCAGTGGACAGTGCTGGCCTGTGGACTGAAGGGCCCTGAGTTCAATTCCCGTCTGGAGCACATGCCTAGGTTGCAGGTTTCACCCCCAGCAGGGGACGTGCTGGAGGCTCCCATCATTGACAGTTCTCCCTTCTCTCCCTTCCTCTCTGAAATCCACGAAAATATAAAATGATAACAACAAACACAGGCTAAGGATGTAGAAAGGTTTCCCAAAATTATGTACAAATGACCAACAGGAATATAAAAAACGCTTTTCCTCACTAATCAAGGCGGAATCCGTTAGGCTCCCTGTCACCTTACCAACCACAGGTCCTTCCCTGTGAGTTCAGTGCAGCAGGTATTGGGGCGGCACTGAGAGCAGCTGGCAGTGCAAGAAAGGACAGCAACTGCCCAGGAAACTGGAAAACGTGCAGTAACCACCATTCTCATGTGAGGACAGAGCGCACCTGGGAAAAGGGGCTGGGGAAATGCAAAGCCAAGTCCAGTCCCTGGTGACAGTGAGGGTCTTACCCAGCGAGGATACAAGTTCAAAGTTCTCCAGCATCACATTCAGGTACAGACGTCTCTCACCCTCATCCAGGAGGCTCCATTCCTCCCTGGAGAAGTACAGGGCAATGTCCTCCAAGGTCACGCCAGCCTGTCAGAATGGAGACCATTGAATACAGATCTGCCTTTCTGAGAACCAGTGATTCTACTCCGCCCCCGCCCTCCACCTCCTCCAGGGCACCTGGTTAGTGTGGACACCAGGCCCTAATGCCAGTGCAGGCTGCTGTCACATCACAGTCCCATCACTCACTGGGATCGCCCTCAGGAAAGGCAAAGGGGCCGGCAGAGAAACAGAAGCTCTGAGCGATGCCTGCAGGGCCCCAGCCTTCCTGCCAAACAATCCCACTGCAGCCTCCCAGATCAAGCCCCCAAGACAAAGACAGACAAACGCGAGCTTATGCTTCACCCTTCTGTCCCCACACCAGGTCCCGGGGACCATCAGCTCACACTCCCTCCAGATGTGCACACACTGGGTAATGTCTAACACCTTCCCATCTTCAGTCCCGGGTTCACTCTCTCAGCTCTGCCCCCGTCCCGCTCCAATGCCCCTGGACCTCGCTGGGCTCCCCCATGCACTTGGCACAGGCTGTCGGGAGAGCTTGAATTCCAGCCGGGTCCACGCCAAACCCGGGCCCCCGATGGACTCCGCAGCCCGGAAAGCCCGGATGGAGCCTGCTTCATCCTCCCTGCAGCCTCCGATCTTTGCTTCTTCATCCCTGACCACCCACCTCCGCGTGGGAACCGCAGAGGCCGGGCACCCCTGTCCTCTCCGCCTCAGAAGCCACCGCGCTCCTCCCTCCCCTCCGCCTTCCTCACGGTCCTCCCCGCGGACGGAGCTGCAGGAGGGACAGGCCCGCACCGGGCTGTGGGGTGCGGGGTGAGGAGGCGGGGGGCCTGGGGGACAGGAACTCACCTCAGCGAAGCTCCTCAGCGCGGGCGCCGCCATCGCGCTCTGTGGGCCGCGCGGGGCGGGGGCGGCGGGAGCGGCGGGCGCCGCGGGGATGGCGGGGCCGGGCGGGGCCGGGCAGAGGGCCCCCCACGCCCCCGGGCCCGTCTCCACGCCCGCGCCCGTGCTCTCGGCACCACCCCCCTCGCGGCTGTCCCCCGGGGGCAGCTCCACGAGGGCCTGGCGATCGGGGACCTCGGAGCAGACAGCCGGCCGCATCCCGAGCGCAGACAAAAGGCCTGCCTTGAGGACACCGGAAGTCCCGCCTCCCGGCGCTTCGCCGGAAACGCGTTCTCGGACTCCTCATTGGCTCCCGCGGGGGGATTTCGCGTTTGGTCGTTGGGGTGATGTGGTCAGTCCCAGGCCAGCGTCCAGCGTTTTCCCGCCCCGATCCCGGAGAGAAAGGACCCGGGTCCGCCTCTGCAGGGGCTGAGAGACGTCCCATCGCGTGAAAGAGGCATCTTGGAAATGGCTGAAGGAAGTTGTCATCTTAATGAAAACACGTTATCTTTGAGCCCAAAGCAGCGACTCATCATAAAGAGCTATGAATGGATGAGATTCTAGAACATCTTATCCCATCAATGACCTACTTACACCATCATATGTGAATGTGAAAAATAGAACACAGGAAAGTAGGATACACTTTTGAAATAAAAAGAACTAGTATGGGAAGGGGGGGGCAATGGTAAGATATGTACACAGATAATTTAATAAATAAAAAAAGAAATAAAAACTAAGATGCATAATATAAAGTTTATTTTTAACTTTATATTTTTTATTTTATTATTTTTAAATATATTTTATTGATTTTTTTACAGAGAGGAAGAGAGAGGAATAGTTAGAAACATCGATAAGAGAGAATCATCGATCAGCTGCCTCTTGCACACCCGCTACTGGGGATGTGCCCGCAACCAAGGTACATGCCCTTGACGGGAATCGAACCTGGGACCTTTCAGTCCACAGGCCATCGCTCTATCCACTGAGCCAAACCGGTTTCGGCTTAGGTGAATTTTCTCTTCTCTTAACAATCAGGCCCTTGCCAGGTTGGCTCAGTAGATAGTCAGCCTGAGGACTGAAGGATCCCAGGTTCGATTCCAATCAATAGCACACACCCGGGTTGCAGGCTCCTCTCCCTCCCAAACCCTGGTGGAGGCGTGTGCTGGCAGGAACCAATCAATGTGTTTCTCTCACATTGATATTTCTCTGTCTCTCTTAAAATCAATAAAAAATACAATTTTTTAAATGACTACTTTTTTAAAGGGTTTTTGTTCCCCTCTCACCCCCTGCAGTGTGGCTCAGATTTTAGAGCCCTGGCCCACCCACTGAAGGGTCTTGTGTATGATTCGGTCAAATGCAAATACCTGAATTGCAGGTTCAATCCCTGTCCTGGTAGTGTAAGTGCAGGAGGCAAACAATTTATGTCTCTCACAAGGATGTTTTTCTCTCTCCCTTCCACTATAAAAATCAATAAAAAAAAATATTCTTAGGTGAAGATTGACAAAAAAAAAAAAAAAAAAAAAAAAAGTTTTTTTTCCCCTCTCCTTCCTCTCTACAACTCAGTAAAAAATATATTATAATATTTTTTTCAAAAACATTTCAGTTGACAAAACCGGTTTGACTCAGTGGGTAGAGCGTCAGCTTGCAGACTGAAAGGTCCCAGGTTTGATTCTGGTCAAGGGCATGTACCTTGGTTGTTGACACATCCCCAGTAGGGTGTGTGCAAGAGGCAGCTGATATCTCTCTCATCGATGTTTCTAACTCTCTATCCCTCTCTCTTCTTCTGTGTAAAAAATCAATAAAATATATCTTAAAAAATTAAAAAAATAAAATAAAATAAAAACATTTCAGTTTATAAACCACTTGATTCTGCTTCAAAACATGATGAAACACATCCAAATGTGCTGTTGTCTTTGTGAAATGAACATATTGCTTCCTTTTTAAAAAAAAAAAATGTGTTTTAATTGATATTGAGATAGAGTGGGAGAGGGATAGAGATAGAAACATCTATCATGGATCAGCTGCCTCCTGCATGCCCCCTACTGGGGAATAAGCCCAAAATGTGGGCATGTGTCCTGACTGGGACTCAAGTACCTCAAATATTCTGAAATAACACAAAGTATGAAATGGAGAAATTCCAAACTTAATTACACAATGAAGTAAGCATAGACCACTCCTGTGTTGTATAGATTAAAACTTAACCCATGATGAGAGCAACTACCAGAGTTTAAATCTTAAAAATAACTGGAAAAGGCTGGGACCGGTTTGGCTCAGTGGATAGAGCGTCAGCCTGTGGACTGAAAGGTCCCGGGTTCGATTCCAGGCAGGGGCATGTACCTTGGTTGCGGGCACATCCCTGGTGGAGGGTGTGCAGGAGGCAGCTGATCGATGGTTCTCTCTCATCGATGTTTCTGACTCTCTATCCCTCTCTCTTCCTCTCTGTGAAAAATCAATAAAATATATTAAAAAATAATAATAACTGGAAAAGCAACTACAAATATGGCTGAAGGTGTCCTCTCCCCAATTGTTTGTGAGGTGCATTAACTGTCTAGACTTGTGACAATGCTTTTTCATTCAACACTTCTTTCCTTGATTAAGTTACCTGAGGTTTTACCAAACACTGCCAAATTGAATGTTTTTGTCAGCTATTTTTTTCTTTTTTATATATTTTATTGAGTTTTTCACAGAGAGGAAGAGAGGGATAGAAAGCCAGAAACACCCCCTACTGGGGATGTGCCCGCAACCAAAGTAAATGCCCTTGACAGGAATTGAACTCGGGACCCCTCAGTCTGCTGGCCGACGCTCTATCCACTGAGCCAAACCGGTTCCGGCAGTCAGCTATTTCTGCACAGATTTCCTGGCAAATGATGAGGCAACATAAATTACTGCTATATTCACTGCCCGAGTAGTGACTAGCTGTAATGTCAACTGATGTCTAATAATGTCCTACTTTCCAGAAGACATTTTCACACAATTAAAAATATTCACTCAGTCATGATCTCTAATGATCACATATAAGATGTACTACTTCCAACTGAAGTGTTTTTTCAGTCCTGACAGGTCTGGCTCATTGGATAGAGTGCCGGGCTGAGGGGTCACAGGTTTGATTCTGGTCAAGGGCATGTTCCTTGGTTGTGGGCACATCCCCAAGGGGGGCAGGGTGCAGGAGGCACCTGATCAATGTTTCTCTCTCATCAATGTTTCTAACTCTCTATTTCTTTCCCTTCCTCCCTGTAAAAAAAAAAAATCAATAAAAAATATTTTTAAAAAGTGTTTTTTTTTCAGTCTGTCACATTCATTGGATTTACCTCAGAAAACACTCTTTAGACATATAAATGTCCTAAAATATTTTTCATCAATGTTGACTGAATCTGAGATTTATACATTTTTTTCATCAATGTAAAATAAGAGGTAATTGGTCAGTAAATACTGATAGGTCCTCCCTTCCTCCAGTTGACGGACGGACATAAACTCCACCTGCAGCCAACCACCAGTCAGCACCTGCCAAATACCCTAAGCCCCCAATTCCTAAGTCCCTAGGTCCCTAATCATAGGCCTTTCAGGAAACCACCAATTATCCTGTGCTGAGTGCCCTAAGCCCCGTCCCCTATCCTCCCCTTAAAAAGTGTTTGTACCCCCCCCCCGACCCTCGCTCTCTTCCGCTCTCTCTCTCTGGAAGCAGCAGGCAGTGGTACTCTTCTCTTCAATAAAGCCTGTGTCCTGGCATCCCGGTCTCCGGCCCCCTCTCTATTTCATCTTTCAAATACAGCACTACATTCTTTGAATTAAGCTATTCTTCCGTGAATTCTATTTTTTTTTCTTTTAAATATATTTTATTGATTCTTCACAGAGAGGAAGAGAGAAGGATAGAGGGTTAGAAACATTGATGAGAGAGAATCATTGATCAGCTGCCTCTTGCACACCCCCTACTGGGGATGTGCCCACAACCAAGGTACATGCCCTTGACCAGAATCAAACCCAGGACCTTTCAGTCTGCAGACCGAAGCTCTATCCACTAAGCCAAACCGGTTTCGGACATACTATTATCTTGAGGGCTTACAGGATTTCCCCAAAGCAGCTACTTGTAAATTCTCTAATGTTTAATAAGGACTGACAAGTGGGCAAAAGTGTTACCATAATCACTGGATCCGCAGGGCTCTCTCCTATGTTTTCTCTGATGAATATTGAGACCTGACTTCATAGTGAAGGCTTTCCCATCTTTATTGCATTCACCTTGCTTCTCTCCCAAGCCCATTCTGATGGCTAATGAGGTTACTTTTGCACAAGAACTGCCCACATTCAGAACATGAAAAGCAAGTCTTTCCTCAAGAAGATGTCGGATGTTGCACCAGCGTATCTTTTTCCTAAAGCCTTCACCACACCCACTGCATTTGGATGGCTTCTCTGCCGTATGAACTTGATGTATACTGAAGAGTATTCTTCATGGTGAAGTCCATTCACGGCATATACCCTGTTTCTCCAAAAATAAGACAGTGTCTTATATTAATTTTTTTTCCCAAAGTTGCGCTAGGTCTTATTTTCAGGGGATATATTATCTTTCCAGGCGCTAGGTCTTATTTTCGGAGGATGTATTTTCGGGGAAACACGGTTTTACCTGCCTGTGAATTTGTTGCTGGGCCTGCCCCTTGGTTGTGTCTCTTCTGTATTTGAAGAGTTGTAATCTGGTATGGTCTCACTCTGACCACTGGGCAAACTGGCTCTTGGATCTCCGAGGAGGTGCAAGGTCAGCCACTGTCTGGGGCTGCCTAGCAGGAGCTACAGGGAGATCTGCAGATTCCTCTTCTTTGAACGGGGTTTGGGAGTGCCCAGACGATGTTCAGCTATGAAGTAAGGATGGCAGGGCCTTCCATTTCTTTTGGAAGCTCTGGGGCTCTCTGACCCAGCTGTAGCTTGAGAAGTTTTAGGAAAAGGACAAGGTGTTCATATGCAAACGCTGATGCCCACACCTTGGGTGGGATTGTAAATTGGATGGGGCTGGGTCTATGAGTCACCAGGGCTGAGCAAACAGCAATGGTTGTCAATAAGCCGTGAACCGGAGAAGTCCCCGGTTCTCTGCATCCGCGCAAGCCACCTTCGCTTTCCTGTCCCTATGCCAGGCAGTCCAGTTTTTCCCATATGTGCCTGGGTCCCCCAGAGCCTCGTCTGGAACTGGAGTTCAGAGGAAATGGGAGCTTGTATCTCCCTCCTGGTTAAAAGAGCAGCACATCCAGGTGCCAGCACTTCCCGTGCCTCTGTACCTCTTACCAGTCTCAATGCGCCTTCTTTATCTCTCTAGTTGTGGAACTTCCACTCAGTCAACTTTCGTGCGGTTCTGGGTGGTAACTGTTCTGCCATTTAGTTGTGGTATTGATGTGGTTGTGAGAGGCAGCAAGTATAGGTGATTACCTATGCCACCATCTTGGTTCTCTCGAGCAGAGACTTTTAAAATATATATATATATTCTATTGATTTTTTACAAAGAGGAAGAGAGAGGGAGTGATAGTTAGAAATATCCATCAGCTGCCTTCTGCACACCTCCTACTGGGGATGTACGCACAACCAAGGTCCATGCCCTTGACCGGAATCAAACCTATGACCTTTCAGTCCACAAGCCGACGCTCTATCCACTTTGCCAAACCGGTTTCAGCACCAGCAGAGACTTTATGATGAATGCTTTACCACATTCACTACACGCAAAAGGCTCTGTCCCATGTTGTTTTTCTGATGTATTCTGAACTGTGATGTCATGAGGAAGGTTTTGTCACATTTAATGCATTGATACTTCTTCAGGTCTTGATGGTCACTCAGCCTGGACTTTCTAGAGAACGCTTTACTACATGGACTGCATCCATTAGGTTTCTCTCTAAAATGAACTCTCTGCCGAAACCGGTTTGGCTCAGTGGTAGAGGGTCTGCAGACTGAAAGGTCCCGGGTTCGATTCCGGTCAAGGGCACGTACCTTGGTCGCGGGCACATCTCCAGTAGGGGGTGTGCAAGAGGCAGCTGATCGATGATTCTCTCTCATTGACGTTTCTAACCACCCCTCTCCCTTCCTTTCTGTAAAAATATCAATAAAACATTTAAATAAATACATACATACATACATACATACAATTACCGAAACCGGTTTGGCTCAGTGGATAGTGACAGTCTGCGGACTGAAAGGTCCCTGGTTCGATCTGGTCAAGGCCATGTACATTGGTTGCGGGCACATCCCCTGGTGTGTGTGTGTGTGTGTGTGTGTGTGTGTTTGTGTGTGTTTGTGTGTGCGCGCGCACGCAGATGGCAGCTGATTGATGTTTCTCTCTCATTGATGTTTCTGGATCTCTAATCCTCCCTTCCTCTCTGTAAAAAATCAATAAAATATATTTTAAAGTATATATATATATATATATATATATATATATATATATATATATATATATATATATATATATACACATTTCCTCAGGAGTCCCCGCTGCTGCCTGGGCAGGCTCAGGGCTAAGCAGAGGCAAAGGGGACGGAGAGGAGGACGAGGCCCCTCCCCCCCTCCCCCCCCCCCCAACAGGCGCGGCTTGGGAGGTGGATGATTGAAACACCCTTCTAGGGCGATGAGGCCCTAAGCGGCCCAGGCAGCGGTGACAGTGGCAGTGGTGGCGGTGGCAGATTCGCGTTCTCGGGTCGCCTGTTCCTGGGGCGCCCCCTATGGCAGCAGCCAGCAGCGTGAGGAAGAGGGATGAGCTGACGCTGAGCCTGAGCGAGCAGGTGGCCGCAGCGCCCCAGCCCTGCTGCGCCCCGACGACGCCCCTGGTGCGTCTCCTCCTCCCCCGCGGCCTGCCCGCCTCGCCGGGCCTGGGGCTGGTCAAGCTCGCCTCGCCAGGACTCCAACGCCTCCTCAGCCAGTCCACGGGGCTGGTCACCACCACGCCCACGAGCACGCCATTCCTCTCCCCCGAGGTGGCGGCCACGAGGAGCAGGAACTCGCCCTGGAGGACTTCCATGAGCAGAGCCAGCGGGGTGCGGGCGCGGGGGACCCTCGGGCATGGCCGTCGTCTATGTGGACGAACCTGAGCGGCTACGCGGGTACCTGGCGCCAGGAGCGCGGGGGCCGCGCTCAAGGACGAGCCTCGGACCGCGCCCGACGCGCCAGCTTCGGCGAGAGAAGCTGCTGATGCCCATCCACATGGACGCTCCAGAGCGCATCACAGCGGAGCGCCAGCGGCTACGCAACCGCATCGGTGCCTCGAAGGGTCGAAAGCGCAAGCTGGAGCGCATCTCGCGCCTCGAGGAAGTGAAGACGCTCAAGAGCCGGAACACGGAGCCGGCGTCCCTGCGGCGTGAGCGGGTGGCGCCAGGTCCGCAGCGGCGGCCCCAGCGCGGGTATCCGCGTACTGAGCCCGCGCGCGAGGCGCATGCGCGGCCCCCCTCCCGCGAGAGGCGAGTTCGCGGCGGGAGGCAGGGACCTGGCAAGGGCGTGGCCCTGGGGACACGCTCCAGCAACGCCAGGATGTGGAAAGGGCGCCTTACATTGGACGCCTTACAGTGGACAAGCTGGAACTCCCGCTGCGGGGGTGGGGGGCAGCGCATGACCCCCTCCTGCCCTCCCCTCAGGCTGCCTAACCTCTGCGGAAACCTGTGCACCGGGCTGCCCCTCTGTACACACCGCTGCTGAAGAGGGTTCCAAGGGGGCGCAGCCTGAACTCCTGCGTTGCCTTTTATTACTTTTTTGCATTTGGAAGAGAACAGTGTTTGATTCTGCCCTATTTATGTTTCTACTCGGGAACAAACGTTGGTTGTGTGCGTATGTTTAAAGAAACAGGAAGAAAACTACTCCTCCCTATTCTTGCTTTTTTATTATTTTTTAAATATATTTTTCAATGATGAGAGGGACTCATTGGCTGCTTTCTGCACGCCTTCTACTGGGGGGACATCAAGCCTGCAACCCCAACATGTGCCCTTTGCCGGAATCGAACCTCGGACCCTATAGTCCACAGGCTAATGCTCTATCCACTGAGCCAAACCAACTAGGGCCCTTTCCTTGCTTTCAGCCCCGCCTCCTCCGTTCTTCCGACAGACACCCTTTCACCTTTCCTCCCCACCCTTCTATTTTTTTCCTTTTCAGTTTTGTTTTGCTATGAGGAGACTACATTCCTGTTTGTAATATTTGGTTCGCCCAGTTTTCTGTTTTCAGTAACATCTCCTAATGCAAAAAAAAAAAAAAAAAAAAAAAAAATTTCTCATCCATTTAATAAAACAGTAGAGACTTTTAAGAAGAGAGCTCAGTATGTGGGAATGCTAGGCTGAATAGCATTTTTTAAAAAAAATATATTTTATTGATTTTGTACAGAGAGGAAGGGAAGGGAGATAGAAACGTCAATGAGAGTCATCGATCAGTTGCCTCTTGCACACCCCCTACCGGGGATGTGCCCGCAACCAAGGTACATGCCCTTGACCGGAATCGAACCCGGGACCCTTCAGTCCCCAAGCCGACGCTCTATCTATTGAGCCAAACCGGTTTCGGCCTGAATAGCATTTAAAACATCTAGTGGAGAAAGATAAACTATAACTTAAAAAGATGATTCCTGCTCTCACACACAAAATGAGAAGTCAGAGGCCAGCTGCCATGACCATGAATAAAATACATCGGAAGAAAGTGTGCATTAGGCTGAAACCGGTTTGGCTCAGTGGATAGAGCGTCGGCCTGTGGACTGAAGGGTCCTGGGTTTGATTCTGGTCAAGGGCATGTACCTGGGTTGTGGGCACATCCCCAATGGGGGGTGTGCAAGAGGCAGCTGATCGATGTTTCTCTCTCATTGATGTTTCTAACTCTCTATCCCTCTCTCTCTTCCTCTCTGTAAAATCAATAAAATATATATTTAAAAAAAAAGAAAAGGAAGTGTGCATTAGACCAGTGGTCGACAAACTTTCATACTTCTGGTTGGACTGCTGCTCCAAAAGTTTTCTTAAACCAGCGGTTGCCGACCTTTCAGAACTCATGGACCAGCAGTGATCCACAGAGCACCGGCTGGCAAACACTCCATTAGACAATATTGAGTGAGAAGTCAATTTGGGAATCAATTTCCCAGAACAGAAACAGGTCACCTCATGGAAATATGGAAAATGTTAAAGAGTGATGAGAACAAAGTATGAAGAACCTGGGAGGGAGAGGAGCAAAGAATGACATAAATGCCCTGTGAAAGGAGGTTATCATGTGGAAAATCCCAAGTGGGTTGGATGCTAAGGAGGAAAATCACTATTTTCTAACAGGGTACGAAGGCCCAATAGCAAGAAAGAAGCGATGAATTCCAAGTTCTGTCTTTCCAGAAAGCTCTGGAAAGTGGAATTTTGTACCAAGTGATAACACAGGCAGAGACACTGTAATAGCGGACAGGGAAGATCTGAAGAAAAAAACAGCAAACAAAATCAAGAAGTAGCCAGAACCGGTTTGGCTCAGTGGTAGAGCATCAGTCTGCGGACTGAAGGGTTCCAGGTTCAATTCCGGTCAAGGGCATGTACATTGGTTGCAGGCACATCCCCAGTGGGGGGTGTGCAGGAGGCAATTGGTCGATATTTCTCTCTAATCGATGTTTCTGGCTCTCTCTCTTTCTCCCTTCCTCTCTGTAAAAAATCAATAAAATATATTTTTTTAAAAAAATCAAGAAGTAGCCCTATCTGGTTTGCTCAGTGTACAGAGTGCCGGCCTTTGCGCTGAAGGGTCCTGGGTTTGGTTCCGGTCAAGGGCACATGTCCTGGTTGTGAGCTCAATTCCCAGTAGGACACGGGCAGGAGGCAACTGATCAATGATTTTTTATCCTCATTCGTGTTTCTCTCTCTCTCTCACCCACTTCCCCTGAAATAAAAACTTTAATAAGGGCAATATGCACACACGATTTTCACAGCACAAAATTTATTGTGAATCTCCCTACTCTTGATGTTGCCGTGTATGAGATTCAGTTCAGAGAAATAGAGCTTCATAGAATTTCTGATAGTACTGTTACGGTTGAACAAAAAAAAAAAAATCTATATTTCGTGCATATCTAAGACCTTACTCTAATGTGAACTCCTCTGTTAGAAGTTTGGCTAAAAGAATTCCCATATTAACTACACTCATTAGACCTTTCTCTAGCGTGAATTTTCTGATGAGAACCAAGGCAATATTTGGTGGTAAAAGACTTCCCACACTCACCACACACATAAGGCTTTTCTCCAGTGTGAACTCTCCGATGACGACGCAAGCTACTACCACTGATAAAAGATTTCCCACATTCATTGCACTTATAAGGTCTTACTCCAGTGTGAATTCTCTGATGACGACGGAAGCTATCACTACTGGTAAAAGATTTCCCACATTCATTGCACTCATAAGGCCTTTCTCCAGTGTGAACTCCCATCTGATGGAAACGGAGGCTACTTCCACAGGTAAAAGATTTTCCACATTCACTGCACTCGTAAGGCTTTTCACCAGTGTGAATTCTCTCATGATAACGAAGGACATTTTTCCGAGTAAATGATTTCCCACATTCATTGCACTTATAAGGACGTTCTCCAGTGTGAATTCTCTGATGACAATGGAAGGCATATTTCTGAGTAAATGATGTCCCACATTCACTGCACTCATAAGGGTTTCCTCCAGTGTGAACTCTCTGATGATAACGAAGTTGATAGGTAGTGTCAAAAGATTTCTGACATTCATCGCACTTATAAGGCCTTTCTCCGGTGTGCAATCTCTGATGATAATTAAGATAAGCAATACTGGTAAAAGATTTCTCACATTCGTTGCACGTATAAGGCTTTTCTCCAGTGTGCAATCTCTGATGATTACGTAAGCGATTACTATTGACAAAAGACTGCCCACATTCATTGCACTTATAAGGCTTTTCTCCAGTGTGGACTCTCATTTGATGGTAACGGAGGCCACTTCTAGAGGTAAAAGATTTTCCACATTCATTGCACTCAAAAAGCCTTTCTCCAGTGTGAACTCTCATCTCATGGTAACGGAGGCCATTTCTACAGATAAAAGATTTTCCACATTCATTGCACACAAAAGGCTCTTCACCACTGTGAATTCTCTCAGGACGACGAAGGACGTATTTCCCATTGAAGGATTTTCCACATTCACTGCACTCATAAGGCCTTTCTCCACTGTGAACTCTTTGATGAGCACGGAGTCCACTGCTCTGGGTATAAGATTTCCCACATTCACTGCACTCATAAGGCCTTTCTCCAGTGTGAACTCTCTGATGGCAATGAAGGATATAGTTCTGAATAAATGATTTCCCACTTTCACTGTACTTATAAAGCTTCTTTCCATTATGAATTTTCTGATGACGACAAAGGTAATGGATGCTGGTAAAAGATTTCCCACATTCAATACATTGATAAGGCCTTTCATCTGTGTGATGGTAAAGGAGGCCAGTACTAGTAATAAAGGATTTCCCACATTCACTGTGTTTATAAAGCTTTTTTTCTGCATGAAATCTCTGATGATAACAAAAAGTAGAAAATCGAGAAAAATATTTTCCACATTCATGGCAACTGAAGTAAGCTTTTCGAGAAGGGACACCCTTGTCCCAATCACATATGTAGTTAGAGCCAATGGATTTATCACAGTCTTTATTAGTAAAATAATTATTTTCCTCTTGATATGTCACCCCACACATCGAGATACCATTTGGCTTCTCACTGATCTGAGTAGCCGTTTGCTGGAGATGCCCTGCTGTGCTAAGGATGTCCTGCCCCACCTCTCCACAGCTAAAAAGCTTCTGAAACACATTGAAATTGCAGCCCTCTTCAAGTGAGACCAAGTTCACACCTCTTATCAAAGGCTTCTCTCTCAAGTGCTGCTGCTGGTGAAATGGTGCACTGAAATAAAATTGCTGTGCACATGCTCCACACCTCAATAGAATCTGCCTGTGTTGTAATTCCTGCTGATGAGTCACGTGGAAAATGTTTCTCAAAACTAGTCCACAACTCTCACAAGGGTGGCTCTTCTGGGAAGACAAAGCTAATGTGGGATTCCTTGCCTGTGACACTCCTACTGAAATGTTCTCTTCAAGAGGTTCCTCCACATTCTCTGCTCCACAGCAGCAACCTGAATAAAAGGAAACACAGGTGATGTACATGATGACTTTAGAAGGAAGAAATACTCTCATCTCAAATGTGTATCTGTCACAGCTAGGCATGAGTGTATGGGATGTTTTTCAAGACCGGTGAGTTACACCCTGAGGAAATGGCTGTTATACATTATTTGACCCCTAAGGTCAGTCAATGGTAGAGACCTTACCAAGGAAGGGGTATGAACATAAGATGGGACAGAAACAAGAGGTGCAGGGCCCACTAGTTGTTCCTTTACAAACCGCTTTCTGTAGGACCATTCAAACTGATGACGCAGTCTATGTAGAACAATGTGAATGTGCTCAAGCATATTAAAACCCATTGCGTTACAGAGCATGATGTATATGGTTAATACAGTATGTGACACAACAAACTCTAAAGGCAAGGACCAAGATTGGAGTGCCGTAAACAGGAACCTAGATGGGAAGCTGTTGAGGTACAAAGTTTAGAGAGGTAAAGATTATCCATAAGCTTATGGATAATGCTGGAAACCTAAGTAGAAATAATAACAGTTAGAATTGAGTAGTTTAGCCATGGATAGTGTGGCTCAGTTGGTTGAGCGTCATCCTTCCCATGAAGGGATTGCTAGATTAAATTCCTGTCAGAGAAAAAACCCAGGTTCTAAGTTCAACCAACATTTGGCCTGCATATAGGAGGCAACCAATCAATGTTTCTCTCTCTCTCCTTTCTCTCTTTCACTCTGTCTCTCTCCCCGCCTTTGTGACTAAAATAAAGAAAAACATTTAGCCAAAACCGGTTTGGCTCAGTGGATAGAGCGTTGGCCTGCGGACTGAAAGGTCCCAGGTTCGATTCTAATGCCCCTTGGTTGCGGGCACATCTCCAGTAGGGGGTGTGCAAGAGGCAGCTGATTGATGTTTCTCTCTCATCGATGTTTCTAACTCTCCATCTTCTCTGTAAAAAATCAATAAAATATATTAAAAAAAAAAAAAAAAAAAAAAAAAAGACAAAGAGCAATGTAAAAGAGCAAAATATAAGCAGTAAGAAGGAAAAAAAAAAGCTCCCCCAAAACAAAAGCCTGGGTCTGGACAGCTTCACAGGGGCTTTTACCAAACATTCTAAGAAGAACTAACATCTATACTCCTCAAACTATTCAAAAAAAAATCCACAAAGGAACACTTCCAAGCTCTTTATATGAGTAAAGCAGTATCCTAATTCTAAAACCAGATACAGACACTTTAAAGAAAATTATAGGCCAATATCCCGGATGAACACTGATGTTAAAATTCTCAACAAAATATTAACTGATATATATTAAAAATATCATACACCGTAATCAAGTGGGATTCATTCCAGGGATGCCAGCTGGTACAATATTCACAAATCAATAAACGTGACACATCACATAAACAAAATACACATGATCATATCAACAGACGAAGAAAAAGCATTCTATGAAATCCAACACCCATTTGTGATAACAGCTCGCAGCAAACTGGGAATACAGGGAGCGTATCACAAAATGATAAAAGCTATATATGCAAATCTACAGTCATCATCATAATGAATGGGCAAAAATTAAAACCATTTCCCCAAAGATAAGAACTGGAACCAGATAGGGATGTCTTCTTTCACCACTCTTGATTCAACATACTACTGAACTCCTAACCACAGTGATCAGACAAGAAGAAATAAAAGGCATCTATACTAGAAAGGAAGAAGTAAAACTCTCATTATTTGCAGATAGGATATTATATATAGAAAAACAGAAAGACTTCACCAATAAATTACTAGATTTAATAAATGAATTGGGCCCTGACCGGTTTGGTTCAGTGGATAGAGCGTTGGACTAGGGGATAATGGGTCCCAGGTTCGATTCCAGTTAAGGGAATGTACCTTGGTGCAGCAGGCAGCTGATAGATGTTTCTGTCTCATGGATTTTTCTAACTCTCTATCCTCTCTTAAAAAATTTAATGAATATATTTTTTAAAAGTAAAAAATATAAATGAATGAATTGGGCAAAATCAACAGGATACAAAATCAACACCCAGAAGTTGACGGCTTTTTCATACACCAAAAATGAATTCTCCAAAAGAGAAACTAAACAACAATCCCATTTACCACTGCAAAAAAATTTTAAGATACTTGGTAATAAACGTAAATAAGGAGGCAAAAGACTTGGAAAACTACAGAATGTTGAAAAAAGAGATAGAAGGAGATAAAAACAAGTGGAAGAATAAACTGAGTTCATGGGCTGGTAAAATGAACATCATTATAATGTCCATAATGCTCAAGGCAATCTACAGATTCAATGCAATTCCTACTAAAATACCAAAGGCATATTTCACAGAGCCAGAACAAATTTATATGGAATCAAAAAGACCTGCAGCAGGAAAAACTAGGTCGGCCATGAGTGGTTTGGCTCAGTGGATAGAGCGCCCGTCTGCAGACTAAGGGGTCCCAGGTTCCATTTTGGTCAGGGGCATGTACCTTGCTTGTGGGCACATTCCTTGTGGGAGGTGCAGGAGGCAGGTGATCGATGTTTCTCTCCCATCCATGTTTCTAAATCTTTATCCCAACACCTTCCTCTCTGTAAAAAATCAGTAAAATATATTAAAAAAGAAAAAGAAAAACTAGGTCGGACAGATCATAATACGTGATAAGTTTTACTGCAAAGCCACTGTACTCAAAACAGGCTGGTACTGGCAGAAGAACAGGCATATAGATCAACGGAATAGAACAAGAGACCCCAAACCTGACCCAAGCCATTCTCCTCAATTAATCATTGACAAAGAAGGCAAGAACAGCCAGTGGAGTCAAGACAGACTCTTCAATAGATGATGCTGGGATAATTGGACAGATACATGCAAAAAAATAAAAATAAAAATGAAACTAGACCACCAACTTACACCATACGCAAGAATAACCTCAAAATGCATAAAAGTCTTAAGTGTAAGTCATGAAATCATAAAAATTCGAGAAGAAACCATAGTCAGCAAAATCTTGGACATCTCTCGTACCAATATGTTTACAGTTATATCTGCTAGAGCAAAGGAAACTGAGGAGAAAAGAAACAAATGGGACTGCATCAAAATAAAAATAGTCCAATTAAAATATGGGCAAAGAACTTAAATACACACTTCTCCCAAGTGGACATATGGATGGCTAAGACATGAATAAATGCTTGAACTTACCATCAGAGAGATGCACATTAAGAGGACACCTGTCAGGATGGCTACCATGAAAAATTCAACAGCCCTAATCGGTTTGGCTCAGTGGATAGAGCATCGGCCTGTGGACTGAAGGGTCCCAGGTTCGATTCCAGTCAAGGGCATATACCTTGGTTGTGGGCACATCCCCAGAAGGGAGTGTACAGGAGGCAGCTGATCGATGTTTCTCTCTCATCAATGTTTCTAACTCTCTATCCATCTCCCTTTCTCCTTGTAAAAAAATCAATAAAATATATTTGAAGAAGGAGGAGGAGGAGAAGGAGGAGGGAGAGGAGGAGGAAGACAAAATTCAACAAAGAAAACGTGCTGGTGAGGATGTGGAAAAAAGGGAACTCCAGTATACTGCTGGTCCAAATGCAGACTGGTGAAGACATTATGGAACAGCATGGAGTTTCCTCAAAAAATTAAATATGAACTGCCATTTGACCCAGTGATCCCACTTCTGGGAAAATATGGTTAGAAACCCAAAACATCAAACAGAAACAATGTATGCACTCCTAACTCATAGCAGCACAATTTATATTAGCTAACATCTGGTACTAGCCCAACTGCCAATCAGTCGTTGAGTGGATAAATAGCAATGGTACATGTACACATGGAACACTATGCAGCAGTAAAAAAAGAAGGACCTCTGGCCTTTTGAGACAGCAGGGAGGGACCTAGAGAATATTATCCTAAGTGAAATAAGCCAGCCAGAGAAAAACAAGTATCACATGATCTTACTCATATGTGGAATCTAATAAACAAAATAAACTGATTAACAAAATAGATCCAGAGACATGGAAGCATGAGACAGACGGTGGAATCTCAGAGGGAAGTTGCTGGTGTGTAGGTGGGTGAGAGGAGAAAAACCAAAGCACTTATAATCATATATGCATAACTCATGGAATCAGACAATAGGGTGGTGTATGCCTAGGGCAGGGTAACTGGTAGGGCTACTAGGGGTCAATAGGGAAGTAAATATGACACATGTAATATTTTCAACAATCGAACCTAATAATAGAACAATATGCAAATTAACCATAACTCTGTTATACAAACCATGCCCGTCAGCCAATCAGAGTGAGTATGCAAATTAACTCAACAGATATGGCGGTTAATTTGCATATACAGAGGGAGGGAGGAGTGAAGACTGAAGACAGCATAGATGGAAAAGGGAGGGAAAGTAGAAAGGAAGATGGCTGCAGCTGCTGGAGGGAAAGCACTGGCAACACGTGTGGGTCGGGGTGAGGTGTGCAGGGGTGGCGCACGCAGGGGCAGGAGGCAGTGGGGGCGGGGGGCACGGCAGGTCGGGTGGGCAGAGCACGCAGCAGCGGCACGCATGGCCCCAGAGGCGGCAGCAGTGGGCTTGGCCACAGAGGGTCGGGCATGCAGACCGAGGTGCGCTGTGTTGATGGCCCGCCACAACGGGAGAGGTCGGGGAGGCTGGAGAGGTGGTGGTGGTGGGAGGGAAGCCCACCGGCAGTCTTGCAGGAATATTCCTGCAACAGGTGCCTAGTCTATATAATAAAAACCTAACAACCATTACAGCAGAACAACCGGAATGACCCATCACTATGATGGCAACTGACCACCAGGGGGCAGACGCTCAATGCAGGAGCTTATCTCTGGTGGTCAGTGCACTGCCACAGAGGGTGAGCCACTCAGCAAGAAGCTGGCCTCACAGCTGACAGGGTCAGTAGCGGTGGCTGCGGCTGCCTCTCTCCCACCTCTGCAGCATTGCTAAGGAGCAGCAAGGGGAGCAGTAAGGAACAGGGAGCCGAGCAGTCCTAACCACAGTGATCAGAGAGCAGGGAGCAGACGGGCGGTAAGTAGCAAGGGGCCCTAGAGTGTGAGATGTCTCAGGCCGGGTTGAGGCCCCTCACACGAGTGCACAAATTTTGTGGACGAGGCCTCTAGTCTATATATATAGAAACCGAAGTGACCAAGTGATGAACGACTATTTGACCAGTCACTATGACAAGCACTGACCACCAGGGGGGATATGCTCAACATAGGAGCTAAACCCTAGTAGTCAGTATGCTCCCAAGGTGAGCACTGCTCAGCAGACTGACAGGCACCAGACACCAGGCTCATGACCCTCTCAGTCCTCTGTGCTACGGAGCAGTGGAGGCAGGCACAGTGCGGCTGGGATGAGTGGGAGTGGCACAGAGACCCAGCTAAGGCTCAGGCTCCTCCTCGGTCACCGGTAGCTTACTGCACTACCACATACCTTAGGGGATGTCAGATCCTGTGGGGAATATGGCTGAAATTGGCATTCAGACATCCCTGGAGGGGTCCCAGATTGTGAGAGGGCACAAGCCAGGCTGAGGGACCCCACTGCTAACGCATCTGTTCACCGGGCCTCTAGTAAAGGTATAATTGAAAAAAAAAAAAAAAAAAAATACTGAAAACAAAAACACCACCAAGAAAACATGATAATTTTCCAGGAATCAATAGGAAATAAATGGCTCTCTACATACAGCCTGATAAGGATTCCAAACTACTTTTACTTTTAAAAACATCACTGAGCCGAAACCGGTTTGGCTCAGTGGTAGAGCGTTGGTCTGCGGACTGAAGGGTCCCAGATTCGATTCCGGTCAAGGGCATGTACAGGCGGCTGGTCGATGTTTCTCTCTCAACGATGTTTCTGGCTCTCTATCTCTCTCCCTTCCACTCTGTAAAAAATCAATAAAATATTTATAAATAAATAAATAAATAAATAAATAAATAAATAAAAACATCACTGAGCTATAAGAAAACACAAACGGAACCAACACAATGACAAAATCAACCCAGTAACAAAAGGAAAACATCAGCCCTTGCCGGTTTTGCTCAGTGGACAGAGCGTCAGCCTACAGGTGCAAGGGTCCCGGGTTTGATTCTGCTCAAGGGAATATACCCAGTTTTCAGGCTTGATCCCTAATAAGGAGTGTGAAGGTGGGGGACAATCCATGATTCTTTCTCATCATTGATGTTTCTATCTCACTCTCCTTCTCCCTTCTTCCCTAAAGTCAATAAAAATATATTGAATTAAAAAAAAAAAACACAAAAAATACAAAAGATAAATCATAAAAGGAAAAACATAGGTAGACAGAAATCATAAAAAGGAATGAAACAAATTCTGTAGTTGATAAATTATAAGAAATGAATTGAAAACATAAAATGAAGAGTAGCAACATCAGGCACAAAAGAATATGTGATGTCCCTATTTGAAATCATGCAGATGGAAAGAAAGAGGAAAAATAAATTTAAAAGAAAATACCAATGTGAACTAAGGAACACCATAAAAAAAAGCCATTAATGGCCAAACCGGTTTGGCTCAATGGATAGAGCATCAGCCTAGGGACTGAAAGGTACCAGGTTCGATTCCAGTCAAGGGCATGTACCTTGGTTTCAGGCACATCCCCAGTAGGAGATGTGCAGGAGGCAGCTAATGGATGTTTCTCTCTCATTAATGTTTCTAACTCTCTATCCCTCTCCCTTCCTCTCTGTAAAAAAGCAATAAAATATATATTTTTAAAAATTTTTTTCAAAAAGAAAAAAAAAAAGAAAGAAAGCCATAAATGGAATGCTATGAAACAAAGACGGTAGGAAGAGACAGAGGGAAAAAAAGGAAGAGAAAATGAAAAAGGACTAAAAAGTTTATTTTAAAAATAAAATAAGCTGCCCTAGCTGGTTTTACTCAGTGGACAGTGTTGGCCTGTGGACTGAAGGATCCTGGGTTCAATTCCAATTTGGACCACATGCTTGGGTTGCCAACTTGATCCCCAGTAGGGGACGTGCTGGAGGCATATAGAATGATTCTCCTCCCATCACTGAGATTTCTTCCTTTCTTTCTTTCTTTCTTTTAATATATCTTATTGATTTTTTACAGAGAGGAAGGGAGAGAGATAGAGAGTTAGCAACATCGATGAGAATCATCAATCAGCTTCCTCTTGCCCACCCCCAACAGGGGATGTGCCTGCAACCAAGGTACATGCCCTTGACCGGAATCGAACCTGGGACCTTTCAGTCCGCAGGCCGATGCTCTATCCACTGAGCCAAATCGATCTCAGCCCATCACTGATATTTCTGACTCTCCTTTCTCTTCTCTCTAAAATCAATCCTAACTAATAAAAGAGTAATATGCCAATTGACTATCAATCCAACACACAAGATGGCTGCCCCAACAAGGACACAAGATGGCCAGCAGGGGAGGGCAGTTAGGTTTGACCAGGCCGGCAGAGGAGGGAAGTTGGGGAGAGACTGGCCCTGCAGGGAAGGGCAATTCGGGGGGATGCAGGCCTGCAGGGAAGAGCAGTTGGGGGAGATCAGCCTGCAGGGGAGGGCAGTTGGGGAGAAACTGGTCCTGCAGGGAGGGGCAATTCAGGGGGATGCAGGCCAGCAGGAGAGAGCTGTTGGGGGAGATCAGCCTGCAGGGGACGGAAGTTGGGGGGACCAGGCCTGTAGGGGAGGGCAGTTGGGGGGATCAGGCCTGTAAAGGAGAACAGTTAGGGGTGACCAGGCCTTTAAGGGAGGGAAGATAGGGAGGACCAGGCCTGCAGAGAAGGGCAGTTTAGGGGGACCCAAGCCTGCAGGAAAGGGCAGGTGGGGGATCTCAGGCTTGCAGGGAAGAGCAGTTGTTGAGGACCAGGCTGGCAGGAGAGGGCAGTTAGGAGTGACCATGATGGCAGGGGAGGGCAGTTAGGGGTGACCAGGCTGGCAGGGGAGAGCAGTTAGGAACAAACGGGCTGGCAGGGGAGCAGTTAGGCATTAATCATGCTGGCAGGGGAGTAGTTAGGGGTAATCAGACTGGTTGGCAGACGCAGTTAAGGGCAATCAGGAAGGCAGGCAGGTGAGCAGTTGGGAGCCAGTAGTCTTGGATTATAAGAGGGATGTCTCAGATTGGAGAGGGTAAAGGCTAGAGCCAGGGGTCTTCAAACTACGGCCCGTGGGCCACATGCGGCCCACAGAGGAGTCTGATCCGGCCCACCAGGTTTTTTGGGCAGTGAGCGCAGCCGAGGTGTTACAGTAGGAATTAGTAGTTCATATAGTCCGGCCCTCCAGCTCTCTGAGGGACCGTGATCTGGCCCCCACTTTAAAAAGTTTGAGGACCCCTGGGCTAGACTGAGGGACACCTGCCTCCCCACCATGCAGGATTTTCGTGCACAGGGCCTCTAGTAAAAACATAAAACAACCACAAACAGAGGCTAAAGATATAGAAAAAAAATTCCCAAAAATATGCACAAATGTCCAGCAGGAATATAAAAAACACTTTCCTCGCTAATCAAGGTGGAATCCGTTAGGCTCCCTGCCACCCTACCGACCACAGGTCCTTCCCTGTGAGTTCAGTGCAGCAGGGATCAGGGTGGCACAGAGAGCAGCCGCAGTGCAAGCAAAGGACAGCAACTGCCCAGGAAACTGGAAAACGTGCAGTAACCACCATTCTCATGTGAGGACAGAGCGCACCTGGGAAAAGGGGCTGGGGAAATGCAAAGCCAAGTCCAGGTCACTGGTGACAGTGAGGGTCTTACCCAGCGAGGATACAAGTTCAAAGTTCTCCAGCATCACATTCAGGTACAGCTGCCTCTGACCCTCATCCAGGAGGCTCCATTCCTCCCTGGAGAAGTACAGGGCAATGTCCTCCAAGGTCACGCCAACCTGTCAGAATGGAGACAATTGACACCAAAGCTGCCTTTCTGAGAACCAGTAATTGTACTCCTGACACACCTTCACTTCCCCCCTCCCTTCCCCCCATCAACCTCCCCCAGGGCACCGGGTTAGTGAGGACACCAGGCCCTAATGCCAGTGCAGGCTGCTCTCTCATCACATCCCATTAATCGCTGTGATTGACCCAGCAAGGGCAGATGGGTTGGGAAGGGGGACAGCAGAGAAACACCATCTAAGCTCTGGGCCAGGCCTGCAGGGCTCCCGCCCTCCAGCCCACAATTCCACTGCAGTCTCCAAGACCATTCCTCCAAGACAGACAAACATGAGCTTATGCTCCCCCCTTATGTCCCCACACCAGGTCCCGGCGACCATCAGCTCACACTCCCTCCAGATGTGCACACACTGGGTAATGTCTAACACCTTCCCATCTTCAGTCCCAGATTCACTCCCTCAGCTCTGCCCCCTTCCCGCTCCAATGCCCCTGGGTCTCGCTGGACTCCCCCATGCACTTGGCACAGGCTGTCGGGAGAGCTTGAATTCCAGCCGGGTCCACGCCAAACCCGGGCCCCCGATGGACTCCGCAGCCCGGAAAGCCCGGATGGAGCCTGCTTCATCCTCCCTGCAGCCTCCGATCTTTGCTTCTTCATCCCTGACCACCCACCTCCGCGTGGGAACCGCAGAGGCCGGTCACCCCTGTCCTCTCCGCCTCAGAAGCCACCGCGCTCCTCCCTCCCCTCCGCCTTCCTCACGGTCCTCCCCGCGGACGGAGCTGCAGGAGGGACAGGCCCGCACCGGGCTGCGGGGTGCGGGGTGAGGAGGCGGGGGGCCTGGGGGACAGGAACTCACCTCAGCGAAGCCCCTCAGCGCGGGCGCCGCCATCGCGCTCTGTGGGCCGCGCGGGGCGGGAGCGGCGGGAGCGGCGGGCCCCGCGGGGATGGCGGGGCCGGGCGGGGCCGGGGAGAGGGTCCCCCACGTTCCTGGGTCCATCTCCACACCCGCGCGTCTGCTGTGTGGACCACAGCCCTCGCGGCTTTTCCCTCGGGGCAGCTCCACTAGGACCTGGCGATCCGGAACCTCGGACAAGACAGTGGCTGGTAACCTGAGTCAAAAAAAAAAAATGCCTGCCCTAAGGCAACCGGAAGTCCCGCCTCTAGGAGCTTCGCCGGAAACGCGTACTCTGACTCCTCATTGGTTCCCGCGGGGGATATCACATTTGGTCGTTGGGTGATGTGTGTCAGTTCCATATAGGGGTCCAAGGTTTCCCCCGCCCCGACCCAAGAGAAAACACCAAGATCCGACTCTGCAGGGCTAAGAGATGTCCCATCGCATGAAAGAGACATCTTGGAAATGGCTAAAGGATGTTGTCATCTTTTCCTGGTGAAGGGACTTGAGTGCATGCCAATGAAAACACATTATCTTTGAGCCCAACTCATCATAAAGAGGTATGAATGCATGAGAGTCTAGAACATCTTAATCCCATACATGACCTACTTACACCATCATATGTGAATGTGAAAAATAGAACACAGGCATGTAGGACACACTTTTGAAATAAAAAGAACTAAGATGCATAATATAAAGTGGTTTTTTTTTTACTTTACATTATTTAGATAGATAAGGAGACAAGATACCATGAGAGAGACACATCCTGTGGCTGCCCCTGCATGCCCCCTATTGGGGATTGAGCCCACAGTTTGGGGATGGGCCCTGACCAGGAATGGAATTCCAGGATCTGTTGGTTCATGGGAGGACTCTAAATCCACTGAGAAAACACCTGCCAGGATATAACATAAACTTTAAATGGAACTGTTTTGTTTAGTTTTAATTTGAACATCAACTAAAATAAATAAATTTTTAAAAAGTGGAAAAACTGAATTTTGTTATTGGTGGTAATCTTCATGAGAAAATGCTATTGTAATTATCTTTACAGACATATCTAACATGTAAAGGACAAATTTCAATGTGATGAGATGAACATATTTATAAATAATATTTAGAGTAAATGAAGTCCATATTCATAATGAAAGTTCAGCCATGTGTAGCTCAGAAAGTTAAATCAAAAAATATAAAAAGTAGTTATGGATCGGAGAGATGCAAATCAAAACGACAATGCAGTACCATTTCATACCTGTCAGAATGACTATCATCAACAAATCAACAAACGATAAGTGCTGGCGAGGATGCGGAGAAAAAGGAACCCTCGTGCATTGCTGGTGGGAATGCAGACTGGGGCAGCCACTGTGGAGAACAGTATGGAGTTTCCTCAAAAAACTGAAAATGGAACTCCCATTTGACCCAGTAATCCCACTCCTAGGAATATATCCTAAGAAACTAGAAACACCAATCAAAAAGTATATATGCATCCCTATGTTCACAGCAGCACAATTTACAATAGCTAGGATTTGGAAACAGCCTAGGTGCCCATTAGCAGATGATTGGATCAGAAAACAGTGGTACATCTACACAATGAAATACTATACTGGCCGAAGCCGGTTTGGCTCAGTGGTAGAGCATCGGTCTGCGGACTGAAGGGTCCCAGGTATGTACCTTGGTTGCGGGCACATCCCCGGTGGGGGGTGTGCAAGAGGCAGCTGGTCAATGTTTCTCTCTCATGGATGTTTCTAGCTCTCTACTTCTCTCCCTTTCTCTGTAAAAAATCAACAAAATATATTAAAAAAAAAAAAAAAAGAAATACTATGCTGCCATAAAAAAGGAATTCTTATCATTTGCAGCAACCTGGATGGAATTGGAGACCATTATGCTGAGTGAAATAAGCAAGTCAATAAAAGAAAAACCACATGATCACACTCATTTATGTATAATAAGGAATATATATTTACTTATTTCAGAGAGGAAGGGAGAGGGTAATAGAAACATTGATTACAGAGAACCATTAATTGGCTCCTTCCTGCATGCCCCCCACTGGGGACCAAGCCCCGAACTCTGACTGGGAATCAAACTATGACCTTCTGGTTCATACTTTGATGTTCAACCACTGAGCCAACATTGGAACCTCAACCCAACCACCAGCCCAGGGTCGTGGCATCCAAAGCTTCAGCCTCACGAGACTCTTAGGACCACTGACATTTATTCCTGATTATTCCCAATTATTCCCAAACCTGGACCAGATGCCCTCATGTGATGACCACCCATGGCCCATCAGCATTGAGCCCCATATTGAATCCTGACCAGGGCCTGACACTGCAATCATCCTAAATGGCACCCCACCCATTAAAAACAGAGTGGTCGGCAGGCAAAGACCATGATGGTGGGGACACGGTCGTTGATCTCTACAGACTCTGAATCACCTGATGACCCCAAATATATCCCAACCACAGGCAGATGTATCACCACCTCCTTCCTTGCAAATACTTTGGCGCTCATATCACCTGACCCCCCATGATAATTCCATGGACCAGCTACCCTACTTCCACCCTGTGATGTCATGTATCCTGTGAGAAACAAACCTCATATGAGACAAAATTTTTCTAGAATTTTCAAAAAATGAGAACACATTGTTGAAGGTGGTAAAATACACATAAATTTTTACCATTAAAAATACATATTTTTATTGATTTCAGAGAGGAAGGGAGAGGGAAAAGAGATAGAAACATCAATGATGAGAGAGAATCATTGACTGGCCGCCACCTGCACGTCCCCCACCAGGGATTGAGCCCACAATCTGGGCATGTGCCCTGACTGGGAATTGAACTGTGACCTTCTGGCTCATATGTTGACGCTCAACCAATGAACCACACGAACCAGGCAATAAAAAAAATATATATATTTTTTTAAAGTGTCATTATGTAAGCCAAACATAATTAAATTGTTTCATGAATTCTCCATTTTAAAAAAATTTAGCCTGTCATGAAATATATATAATAGTATATATGTGTGTGTGGGGATATATATTTACATATATAAACATTTTATAATATGGAAATGTTATAAATTAAAATAAAATTAGATCATATCCTACATTTTCTCTGTTCTGTGACCATTTCTTGGTATTTTTCTTTTTTATGTCCTCAATTTTTTTGAGGAGTATTAATCAGGTATTTTGTATATTAACCAATCCTTAAAGTTGGAATGAAAGAATTGCAAAATTTATTGCAATAGAACACTTTTATCTTGCATATATTAAAATTTGATCCATAAAGAAAGAAACTGCCACTATTTAAAGCATAACTCAAAGGCTAGGCAACTAGAAATATGGTGAAAGTATCCTGTCCCAAATTGACTATGAAGTGTACTATCTGCTTAGACTTGAGACAGAATGCTTTTCATTCAAGCCCTTGACCGGAATCAAACCCGGGACCCTTCAGTCCTCAGGCCGACGCTCTATCCACTGAGCCAAACCAGCTAGGGCGCGTATTATCTTCTTGAGATCTCAGAACACAAGAAGGGATTCCCCCCAAAGCAACTGCCTATAAATTCTCATGTTTAACATGGATTGACAAGTGAGCAAAAGCTTTCCCATCATTGCTGCACCCATTCTACTTCCCTCATCGAGTCCTGAATTTGTCATGAAGGCTTCCCTACATTCATCACACTCATAGGGTTTCTCTTCATAGGTGAAGCCTTTTCCACATACACAAAGGGCTTCTCTCCTGTATGTTTTCGCTGATGTCTGATTAGATTAAACTTCTCGGTGAAGCCCTTCCCACATTCACTACATATATAAGGTTTCTCTCCTGTATGGATCCGCTGATGTGCAATCAGCTTGCTTTTTGCCGGGAAGCCTTTGCCACACACACTGCACAAATAGGGTTTCTCTCCCGTGTGAATTCCCTGATGTACAATGAGACGGCTCTTCACGGCAAAGCCTTTCCCACACTCACTGCACACGAACGGCTTCTCTGAAGTGTGGCTCAGCTGATGGACGGTGAGATTAGTCTTCATGGTGAAGCCTTTTCCACACTCACTACAAACAAAGGGCTTCTCTCTTGTGTGCGTTCGCAGATGCCTGATGAGATGGCTGTGCGCTTTGAAACCTTTCCCGCATTCACTGCACACGTAAGGTCTCTCTCCCGTATGAGTTCGTTGATGTAAAATGAGCTGCATCTTTCCCGGGAAGCCTTTCCCACAGTCACTGCACACGTAGGGCTTCTCTCCTGTGTGAGTTCGCTGATGCACCGTCAGATAGCTCTTCCCAGTGAAGCCTTTCCCACACTGACTGCAAACGAACGGCTTCTCTAAGGTGTGAGTTCGCTGATGTACAATGAGATGACTCTTGACGGTGAAGCCTTTTCCACATACGCTACACACATATTGCTTCTCCCCGGTATGTGTCCGCTCATGTTTGATGAGAAGGCTCTTCCTGGTGAAGCCCTTTCCGCACTCATTACACAGGTAGGGCTTCTCTCCTGTGTGAGTGCGCTGATGCGTGGTAAGACTGTTCATCAAGGTAAAGCCTTTCCCACATTCACCGCACACGAAGGGCTTCTCTCCGGTATGAGTTCGACGATGGGCGATAAGACGACACTTCACAATGAAGCCTTTCCCGCACTCGTTGCACATGTAAGGTTTCTCTCCTGCGTGAGTTTTCTCATGTTTGGTGAGATAAGACTTTGTGGAAAAGGACTTCCCACAGAGATGGCATCCATGGGGTTTTTCCCCTGAATGAGTCTGCAGGTGGTAAAGGAGCTGCCACTTTTTTACGAACCCTTTCCCACATCCGTGACAGGTATACGGTTTCTCCCCCAGGTGAGTTCTCTGGTGTATACTGAACTGCGATTCCTTGGGAAAGGTTTTGTCACATTCAGCACACTCGTATTGTTTCAGGCTGGTATGAATTTTCTGATGTTTGGTGAGCTTGGATTTTCTGGCAAAGGCTTTCCCACACAGACGGCATGCATGAGGTTTCTCCCTAGTATGAACTCTCAGGTGACCAGTGAGCTGAGACGTCTCCATGAAGGCGTTCCCACAGTCAGTGCACACGTGGGCTCTCTCTGTGTTGCGACTTCTCTGTTGCTTATTAACCGGTGAATCATTACTGATGCTTTTTGTACTGACAGATTTCATTTCAGTTTGTTCATTGTTAGCATGTAGAATGCATGTTCCATCACCATTCAGCTCAACAGAGTTGGTTAGGCGACAGCTTCTGTTTTGGTTTTCAAAATGTAAATTAGATTTTACAGGTTTTTCGCATATGTCAAACATACCATGATTTTGCTTTAATAGGAAATGACCTTCACTCTGATGAACAATATTTTCAAACCTATTATATTCACAGCATAGTCCCAGATTCTTCTGAAGGCTTTGACTTTGCAAGTGACAATTCAAAGGATCAGCAACTTTCTTGAATTCTAGGAAAGAAGAGAACAGTAAGTCATTCTGTAATCTCCCATAATCTGTGTTTGAAATAAAACTGTTCTTGCCTGGCTGGTGTGAATCAGTGGTTGAGCATTGACCTATGAACCAGGAGGTCAAGGTTTGTTTCCGGTCAGGGCACATGCCCAGGTTGCAGGCTCCATCCTCAAGGTGGGGGGTACCCAGCAGGCAGCCGATCAATGATTCTCTCTCATCATTGATGTTTTTTATCTATCTCGCCCTCTTCCTCCCTTTTGGAAATCAATAAAAATATGTATTTTTTTAAAAGAAGAAATAAAACTGTCCTTACAAAATGCCTTCATGTGCAGTAACTATTATTTTTAAAACATATTTATTGATTTTTAAAAAACATTTTGTTTTAAATTATCCCCTGAGGATATATATTTTTATTGGTTTTAGAGAGAGAAGAAGGAGAGAAAAAGAAACATTGATATGAGAAACATTTATAAGTTGCCTCTCATACATGCCCTGACCAGCAATAGAACCTGCAACCAAGGCATGTGCCCTGACCAGGAATCGAACACACAACATTTTGGCATAAGGATGACAGTCCAATCAAGTGAGCCACCTGGCCAGGACTGTTGACTTTTTTCTTTTACAGAGGAAGGAAGAGTGAGGGCGAGGGCAAGAGTGAAAGTGAGAGAGAAGAGGGAGGGGCATTGATCAATTGCCTCCTGTACACACGCTGACCAGGGACTAAACCGCAAATTAGGTATATATCCTGACAGAGAATAGAACCAGTGACCCTCAGGTGTAGGGGTCAACACTCCAACCAACTGAGCCACAGCACCCATTGCTGAATTAACTATTTAGTGTCAGTTCCATAATTTGTACAATAAGAGATATATTTTGTCTTCGTCCACAGTTCTTGAGACTGCGCTTGTCAAACCCTTGTAATTTTTTATTTATTTTTTTATTTTTATTTTATTTTTTTAAATATATTTTATTGATTTTTTTACAGAGAGGAAGTGAGAGGGATAGAGAGTTAGAAACATCAATGAGAGAGAATCATTGATCAGCTGCCTCTTGCACACCCCCTACTGGGGAATGTGCCCACAACCAAGGTACATGCCCTTGACAGGAATCGAACCTGGGACCTTTCAGTCCACAGGCTGACGCTCTATACACTGAGCCAAACCGGTTTTGGCAAACCCTTGTAATTTTTAAAAATTTATTCTAATTTCATACCAAACACTAGCATTAAGTCTCATTTACTTATATTTTAAAAAATGTATTTTATTGACTTTTTCATAGAGAGTAAGGGAGAGAAATAGAGCTAGAAACATTGATGAGAGAGAAACATTTATCAGCTGCCTCCTGCACTCCCCTTACCCCACTGGGATGTGCCCGCAACCAAGATACATGCCCTTGATCGAAACTGAACCTGGGACCCTTGAGTCCGAAGGCCAACGATCTATCCACTGAGCCAAACCTGTTTCGGTATTAAGTCTCATTTAATTCTACAAAACACTTAGCTAGAAGCTGGAACTCAAACCAAACCCTGGACTAAAATATAATCATTGTACAAACACTACTACTCAAAGAAACTAAAATATTTCTCCAAACCATAACCACGATTGAAAGCAAAATATAACATCAATTCTAATGTTCCCACAAATAATAACCCTAAACAAATTCTAACACATCAGGTGATTCTATGTCTGGGGCCAGGCTTAAAACTAACTCTAACACTATCTCTAGCTTTAACATCAAATTATAAAATATATCAACTCTAAAACTAAGTCAAATTTAACTTCAAACAAACCTATTTTCTACAATTAAACTGACCCTAAATCTAAACTTTAAACTCAAATATAACAGTAAATTTTTCATATTTTAAAAAGATACAGCAAGTAACTTTGAACATAAATAGATCTTATTATGCCCTGGCTGGTTTGGCTCCTTGGTTAGAGCACTGGCCTGCAGACTGAAGGGTCCTAGGTTCAATTCCGGTCAAGGGCACATGCCTGGGTTGCGGGCTCCATCCCCAGTAAGGGGTGTGCATAAAGCAGCCAATCAATGATTCTCTCTGATCATTAATGTTTCTATCTCTTTATCCCTCTCCCTTCCTCTCTCTGAAATATATAAAGTTTTTTTAAAGACCCTTATGATAACAGCTGAGTTTATGCTAATTAAATGGCTTAGGACTGATTCCTACATACATTCAGGATGGAGTTAGTGACCAGACACGTCAATTAACTAGAAGACTGGGGTTTTAGCACTGGAACCCAGTGACCTCTGGAAAAGGGAGGAACTAAAAATTAAAAAAATCTATTTTTTTAAAAAATATATATTTTGCCGAAACCAGTTTGGCTCAGTGGATAGAGCATCGGACTGCAGACTGAAAAGACCCAGGTTCGATTCCGGTCAAGGGCATATACCTTGGTTGTGGACACATCCCCAGTGGGGGGTGTGCAAGAGGCAGCTGATCGATGATTCTCTCTCATCGATGTTTCTGACTCTCTATCCCTCTCCCTTCCTCTCTGAAAAATCAATAAAATATATTTTTTAAAAATTATATATATATATATATATATATATATATATATAGCTAATTTTTTGATAAAATCAATAAAATATATTTTTAAAATTTTATATATATATGTATATATATATATAGTTGATTTTTCAATAAAATCAATAAAATATATTTAAAAAATTATATATATGCATTGTTGATTTTCACAGAGAGGCTGCCTCCTGCACACCCCCCACTGGGGATGTGCCCACAACCAATGTACATGCCCTTGACCTGAATCGAACCTGAGACCTCTCAGTCCGCAGTCCGATGCTCTATCCACTGATCCAAACCGGTTTCGGCGAGGGGTGGTTTTCTGAGTTTCCTCATTCACTGTCACAGCTCTGACAACTTCGATGACTAGAATGTGACTCCCCGGCCGCCCACCTTGCTGGCTCTCACCCCCTCACCTGGAGACACTAGACAGCGGCGTCCACGCTGTACTGTCCACGGTTCTTCCCCTCGTTCCAGCTTAGAGAGCGCGTCGGGATTGCTGGCTTGACACCCTGCTTGTGAACAATGACAGAAAATATTATATTGGGCTGGCGTCTGTCAAGAAGGGAGAATGAGCCCTGACTGGTTTGGCTCAATGGATAGAGCATTGGCTTGCAGATTGAAAGGTCCGGGGTTCAATTCCAGTCAAGGGCACGTGCCTGGGTTTTGGGCTCAATCCCCAGTGGGGGGCTTGCAGGAGGCAGCTAATTGATGATTCTCATCATTGATGTTTCTGTCTCTCTCTCCCACTCCCTTCTTCTCTTAAATCATCAAAATATATATAATATATGTACCTTGGTTGCGGGCACATCCCCAGTAGGAGGTGTGTAAGAGGCAGCTGATCGATGATTCTCTCTCATCGATGTTTCTAATTCGCTATCCCACTGACAGAGCACCATGGGACTGTCACATGGGAGCTGTCCTCACCCACGGACACCAGGTGGCGGTAGGTCTCCAGCATCACGTCCCTGTACAGGTCCTTCTGCTCGGGGCCCAGGAGATGCCACTCCTCCAGGGTGAAGTCCACGGCCACATCGAGGAATGTCAGGGGTCCCTCTGACAACGCCATGCTGTGTGATGGCGTGACGTCCTGTACATGGTCTGGAAGAAATGTTAGTTTTTCTGCTCATTTTCACCTTGCAGACTGCACCTATACAGTGAGTGGGGTTTTATTTTAATATACAGTTGAAGAATCACATGTGCAGTAAAATACTATTAGTAATCGTACATCCATGCATTCTTCCAATTAGATGTTTCTATAATGTGAAAAAGTTAAACGTGCTTGTTAACCTAAAAACACATTTCATATATTCAAATTAATATATTCAAAAGAGATAATATCTATATATATAAAAACCTACGTGACCATTCAATCGGTCTACCGTTTGGTAGCTATGATGCATACTGACCACCAGGGGCAGAGAGTCAATGCACAGGCACAGAAACATGGAACAGACTGATGACTCTCAGAAGGAAGGGGGGAGAGGGTGAGTGGGAAGAGATTAACCAAAGATCTTATATGCATACTAGAGGCCTAGTGCACCAGTGGGGTCCCTAGGCCCAGCCTGTGGGGATCGGGCTGAAACCAGCAGTCTGACATCCCCCGAGAGGTCCCAGATTGTGCAAGGGCACAGGCCAAGCCAAGGGACCCCACCAGTGCACAAATCTGTGCACCAGGCCTCTAATATATAAATAAATAAGTAAATGAATAAATAAATACACATACACACACACACACACACACACACACACACACACGTGTGCTTTTCAGATCAATGAAGTGATTTTACAGGCCTCTTCAAATTCATTACAGAAGAAAGTAAAGGAAAAAAACAAATTCAGTCACCTGAGCCTGGAGCACTTCCTTCTGTTCTCTGAATAGAGCTGGCAACAGGGAGGCTCTGTCTTGGTGAGTCGGGGTCTGCTCTGTATTTCTGTACAGAAATCCGCCTGAACTCAGGGGTGTCACCCACCCCTGCAACTTCCTCCTGCTTCACATGGTTCAATTGTTCCTGCTGCCTTGTAACGAATTTTTATGAGTTTATTTGAGCCAAAGGGAAGACAAGTGCCTGGAAGCAAAATAACAAGGAATTAAGAAAATGCTTTAGGGGATGGCAGTTTTAGATCTAATTTATACATTAGAATCAAGGAAACACAAGAAGGTTACATGAAATCCATTGGTGACACATTGGAGGTGAGGGAAAAAGCAAAGCAGAGAAACCGCTGGGATTGGATTAAAAGTAAAATGAACAGATACCTACTTCTGCAAAGGCGAAAATAGGATAATTAACACTCAGCAATTAACATGACATCAATGACATCGAGGCGGTCTCTTGCTCTGGTGGGACATTGTGCCATGAGGAATCCGAGGGTGGGGGGAGGAAATTACCCCAACATTTCAAAGTCATGTCATCCCAGATGTAAGAGACAACTGAGCCGAAACCGGTTTGGCTCAGCGGTAGAGCGTCGGTATGCAAACTGAAGGGTCCCAGGTTCGATTCCGGTCAAGGACAAGTACATTGGTTGTGGGCACATCCCCGGTAGGGGGTGTGCAAGAGGCAGCTCTCTATCTCTCTCCTTTCCTCTCTGTAAGAAAAATCAATAAAATATATTTTTTTAAAAAAAAAAGAAGAAGAAGAAGAAGAAGAAGACAACTGACAGGCTTGGTTAAGTGAAAAAATGACGTTTTTTTTAAAAAAAATACTTAAAAAAAATTAATTTTAGAGAGGAAGGGAGAGGAGAGAGGGACAAAGACATCAATGAATAGAGAAAATTATTGATCGGCCGGCCGCCTTCTGCACGCCTCCTACTGGGGATCGAACCCGCAACCCGCGCATGTGCCCCTGACCTGGAACCCTCAGTCCAAAGTCTGATGCTCTAACCACTGAGCAAAACCGGCTAGGGCTAAAGAATGACCTTTAGTGAAGATACCAGTCTAGGACATGACTTCTGCCTAGACTCGCTTTTAGTTAGAAGGAATCCATTTCAGATAATCCAATATGTTGTTTTGGCCTCTGACTTTATAAGGCTCACCATGCAGGCCCCTCTGAGTTTGCTAGGTTTCGTTTGTGGTGCCCTTTAGGTCCACACTCGGGAGTTACAACCTGTGGTAGGTTGAGGAGAAAAGCCAATGAGTGGTCCATTTCCTCTGGGACCTGTTGCTAAGGTGCTCCTGCTGGCAATGCCCACAGAACCGCTGGTGTCCCTTCTCTGGTTTCCTGGAACTATGTAGTCTCCAGGCCAATAAATCCTTAGGTTCTGAATGTGGTGAAGGTGTTCCTCCATTCTCTGGAGTTTTGTGGAGTGATTGTGAAAAAAAGATGAGGGAAATGACACTGGGGTAGAATAATTTTTCTCCTTCTTTTCTAGATTCTTTGCTTGGCCTAATTATTATTATTATTTTTTAATATATTTTTATTGATTTTTCACAGAGTGGAAGAGAGAGAAGGATAGAGAGTTAGAAACATCGATGAGAGAGAATCATCGGTCAGCTGCCTCTTGCACACTCCCTACTGGGGATGTGCCCACAACCAAGGTACATGCCCTTGTCCGGAATCGAATCTGGGACCTTTCAGTCCGCAGGCCGACGCTCTATCCACTGAGCCAAACCGGTCCCGGCTTGGCCTAATTATTAAATCGACATAACGCTGATTAACAGAGAAAAAAAAAAACCATCAAAAAGGTTAACAACAGCCCTAGCCAGTTTGGCTCAGTGGATACAGCATCGGCCTGCAGACTGAAAGGTCCCAGGTTCGATTCCAGTCAAGGGCACATGCCCGGGTTGCAGGCTCGATCCCCAGTAGGGGTGTTCAGGAAGCCGCCGATCAAACATCAAAATTGATGTTTCTATCTCTCCCTCTCTCCCTTCCTCTCTGAAATCAATTAAAAACATATATATTTTTTTAAAAAGGTTAACAACATGTATACCTCCTGTATACATAAAAGGAACCGAGGAAAATGAAGTCACTGTCCAAAGTGGCAGATGCCATCCTCTGAAATGCCACCTTCACCTAAAGCTATTGGGGCTGTAGAGTCGGGTAGCAGAGGTTACCAGGAAAAGCACGGCCAACAAGGGTAAGGTTGTTAAGCAGCTCTAAGTCCTCTCTCCTCCACCGATAGCTCAGCAGGTGAGGGAGACACCTTAGGGATGAGATTGCCTTTGCAAATATAAATGTCCTTCAAAGGAGTAACATACTAGCGCCCCCTCCCTCTCCTACCCCCCCAACCCCCGCCCCAACTGCAGTTTCCTCAAATTAACCAGCCTAAAATGGCCACTATCCCAAAGAGGCATATTTTAGGGTGGCAAGCTGTCCCCTTCTGACTCAAGAAATTATGTATTTAAAAGACAAAATTAGCCGAAACCGCTCTGGCTCAGTGGACAGAGCATCGGCATGCAGACTGAAAGGTCCCAGGTTCGATTCCGGTCAAGGGCATGTACCTAGGTTGCAGGCACACGCCCAGTGGGGGGGTGCAAGAGGCAGCTGATTGATGATTCTCTCTCATCGATGTTTCTGACTATCTCTCTCTCTCTTCCTCTCTGTAAAAAAATCAATAAAATATATTTTAAAAAAATAAATAAAATAAAAACCAGAAGGACTCGGGACCCTCACGCCCGGGGTCCCCCGCAGCAGCCAAGATCGCAACCTGAAACGTCAGGGCTCCTGCTCGTCCAAAACTTCACCCTCGCAAAAGCTCTCGGGCCCGCGGGCTGCGATCACTCCTCCTTCTTCATCGGACACGCAGGCCAGACGCTCCCGGGCGTGGACACCCGCGCCGGCCCGACCTCCCTGACCCGCGTATGAACCCCCCAACCTGACCCTGACCCCACGATTCTCCTAAAGGTGCCCCCCGCACGTCTCACAGGCGGGGTGCCCTGCAGCACCCCCCACCCTGACAGCCAGGGCCAGGACGTCACCTCCACAGACCCTTCCCCTGGGCACCGACCCCCAGGGCGCCCGACCCCACACAGAGGCCTCTGCTTCCCCTCAAACCCCTCGGCGCCCTCCTCCCGGCCGCTCCTCCCGCCCCTCCGCCCCGCGGTGACTCCACGCCCCGCACAACGCCACGCCCACACACGTCACCCAGAGAAACAAAACTTTTGCTGTGCCCCCCAAAAAATACAACAACAACAAAACAAAACAAAAAAACTTTGGGGGGTGGGGGACAAAACCACACACTGACCTGGATGTGCGCCCAGGCCGACGAGGAGAGCGCAAACGTGGTATTTCCGCGAACGACTTTAACTTTTGCCCCGGCCCCGCCCCCCCTACGGTGGCCCAGGAGGGCTGCAGGCGCTGGAGGAGGCGTCGGGCAGCACGATGGCTGCGCCCACCGCGCGGCGCGGCCATGGGGGCCGCCATGTTTGGCGCCTTGTTGCCGTACAGAAGGCAGAGATGGCCGGAAGGCGCTTCCTAGCCAGCATTGACGACGAGGAGAGAGAAGCTGCTGAAAGCATCTCGTTTTCCAGCGCTTCGCGGCTAGGGGAAAAAAATAAATAAATAAAAAGGTTAGGATTTCAGAGCTTCGCGGTGCAAACACCGTGCAACCTAAATTGCTTTCAGAAAAAGTACCAGATCCGCGGAGTATATTCTCCACTTTACATGGAAGTATATATACACAACAAACCACGTTCCCAACGGAGCAACTAGGAGGGCAGGTGTCAGTATGCAGCGGAGGAGGCGTTGCTAGTAAAAGAAATTTTAAAAAATATATACTTTATTGATTTTTAAACTATATATGTTATTGATTTTTTACAGAGAGGAAGGGACAGATAGAAACATCGATCAGCTGCCTCCTGCACACACACACCCCTACCCCCCTAGTCCCCCTACCCCCCCCACCCCTGCCCACTGGGGATGTGCCTGCAACCAAGGTACATGCCATCTTGACAGGAATCCAACCCCCTTCAGCCCACAGGCTGATGCTCTATCCACTCAGCCAAACCGGTTAGGAATAGAAAAAGACAATTTAATATATTTGGTAAACGGACACACACCCACGTACACCTCTGGCTGGAAAATAGTTGGCTTGAGGCATGTTTTTTGTTTGTCTTTTTTTTTTTTTAATATATTTTTTTAAATATATTTTATTGATTTTGTACAGAGAGGAAGGGAGAGAGATAGTTAGAAACATCGATGAGAGAGAGTCATCGATCAGCTGCCTCTTGCACACCCCCTACTGGGGATATGCCCGCAACCAAGGTACATGCCCTTGACCGGAATCGAACCCGGGTCCCTTCAGTCCCCAAGCCGACGCTCTATCCATTGAGCCAAACCGGTCTCGGCTTGTTTGTCTTTTAAGAACACAATTTTTTTTTTTATATATTTTATTGATTTTTGTACAGAGAATGAGAGTTAGAAACATTGATGAGAGAGAATCATCTATCAGCTGCCTCTTGCACACCTCCCACTGAGGATGTACATGCCGTTGACCAGAATCAAACCTGGTACCTTTCAGTCCGCAGGCGGACACTCTATCCACTGAGCCAAACCGGTTTCGGCAAGAACACAAATTTTTCACGAGTGAACACAGCGTCAGGCTGGCTATCACCAAGAGGAGAGGATTCTGGGAGGAGCCTAAGTTGTCAATGGGGGTTGGGGACTTTGAAAAAGGCCACTCCAGGGAGGGCAGTAAAAGTCTGGAATCAATGACATGGGCTCATCCTGAATCCATCCCATTAGGAGGTGTACTGTTTGGGTGGGGATGGGGCTGGAATCCAGGATGTAGGGTTTCAAAGAATGTCAGGCTGAGGTGTGCATGAGGCCCCTGTTAAAACCCACAGTCCTGGATCCCCAGCTCAGAACTGGAGTTCCTGGGTTAGGAGGTGTGGGGTGTGACCTGAGAGATTTGCATTCATTTGAGTGTCTGAGGCAGGAAGCCTGTCAATCATCAGAAACAGCCCGTGCTGGACACACCTCGGGGCCATTTTGTGAGTTATATACATGCCTAATCACTGTGTTGTGCGTCTGAGACTAATATGCTGTATGTAATGGTAATGAACAAAGTTTTTAAAAATTAAATATTAAAAAGAGAAAAGAGCCGAAACCGGTTTGGCTCAGTGGATAGAGAGTCAGCCTGGGGACTGAAGGGTCCTGGGTTCGATTCCGGTCAAGGACATGTACCTTGGTTGCGGGCACATCCCCAGTGGGGGGTGTACAAGAGGCAGCCGATCGATAAGTCTCTTTCTCATTGATGTTTCTAATTCTCTATCCCTCTCTTCCTCTCTGTAAAAAATCAATAAGGTATATATTTTTTAAAAGTTTCAAAATTAAACAAATAAATAAAATAAAAATTAAATATTAAAAAGGGAAAAGAAACAGCCCTGGCATGTTTTAATATATATATATATATATATATATATATATATATATATATATATATATATATATATATATATTTTTTTTTTTTTTTAAATATATTTTATTGATTTTTACAGAGAGGAAGAGAAAGAGATAGAGCTGGAAACGTCGACCAGCTGCCTCTTGCACACCCCCTACTGGGGATGTGCCCACAACCAATGTACATGCCCCTGACCGGAATTGAACCTGGGACCTTTCAGTCAGCAAACCGACATTCTATCCATTGAGCCAAATCGGTTTCAGCAACACTAAAGATTTTTAAAAATTAAAATAAGTTGTTCTTTACTGATAGATGTAAGATGTCAGGTGAGATGATGTTTCTGACAATCTAAACATAATGTTACTAGAAAGAGGGATTGGCCCTTGGCTGGTCCGCCTAGGGCAGTGGTTGGCAAACTGCGGCTCCCGAGCCACATGCGGCTCTTTGGCCCCTTGAGTTTGTTCCCACCCAAAAACCCATGGTGCAGACACAGGAGACTGGAAAGCAGGCCATGGGTCCAGAACATGACTGGGGCTGCAGGGAAAACAGGGTGAGAGCCATTGTCTCAATCAGCCAGTAGAGATATAGAGGACAGAATCCCTTGAGCAGTGTGTCCCTGCATGGAAGAGAGGTGAGCCCTCACCAATGAGACCAGGATCCTGTAGGTCTTCAGCATCACTTCCATAACTTTGGTCCCAGAATTCACGTCCAGTTGCCCTCTCCCCTAAAGAGTGAACGTCAATGCCACATACAAAGAGCACTTGCAAAGTCTGAGGCATGAAATTCATCAGTGGATGGGATCACAGCCTGACACCCCAGATGTGGGTGAAGGTGCAGAGACACAGCCCAAATGACTGATGTCTCCTGAGGGTCAAACTCTGTGCTGGGATCAAAGGGAGGCAGACAAACAGCAGCTCACTCTGAAAGAAGGTTCCCCTGGAGAAACCATGGCAGTTGAGAAATGATGGCGTCCCCCTGAATACAGGGAGGCCCAGGGTAAGGGCTCTTGAGATGTAAAGGGAACGGGAGGAAACGCATAACTGCAACCATGGAAACAGGAGCTGCAGCTGAGCCACCCTGGTCCTCATCCTGTACCTGCTCCAGGGAGGGCTGCTCATCAGTGGTAGAGGCTGTGTCTGACACTGGAGAAAATAATGGTTAAAATCCGGCCCCTTGAAGCTGACACTTGTCTGTGGTGCCAACTTGGGGAGCTGACTTCATTTCTCTGATAATGAATTTTTTTCAGCAAAATTAGTTTCCACTTCTCAGGTTGTTGTGAGAATGAAGAGAAAGTGCTCAAAAAGTTCATGTTGGAATCCTGGCAAAAAAAACAAAACAAAAACAAAACACATACAAGCACTCCATGTTAATTTTATTGATCTTCAAAGGCCAAAGAAAGCTCCATCATCAGCTTCATGTCACGTTCAGCCAACCGAGACTCAGGAGCTCTAGGAGTCACCTGGGGATTCCCAGATTGGGACCCCGCACTGAGACCTCAGCGCCCGCAGCCCCTGCTTCCTTGCAGGTGGGACATCAGGTTCTTAAAAGCCACTTTTCTTCCTATTACAAAGGTGCTTGTGGGCCTTGTGGGATTGAGGGGTGCCTGGCCTGGGAATGTCTGTGCAGGTGGAGGTAGGAGTTGCTCAAGTCAGCAGAGGCAGCGGCTGCTTTACTGCAACAAGAACTCTTAGCCCTGCTGAAACCGGTTTGGCTCAGTGGATAGAGTGTCGGTCTGTGGAATCAAGGGTCCTGGGTTCAATTCCAGTCAAGGGCATGTGCCTTGGTTGCACACACATCCCCGGTAGGGAGTGTGCGGGAGGCAGCTGATCGATGTTTCTCTCATTTATGTTTCTAGCTCTCTATCCCTCTCCTTTCCTCTCTGTGAAAAATCAATAATATATATATATATTTAAAAAAATAAAAAAGAAAAATCTTAGCTCTTCACCTCTAAGAGCTCAGGGATGGAAACAAATCTTAACGCTGGTTTTACACAGAAGAAACCAGAAACCCAGACCAGAGAGAGGCGTCATTTCTCTGGAAATCCAGGGATATTTGAGAATCTGAAGTGCAAGCCCAGGATGTCTGACCCCTGGGCATGGGGAGTCTGATCTCTGCCCTCCTATTTCCCTCTGCACTGGCTTTGGGACTCCAAAGCATCTGACCTCCTTAGACACAGGTTCCAACCCAAGAACTCCCACGGGTGGAAACTAGGAAAATGGGAGAACGTGACAAAGCAAGGGCTTGTGACGTTATTTATCGGATGACTGGTCTTCTGAAAGTGATGGAGAATGTCAGTAGTGTGGGTGAAAAGTAATGTTCATTGCGTGGTGTATAGCATTAAAAAATTAAAAAAGATATTAATCCAATACAAAAAAACATTTATTTTATAAAGCAAAAGAAAGGCACAAAATGAAATTCCAAAATCCATCTTCGTTGTCCCACTTCCCTTTTGTTAAAAAAAAAATTGCCAAAACTCATACCAGATTAGGCAGAACAATTAACCAGACATTTTACTACGCATACAGGGGTAGCAAATACACATCTTAAAAAAAAAAAAAAAAAAAAGGCTGCTCTTGCCAAAATCGGTTTGGCTCAGTGGATAGAATCTCAGCCTGCGGACTGAAGGGTCCCGGGTTCGATTCCGGTCAAGGGCATGTACCTTGGTTGTGGGCACATCCCCAGTAGGAGTTGTGCAAGAGGCAGCTGGCCAATGATTCTCTCTCATCGATGTTTCTAACTCTCTATCCCTCTCTCTTTCTCTCTGTAAAAAAATCAATAAAATATATTTTTTTTTAAAAAGGGCTGCTCCTAGTTTCCAACAAATCAGAGAACAGAGTTAGCTTCCCTGTGCCAATGAGGATGGTGACTGATGCCATCTGTGGACACCTTCTGGGTGGTATAGGTGACATTGCTTCAGCAACAGACACATTCAGGAACATAGATCTGGCAGGACATCTGGGTAAATTATAAAGTGCAACATACACATACATGCTTTTCAGATAAGTAAAATTTATAGGGAATTTCCCTACTTTTGACATCTGAATGTATGACACTCAAGTCAAACAAATAGAATTTCCTATAGTATTGTTAAGACTGATCTTAGCCCTTAACCGGTTTGATTCAGTGGATAGAGCGTCGGCCTGTGGACTGAAGGGTCCCAGGTTTGATTCCGGTCAAGGGCATGTACCTTGGTTATGGGCACGTCCCCAGTAGGTGGTGTGCAGGAGGCAGCTGATCAATGTTTCTAACTCTCTATCTCTCACCCTTCCTCTCTGTAAACAAATAATAACATAAATATATTTTTAAAAACTGTACATTGCCTATATATATATATATATATATATATATATATATATATACAACCTTCCTCCCATGTGAAGCCTTATGTGCAGAATAAGGTTAGAATTCTGGGTACAAAATTTGCCACATTATATGTGATACCTTAATCAATAAAGAAATTTTAAAAAATTAAATTAAAATAAAATAAAAACTTGCCACGTTAACTACACTCCTAAGTCCTTTCTCTAGTGTGAACTCTCTGGTGACAACGAAGGCTTAGGATACTGGTAAAAGTTTTTCCACATTCAATGCATGCATGAGGGCCTTGTCGAGTGTGAATTCTCTGATGATAATGAAGGGTTTGGTTTTTGGTAAAAGATTTCCCACATTCACTGCACTCATAAGGCCTTTCTCCAGTGTGAAATCTCTGGTGATAACGGAGGCCACTGCTACTGATAAAAGATTTCCCACATTCGCGGCACACGTAAGGCCTTTCGCTGGTGTGAACTCTCTGGTGGCTCCGAAGGGAATAGAGCATGGAAAAAGATTCCCCGCAGTCACTGCACTCGTAAGGCTTTTCCCCGGTGTGAAATCTCCGATGATTACGGAGGCTGTAAATGGTGGTGAAGGACTTGCCACATTCGCTGCACTCGTAAGGTCTTTCTCCGGTGTGGACACTGTGATGGCGACGAAGATAGTGGATCATAGTGAAAGTTTTCCCGCATTCGCCGCACTCGTAAGGCCTTTCTCCTGTGTGAACGATCTGGTGGCGACGAAGGCATCTAAGCATGGTAAACGTTTTCCCGCACTCGTTGCACTGATGGGGCCTCTCCCCTGTGTGAAATCTCTGATGATAGCGGAGGCTACTGCTACAGGTAAAAGACTTCCCACATTCACTGCACTCATAGGGCCTTTCTCCTCTGTGAAGTTTCTGATGATAACTCAGGCCGGCGCTACCCGTGAAAGACTTCCCACATTCATTGCACTTAAAGGGCTTTTCTCCGGTGTGAAACCTCTGGTGGTGACGAAAGCCAGTGCTAGTGGCAAAACACTTCTCACATTCAGGGCACTTGTAAGGCTTTTCGCCGGTGTGAACTCTCAGATGAATCCGGAGGGAATCGACCCTGCTAAATGATTTCTCACATTCAGGGCACTTATAGGGCCTTTCTCCAGTGTGAACTCTCTGGTGATAAAGGAGACCAGTGCTGCCGGTATAAGATTTCCCACATTCGCTGCACTCAAAGGGCTTTTCTCCAGTGTGAAGCCTCTGGTGATAAAAAAAACTAGAAAACCTGGTGAAACACTTTCCACATTCATGGCACTCCAAACGCTGTCTTCTGTTGCCTTGAACAAATGTGTGTTGGCGGCCAATCGCTCTCTTATATTCTTTCCTGGTGTGATCATTTTTTCTTCTTTGAAAAGTCGTGGCAGACGTTGATATTTCATCTGACTTATCCCCGGTCTGAGTAGCCTTTTGGTGGAGATGTCCTGACCCCACAAGGATGCCCGGCCCAACCTCCCCGCAGGTAACATGCTTCTGCGACACATTGAGATCACAGCCCTCTGCAAGCGGGATCCTGTCCACGCCGCAAATGGAATGCTTCTTCTCTCTCATATGTCGCTCCTGGTCCTGGTGGGATTTGGTGCTGACACAAAATTGTTTTGCGCACGCCCCACACGTCAACGGTATCCAGCTGCGTTGTGTTCTCGGCAGGTCAATAACGTGCAAGATTTTTCTCAAGATGGGCCCACAACCCTCACAGGGGTGGCTCTTCTGGGAAGACAAAGCTACCTTAGGATTCCTAGCCTGTGACACTCTTACAGAAACCTTCTGCTTGGTCGGAGCCTCCACATTCTCTGCTCCACAGCAGCAACCTGAACAAAAGGAAACGCTGGTGAATTACATGTGGACCTGAGGGGGAAGGAATAACCTCATCACAAATGTTTAGCTGTGACAGCTAGGCATGTTTTTCAAGACAAGTGAGTTAGACTCAGAGGGAAAGGTCAACTTTACCCCAAAGGTCAACCAATGGTGGAGACATCACCAACGGAGGGACGTGAGCTTATGATAGGACACTAAGAGAAGAGGCTAGGTGCACTAGAAGAGAGGCAGGGTCCACTAGTTGTTTCTTCTTTTTTTATAATATATTTTTATTGCTTTCAGATAGAGAGTGAGGGAGCGAGGGCGAGAAGGGAGGGAGGGAGAGAGGGGGGGGGATCAACAATGAGAGAGAATCATTAATCAGCTGCATTCTCCTCCATATTTCCTATTCAGAAATAGAAAATATGTGGCTGTCTAGGAGGTGGAGCTTTTGATGCTGACTGGCATAGAAACCAACCAATCAGTACCAAATGTGGGTGCTATGAAGAACTAATGACTGTCTAGGAGGTGGAGCTTTTGATACTGATTGGCATAGGAACCAACTAATCAGAACAAAACGTGGGTGCTGTGAAGAATTAATGGCTGTTTAGGAGGCAGAGCTTTTGAGCTGATTGGCAAGGAACCAAGCAATCAGAACCAAATTGGCCAGCAGAGGAGGGTAGTTGGGGGGCAACTAGGCCGGCAGGAGAGGGCAGTTAGGGGTGATTAGGCTGGTAGGGAGAGGCAATTAGGGGTTATCAGACAGGCAGGTAGGTGACCAGTTAGGAGCCAGCAGTCTCAGACTGTGAGAGGGATGACCCACAGGGATTGGCCTAAACCAGCAGTCAGACATCCCCCAAGGGGTCCTCAACTGGAGAGGGTGTAGGCTAAGCTGAGGAAATGCCCCCCACTTGCACAAATTCCATGCACCAGGTCTTTAGTCAAAGACATAAAAAAAATTTTTTTTTAAAAAGATACACTAATAGAAATGAAGAATAATTTACAGGGATTCAACAGTAGAGGATTCTGAGAATCAAATCAATGATTTGAAATATGAGGAAGAAAAAAAACACCCAATCAGAAGAGCAAAAAAATAAATAAAAAAATATGAAGATAGTGTAAAAAGCCCTGGGACAACTTCAAGCATACCATCATGGGAGTGCCAGAAAAAGAGAGAGAGAGCAGGATATTGAAAATCTATTTGAAGAAATAGTGACAGAAAACTTTCCCTACCTGGTGAAAGAAATAACTTATAATTCCAGGATACACAAAGAGTTCCAAACAAACAAACAAACAAACAAACAAACAAACAAAGAGGCCCACACCAAGACATATCATAATTAAAATGCCAAGGGCAAAAGACAAAGAGAGAATCTTAAAAACAGCAAGAAAAGTAGCTAGTTACCTACAAGGGAATGCCCATGTGACTATCAGCTGATTTCTCATCAGAAACTTTTCAGGCCTGAGGGAAGTGGCAATAAATATTCAATGTGATGAATAGCAAGAACCTACAACCAAGATTACTCTACCCAGCAAAGCTTTCATTTAGAATTGAGGGTCAGATAAGAACTTCACAACTAAGAAAAGCCTAAAGAGTTCATAACCACCAAACCTCTTCTACATAAAATGTTGAAGGTTATTCTTTAAGAAGAGGAAGAAGAATAATTAAGAAAGGATGAAGAAAAAAATCTCAAAAATAAAATGGCAACAAACACATATCTATCAACAATTGAATCTTAAAATCAAAATAAACAATATCTGAAACCGGTTTGGCTCAGTGGATAGAGGGGCCTGAAGACTGAAAGGTCCCAGGTTTGATTCCGGTCAAGGCCATGTACCTTGGTTGCAGGCACATACCCAGTAGGGGGTGTGCAGGAGGCAGCTGATTGATGTTTCTCTCTCATCAATGTTTCTTACTCTCTATCCCTCTCCCTTCCTCTCTGTAAAAAATCAATAAAATATATTTTTAAATAAATAAACAATAAATCTAATGAACAAAATAAACTGATGAATAAAATAGAATCAGAGGCATGGAAACAAAGAACAGACTGGTGAATCTCAGAGGGAAGAGGTGGGGGGACAGGAAGAGATCAACCAAAGATATTATACACATTACCTAAGGAAACAGACAAAATGATGGTAAAGACGGGAGGTGGGGCAGGAACCAATGAAGAGAATCAATGGTGGGAAAGAATGGGAAGCATCTATAATACTCTCAACAGCTAAGATTTTTAAAAAGAAACAGAAAAAAAGGTTTCAACATTTTAAAAAAGAGACTAAAATAAATTTTAAAAGATTACAACTCAGCCCTGGCCAGTGTCGCTGAGTTGGTTGAGTTTATCGCACGCACCAAAAAGGTTGCCTATGACGTTCTTGGTCAGGGCAAATGCTGGGTGTGCAGGTTCTATCCCTTGTACGGGACATACAGGACAGGCAGGCAATCAATATTTTGCTATCACTTCCATGTTTCTCACTATCCCTCTCCCTCTTTTTCTAAAATTCAATTTCAAAATCTTAAAAACCAACAAATAACATAGTTCAAATTAGCTAGATGCTTTTACTTAAAAATAAAGAAAAAAAAAGAAAAGAAAAAAGATATTACACCTGACACTATGAACCACAAGGCATCATAAGAGATGTCAGATGGCGTGACCCTACATAGAGAAAAATGTGAAGATCCCACAATTAGCTTCTGAAATTAATAAACATATTTGAGCCCAGGCCAGGTGGCTCAATCAGTGAAATTGTGGTCCCAATACCCTGAGGTTGTGGGTTTGATCTCTCAGGACATACACAGGGGACAGCCAATGAATGCATAGATCAGTGGAACAGCAGGTCAAAGTTCACCTCTATTTCTGTCTATCTCTGTCTCACTTCCTTTCCCTAAAATTAATAAAAAATTTAAAGAAAAAATAAATTTGGAAAGGTTACAAGATGTAAAAATGAATACACAAAACACCAGTTTCATTTCTACTGATTGCTTCTAACCACTCTAACAATAACTTCTTTGATAGAGAAATGAAGAAAGTAGTCAAGTTTGCAATAGGATCAACAATAAAATGCTCAGAAAAAAATTCCACCAAAATGGTGAAAGGTCTATACACTGAACTAAAGACAGTGATGAAAAAGTGGAAGAAAACACAAACAAATGAAAAGACATCTGTGCTTTAGGATTTGAAATGTAATACCTTTATAATGTCTATACTACCCAAAGCAATTTACAGATTAAATGCAATTCAGATGATAATGCCAATGGTATTTAACAAAGAAATAAAAACAGAATCTTGAAATGTATGGAACCAAAATTCCTGGAATAGCAAAAGCAAACTTGAGCAAGAACAAACCTGGTGGCATCAAACTTCCTGACTTCAATCTATTATAAAGCCAAAGCAAGCAAAAGTGTGTTACTGGAATAAACACAGAAACACAGACCAACAGAACAGACAAGACCGAAATAATCCCAGACACATATATTCAAGTATCCTTGAACAAAAACCACAAGACACACATGAAAGAAGAGAGAGTTTTTTTCAGTGAATGGTGATGGGAAAAATGCATATTCACTGGTAAAACAACAAAACTGGACACCACTGAACAAAATAAACTCAAACTGAATGAAATAATTAAATGACAATCCCAAAACTTATAACTACTGCAAGACAAGCTAGAGAAAAAGCTTTGGACATTAAATTTGGACATGATTTTCTGGATGTGACACCAACCATAGGCAAAGAGGCAAAACTAAAGTCTGGACAACAACAAATGAAAAAACGTCTTCACATCAAAACAGCAATTAACAAAATGAAATTAAAAGGCAATCTACAAGATGGAAGAAAATACTTGCAAGTCAGTCATATGAGCGTACTGCTTGGAGATATTGTGGATTCAGTTGAGATAACTACAGTAAAGCGATTATCCAAATACAGAGAGAGGCGAAGCCGGTTTGGCTCAGTGGTAGAGCGTTGGTCTGCGGACTGAAAGGTCCCAGGTTTGATTCCAGTCAAGGGCATGTACCTTGGTTGCGGGCATAGGAGGCAGCTGGTAGATGTTTCTCTCTCTCTATCTCTCTATCTCCCTTGCTCTCTGTAAAAAATCAATAAAAAATATTTTTAAAAAATAAATAAAAAAAATATATTTTAATAAATAAATAAAACAATCTCTGACAATTAAAAAAAAAACAAATACAGAGAGAGAGTCACAAAAATATTTGGAGTTCCTATCTATACTAATAAAAGAGCAATATGCTAATTAGACCAGGTCAATTAGACATCTTCTGGATGTCCAACTTCCTCTGGACAAAGCTGTGGTGGCCAGGGCTGAGGCAGAGGTGGTTAGGGGGTGATTAGGCTGAAAGGGGAGCAGTTAGGGGGTGATGAGGCTGGAGGGGGCAGTTAAGGAGTGACCAGGGGCCAGGGGAGCACTTAGGGAGCAATCCGGCTGGCAAGCAGAGACAGTTAGGGGCAATAAGGCAGGCAGGTAGAGTGGTTAGGGGCAATCAGGCCGGCCGGCAGGATAACAGTTAGGGGGTGGCCAGGGTGTCAGATGCAGGGGGGCAGTTAGGGGGTGGCCAGGTCTGCAAATGGAAGAATTTAGGGATGATTAGGCAGGTAGGTAGAGTAGTTAGGGCAATCAGGCAGGCTGGCAGGGGAGCAGTTAGGGGGTGGCCAGGCCAGCAAAGCCAGGGGGGCAGTGAGGGGGTGACCAGGCCAGCAGAGGCAGGGGGACAGTTGGGGGCGACCAGGTAAGCAGGGGGGGGCAGTTAGGGAACAACAACACTGGCAGGGGACCATTTAGGGGGAGATCAGGCAGGCAAACAGAGGGAGTTAGGGGTGATCAGGCAGGCTGGCAGGGGTTTAGTTAGGAGGTGTCCAGGTCGGCAGGGGGGGCCAGTGAGAGGGTGACCAGGCCAGCAGGAGGGCAGTCATGGGAGTGACCATGATGGCAGGGAGGCAATGGGGCGGGGGGGGGGGGGGGGGCAACCAGGCCAGCAGGAGGCAGTTAGGGGCGATCAGGCAGGCAAGTTGAGTAGTTAAAGGTCATGAGGCAGGCTGGCAGGGGAGCAGTTAGGGCGAAATCAGGCAAGCACAGGGCAGTTAGAGGGTGACTAGGTCGACATGGGGCAATTAAGGGGCAGCCAGGCTGGCAGAGTGGCAATTATGGGAGGACCAGGCCGGTAGGGGGACTGTTAAGGTGCAACCAGGCTGGCAGGGGGGCAGTTAAGGGGAGACCAGGCTGACAAGGGAGGGTGGTTAGGGGATGAGCAGCCTGGCAGGGGACCAGTTAGGGGGTGATCAGGCCAGCAAGCAGATGCAGTTAAGGGCAATCAGTCAGGCATGTACAGTGGTTAGGGCCAATCAGGCAGGTCAATAGGAGGGCAGTAAGGAGGCAATGAGGCTGTCAGGGGAACAGTTAGGGGGTGATCCGACCGCAAAGAACTAAAGTGACCACAAAGGGTAGTTTAAAATTGAACTTTCTAACAAAAAACAGTCATGACAGGTAGATATGTCCTCAGTTAGAATATTCATGGACAAAAGTCAATCTTTACCTTAACGGAGCCTGTCTATTGTCTTTTGCATCTATGATAACTTGCCTTTTTTGGGATATCTCAGTGAAAAACAAATGCATCATAGCAGAGACTATAAATACTCACACTGCTATATTCATCATATTAATATTATTAGCTATCCTGTACCAGCTATGTTAAAGAGTTATCATTTTACTTTTTATCCAATTGCAGAAGTAGCCCCGCTTTGCTCTCTTCTGCTTCCTTAATTTGTCACCAATGAATTTCATGTAAAAACACCTGTGTCTGCTATCTTGGTTGTAATGTATCAAATAAGGAACAAAACTGCCATTCTCTGGAGCATTATATCAATGCCTTGAGATTTTCCTTCCTGGCAACTGTTGAAAGTTTGGACCAAATGAACTCACAAAAATTATTTCCAGCCGAAACTGGTTTGGCTCAATGGATAGAGTGTTGGCTTGGGAACTGAAGGGTCCCGGGTTCAATTCCGGTCAAGGGCATGTACCTTGGTTGCAGGCACATCCCCAGTAGGGGGTGTGCAAGAGGCAGCTGATTGATGACTCTCATCGATGTTTCTAACTCTCTATCTCTCTCCCTTCCTCTCTGTACAAAATCAATAAAATATATATTTTTAAAATTATTTCCAGATTTGAATATCTCTTATGTTAACACTAACAGCATCTGGGCCAGCCAGAAAGATGGCCACACCAAATCTCCTGCATGCAGGATTGCCAAAAACATTGAATTTGTAAAAACAAAAACCCTGCACAGCCTGGCTGTGGTGGTTCAAAGAACTGAGTGTCCTATGATCCAAGAGGTCCCAGGTTCCATTCCCAGTCAGGTCACATGCCTGCGGTGATGGCTCCAGCCCCAGTAGGGGGCATGCAGGAGGCAGCCAATCAATGATTTTTTTCTCATTATTGATGTTTCTATCTATCTCTCCCTCTCCCATCTTCTCTGAAATCAATAAAAATATATTCAAAAGAGAACAAAACAAAAAACCCTAAAAATATCTGCAAAGCAAAACTAAGCACATGCTAAAGGACAATTCAGTATCTGTATGTAATAAATAATATATCAAATATAGAAGGTATTCAACGGAGACAATAGCAAAAAAATATGGTTAAAAAACAGGCTAAGGATATAGAGGCAATTTCCCCCAAACTTTGTACCAATGACCAACAGGAATGTAAAGAATGCTTTTCCTCACTGATCAGGGAGGAATCCATTAGGCTCCCTGCCACAGTAACAACCACAAATCCCTCCCTAGGAGTCAGTACGGGAGGTGTTGTGATTGCAGAAAAATAAAAGGGCAGAGCAAACAAACCAGTCCTACCAAGAACAGCAAGGGCCCACAAAACTGAAAGCCAAGCAGTGAGGACAGAACACATCCCGGTAAAGGGGCATGAGGATGTGTAATGTCAAGTCCAGTCCCTGGTGACGGTGAGGGTCTTACCCAGGGAGGATACAAGTTCAAAGTTCTCCAGCATCACATTCAGGTACAGCTGTCTCTGACCCTCATCCAGGAGGCTCCATTCCTCCCCGGAGAAGTACAGGACAACGTCCTCAAAGGTCACACCAACCTGTCAGAATGGAGACAATACTTTGTTCCGATTCTTTTTTTTTTTTTTTTTTCCCTTTTAGTTGCAATTCCAATTTGGTCCTGGGAGTGTGTCTGTGTGGCATCCATTTACTCCACAGCCATTTTTAACCTCCCAGAATTGAGACTGAGACCAAAGCTGTCTTTCTGAGAAAACACAATTCTACTCCTCACACAGCTTCCCCACCCTCCACCCCCTCCAGGGCTCCCCAGTTTAGTGTGGACACCAGGCCCTAATGCCAGTGCAGGCTGCTCTCTCACCACAGTCCCATCACTCACTGTGACTGCCCTCAGCAATAGCAGAGGGTTAGGGTACTGGGAAGGCATGCATCTAAGCTCTGGGCCATGCCAGCCTTCCTGCCAAGCTTGTCTCCCAGATCCTGCCTCCAAGACAAAGCCAACCCAGAGCTTATGCTTCACCCTGAAGTCTCCAGGCCAGGTCCCCAGCACCATCAGCTCCCACTTCCTCTTTCTCTAGATGTGCACACCACCGTGTCATGTCCTCCTCCTTCACATCTTCAGACCGCAGGTAAACCCCCTCGGCTCTGCCCCCTTCCTGCTCCATGCCACTAGATCAACCCTGAACTTGGCATATGGTATCGGAGAGTGCTGGTACCGCAGCCTGACGCAGGACCACCCCAGGCCCCTGAGGGACCCCACAGCCGGGAAAGCCCCCATGAGGCTGTGAGTCCTCCCTGCAGCCTCTGATCTGCCCGCCGATCCTCACAGCCACACCCTCAGGGGAACCTCAGAGGCCGGTCACCCCTGTCCTCTCCGCCCCGCACTGGCTGTGTCCTCAGAAGCCACCGCGCTCCTCCCTCCCCTCCGCCTTCCTCACGGTCCTCCCCGCGGACGGAGCTGCAGGAGGGACAGGCCCGCACCGGGCTGTGGGGTGCGGGGTGAGGAGGCGGGGGGCCCGGGGGACCGCACTCACCTCAGCCCCGCGCCTCGGGGCGGGCGCCGCCATCGGACTGTGAGCGCGGAGCCCGGGGGCGGCGGCGGGGGGAGCGGCCGCCGCGGGGATGGCGGGGCCTGTCCGGGCCGCGGGGCGGGTCACCCGGGTGCGGACACCGGGCTTCACCCCCGCGCGTGCGCTGTGGGCGCCGCGGCTCCCGCGCCTTCTCTGTCGGGGCATCTCCACCGGGACCCAGCGGTCCGGAGCCTCCAAACAGGGTGCAGACTGCGTCTGGGTAGAGCCAAAATGTCCCTTGCGTGGAAGCAGGAAGTCCCGCCCCTTGGAGTTTAGCGTTGCTTGGAAACACCTTTTCTGACCATTGATTGGCTAAGCTGTTGGTCTTCCGCGCAGGGTGTTCTGGGTAACGTAGTCCCAGAGTCCAAGAAAGCCATCAGGGTCTTTACCACATCACTCCTGTAGGAAACAGGGAGATATCCACTGCAGGGCTATGAAATGTCACGTCCTCAGGAGAGACACGTCTTAAAAACGGCTAAAGGAAGTTGCCATCTTTTCCTGGTGAAGGGATTTGAATCTATGTTGATGAAAAAATATTATCATAGGGCATGTGGTATCTGAGAGTACTTGTACCACAGTCCAGCTGGATGCAGGGCAACCACAGTCCTCCGAGGGTCTCCACAGCCCAAAAAACCCGGATTGCGGCTGTGATGGCCAGTGTCCTAGGTCAGTGGTTGGCAAACTGCGCCTCCCGAGCCACATGCGGCTCTTTGGCCCCTTGAGTTTTTAGCAAAGGCCTTAGGAGTACCCTAATTAAGTTAATAACAATGTACCTACCTATATACTTTAAGTTTAAAAAATTTGGCTCTCAAAAGAAATTTCAATCGTTGTACTGGTTGATATTTGGCTCTGTTGGCTAAGGAGTTTGCCGACCACTGACCTAGGTTGTCGTGGTTCAATTACCTGTCTGGTATTGCCCATTTCCAGCTTGATCCCCAGTAGGGGGCTGCAGGAGACAGAGGATCAATGATTCTCTCTCATCGTGGATGTTTCTCTGTCTCTCCCTTTTCCCTTCCTCTCTCTGAGATCAATGTTATAAAAACCATATTTAAAAGCACACACACATTATCTGTGATACAAATATAGCAGTTTAATTAAAGAGAGATGCCTGCATTAAAGACTCTAAAAGACTTTCTAATGTGCTGGGACTTTTATAACCCCTGGACCTGGGGGTCAATTCTTGGACCTGGAAGTGAACCTTAGAAAGCGGTCCATTCTCACTTAAGAACTGCCTATTATCATGAAAATATTAACGATCTTGCCAAAATCAACTTGGCTCAGTGGATGACTGGATTCGATTCTGGTCAAGGGCATGTACAGTACCTTGGTTGCGGGCACATCCCCAGTAGGGGGAGTGCAAGAGGCAGCTGATGGATGTTTCTAACTCTCTATCCCTCTCTCTTCCTCTATGTCAAAAATCAATAAAATATATATATTTTTTTAAAAGAAATAACGATCTTGTTGCGCAAAGAATGGGGTCCCACCAGAGCCCCCATTGCCTTCTTCACCATGCTTATAATCTCTACTTCCTTATGTAGTCTTTTTTTTAATATATATATTTTATTGTTTTCAGGGAGGAAGGAATTGATTTTAGAAGGAAAGAGAGACAGCCGAAACCGGTTTGGCTCAGTGTATAGAGCGTCGGCCTGCTGACTGAAGGTCCCGGGTTCGATTCTGGTCAAGGGCATGTACCTTGGTTGCAGGCACATCCCCGATAGGGGGTGTGCAAGAGGCAGCTGGTCGATGTTTCTCTCTCATCGACGTTTCTAGTTCTCTATCTCTCTCCCTTCCTCTCTAAAAAATCAATAAAATATATTTAAAAAAAAAAAAAAGTGCAGCATGACTGGCTTCTGAGGTTACTCAGACATTTACGCTCCTGGATAAATTTCTCACGAAATCCAAGGACTTTTGTGTCTCTTCCACCCCGCACCCACCCCACCCCCTGCCTTGAAAGGCAGGAAGTATAGTTTATGTTGGAGGACACGGTGGATAGAGCATTGGTCTGCGGACTGGAAGGTTTGGTCTGCGGACTGGAAGGTCCCAGGTTCGATTCCAGTCAAGGGCATGTACACTAGTTGCAGGCACATCCCCAATGGGGAGTATGCAGGAGGCAGCTGATTGGTGTTTCTTTCTCATCGATGTTTCTAGCTCTCTATCCCTCTCTCTTCCTCTCTGTAAAAAATCAATAAAAAATAAATAAACAAACAAACAAATAAATAAATTAAAGAAGGAATTCTTACCATTTGCAGCAGCATGGATGGACCTGGAGAGCATTATGCTAAGTGAACTAAGCCAAGCAATGAAAGAAAAATACCACATGATCTCACTCATTTATGGAAAATAAAGAACACTATAACCTGATGAACAAAAAGATAGAAAGATACAGAGGCAGTAAAGCATTGAACAGACTATCAAATTATAGTGGGAAGCCTGGGGAGTGTTGGAGAAGAGAGGTAAAGAGATCAACCGAAGGACTTGTATGCATGCATAAAACACAACCAATGGACACAAGACCCTACAAGGGGTGGGATGTAGGCATGCAACAAGGGGTAGGAGAGGCTGGGGGAAGGTAAATGGGGAATAAAAAGAGATAATATGTACTCTATTTGTAATTCTTTATCTTAAAACAATAAAATAAAATAGTTGCCCTGCTATATAGACAGGTAAAAAAAAAAAAAAAAAAAAAAAAAAAAAAAAAAAAAAAAAAAAAAAGATTATATAGCACTCAAAGTGACAAGAGGCTATTAAACACAAACATAAGCTAGTAAAATTTCAGATCCCATAACTAAGTTTTTTGGATACCTGATTAATATAACATATAATATTTATACAACGTTTGCTTTAGAAAAGGAGTAAGCAAAATAAGGTTTATTTTCTAACTTCATTTGCCCTTGGGTGGGGTCAGCAACTGACACTAATTGCATTTATGCTATTAGTTTCCCTAAGTACATTGATATAAGCTACTTATTCTCTGTTTAGGGAGAAAAAATGAAAATCATCTATTCTTAAGTGTCCTTGGTTGAGGGAAGATAGGATTTACTAAATGGCTACAAATTGTTTTTCAACTATTTTAATTTCCCTATTCTACTTATCCTGGCTTACTGACTATACTAATAAAAGGGTAATATGTTAATTAGACTGGAAGACCTTCCAGGAGACCTTTCCGATGTTCTTCTACACAAAGCCATGGTGGCAGGGCAGAGGAGGTTAGAGGACAAGAGGGGAGGGCAGTTCTGGGTGATCAGACCAGTGGTGGGGCCATTGGAGTGATCAGGCCACTGGTGGTGGTGGTGGGGGGGGTTGGTGTTGAGGAGGCCAGTGGGGAGGACAGGTGGGGGTGAGCAGGCAAGGGGGGGCGGGGGAAGCAGTTTGGGGCAAGCATGCTGACACAGGGGACAGTTGGGAGTGAGCAGGCTGGCAGGCAGAGTGGTTAGGGACAATCAGGCAGGCAGGGAGGTTAGCGGTTGAGCCAGCAGTCCTGGATTGTGAGAGGGATGTCTAACTGCAGGTTTAGGTCCGATTGCTGAGAGGTACCAGATTGGATAGGGGACAGGCCAGGCTGAGGGACAGGCCCCCTCTCCCCCCGCAAGAATTTCATGCACTGGACATTAGTCCTATATAATAAATAGGTAATATGCAAATTGACCATCACTCCAACACAAAGATGGTTGCCCCCATGTGGTCAAAGATGGCCACCACAAGATGGACAGCAGGGAAGGACAGTTGTGGGCAATCAGGCAAGCCTGGCAAGGAGGTTGGGAGGGACTAGGTCTACAAGGAAAGGCAGTTGGGGGTAATCAGGCCAGCAGAGGAAGGCAGTTAGGGGTGACAGGGCTGGCAGGAGAGGGCAGTTGGGAGGGACCAGGGCTACAAGGGAGGGCAGTTGCAGGCGATCAGGGCTGCAGAGGAGGTCACCTGGGGGATTTACATAATGTAGGTATTTAAATGTATGAGATTCAATTCAGACAGATGAAACTTCACAAATTTTCTTAAACTATTGTTAAGACATAACTAAAAAAAACAAAACACATTTCCTACACATCTAAGTTTCACATGTAAACTCATATGTGCAGAGCATATTTAGAAATTTGGCTGAGAGATATCTGATGTTAATTGGACTCATAATGTCTTTCGTCAGTGTGAATTCGGTGATGATACTGGAGACTATAGTTCCTTGCAAACGATTTCCCACATTCACAGCATTTATAAGGCTTTTCTCCTGTATGAAGTCTCTGATGACGATGAAGAGCAGTGCTCCAGGTAAAAGATCTTCCACATTCACTGCATTTATAACACTTTTCTCTAGTGTGAATTTTCTGATGACAGTAAAGGGCAATGTGAGTGGTGAAAGATTTCCCACATTCACTGCACACATAAGGCCTTTCTCCAGTGTGCAATCTCTGATGACCTTGAAGGGCAATGCTGGTGGATAAAGTTTTCCCACATTCACTGCATTTGTAAGAGTTTGCTCCAGTGTGAACACGCTGATGACGAGAAAGAAGAGTGCTATAAATAAAAGATTTTCCACATTCCCTGCATTTGTAAGGCTTTTCTCCAGTGTGAATTCTGTTATGAAGACGAAGATCAGCACTCCTGGGAAAAGATTTCCCACATTCACTGCACTCATAAGGCCTTTCTCCAGTGTGTAATCTTTGATGATCTCGAAGGGCAGTGCTCCTGGTAAAAGATTTCCCACATTCACTGCATTTATAAGGCTTTTTCCCGGTGTGAACCCTCTGATGGCAATGAAGGTCATCGGTAGTGGGGAAAGATTTTTCACATTCACTGCATTTATAAGGCTTTTTTCCAGTGTGAATTCTCTGATGATGCTGATGAAGGTGACCTGTTGTGGTAAAATATTTTCCACATTCAGTGCATTGATAAGGCTTTTCTCCTGTGTGAATTCTTTGATGACAACGAAGGGTACTGCTCCAGGCAAAAGACTTCCCACATTCATGGCACTCATAAGGCCTTTCTCCAGTGTGCATTCTCTGATGAACTCGAAGGGCAGTGCTCCTGGTAAACGATTTCCCACATTCACTGCATTTATAAGGCTTTTCTACAGTGTGAACTCTCTGATGAAGACAACAGTCAATGCTCCTGGGAAAAGATTTCCCACATTCACTGCACTCATAAGGCCTTTCTGTAGTGCGAACTCCTTGATGATCACAAAGGTCAGTGCTCCTGGTAAAAGACTTCCCACATTCACTCCCTTTATAAGGCTTTTCTCCAGTGTGGCTGAGTTGATTGGATGATATCCCATGCACCAAGAAGATGCCGATTACATTCTTAGGCAGGGCAAATGCTGGGTTTGCAGGTTCTATCCCTGGAAGGAGGCATATAGGAGGCAGGCAATCAATATTTTGCTCTCATTATATTTTCTCACTATCCTTCTTCCTATTTTTATAAAAATCAGTTTCAAATTATTAAAAACCAAAAAGAGCATAGTTCAAATTAGCAAGGTGCTTTTGTTAAAAAAAAAAAAAATGTATTACCCCTGACTATATGAACCACAAGGTATCATATCAGATGTTGGCAGATGACATGACTCTACATGGAGAAAAACGTCAAGATCCCACTATGAGCTTCTGAAATTAAAAATGAATTCAGAGCCATGGCCAGTGGCTCACTCTGTGAAAGTGTGCTCCCAGTACTCTGAGGTTGTGAGTTTGATCTGCCTTCAGGATACACGCAGGGGACAGCCAATAAATGCATAGATTGATGGAATAGCAAATCAATGTTTTCCTCTCTATTTCTGTCTCTGTCTCACTTCCTTTCTCAAAATTTAACAAATAAAAATTTTCAAAAGTTTATAGGATATGAACTTTTTATGATGTTAACACATAAACATCAGTGTCATTTCTACACATTAACAATAAATTTTTGATAGAGAAATAAAGAAAGTAGTCAAGTTTGTAACAGAATCAACAATGTACTCGGGAGTAAATTCCACCAAAATGGTGAAAGGTCTATACATTGAACTCAAGACAGTGATGAAAAAGTGGAAGAAAACACAAATAAATGGAAAGACATCTTTACTTGAGGATTTGAAATTTAATACCCTTATAATGTCTATACCAGTGTTTTTCAACCTTTTTTGGGCAAAGGCACACTTGTTTCATGAAAAAAATCACGAGGCACACCACCATTAGAAAATGTTAAAAAATTTAACTCTGTGCCTATATTGACTATATATAAAGTAATTCTCTTGAATAGGAATCAAATAAACACAAAGAAAGTATTTTATAATTACTTTATTATGAAATATTAAGTAAACAAAATAGTGAAAAATTATAAAATTCTTGTTTTGTCTGCACCTATGGCACACCAGGCAACATCTCGCAGCACACTAGTGTGCCGCGGAACAGTGGTTGAAAAACGCTGGTCTATACTACCCAAAGCAATCTACAGATTAAAAGCAATCCCAACAATAATTCCAATGGTATTTAACAAAGAAATAAAAACAGAATCTTGAAATGTGTGGAGCCCAAAGACCTGTAATAGCAAAAGCAAACTTAACAAAGAACTAACCTGGTGGCATCAAACTTCCTGAATTCAGTCTATATAAAGCCAAAGAAACCAAACAGTGTGATGCTGGAATAAACACAGAAACAAAGACTAACAGAACAGAACAGTTACCGTATTTTTCGGACCATAAGACGCACTTTTTCCCCCCCAGAAGTGGGGGGGAAAAGTCCCTGCGTCTTATGGTCCAAATATAGCCTACACATATACTGTAAAAAAAAAGTTTTTTTACTTGCCCGGCTCTGTGTGGTCTCTGTGTGCTTGCCCGGCTCTAAAATGGTTCTAAATGCTGCTGTTTACTTTACAGGGTTGGTTACATGTGTTTATGACTGTGATGTTGGGTTTTAATGCACATAAAATATTTTAGGACACTATTTGTTTCAGAATCTTTTTTTCTTCATTTCCCTTCTCTAAAAACTGGTGTGTCTTATGGTCCGGTGCGTCTTATGGTCCGAAAAATACGGTACCTACAAAGGAGTTCCCATAAGGCTGACACCTGATTTCTCATCAGAAACTCTACAGGCCAAAAGGGAATGGCATGAGGTACTCAAAGTAATGGAAAACAAGGATCTGAGACGAAGAGTACTATATCCAGCAAGGCTATCATTCAAAATAGATGGTCAAATAAAGAGCTTCCCAGACAAAAAAAGGCTCAAGGACTTCATCACCACCAAGCCAGCATTACAAGAACTGCTAAAGGGATTGCTGAGAAAAAGAAATAGAGGAAAAAACCTAGCCAATTAAAAATGACTATAAATAAGTATCTCTCAATAATAACTCTAAATACCGTATTTTTCGGACCATAAGACGCACCGGACCATAAGATGCACCAGTTTTTAGAGAAGGGAAATGAAGAAAAAAAGATTCTGAAACAGATAGTGTCCTAAAATATTTTATGTGCATTAAAACCCAACATCACAGTCATAAACACATGCAATCAACCCTGTAAAGTAAACAGCAGCATTTAGAACCATTTTAGAACCATTATTAACAAATACAGTCAGCAAAAGACAAAATGTACTGTAAAACACAATAACGAGAGACTTCAGTAATAAATTAGAATAAAGTTGAAAATTTATGGTAAAGGTTCTGCTTGTTTTATGAGAACCCCAAGAACTCCTCATCGCTAGAGCCAGAATCTAGAAAGCTCAGATCCTCACAATCACTAACAGGACTTTCGTCACTACTGGTGCTGGTACCAGTATTTTCATATAACATATCATCTTCAGTCCCATCTAAGGCATTGCTGATGCCACATTTTTTGAAGGAATGTACAATGATCTCATCCTTAACTGAGTCCCATGAGGTTTTCACCCACTCACAAACTTGGGTAATAGTGGGCCTTTTCATTCTTCCAGTACCGGTAGGTGTAAGATCATGATTACCAGCAGCCATCCATTTGTTCCACTCTTCCCTCATAAACACTTTAAATGGTTTGTTGATGGACATGTCCAGAGGTTGCAGCTGGCTGGTAAGACCACCGGGAATTACAGCTAAATGAGTTTTGACTTCTCTAAAGTTCTTTTTTGTAGTGTCGGTGATATGTGCTCTGAACTGGTCAAGCACTAACAAGGATGGTTTTTTTAAAAGCCCGCCTGGACGCTTGGACCACACTTTTTCAATCCAGAGCCTCATTCCCTTTTCGTCCATCCATCCTTTGTCATGGACATGCACCACGACTCCCCGAGGAATCGCTTCTTTTGGAAAAGTTTTCCTTTTGAAGATGAGCATCGGTGGCAATTTAGTACCATCTGCACAGCAGGACAACACAAGCCTGTAATGGGTTTTCTCATACCCTGAAGTTTTAACGGTTATAGTTTTTGCTCCTTTGTGGTCTCCTGTTCTATTGGATGGCACATCAAAAGTAAGCGGGACTTCATCCATATTTCCAATCTGGCTTAGTTCAAATTGATTCTTCTTTCTGGCATCAATGACGAATTTGTGAAAAGACAAGATCTTTTCTTCGTATTCATTGGGCATTTTTTGAGCAATTTTTGTTTTGGTGCGCATAGCAAGGCCAGATCGCTTCATGAATCTGTAGCACCATGATGGTGAGCCAGTGAAATTTTGAATTCCTTTTTCCACAGCAATGAGTTTTGCTTTATTTATGATCATTTTTGTGGAGACCAAGAAGCCATTTTCACGGTGATGTGTGATCCACTCCTTTATGTCCACCTCCAACTCTGGCCACTTTGCAGCATGCCCACGTAAAGTGTGCTTACTACTTTTCTCCAACTTTTGCAGCTGATCCTCCTGTTTCCTCCACTCTCTTATCATCTTTTCAGAGGGAGGTGGTCCAAAGTGTCTCTCTGCTGCCCTGTTGCCATGCTCCTTTGCATATTTTATAACTTCCAGCTTGAAACCAACTTTATATGTGCATCTCTTCTGCTTGGACATCTTAGTGAGGGGGCGGTACTGGTACCGTATTTCTGCAAAACCGTAATTAAAGAACTGTAGAAAATACCAATACGGTATGTCTTTTTAATCCTTCCCCCCATATTCCATCAGGTGCTCTCATATCTCTCCCTCCCCCCTCCACACATTTTATTGCAGTCAGGCCCCTTTCACACTTAGTATGCGTTTTTTGTCCGTTTTCAGTGCGTTAACAGACACAATAAAAAAATGGACAGTTACCGCATAAAAAACGCAGCAAAACTGCGTAGGTATATGCGTTTATTTCGTGTTTGTTTTGCAGCAGTTTTAAAGATGCGGCATTCTGCATCTTTTGTGCGTTAACATCACCATACATCATACTAGTCAATGGGAAAAAAAACACACCGCACAAAAAACGCACAGAAAATGCATAGAAAACGCGTACTACATGCAGCAGAGATTTTAACGCAACAACACAGCTGCATATGTGTGAAAGGGCCCTCAGGCCTAAACACTGTATGTTACTAGTATAGTGGGGGCAAGCTGTAGTAGTTTTCAGAATATTGCCTGTATACCGTATGCAGAGACTTTCTGTGATTTAGCAATAACATTTACGGTACTGTGTAAAACACTTTCCAGCTTCTCACAAGGCTAAAAGCTGTCAGCAAAGTTCAGTGTTACCACTACAATGTGTAAACCCATAAATCACGCAGAGACTTTCTATGCTTTCTTTGCATAGTTTATGGGTATCTACACATTGTAGTGGTGAGAAAAGAGGCTGGAGAGTGTTTTACATTATGTTAAATGTTATTGGTTTGGTATCACAGAAAGTCTCTGCATACAATATACCGGTATGAAGTTTGTTGCAGTACAAACATTTTGACAGTTACCGGTATAATAGTATAAAGAGAAATTCTGACATAGCGGTGTTATCAATCAGGGCATCCAGCGGAGGGCGGAGTTTACTGGTGGGCGGCGATCTACAGTACGCCTACCCAGTAGTCAAGCACGGCAACAGAGGGCGGAGAGGAATGATTGGGGGAATAGACGCGGTATTCTTCCGGGCACGGAGTACGGGCCAGCAAGGGGTACAGGCGATGATTACGGTTTGGATTACGCAGTTACCGTACACCGCACCTGGGCTGACATGGAGATATGGCTGCAGCGAGGGCATGGAGGCTGACTACCATACATGGGAACTCCTCTACCACTCGGGGTTTACAGAGCGGGGCAGACACTCTGGGCACGGAGGAATGGACAGTGGCTGCAGCAAGCACACAGAGCCGGGCAAGCACACAGAGACCACACAGAGCCGGGCAAGTAAAAAAACTTTTTTTTTAAAGTATATGTGTAGGCTATATTTGGACCATAAGACGCAGGGACTTTTCCCCCCCACTTCTGGGGGGAAAAAAGTGCGTCTTATGGTCCGAAAAATATGGTAGCTTAATGCTCCAATCAAAAGCTGTAGGGTAATTGAATGGCTACAAAAATATAACCCAACAATTTGCTGTCTATAAGAGAACCACCTCAAAAAAAAAAAAAAGATACACACAGGATGAAAGTGAAGGGATCGAAAAAGTTCCCATGCAAATGGAAAACAAAAAAAAACCCTAGAGTAGCAATACTCATATCTGACAAAAAAGACTTTAAAAGCATCATGCTAAGCGAAATTAGCTAGTCGGAGAAAGATAAATGTCATATGATCTCACTCAGGTGTGGAATATAATGAACAATATAAACCGATGAATAAAAATAGAGCCAGCCGAAACTGGTTTGGCACAGTGGATAAAGCATCAGCCTGCGGACTGAAAGGTCCAGGATTCGATTCTGGTCAAGGGCATGTACCTTGGTTGTGGGCACGTCCCCAGTAGGGGGCGTGCAAGAGGCAGCTGGTCGATGTTCACATCCTATCTTTATCTCTCTCCCTTCCTCTCTGTAAAAAAACAATAAAATGTTGATATATTAAAAAAATAATAAAATAAATAAATAAATAAAAATAAAAATAAAAAATAAAAAAATAGAAACAGAGGGGGGAAAATATTATAGAATATAATAGAAGTAACCATGCTCTTTTTAGATTTTTAGTATTTCTTACAATTTGTGATATAGTTTTGGTAATATTATTATATTTAAAATCCTTTTATTCTAAAAACATTAATCTCTACACCAGGGGTCCTCAAACTTTTTAAAGTGGGGGCCAGATCACGGTCCCTCAGAGAGCTGGAGGGCCGGACTATATGAACTACTAATTCCTACTGTAACACCTCGGCTGCGCTCACTGCCCAAAAAACCTGGCGGGCCGGATCAGACTCCTCTGCGGGCCGCATGTGGCCCACAGGCCGTAGTTTGAAGACCCCTGCTCTACACTAATAGAAGAGTAAGATGCAAATTGACTGTTCCTTCATGATGCCCACCAGCCAATCAGGAGTGGGTATGCAAATTAACCCAAAAAAGGGGGTTAATTTGCATGTTCAGGAGTAGAGTGGCCAGGGGTGGGATAGGATGCCCTAGTAGCTCTGGGCCTCTGGGCAGCTTGGGAAGGCAGCTTCAGGACAGAGCAAAGGCAGAAAGCCTGCTCTGGGCCAGAGCAAAGGTGGTGATGGCAGCCAGGGGAAGGAAGACCCATTCTTACACGAATCATTGTGCATCGGGACTCTAGTTATTATATAAAAGTTCATTTTTCTTGGGATATTAATGTTTATTTCATGTAACATTATTATATTTAAGATCATTTTTCTGGAAACACTAAAGTATGTTGCATGTAACATTATTACATTTAAAATAATTTTTCTTGAAATAAAATTTTAAAAAGTGAAATAAAAAAAAAATTGGCTAGCCCGGCCAGAGGTGGCTATGTGAGTGAATGTTAACCTATGAGCCAGGAGGTCAGAATTCCATTTTGGGTTAGGGAACATGCCAGGCTTGCAGTATGCAGCCTATCAATGATTCTCTCTCATCATTGATGTTTCTATAATATCTCTCTCTCCCTCACACTTCCTCTATGAAATCAATAAAAATATATTTTAAAAAAAATAGGCTAAAGATGTAGAGGCAACTTTTCCAAAAATATGTACCAATGACCAACAGGAATATAAAAAATGCTTTTTCTCACTGATCAGGGAGGAATCCATTAGGCTCCCTGCCACAGTAACAACCACAAATCCCTCCCTAGGAGTTCATTACAGGAGGTGTTGTGATTGCAGAAAAAGAAAAGGGCAGAGCAAACAAACCAAACCTCCCAAGAACAGCAGGGCCCACAAAACTGAAACCCAAGTAGTGAGGACAGAGCACATCCGGGGTAAAGGGGCATGAGGATGTGTAATGTCAAGTCCAGGTCACTGGTGACAGTGAGGGTCTTACCCAGCGAGGACACGAGTTCAAAGTTCTCCAGCATCACATTCAGGTACAGCTGTCTCTGACCCTCATCCAGGAGGCTCCATTCCTCCCCGGAGAAGTACAGGGCAATGTCCTCAAAGGTCACGCCAACCTGTCAGAATGGAGACAATAGATTATTCAGGATTATTATTATTATTATTTTGTATTTTAGTTGAATTACAATTTAGTTGAATTCCTGGGAGTGTGTCTGGGTAGCATCCACTTACTCCGCAGCCATTTGTAAACTCCCAGAATTGAAACTATTGAAACCAAAGCTGTATCCCTGACTCCTACTCCTTACACACCTTCCCCCCCTCAACCTACTCCAGAGCACCGGTTAGTGTGGACACCAAGCCCTAATGCCTGTGCTACTTGCTCTCTCATCACAGTCCCATTACTCACTGTGACTGCCCTCAGGTACAGCAGAGGGTTCAGGCCCTGGGAGGGCATGCACCTAAGCTCTGGGCCATGCCTGCAGGGCCCCAGTCTTCCTACCAAGCAATACCCCTGCAGTCTCCCAGATCCTGCCTCCAAGACAAAGCCAAATCAGGGCTGATGCTTCACTCTTAAGTCTCCAGGCCAGGTCCCCAGCACCATCAGCTCCCACTTCCTCTTCCTCTAGATGTGCACACTACTGTGTCACGTTCTCCTTCAGACCCCAAGTTCACTCCCTCAGCTCTGCCCCCCTTCCTACTCCATCCCAGGAGATCAACCATGAACTTGGACTATATGGCATCCGAGAGTGCTTGTACCATAGTCCAGCCGGATGCAAGTCAAATGCAGTCCTCTGAGGGTCTCCGAATGAGTCTGACGGCCTCCCTGCAGCCTCCGATCTACCCGCCGATCCTCACAGCCACACCCTCAGGGGAACCTCAGAGGCCGGTCACCCCTGTCCTCTCCGCCCCGCACTGGCTGTGTCCTCAGAAGCCACCGCGCTCCTCCCTCCCCTCCGCCTTCCTCACGGTCCTCCCCGCGGACGGAGCTGCAGGAGGGACAGGCCCGCACCGGGCTGTGGGGTGCGGGGTGAGGCGGCGGGGGGAGCCCGGGGGACGCGCACTCACCTCAGCCCCGCGCCTCGGGGCGGGTGCCGCCATCGGACTGTGAGCGCGGAGCCCGGGGGCGGCGGCGGGGGGAGCGGCCGCCGCGGGGATGGCGGGGCCTGTCCGGGCCGCGGAGCGGGTCACCCGGGTGCGGACACCGGGCTTCACCCCCGCGCGTGCGCTGTGGGCGCCGTGGCTCCCGCGCCTTCTCTGTCGGGGCACCTCACCGAGCGACCTGGAGCCAATAAAGTGGTAGCAGATGGGCTGTGCGTAGAGCCAAAATGCACAGTGTAGGGGTGCCGGAAGTCCCGCCCCTTGCAGTTAAGCGTCGCCTGGAAACACCTTTTCTGACCCTCGATTGGCTAAGCTGTTGGTCTTCCGCTCAGGGTGTTCTGGGTAATGTAGTCCTAGAGTCCAAGAACGTGATCAGGGTCTTTTCCTCATCACTCCTGTAGGAAACAAGGAGATAGCCACTGCGGGGCTAGGAAGTGTCACGTCCTCAGGAGAGACACATCTCAAAAACGGCTAAAGGAAGTTGTCATGTTTTCCTGGTGAAGGGACTTGAGTCCATGTTGGTGGAAGGAGATAATCTGGCCTGGCAATGTCACTGGTTTAGTGTTGACCAGTGAACTGGGAGGTCCTGGTTCAATGACCTGTCAGGGTACATGCCCAATTTGCTTGATCCCGAGTAGGGGTCGTGCAAGAGGCAGCGGATCCATGATTCTCTCTCATCATTGATGTTTCTCTGTCTCTCCCTCTTCCTTCTCCCTTCTTCTTTCTGAAATAAATGCACAGCTCCCACTGGGGATGTGCCCGCAACCAAGGCACATGCCCTTGACCGGAATTGAACCCGGGACCTTCCAGTCCGCAGACGGACGCTCTATCCACTGAGCCAAACCGGTTTTGGCCAAATAGAGGCCATCTTAAGCATCCCTGCGCCAACAACCAAGTTGCAGGTTCCACAGTTCCTACGGGTGGTTTGATACTGCCCCCTATGGAGACCAAGGTTTGCGGAGCTTGCTGAACCTCTACACTCAAGCAGCGGGGGAGGGAGGCGGGCGGGGGAAGAAGCCATTGGATGGGGCAGAGGTGGAACAATGGAACTTTGAGGAACTAAAGAAGGCTCTCCTCTCAGCACCTGCCCTAGCCTTACAGGATGTCACGAAGCCCTTTCACCCCTATGTTAGCAAGGTAAGGGGCCTTGCCAAAGGGGTTCTCACCCAGACTCTTGGTCCCTGGCAGAGACCGGCAGCCTATCTGTCTAAGAGATTAGACCCAGGGGCATCAGGATGGCCTGCACGCCTCCGGGCAGTGGCCGCCACAGCACTGATAGTGGAGGAGAGGGACAGACTGACTCTGGGCCAGGAGTTAGTCCTGACGACACCATGTGCTACTGAGGCCCTCCTCCAAGGAGCTCTGGAAAGGCAGATGTCGAATGCCAAGGTTACCCGGTTCCCAGCTCTTTTCCTGGACTAGCCCTGCATCCGGTTCCATAAGACGCTGGCCACCAACCCTGCAAACCTACTCCCAGATGATGGTGATCTGGACGAGCCCCTCTATGATTGCATAGCGGTAACAGATGCATTCCACACGGCTCAGCCAGACCTCATGGACATCCTGCTATCATCACCAAATGCGGGAGCAGCTATGTGAGCGATGGAATCTGGTACGGGGGTGGCAGGAGTCACCTTGAATCGCACCATGTGGTCGCAGTCCCTAAGCAGAGGGACTTCAGCACAGAGAGCCGAGCCGAGCTTCTGGCCCTAATCCAGGCCCTCCCACGGGGGAAGGGAAAGCCTGTCACCATCTGTACCCACAGCTGGTATGCATTTGCCACAGTGTATGTACACAGTGCCATCTACTGGGAAAGAGGGTTACTAACTTCAGCCAGAAAGGACATTAAAAATAAGCAAGAGCTGAAACCGGTTTGGCTCATAGGTATGTTGGTGTGTTTTTTTTTAATATATATTTTATTGGTTTTTTTCCAGAGAGGAAGGGAGAGGGACAGAAAGTCAGAAACATCGATGAGAGAGAAACATCGACCAGCTGCCTCCTGCACACCCTCCACTGGGGACGTGCCCGCAACCAAGGTACATGCCCTTGACCGGAATCGAACCTGGGACCTTTCAGTCCGCAGGCTGACGCGCTGTCCACTGAGCCAAACTGGTTCTGGCTCGGTATACTTTTTGAAGGGTCAAGCTGAAACAAGAAAATCACAGTGAATGTAGTCACAGCATGACACCCAACATGGGGCGCAGGTGCAGAGGCCCAGGCCAAATTACCGAGGTCTACTGTGCATGAAATTCTGCTGGGATCAAAGGGAAGGCAGACAAATTACAGCTCACAGTGAAAGTAGTTTCCCCTGGAGAAACTACTGCAGCTGAGAAATTATGGGGTTGCCCTGAAAATGGGGAGGCCAAATGCTCTGAGATGCGAAGAGAATGGGAGGAAAAACTTAACAACAACAATGGAAACAGTATCTTCAGCTGAGCCACCATGATCCTCAGACTCTACCTGCTCCAGTGAGGGTTGCACATTAGTGGTAGAGATTGTGTCTGACGCTGGAGAAAATAATGGTTAAAATCCAGCCCCTTGCCGAAGCCGGTTTGGCTCAGTGGTGGAGCGTCGGTCTGCGGACTGAGGGGTCCCAGGTTCGATTCCGGTCAGGGGCATGTACATTGGTTGCGGGCACATCCCCGGTAGGGGGTGTGCAAGAGGCAGCTGGTCGATGCTTCTCTCTCATCGATGTTTCTAACTCTCTATCCCTCTCTCTTCCTCTCTGTAAAAAATCAATAAAATATATATTATTAAAAAAATCCAGCCCCTTGAATCTGACACTTGTCTGTGGAGTAAACGTGGGGAGCTGACTTCATTTCCCTGATACTGAAATTTTTCAGCAATCTGATAGAAGTTTCCACTTGCCCAGGTTGTTGTGAGGAGAGAGAAAATACTGAAAAATCTAACTGAAATCCTAGCAACAAGTACTCAGTTTGTTACTTGTATTTACCTTGGAAGGCCAGAGTAAGTGCCATCAATCATTGTCACATTCAGTGACATTCAGTGCATGTCACATTCAGCCAACTGAGACTCAAGGGAGTTCAGCAAGCCTGCTGGAGATGTGGGGCACAACATATGCCCACAGCACCTGCCTCCCTGCAGCAGAGTCAGTGGCTTCTTATAGGTCCCATTTCTTACTAAAATGTACCCAAAGCCAAAACCGGTTTGGCTCAGTGGATAGAGTGTCGGTCTGCGGACTGAGGGGTTCCGGGTTCGATTCCGGTCAAGAGCATGTACATTGGTTGCGGGCACAACCTCAGTGGGGGGTGTGCGGGAGGCAGCTGGTCGATGTTTATCATCATCGACGTTTCTGGCTCTCTGTCCCTCTCCCTTCCTCTCTGTGGAAAATCAATAAAATATATTAAAATAAATAAATATTAAAATGCACCCAAAAACAAAGGTGCTTGGTGGGCATTGGCAAAGTGAGAAGTGCCTTGCCTGGGAAATGCAGAGAGAGCCTGGAGTTTCTGGTTTGGGAGAGAGAGAAACATCAATGATGAATGAGAATCATTGATTAGTTGCCTCCTGCATGAACCACACTGGATCTAGCCCAGGGCCCTAGCATGTGCCCTGACTGGAGATCGAACCATGATTTCCTGGTTCATGGGTTGAAACTCAATAACTGAGCCATGCCAGATAGCAAATTTTATTATTTTTTGGAAAGAGAAAAAGGGAGAGGGAGAGAAACACGATGCAAGAGTGCCACATTGACCGGTGGCTTCCTGCACACCTGATTCCTGGGAGCTAGCCCACAATCCAGGCAGAAGCACAAAAATCCAACCAGTAAACCTTCAATGCATGGGATCACACCCAAGCAATTGAGCCATATCATCTATGATGGTAGATTTATTTTAGATAACAAAATGCTAATCTTTGCAAATTTAAACATTCAAATACACAAGGACCTAGATTATGTATGAAATTTTTGACAAAGTTAAATGAAACTTATTAGCCATAACCAGTTTAATTCTGTGGATAGAGTCCACCTGCAGACTCAAGGGTCCCAGGTTCAATTCAGGTCAAGGGCATTTACCTTGGATGCAGGCACAACCACAGTAGGGGGTATGCAGGAGGCAGCTGACTGATGTTTCTCTCTCATCCATGTTTCTAACTCTTCTTCCCTCTCCCTTCCTCTCTGTAAAAAATCAGTAAAATATGTATTTTTTAAAAAAAGAAACTTATGCTATCAAATAAAGAGGGAATATGGTAATAGATTCTCATGCCATAGAAAACTGACTCACCTTCAAAAATAGCGGTGCCCATAGTCAATAAGGAGAGAATATGGTAATTGACTGCCTCCTTCAAAGATGGCAGCACCCACAGCCAATAAGAAAATATGCTAATTTACTGCCATGCCCTCAAATTTGGCTTCACCCATAGCCACATGAGGGTGGTACCCAGTCCCCTTAGTCCCTTAGCCTCCCAGGGTCAGGCCGAGCGGAGGCTTGCACTGCCGGCAGTGGCAGCAGCAGAGGTGTGATGTGGTGTTGCCTTGCCCTCATGGTGGGTCACCTCCCGTCCCTGAGGGCTCCGGACTGTCAGAGGAGAGAGGTTGGGCTGAGGCACACCCGTCTAGTCCATGAATTTTCATTCACTGGGTCTCTAGTATCCATATAAAGAATTACACAACAACTAGAGTTCCAATGTATGAAATTTGTGCAAGGGGCTTGTCCCTCACAGCCCCTTGCAACCTTGGCTTTGTACGGAAAGTCATGCAGATAGTCATTCTGCTGTTCAGTCTAATGAGCATATAAACTCTTTATTATATAGGATATTTGTACCAGCTTTCTTAGAAATAACCAAATATTTTAAAAAATGGATAAACTGCAATGTTATAATATGTACACAGATAATAATTTAATTAAAAAAATTTTTTTGAGCAATAAATAAATAAATAAATAAAAATGGATAAACTATTGGTGATATATTCAAAGGTAAGAATATTTATCAAAAAGAGATGGGTTACAGCCAAAACCGGTTTGGCTCAGTGGATAGAGTGTCAGCCTGCTGACTTAAAGGTCCCAGATTCAATTCCAGTCAAGGGCATGTACATTGGTTGCAGGCACATCCCCTGTAGGAGGTGTGCAGGAGGCAGCTGATCGATGTTTCTCTCTCATCGATGTTTCTAGCTCTCTATCCCTCTCCCTTCCTCTCTGTAAGAAAATCAATAAAATATATTTTTTTTTAAAAAAGAGAGATGGGTTACAAATATGTCTTTACTAAATCTCCAAGCATTTATGAAATATAAGTTAGAGAAGAAAAATATTTTAAAAATGCAAAGTCATCTGTTAAAATAGGATGTAAAACAATGGTTACTTGGAAAGCTGATAGACTTTAAAACGTCATGAAGCAAATGTACAGTGATAGACATAATCAGTATTATCAGTATAATAATAGTTTCAATTTCAAGCACAACATCAACATTTACGAAATACTATACTGGACACATGTATTTTACTCATTATAGGTTTCAAAAATGTTTCCAAATTAAAAAGTGTGTATATTCCACTATCTGGAAAAGTAGGTTTGGCAAATCTATATGGAATACACATTCTTTTTTTTTTTTTTAAGAGTGATTTTATTTTTTTATTTTATTTATTTTTTATTAAATTATTATCTGTGTACATATTTTAACATTGCCCCCCCCATACATACCCTCCCTCCCCAGTGGAATACACATTCTTATGATCTCTGGGCAACTGTCTTGCCTTAATGACAGAAAATGTAACAAACAATGAAGAACTTTCACCAAACCAACAAGAATGCTGGCCAAATCACAAAAGCCACATCCATGAACTGCAGACACCCTTTGCCTTCGTCTTTGTTTTTCTGCCAGCGCACCAATGACTCTGAGATGAACATATGAGAGGCTTCAGAAATCAACAAAGCCTCTTGGTGATAATCAATGATAATGATTGTGTCCACAGAAGTTAAGCATGCCTCAAATCCTCAATTCTGTGAAAACAATGCTCCTGTACACTTTTGCTCAGAAACATTTCTGGATGCACATTTAGATGAGGGATATTCCATCTAACGGGCGACAGCCCCTCCAAAACACATTAGACCAGTGTTTATATAGTGAAAAGGTTTCCCCAAATTGCAATGGTCCTCCAACCAGTGACCGTTACCCATGGAATTGAAGGCATTATGGCATATGGCCATCTGTAAGACATGGAAAGAGATAGTCTTCAAATATATTGGAATCCCTTAAAAACAAGAAAAATATTGACGCAGCTCGAAGATATTCTTGAGGTTGTCACAGCTATCCCATCTTTGCAGTGATCTGACTCAAAACTTCCATCTTCAAATGAGGAAAAGAGAGTCCACAATCCACAGTATTTATTAGGAAAATATGGGCAGCCATGAAAACTAGGCAAAAACTGCTAAGTTAATTTGTACACCCCATTGTCCAGACAAGGTCAAAGAAAGTTTGAGGCCCCATGAAAAGTTTTCGCCTCATAATGTTTGGAGAGCTCAGACCTCCTTATAAGCTAACCAATACAGTAAATAGGACACCTAAGACGAAGACTTAGGGAAAAGCATTATTTCACAAACCAGAGAGACATAAAATTGGCATTAATGTCTTCGGCACTCAATAAATTCATCATTGGCCGAAACCGGTTAGGCTCAGTGGATAGAGCGTCAGCCAGTGGACTGAAAGGTCCCAGGTTCAATTCTGGTCAAGGGCATGTACCTTGGTTGCGGGCACATCCCCAGTAGGGAGTGTGCAAGAGGCAGCTGATCGATGATTCTCTCTCATCGATGTTTCTAACTTTCTATCCCTCTCTCTTCCTCTCTGTAAAAAATCAAAATATATTAAATAAATAAATAAATAAATAAACACATCATTGGCATCTAGGGAATGTGTGTCTCTAAAAATGACAGTTCCTCTGCAATGTTATGTTTTGTCGGGCTAACATTAATCATTCCAAAAAATTAGACAACAGAGTTAGCTTCCTTGGGCACAAGAGGATGGTGATTGATGATGTCAGGAGGATCGTATAGGTGGAACAAATGAAATACCTTAACAGAAATATGCAGTGACATAGATCTGGAAACACCTCTAAGTATTTAAAAAAGTGAAACATAGCTACATATGATTCCAACATACAAAACAAAAAGAGCCGAAACCGGTTTAGCTCAATGGATAGAGCGTCAGCCTGCGGACTGAAAAGTCCCAGGTTCAATTCCGGTCAAGGGTATGTACCATGGTTGCGGGCACATCCCCAGTAGGGGGTGTGCAAGAGGCAGCTGATCGATGATTCTCTCTCATTGATGTTTTTAACTCTCTATCCCTCTCTCCTCCTCTCTGTAGAAAATCAATGAAATATATTAAAAAAAAAAAAAAAAAAAAAAGCCGAAACCGGTTTGGCTCAGTTGGATAGCGCATCGGCCTGCAGACTGAAAGGTCCCAGGTTCGATTCCGGTCAAGAGAATGTACCTTGGTTGCAGGCACATCCCCAGTGGGGAGTGTGCAGGAGGCAGCAGATAGATGATTCTCTCACATCGATGTTTCTGGCTCTCTATCCCTCTCTCTTCCTCTCTGTAAAAAAATCAATAAAATATATTTTTAAATAAAAGAAAAAAAGAAAACACCCCATAAAAACACTTATGGGGATTTTATATCATGTAGGTTTTTAAATGTGTAAGATTCATTAAAATGTATGAGATTCATTAGTGGTAAAATATTTCCCACATTTACAGCATTTATAATGGTTTGCACCAGTGTGTACTAGCTGATGACCAGTAAGAAGAGTGCTATGGATAAAAGAGTTCCCACACTCACTGCATTTATAAGGCTTTTCTCCAGTGAATTCTGTAATGAAGATGAAGGTAACGGCTCCTGGGAAAAGATTTCCCACATTCACTGCACTCATAGGGCCTTTCTCCAGTGTGCAATCTCTGATGATATCGAAGGGAAGTGTTCCTGGTAAAAGATTTCCCACATTCACTGCACTTATAAGGTTTTTCACCAGTATGAACTCTCTGATGACAGTGAAGGTCAGTGCTAGTGCTAAAAGATTTTTCACAATCGCTGCATTTATAAGGTTTTTCTCCAGTGTGAATTCTCTGATGATGCTCATGAAGGTTAGATGTCGTGTTAAAAGATTTCTCACATTCACTGCATTGATAAGGCTTTTCTCCAGTATGAAGTCTCTGATGACAACGAAGAGCAGAGCTCCTGGTAAAAGACTCCCCACATTCACTACACTTATAAGGCTTTTCTCCAGTGTGCACTCTCTGATGAATCTGAAGGGCAGTGTTGGTGGATAAAGATTTCCCACATTCACTGCATTTATAAGGCTTTTCTCCAGTGTGAATTCGCTGATGACGATAAAGAACAGTGCTACTGATAAAAGATTTCCCACATTCACTGCACATGTAAGGCCTTTCTCCAGTGTGTACTCTCTGATGAATCTGAAGGGCAGTGTTGGTGGATAAAGATTTCCCACATTCATTGCATTTATAAGGCTTTTCTCCAGTGTGAACCCTCTGATGAACACGAAGGTTGGTGCCCCTGTGAAAAGATTTGCCACATTCACTGCATTTATAAGGCTTTTCTCCAGTGTGAACTCGTTGATGACGATAAAGAACATTCCTACTGAAAAAAGATTTCCCGCATTCACTGCACACGAAAGGCCTTTCTCCAGTGTGCAATCTCTGATGAATCTGAAGAGCACTGTTGGTGGATAAAGATTTCCCACATTCACTGCATTTATAAGGCTTTTCTCCAGTGTGAGCTCGTTGATGACGAGAAAGGGCAGAGCTACTTATAAAAGATTTCCCACATTCACTGCACACGTAAGGCCTTTCTCCAGTGTGCAATCTCTGATGGCCTCGAAGAGCAGTGCTGGTGGTTAAAGATTTCCCACATTCACTGCACTTATACGGCTTTTCTCCAGTGTGACTTCTGTGATGAAGACGAAGGTCAGCGATCCTGGGAAAAGATTTTTCACATTCACTGCAGTTATAAGGCTTTTCTCTGGTGTGAACTCTCTGGTGACAATGAAGTTCACTGATACTGGTAAAACACTTTTCACATTCCCTGCATTTATAAGGCTTTTCTCTAGTGTGAATTCTCTGAAGATGTTCATGAAGGTTAGATGTTCTGGTAAAATATTTCCCACATTCACTGCATTGATAAGGCTTTTCTCCTGTGTGAACTCTCTGATGACGATGAAGGTCACTGCTCCAGGTAAAAGATTTCCCACATTCATGGCACTCATAAGGCCTTTCTCCAGTGTGCAATCTCTGATGACCTCGAAGGGCAGTGCTCCTGGGAAAAGATTTTCCACATTCACTGCATTTATACGGCTTTTCTCCACTGTGGCTGAGTTGATTGGATGTTATCCCATACACCAAAAGGTTGCCGATTACATACTTGGAAAGGGCAAATGCTGGGTTTATAGGTTCCATCCCTGGTAAGGAGCATAGAGGAGGCAGGAAATCAATGTTTTGTTCTCACTTCCATGTTTCTCATTATCCCTCTCCCTCTTTTTCTAAAAATAAAATTTCAAAATTTTTAAAACCAAAAAGAGCATAGTTCAAATTAGCTAGAAGCTTTCATTAAAGAAAAGAAAAAAAGAGCCGAAACCGGTTTGGCTCAGTGGTAGAGCGTCGGTCTGTGGACTGAAAGGTCCCAGGTTCGATTCCGGTCCAGGGCATGTGCGTTGGTTGCAGGCACATCTCCAGTAGGGGGTGTGCAAGAGACAGCTGGTCGATGTTTCTCTCTCATCGATGTTTCTAGCTCTCTATCTCTCTCCCTTCCTCTCTGTAAAAAAATCAATAATAAAATATATTAAAAAAAGAAAAAAGAAAAAAAGATATCCCTGACACTGAACCAGGAGGTAATATAGAGATGTTGGCAGATGACCTGACTCTACACAATAAAAAATGTTAAGATCCCAGTGTGAGCTTCTGAAATTAAAAACTAATTCATAGCCCCTACCCAGTGGCTCGTTCTGTAAAAGTGTTGTCCCAATACTCTGAGATTGTGGGTTTGATCTCCCATCAGAACATACACAAGGGACAGCCAATGAATGCATAGATTGGTGGAATATCAAATCAATGTTTCCCTCTCTATTTTTTTCCTCTATTTCTGTCTCACTTCCTTTCTCTAAAATTAACAAACAAAAAGTTTAAAGAAAAAATAATTTTGGAAAGGTTACAGAATATAAACGTCCACACACAAACATCAGGTTCATTTCCTCACATTAACAATCAAATCTTTGATAGAGAAATAAATAAAGTAGTCAAGTTTGGAATAGAATCAACAATTAACTACTCGGGAATAAATTCTACCAAAATGTTGAAAGGTCTATACATTGAACTCAAGACTGTGATGGAAAAATGGAAGAAAACACAAACAAATGGAGAGACATTCATGCTTTAGGATCTGAAATGTAATACCCATTTAAGGTCTATATTACCCAAAGCAATCTACAGTTAAATGCAATCCAGATGATAATGCCTATGGTATTTAACAAAGAAATAAAAACAGAACCTTGAAATGTATGGAACCAAAATTCCTGGAATAGCAAAAGCAAACTTGAGCAGGAACAAACCTGGTGGCATCGAACTTCCTGACCTCAAACTATTACAAAGCCAAAGCAAGCAAACAGTGTGTTACTGGAATAAACACAGAAACAAAGACCAATAGAACAGGACAGACAAGACCAAAATAATCTCAGGCACGTACGTTCAAGTATCCTTTCACAAAAACCAGAATACACACAAGAAAGAAAAGGTAGTTTTTTCAATGATTGGTGCTGGTACAAGTGCATATTCACAGGAAAATAACAAAACTGGATACCACTGAGAAAAATGAACTCAAACTGCATGAAACAATTAAATGATACTCACAAAAATTAAAACTACTGCACGACAACCCAGAGAAAAAGATTTGGACATTAGCTTTAAATATGATTTTCTGGATGTGACACCAACCTCTAGGCAGAGGCAAAACTAAACAGTCTGAACAACAACAAATGAAAAAGCATCTTCACATCACAACAGCAATTAACAAAATGAAATTAAAAGGTAATCTACAGGATGGGAGAAAATACTTGCAAGTCATATGAACGTACTGTTTAGAGATATTGTGGATTCAGTTCAGATCTCCTCAATAAAGCAAATATCCAGATAGAGAAGGAAATTCACACAAATATTTGACATTACAATGAAATAATAAAGACATGATAATGCTACATGCAGGCTAATAAAAACACAACTACTCTGTGTGAAAAATACTTTATCAGTAAAGAGTGACAACCTCAGGAAAATTCAGACACCTAAAATGACCACAAAGGATGGTCTGAAATTAAAACTTTCTAAAAGCAGCTAATGACAGGTATACATGTCCTCAGCTAGAATATTCACCAACAAAAGTCAATCTTTACCTGAACAGAGCCTGTCTATCATCTTCTGCATCTATGATCACATCACTTTGGAATGTCAGAGTAACTTCCCTTTTTCGGGATTCCTCAGGGCACAACAAATGCACCATAGCAGAGACGACCATTATTCTCATTGCTATTTTTATCATATTAATAATGATTATTAACTATCTTGTACCCACCTATCATTTTACTTTTTAAAAAAAATATATTTTATTGATTTTTTTACAGAGAGGAAGGGAGAGGGATAGTTAGAAACATTGATGAGAGGAAAAACATCGATCAGCTGCCTCCTGCACACCCCGCACTGGGGATGTGCCTGCAACTGAGGTACATGCCCTTGACTGGAATCGAACCTGGAACCTTTCAGTCCTCAGGCTGATGCTCTATCCACTGAGCCAAACAAGTTTTGGCTCATTTTACTTTTTATCTGATCCCAGAAGTAGCCCAGCTTTGCTCTCATCTGTCTCCTTATCTATCACCAATGAATTTCATGTAACCCATCTATGTCTGCTCTTGTGATTGTAATGTATTAAATAAGGTGCAAAACTGCCATTATTTGGAGCATTATATCAATGCCTTGAGATTTTGCTTCCTAACATCTGTTGAAAGTTTGGACCAAATAAACTCACAAAAATTATTTTCAGGTTTGAATATTTCTTATCTTCACACTGGTAAACATCATCTGAGCCTGCTAGAATAATGGCCACACTAAACTTACTGAATGTAGGTTAGCCAAAAACATTGAATTTGTAAAAAACAAAATACTACACTGCCCAGCTGTGGTAGGTTAGTGAATTGAGTGTCATCCCATGGACCAAGAGGTCCCAGGTTCATGGACCAAGATGTCCCAGGTTCAATTCCTAGTCAGAGCACATGCCTGGGTAGCTGGCTCCATCCCCAGGGGACACACAGGAGGCAGCCAATCAATGGTTTTCTCTCATTATTGTTTTGTCTATTGGTCTTTCCCTCACCTTTCTTCTCTGAAGTCAATAAATTAAAAGCAAAAAAAAAAAATCCCCAAAACATCTGTAAAGCACATTATACACATGCAAAAAGCCGAGCACCCATATGTAACAAAAAATTAATATAAAGTCCTAACTGATTTGGCTCAGCAGATAGAGCGTCAGCCTGCAGACTGAAGGGTCCCAGGTTCGATTCCGGTCAAAGTCATGTATGTTGGTTGTGGGCACATACCCACTAGGGTGTGTGTAGGAGGCAGCTGGTTGATGTTTCTCTCTCATAGACGTTTCTAACTCTCTCCTGTCTTCTCCGTAAAAAAATCAATATATTTTTAAAAAATAAGCTAGAAATATTAAAGACAAAGAGAGAGAGTCTTAAAGGCAGCAAGAAAAAAGAAAACTGTTAGCTTTGAAGGAGTTCCCAAAAGGCTGACACACATGATATCACATCAAAAACTCTACAGGCCAGAAGGAAATGGCATGAAATACTCAAGGTAATGGAAAGATGGATCTGAGACCAAGATTACTATATTCAGCAAGGTTATCATTGAAAATAGATGGTCAAATAAAGAGCTTCCCAGACAAAAAAAGGCTCAAGGACTTCATCACCATCAAGCCAGCATCACAAGAAATGCTAAAGGGATTGCTGAGAAGAATCAGAGAAAGAAACCTAGACATACAAAATTAAAATGGCTATAAATAAGTATCTCTCAATAATGACCCTAGCCCTGTCCAGTTTGGCTCAGTAGTTAGAGTGTCGGTCTACGAACTAAAGGGGCCCAGGTTCGATTCCAGTCAAGGGCATGTACCTCAGTTGTGGGCACATCCCCAGTAGGAGGTGTGCAGGAGGCAGCTGATCGATGTTTCTCCCTCATCGATGTTTCTAGCTCTCTATCCTTCTCCAGTCCTCTCTGTGAAAAATTAATAAAATATATTAACTAATAATAATAATAATAATAACCCTAAATAGTTTAATGCTCCAATCAAAAGGTATAGGGTAACTGAATGCATCAAAAACATGATCCAGCCGAAACCGGTTTGGCTCATCGGTAGAGCGTTGGTCTGCGGACTGAAAGGTTCCAGGTTCGATTCCGGTGAAGGGCATGTACGTTGGTTGTGGGCACATCCCAGGTAGGGGGCGTGCAGGAGGCAGCTGGTCGATGTTTCTATCTCATTGACGTTTCTAGCTCTCTATCTCTCTCCCTTCCTCTCTGTAAAAAAATCAATAAAATATATATTTTTTAAAAATTAAAAAACAAACAAACATGTTATTTATGAGAGACCCACCTCAAAACAAAAGACACACACAGGATGAAAGTGAAGGTATTGAAAAACAGTTACCATGCAAATGGAAAACAAAAAAAAGCTGGAGTAGCAATACTCATATCTGACAAAACAGACTTTAAAAGCATCATGCTAAGCGAAATAAGGTAGTCAGAGAAAGAAATATCATATGATCTCACTCAGTCAGTTGTGGAATATAATGAACAATATAAATTGATGAACAGCCCTAACCATTGGCTCAGTGGATAGAGCATCGGCCTTCAGACAGAAAGGTCCCAGGTTCAATTTCCGTTAAGGGCATGTACCTTGGTTGAAGGCACATCCCCAGTAGGGGGGTATGCAGGAGGCAGCTGATCGATGTTTCTCTCTAGTTAACGTTTCTAACTCTCTATCCTTTTCCCTTCCTCTCTGTGAAAAATCAATAAAATATATTTTTTAAAAAGACAATTTTCCTTGAAATCTTTAGATTTGTTTCATGAAACATTATTATATTTAAAATCATTAAAAAAAAAAAAAAGAAAGAAAGAAAACAAAAACTGACTAGACCAGCCAGATGTGTCTCAGTGATTAAGCATCAACCTATGAACCAGGAAGGAGGTCAGGATAGGGCACAGGCCTGGGTTGTGTACTCCAGTAGGGGGAGGACAGGAGACAGCCTGTAATAATTCTCTCTCATCATTGATGTTTTTCTATCTCTCTCCTTCTCCCTTCCTCTCTGAAATCAATAAAAATATATTTCTAAAAAACATCTAAAAGATGTAGATGCATTTTTTCCAAAAACATGTACCAATGACCAACAGGAATATAAAGAATGCTTTTTCTCACTAATCATGGAGGAATCCACTAGGCTCCCTGCCACAGTAACAACCACAAATCCCTCCCTAGGAGTTCAGTACAGGTGTTGTGATTGCAGAAAAAGTAAAGGGCAGAGCAAACAAACCAGTCCCACCAAGAACAGCAGGGCCCACAAAACTGAAAGCCAAGCAGTGAGGACAGAGCACATCCCGGTAAAGGGGCATGAGGATGTGTAATGTCAAGTCCAGTCCCTGGTGACGGTGAGGGTCTTACCCAGGGAGGATACAAGTTCAAAGTTCTCCAGCATCACATTCAGGTACAGCTGTCTCTGACCCTCATCAAGGAGGTTCCATTCCTCCCTGGAGAAGTACAGGGCAATGTCCTCAAAGGTCACGCCAACCTGTCAGAATGGAGACAATTGATTATTCAGGATTATTATTATTATTATTATTATTATTATTTTAGTTGTAATTCCAATTTGGTCCTAGGAGTGTGCTGTGTAGCATTCACTTACTCCGCAGTCATTTCAAACTCCCAGAATGGAAACTATTGAAATCAGAGCTGCCTTTCTGAGAACGCACAACCCTACTCCTTACACATCTTCCCTGCCCTCAACCCCCTCCAGGGCTCCCCAGTTTAGTGTGGACACCAGGCCAGGTCCCCAGCACCATCAGCTCACACCTCCTCTTTCTCTAGATGTGCACACCGCTGTGTAAGGTCCACTTCCTTCACATCTTCAGACCGCAAGTTCACTCCTTCAGCTCTGCCCCTTCCTGCTCCATGCCACTAGATCAACCATGAACTTGGCATATGGTATCGGAGAGTGCTGGTACCGCAGCCTGACGCAGGACCACCCCGGGCCCCTGAGGGACCCCACAGCCGGGAAAGCCCCCATGAGGCTGTGAGTCCTCCCTGCAGCCTCTGATCTGCCCGCCAATCCTCACAGCCACACCCTCAGGGGAACCTCAGAGGCCGGTCACCCCTGTCCTCTCCGCCCCGCACTGGCTGTGTCCTCAGAAGCCACCGCCTCCTCCCTCCCCTCCGCCTTCCTCACGGTCCTCCCCGCGGGCGGAGCTGCAGGAGGGACAGGCCCGCACCGGGCTGTGGGGTGCGGGGTGAGGAGGCGGTGGGGCCCGGGGGACCGCACTCACCTCAGCCCCGCGCCTCGGGGCGGGCGCCGCCATCGGACTGTGTGCGCGGAGCCCGAGGGCAGCGGCGGGGGGAGCGGCCGCCGCGGGAAGGGCGGGGCCTGTCCGGGCCGCGGGGCGGGTCACCCGGGTGCGGACACCGAGAGGCTTCTCTGTGGGGGTATCTCCGCCGGGACCCAGCGTTCTCGGACCTCCTCCACACCAGCTGGGTGGAGTCACAATGCCTATTCTGAGGACGCCGGAAGTCCCGCCCCTTGGAGTTAAGCGTTGCCTGGAAACACCTTTTCTGACCCTTGATTGGCTAAGCTGTTGGTATTCCTCGCAGGGTCTTCTGGGTAATGTAGTCCTTGAGTCCAAGAAAGTGATCAGGGTTTTTTTTTCTCCCCTAAATCACTGCTGTAGGGAACACGGAGATCCCTACTGGAGGGCTATGAAATGTCACGTCCTCAGGGGAGACACATCTTAAAAATGGCTAAAGGAAGTTATCTTTTCCTGGTGAAGAGTTAATCCGGCCTGACCAATGTCACGGAATGGTCTACCATTAACCAATGAACTGGTCATGGTTCAATTACCTTGTCAGGTACATGCCCATTTCCAGCTAGCAGTCCCCAGTAGTGGGGGTGCAGGAGGTAGGAGATCAAGGATATTCTCTCATCACTGATAGTTCTCTGGCCCTCTCTCTTCTCCCTTCCTCTGTGAAATAAATTTTTTTACAACTATATTTTAAAACACACATTTTCGGAGGATCCAAGATGGCTGCTCGGGTATACACCTAGCCGCAGCAGCTCACAACAATTTCAAAGGAATACAACTAAAATGTAGAGTGGACATTGCCCAGAGCTACAGGTACTCGACTGACTGAAAACTCTACAATAGGAAGGAGGGAGAAAACCAGAAGGAAAATCAGAGGAGCTGAAAAAAAGCCTAAGGTACGGAGACATGCTGCGCGCTCGCACGCACGCGCGCGCGGAGAGGTCGCAGCCGGAGAGGAGGAGAGGGCTGGGTGCTGCCTGGCGTTCCCTAGCAGGAAGGAAATAGAACCCCCAGCCTGGGCTGAACCCCCGAACCGGCAGCGCTGAGCCCCAAGTTATGTGCCAGACCCTGGGGACCCAGGCTCCGGCAGGGGGAGACAATCCCGGGGGACGGCGAAATGCGGGGCCCCCGGAGTCGCGCGCACATGGCGCGCAGAGGACTGAATGTTGACTCTGATGCTGGATTACCCTAGCCGGAAGAAACAAAGCCTCCGGCGGCAGCTCTGAGCCTCAGTCCAGACCTCCCCGAACTCCAGGTCTGGGCCAGTCCCTGGGGACCCAGGCTGGGCAGGGGGAGACGGGGCTGTGAGGTGGAGTCCTGGGAGCGCGGCGAAAGGCCGAGCCCCCGGAGTCGCGCACACTGTGCGCAGAGGACAGTCTGTTGACTCTGATCCTGGACTTCCCTAGTGGGAGGGAGAAAGAAAGCTCCAGACTGGAGGAACGCCACGAGGAGCAGGAGCCCCTGCCGGACACCGGCCAGCTGGGCGCCAGCAAGGAGCCGGGCGACGGGGCCCCCAGTGGGGGGGGTGCCCCTGAGCCTTCGACTGCTGAGCGATGGCAACGGAGCCAAGGACGGGGGCTGCTTCCTGGGCGGCGCCGACCCTGGCAACAGGCTGGAGCAGCGCGGGAGCCCGCGGAGAACAAAGGGGTGCCACAGGCCAACCTGCTGAGCTCCCAGGACAAGGAGGAAGAAACCAAAGAAGTTCTCAATGTGAAGAAATCAAGTGAGAGCAAATGATAGTAAAATTACTTAAGAAAGAATACAAAGAAGATCTTGAAAAATCAAAGACTAAGTCAGAACTCAACGCACCAGCCAACATTGCAACATAAATGTGTTTTGTTGTTTTTTTTAAAAAAAGAAAAAAAAAAAGAAGAGAAAAAAGGGACAGAATGTTGGAACAGCGGCGACCAGGCCTAGAGTGGCCAGGCACAAGGCAGTGGCAGCTGGGCCCGGAGCAGCAGTGGCCAGGCCCCAGAACAGCAGCAGCCAGAACAAGAGCATCAACGGCCAGCACTGGAGCAGCCAGACCTGGGGCAGTGGCAGCCAGGCCTGAAGCAGAGGCGGCCAAGCCCAGGGTGGCCAGTCCAGGAACACCCAGACACGGAGTGGCTGGGCCCGGAGAAGCCCGGCCCAGAGCAGCCGGGTTGGGAGCAGCCAGGCCCAGAACAGCAGTAGACAACCACGAAGAATCCAGGCTGGGAGCGGCCAGGCCCGGAGCAGCTGGGTCTGGTGTGGCCAGGCCTGGAGCAGCAGCTGCCAGGCTAGGAGCGGCCAGGCCCGGAGCAGCAGCTGCCAGGCTGGGAGCAGCCAGGTCCGGAGCAGCCGGGTCTGGTGTGGCCAGGCCCGGAGCAGCGGCTGCCAGGCTGGGAGCGGCCAGGCCCGGAGCAGCAGCTGCCAGGCTGGGAGCGGCCAGGCCCGGAGCAGCCGGGTCTGGTGCGGCCAGGCCCGGAGCAGCGGCTGCCAGGCTGGGAGCGGCCAGGCCCGGAGCAGCCGGGTCTGGTGCGGCCAGGCCCGGAGCAGCGGCTGCCAGGCTGGGAGTGGCCAGGCCTGGAGCAGCCGGGTCTGGTGCGGCCAGGCCCGGAGCAGCGGCTGCCAGGCTGGGAGCGGCCAGGCCCGGAGCAGCGGCTGCCAGGCTGGGAGCGGCCAGGCCCGGAGCAGCCGGGTCTGGTGCGGCCAGGCCCGGAGCAGCGGCTGCCAGGCTGGGAGCGGCCAGGCCCGGAGCAGCGGCTGCCAGGCTGGGAGCGGCCAGGCCCGGAGCAGCCGGGTCTGGTGCGGCCAGGCCAGGAGCAGCGGCTGCCAGGCTGGGAGCGGCCAGGCCCGGAGCAGCCGGGTCTGGTGCGGCCAGGCCCGGAGCAGTGGCTGCCAGGCTGGGAGTGGCCAGGCCTGGAGAAGCGGCTGCCAGGCTGGGAGCGGCCAGGCCCGGAGCAGCCGGGTCTGGTGCGGCCAGGCCCGGAGCAGCGGCGGCCAGGCTGGGAGCGGCCAGGCCCGGAGCAGCCGGGTCTGGTGCGGCCAGGCCCGGAGCAGCGGCGGCCAGGCTGGGAGCGGCCAGGCCCGGAGCAGCCGGGTCTGGTGCGGCCAGGCCAGGAGCAGCGGCTGCCAGGCTGGGAGCGGCCAGGCCCGGAGCAGCCGGGTCTGGTGCGGCCAGGCCAGGAGCAATGGCTGCCAGGCTGGAAGCAGCCAGGCCCGGAGCAGCAGCTGTCAGGCTGGGAGCGGCCAGGCCCGGAGCGGCCGGGACCGGAGCAACCGGTCCCAGAGCAGCCGGGTCGGGTGCGGCCAGGCCTGTAGCAGCAACAGCCAAGTCCAGAGCAACTAGGTCGGGAGCGGCAGTGACCAGACCCGGAGCAGCTGGATGTGGAACGAACCAGAGCAACAGAGGCCAGGCCCGGAGCAGCCAGGCCCGAAACAGCTCGCTCCTCGCCTGTACCTGCCCACGGCTGCCTCTCAGACATGGCTGGAAACTTTTGCGGGAACTTGAGGGTCTGCTGAATCAAGTGATGAAGGCTTAGATCTGGATGTGTTGAGTTAGTATAGCGCTGGGGTGTTGATCTGTAAGTGCCTTGGGTGGGGCCTGGATGAGGCTGGTTGACCTATTTGGAAATGTCTTTTGTGTGAAGTGTATCATTGGGCATGTGGAGGTATTATTGATATGAGATAATGCTAAGTAACAGATTTACTATCTGAAAAGGGATTTACTATCGGGGAAAGGGAGGGAGGAAGAGACTGAACATAAACTGTGCACCTATGGATGAGGACAATGGGGGATGGGGAGGGGGCGGAGGGTGGGGTGGGAACCTGGTGGAGGGGGGAAGAAATGAGGAACCTTTGTAATAATATGAACAATAAAGATTGATTAAAAAAAAAAAAAAGAAAAAAAAAAAAAAGAAAAAAGTATATAAAAAAAAAAAATAAAAAATAAAATAAAAAAAATAAAACACACATTTTCTGTGATCCAAATATAGCAGTCATAATTAAAGAGACATGCCTGCATTAAAGAGTCTGAAAAATTTTATCACAGATGACCTGCTTACACCAACGTATATGTATTTGACAAATATAACACAAGATTGTAGGCCCAGCCTTTGAAGTGGAAAAGATGGAACTCTCTTGTTTTATTATAATTTTAACTTCAATGAAAAGAAATACATTCTGAAAAAAAATGGGCGAGTTTGTGAACAAAAAAGGGCCACATATTAAACCTGACAAGCTCCGTGGAGGTCTGAGTGGCAGCCTTACCAACTCAGAGACATAAGGTAACCACACAGGATAGTCTGAAATGAAATCAATAAAATATATATTTTTTAAAAAATTCAGGTATCAAAAAACTTAGTTCCCATAACTAAGTTTTTTGATACCTGATTAATGTAACATAATAATTTATACAACTTTTGGCTTATAAAAGGACTTAAGCAAAATGTTTATTTTCAATTTCATTTGTCCTTGGGTGTGGTCAGCAAATGACACTAATTGGATTTTTGCTATAAATTTCCCTAAGTACATTGATATAAGCTATTTACACTCTGTTTAGAGAGGCAAAATGCAAGTCATTTACTTTCTTCTTTTTTTTTTTAATATATTTTATTGATTTTTTTACAGAGAGGAAGAGAGAGGGAGAGTTAGAAACATCGATGAGAATCATCTATCAGCTGCCTCTTGCACACCCCCTACTGGGGATGTGCCAGCAACCAAGGTACATGCCCCTGACCAGAATCTAACCTGTGACCTTTCAGTCCACCTGGGACCTTTCAGTCCGCAGGCCGACGTTCTATCCACTGAGCCAAACCGGTTTCGGCAAGTCATTTACTCTTAAGTGTCCTTGGTTGAGGGAAGATAAGATTTACTAAATGGGCCGGAATTGGTTTGGCTCAGTGGATGGAGCATCGGCCTGAGGACTGAAGGGTCCCAGGTTTGATTCCAGTCAAGGGCATGTACCTTGGTTGTGGGCACATCCCCAGTAGGGGGTGTGCAGGTGGCGGCTGATCGATGTTTCTCTATCATCTATGTTTCTAGCTCTTTATCCCTCTCCCTTCCTCTCTGTAAGAAAATCAATAAAATATATTTTTTTAAAAATTTACTAAAAGGCCCCAAATGGCTGTTTAATTAATTTTTTAATTTATTTTAAATATATTTTATTTTTTACAGAGAGGAAGAAAGAGGGATAAAGATTTAGAAACATTGATGAGAGCGAATCATCGACCAGCTGCCTCTTGCACACCCCCTACTGGGGATGTGCCCGCAACCAAGGTACATGCCCTTGACAGGAATCAAACCTGGGACCTTTCAGCCTGCACAGATGCTCTATCCACTGAGCCAAACTGGTTTCGGCAGTTTAATTATTTTAAGTTACCTATTCTACTTATCCTGTTTACTGGCCTGTGTCATTTATTCGATTTTTAAATCTTTTTTCTTTATAAAGGTTTTGTAATTTTAACAAACTTTTCTTTAGAAATTTTACAACTTTCAGAAATTCCCAAATTTAGAAACCACATCCACGGACTACAGAAACCCTTTGCTTCCATCCTTGTTTTTTTGCCAGCCACACATGGCTCTGAGGTGAACATCTGAAAGTCTTCAGAAATCCACCAAACCTCCTGGTGATAATCAAAGAGAATGATTGTGTCCACAGAAGATAAACATGCCTCAGATCTTCAGGTCTGTGTAAACAATGCTCCTGTACCCTTTTTTTATTCTTGTATTATTTATTCTTTTTAAAAATATATATTTTATTGATTTTTTTTACAGAGAGGAAGGGAAAGAGATGAAGAGTCAGAAACATTCATCACTGCTTCCTGCACACCCCCCACCAGGGATGTGCCCGCCACTAAAGTAAATGACCCTGACCAGAATCGAACTTGGGACCCTTCAGTCCACAGGCGGACGCTCGATCCACTGAGCCAAACAAGTCTCCACATATTTATTCCTTTTTTAAAATTTCTTTATTAAGGTATTACATATATGCCCTTTTTACCCCCCACCTCCTAGTCATGCCCCCATCCCCTGTTGTCTGTGTGCATGGATTAGGCTTATATGAATGTATATAAGTCCTTTGGTTGAGCTCCTGTACACTTTTGCTCAGAAACACTCCTGGACGCATGTTTCAATGAGGGACATTCCATCTAATGGGTTACACTCCTCTCCAAAACCCATTAGGCCATTGTTTTTTGTCGTGTTGTTTTTAATATATTTTATTTTATTTATATATTTTATTGATTTTTTACTGAGAGAGAAATTGAAAGGGATAGTTAGAAACATCAATGCGAGAGAAACATTGACCAGCTGCCTTTTGCACCCCCGCACCGGGGATGTGCCCGCAACCAAGGTACATGCCATTGACGGGAATCGAACCCGGGACCCTTCAGTCCACAGGCCAATGCTCTATCCACTGAGCAAAACCGGTTTCAGCTAGGCCATTGTTTTTATAACGAGAATGTTTCCCTTAACTGCGATGGTCCTCCAACCAATGACCATCGCCCATGCAATTGAAGACATTAGGGCACATGGCCCTCTGCAAGAAAGGGAAAGAGACAGTCTTCAAATATATTGGCATCTCTTGAAAACAAGAAAAATATTCACACTGCTCAAAGATATACTTGAGGTTGTCACAGCTATCCCATTGTTGGAGTGATTGCTTTGCCTCAAAGCTTCCATCTTCCCATGAGGAAAACAGAGTCCACAATCCACAGTATTTATTAGGAAAATATGGGCAGCCATGAAAATGGCTAAGTTAATTTGTACACCCCACTGTTCAGTCAAGGTCAAAGAATGTTTTGAGGCCCCATGAAAGGTTTTCACCTCATCATGTTTGGAGAGCTCAGACCTCGTTATAAGCTAACCCACACAGTAAATAGAACACCCAAGATGAAAGAAGACTTCATTATTTCACAAACCAAAGAGACATGAGATTGGCAGTTCTATATTGATGTTTTCAGAACTCAATAAATCCATCACTGGCATCTAGGGAATGTGTGTCTCTAAAAATGGTAGTTCCTTTGCAATGTTACGTTTTGTGGCGCTAACACTAATCCATCCAATAAATCAAACAACAGAGTTGGCTTCCTTGGGCACAAGAGGATGGTGATTGATGCTGTAGGTAGGATCGTATAGGTGGTACGAATGAAATACTTTAAGTAACAGAAATATGCAGTGACATAGATCTGTAAAACACATCTAAGTATTTCACTAAGTGAAACATAGCTATATATGGTTCCAACATAAAAAACAAACAAGCCAAAACCGGTTTGGCTCAGTGGATACAGTCTCAGCCTATGGACTGAAAGGTCCCAGGTTCAATTCCGGTCAAGGGCATATACCTTGGTTGCAGGTACATCTTCAGTGGGGGGTGAGCAGGAGGCAGATGGTGGATGTTTTTCTCTCATTGATGTTTCTAGCTCTTTATCCCTCTCCTTTCCTCTCTGTAAAAAATCAATAAAATATATATTTTAAAAAAACACTCCATAAAAACTTATGGGGATTTTATATCATGTAGGTTTTTAAATGTGTAAGATTCATTAAAATGTATGAGATTCATTAGTGGTAAAAGATTTTCTACATTCACGGCATTTATAACGGTTTGCGCCAGTGTGTACTCACTGATGACCTGAAAGAAGAGTGCTATGGATAAAAGAGTTCCCACACTCACTGCATTTATAAGGCTTTTCTGCAGTGAAGATGAGGGTCACAGCTCCTGCGAAAACATTTCCCAAATTCACTGCACTTATAAGGCCTTTCTCCAGTGTGCAGTCTCTGATGATATTGAAGGGCAGCAAGTCTGTTAAAAGATTTCCCACAATCACTGCATTTATGAGGCTTTTCTCCAGTGTGAACTCTCTGATGAAACTGAAGGCCTGTGCTGATGGATAAAGATTTTCCATATTCACTGCATTTATAAGGCTTTTCTCCAGTGTGAACTCTCTGATGAAGAAAAGGTGCGTGCTACTGAGAAAAAATATCTCACATTGACAAAATTGATAAGGCTTTGCTCCAATGTGAATTCACCGATGACGGGAAAGGCCAAAGCTACTGATAAAAGATTTCCCACATTCAGTGCACGCATAAGGTCTTTCTCCAGTGTGAAATTTCTGATGATCTCGAAGAGCAATAGTGGTAATAAAAGATTTCCCACACTCACTGCATTTATAAGGCTTTTCTCCAGTGTGAATTCTGTGATGAACACGAAGATTAGTGCTCCTGGTAAAAGCTTTCCCACAATAACTGCATATATGAGGCTTTTCTCCGGTATGAGCTCTCTGATGGCAATGAAGTTCATTTTTAGTGGTAAAAGATTTTTCACATTCTCTGCATTTATAAGGCTTTTCTCCAGTGTGAATTCTCTGATGGCGATGAAAGTCACTGCTCCAGGTAAAAGATTTCCCACATCTATGGCACTCATAAGGCCTTTCTCCAGTGTGCAATCTCTGATGAACTCGAAGGTCAGTGTTCCTGGTAAAAGATTTCCCACATTCACTGCATTTATAAGGCTTTTCTCCACTCTGGCTGAGTTGGTTGGTAGTTATCCCATGCACCAAAAAGTTGCCAATTACATTCTTGGTCAGGACAAATGCTGTGTTTACAGGTTCAATTCCTGGTAGGGAACACACAGGTGGCAGGTAATGAATGTTTTGCTCTAACATCCATGTTTCTCACTAGCCTCTCCCTCTTTTTCTAAAAGTAAAATTTAAAAATTTAAAAAGCCAAAAAGAGCATAATTCAAATTTACTAGAAGCTTTATTAAAAAAAGAAAAAAGCCCTGACTGGTTTGGCTTGGTAAATAGAGCTTCGGCCTGTGGACTCAAGGGTTCAGGGTTCCATTCCATTGAAGGGCATGTACCTAGGTTGCGGGCACGTCCCGAGTGGAAGGTATGCAGGAGCCAGCTGATCAATGTTTCTCTCTCGTCCATGTTTCTAACTCTCTATCCCCTTTCCTTCCTCTCTGTAAAAAAAAATCAATAAAATATAATTAAAATCTAAAAATTATAAAATAAAAAGAGAAAGAGAAAGAAAAAATGATATTACCTCCTGCAGTATAAACTACAAAGTGTCCTATGAGATGTTGGCAGATTACATGACTCTCCATATGGAAAAGTGTCAAGATCCTACTATGAGCTTCTGAAATTAAAAACAAATTCAGAGCTATGGCCAGGTGACTCGCTCAGTACCCAATACCCTGAGGTTGTAGGTTTGATCTCCCTTCAGGAAACACGCAGGGGACAGCCAATGAATTCATAGATTGTTAGAATAACAGATCAATGTTTCCCTCTCTATTTCTGTCTATCTCTGTCTCACTTTCTTTCTCAAAAATTAACAAATAAAAATTTTGGAAAGTTTACAGAATATGAACGTCAACACACAAACTTCAGTGTCATTTCTATAAATTAACAATACATTTTTGATAGAGAAATGAAGAAAGTAGTCAAGTTTGTAACAGAATCAACAATAAAATACTTGGATGTAACATTATTATATTTAAAATCATTTTCTTGAAATAAAATTAAAAAACTGAAAAAATAAAATTGGCTAATCTGACCAGATGTTGTTTGGTGATTGAATGTCAACCTATGAATTAGGTGGTCAGAATTGGATTCCCAGTGAGGGCACATGGTGGGTGTGCAGGAGGCAGCCTATCAATGATTCTCTCATCATTGATGTTTGTTTGTTTTTTAATATGTTTTATTGATTTTTTACAGAGAGAAAAGAGAGAAATAATATAGAGAGTTACAAACATCAATGAGACAGAAACAGCGATCAGCTGCCTCCAGCACACCCACTACTGGGGTTGTGCCTACAACCAAGATAAATACCATTGAACAAAATCGAACCTGTGACCCTTTAGTCCGAATGCCGACATACTATCCACTGAGCCAAACCAGTTAGGGAATCATTGATGTTTCTATCTCTCCCTCACACTTCCTCTCTGAAATCAATAAAAATATATTTCTAAAAAATAGGCTAAAGATGTAGAGGCAATTTTTCCAAAATTTGTACCAATGACCAACAGGAATATAAAGAATGCTTTTCCTCACTAATCAGGGAGGAATCCATTAGGCTCCCTGCCACAATAACAACCCAAAATCCCTCTCTAGGAGTTCAGTACAGGAGGTATTGTGATTGCAGGAAAAGAAAAGTGCAGAGCAAACAAACCAGACCTCCCAAGAACAGCAAGGGCCCACAAAACTGAAAGCCAAGCAGTGAGGCCAGAGCACATCCCAGTAAAGGGGCATGAGGATGTGTAATGTCAATGGGTCTCTGTTGAGAATGAAAGTCTTACCGAGCGAGGATACAAGTTCAAAGTTCTCCAGCATCACATTCATGTACAGCTGTCTCTGACCCTCATCAAGGAGGCTCCATTCCTCCCCGGAGAAATATAGGGCAATGTCCTCAAAGGTCACACCAACCTGTAAAAATGGAGACAACTGATTATTCAGGGTTTTTTTTTTTTTTTTTTGTATTTTAGTTGTAATTCCAATTTGGTCCTGAGAGTGTGTCTGGGTAGCATCCAATTACACTGCAGCCAATTTTAAACTCCCAGAATTGAAACTATTGAAACCAAAGCTATATTTCTGAGAACACACAATCCTACTCCTTACACATGACCCTACGGCCATTGCAAGCTGACCTATCATCACAGTCCCATTACTCACTGTTATTGAGCTCAGCAACAGAGGGGGTTAGGGCCCTGGGAAGGCATGCATCTAAGCTCTGGGCCATGCCTGCAGGGCCCCAGCCTTCCTGCCAAGCTAGTCTCCCAGATCCTGCCTCCAAGACAAAGCCAAACCAGAGCTTATGCTTCACCCTAAAGTCTCCAGGCCAGGTCCCCAGCACCATCAGCTCACACCTGCACACAACTGTGTCATGTCCTCCTTCTTCAGACCCCAAGTTCACTCCCGCAGCTCTGCCCCCTTCCTATTCCATCCATTAGATCAACGATGAACTTGGCATATGGTATCCGAGAGTGCTTGTACCACAGCCTGACGCAGGACCACCCCCGGCCCCTGAGGGACCCCACAGCCGGGAAAGCCCCAATGAGGCTGTGAGTCCTCCCTGCAGCCTCTGATCTGCCCGCCAATCCTCACAGCCACACCCTCAGGGGAACCTCAGAGGCCGGTCACCCCTGTCCTCTCCGCCCCGCACTGGCTGTGTCCTCAGAAGCCACCGCGCTCCTCCCTCCCCTCCGCCTTCCTCACGGTCCTCCCCGCGGACGGAGCTGCAGGAGGGACAGGCCCGCACCGGGCTGTGGGGTGCGGGGTGAGGAGGCGGGGGGCCCGGGGGACACGCACTCACCTCAGCCCCGCGCCTCGGGGCGGGCGCCGCCATCGGACTGTGAGCGCGGAGCCCGGGGGCGGCGGCGGGGGGAGCGGCCGCCGCGGGAAGGGCGGGGCCTGTCCGGGCCCCGGAGCGGGTCACCCGGGTGCGGACACCGAGCTTCACGCCTTCTCTGTGGCGGTAACTCCACTGGGACCCAGCGGTCTGGGACCTCCAAACCGAGCCGACTGTGTTGGGTTGTCAGAATGACCGTTGTGAGGACGCCGGAAGTCCCGCCCCTTGGAGTTAAGCGTCGCCTGGAAACACCACTTCTGACTCTTGATTGGCTAAGCTGTTGGTCTTCCACGCAGGGTTTTCTGGGTAATGTAGTCCCAGAGTCCAAGAACGCGATCAGGTTCTTTTCCACATCACTCCTGTAGGAAACAAGGAGGTCGCCACTGCAGGGCTATGAAATGTCACGTCCTCAGGAGAGACACATCTCAAAAACGGCTAAAGGAAGTTGTCATCTTTTCCTGGTGAAGGGACTTGAGTCCATTTTGATGAGATTATCTGGTCTGGCCAATGTCACTGAATGGTTTAGTGTTGACCAATGAACCAGGAGGTTACCCTTCAATAACTTGTGAGGGTACATGTCCAATTTGCGTTTGATCCCAAGTAGGGGATGTGCAGGAGGCAGCGGATCAATGATTCTCTCTATCATTGATGTTTCTGTCTCTCCCTCTCCCTTCTCCTTCCTCTCTCTGCAATCAGTTTTTAAAAACCCACATTTAAAAGCTCACACAGGCCATAACCGGTTTGGCTCAGTGGATAGAGCATCCACCTGCGGACTCAAGGGTCCCAGGTTTGATTGTGGTCAAGGGCATGTACCTTAGTTGTGGGCACATAACCAGTAGCGAGTGTGCAAGAGGCATTTGATCGATGTTTCTAACTCTCTATCCCTCTCCCTTCCTCTCAGTAAAAAGATCAATAAAAATATTTTTAAAAAATTAAAAATAAAAGCTCACACACATCTGTGATCCAAATATAGTCGTCATAATTACAGAGGAATGCCTGCATTAAAGAGTGTCAAAAATTTTATCACACATGCCCAAACTGGTTTTGCTCAGTGGATAGAGCATCAGCCTGCGGACTGAAGGGTCCCGGGTTCGATTCTGGTCAAGTGCATGTGCCTTGGTTGTGGGCACATCCCTAGTAGGGGGCGTGCAAGAGACAGCTGATGGATGACTCTCATAGATGTTTCTTTTCTTTTTTTTTTTTTTAATATATTTTATTGATTTTGTACAGAGAAGAAGGGATAGAGATAGAGAGCTAGAAACATCAATGAGAGAGAGTCATTAATCAGCTGCCTCTTACAACCCCCTACTGGGGATATGCCTGCAACCAAGGTACATGCCCTTGACCGGAATCGAACCCGGGTCCCTTCAGTGCCCAGGCCGACGCTCTATCCATTGAGCCAAACCGGTCTTGGCGATGTTTCTTTTTTCTTTTTTTTAAAGGAAGGTTTTTGTTTTTGTTTTTTATATTTTATTGATTTTTTTACCGAGAGGAAGGTAAGAGGGATAGAGAACTAGAAACGTCAATGAAAGAAACATCGACCAGCTGCCTCTTACACACCGCCTACCGGGGATATGCCCACAACCAAGGTACATGCCCTTGACCGGAATCGAACCCAGGACCTTTCAGTACGCAGACCTATGCTCTACCACTGAGCCAAACCGGTTTTCGGCAGGTGTTTCTAACTCTCTATCTCTATCCCTTCCTCTCTTAAAAATCAATTTAAAAATATATTTTAAAAAATTTATCACACACATGACCTACTTACACCATCGTATATGGATTTGATAAATATAACCCAAAAATGTATGCCCAGCTTTTGAAATAGTGAACATGGTATTCTCTTGTTTTATTATAATTTTAACTTTAATTAAATAAATTTTGGAAAAAGTGGGACAGTTTGTGAACAAAAAGGGACCCCATATTAAACCTGGCTTGTCCCCTGGAGGCCTGAGTGGCAGCCTTAGCAACTTAAAGAGCTAGGGTAACCAGTTAGGATAATCTGAAATGAAATCTAACTAAAAGCAATTCATAGTGATAGTCACATCCTTGAGTAGTATTTTTACCTAAGGAACATCAATCTTCACCTTAACTGAGCCTATCTTGAATCTATTTACATCTTGGATAACATACCTAATAAGATGCTTTTATTTATTTTTATATTACATGACAAGATTTTGAGCATTTTCTTTCTTTCTTTTTTTTTTAATATATTTTATTGATTTTTTACAGAGAGGAAGGGAGAGAGATAGAGAGCCAGAAACGTCGATGAGAGAGGAACATTGACCAGCCGCCTCCTGCACAACCCCTACCGGGGATGTGCCCACAATGTACATGCCCTTGACCGGAATTGAACCTGGGACCCTTCAGTCCGCAGACCGACGCTCTACCACTCAGCCAAACCGGCCCCGGCATAAGATGCTTTTAGAATAATAAATAATTCTTCCCCCTTGCCCCCCCCCCCAAAGTACAAGCACTGCAACAATTTCCCCCTCCTTGTTACTGTTATCATGGTAATTGTTGACTGTTAGCTATGCTGTACCTCCTAGGAGCAAAAATATAACATTGGGGACTAGCTGTGGTTATAGAAAAAATTAATCATCCTCTTTTAACTGTGATTGCCTCTTTCTGGTTACAGAAAGGACTTTCTAACCTGGCTGGGAGTTTCAGACCCCCTGGACCTGGGGGTCAATCTTGGACCTGGGAGTGAACCTTAGAAAGTGGTCCATTCTTGCAGAAACCGGTTTAGCTCAGTGGATAGAATGTTGGTCTGCAGACTGAGGGGTTCCAGGTTCGATTCAGGTCAAGGGCATGTGCATTGGTTGCGGGAACATCCTCAGTGGGCGGTATGCAGGAGGCAGCTGGTCGTTGTTTCTCTCTCATCGATGTTTCTGATTCTCCATCCTTCTCACTTCCTGTGAAAAACCAATAAAATATATATATATATATATATATATATATATATATATATATATATATATATATATATTTTTTTTTTTTTTTAAGACCTGCATGCCCCACACTGGATCTAGCCCAGGGCCCAGGCATGTGCCCTGAAGGGGAATCAAAACATGACCTCCTGGTTCATAGGTTTAAACTCAATGACTGATCCATGCCAGAAGGGAAATTTTATTAACTTTTGGAAAGAGAAAAAGGGAGAGAGAGAAAAACACACGCGAGAGTGCCACATTGACCCGCTGCCACCTGCACACCTGATTCCTGGGAGGAAGGCAAGAACCCAGGCACAAGTCCACAAGTCCAACTGGTAACATTTCAATGCATGGGATCACACTGAGGGAACTGAGTCACAACTTCCATAATGGTATATTCATTTTAGATAAATGCCAATCTTTTGCAAATTTAAGTATTCAAATACACAAGGACCTAGATTATTTATGGAATTTTAAACAAAGTTAAATGAAACTTATATCTATATAAAGACCTATAGAAAAAGTAGAGGTCAGATACACGAAATTTGTGCAAGGGGCTCGGCCCTCACAATCCCTGGCAGCCTCTGCTTTGTCCAGAAGGTTGTGCAGATGGTCATTCTGCTATTCGTTTGAATCAGCATATTAGCTCTTAATTATATAGGATGTTTGTACCAGCTTTATTAGAAATAACCAAATATTCATCAAAATCGATAAACTATAGGCAATATATTAAAAGGTAAGAATATTTATCACACAAAAATTAGATGCCCTGACTGGTTTGGCTCAGTGGATAGAGCGTTGGCTTGGGGAATGAAGGGACCCAGGTTTGATAAAGGTCAAGGGCAAGTACCCCCAGTGGGGGATGTGCAGGAGACAGGAGATTGATATTCTTCTCTCTCTCGATGTTTCTAACTCTCTATCCCTCTCTGTAAAAATTCTATAAAATATATTACAAAAAAAAGAAAAAGAAAAGAAAAAAAAGAAAGAAAAAAGATGGTGCTATAGCCAGATTGACTCAGTGGATAGAGCCTCAGCCTGTGGACTGAAGGGTCCCAGGTTCGCTTCTGTCCAAAGGCACATGCCTGGGTTGTGAGTTCAATTTCCAGTAGGGAGTGTGCAGGAGGCAGCCTATCAATGATTCTCTCTCATCATTGATGTTTCTGTCTCTCTCATTCTCCCTTCTTCTCTGAAATAAACATTTAAAAAAAACAACAACAACAACAACAACAACATGGGTTACTAATATATCTTTACCAAATCTCCAAGTATTTATGAAATATAAATTAAAGCAGAAAAATACTTAGAGAATGCAAAGTCATCTGTTAAAATGGGATTTAAAGTAATGGTTACTTGGAAAGCTGTGAAGAACAGGATAGACTTAAAAACATTTCAAAGCAGTTCACATGATATACATGGTCAGTATTATAACGATGCTTTCAGTTTCAAGCACACACCAAGATTGATGAAATACTATACTAAACACATGTATTTTACTCACTATAGGTTTCAAAAAATGGTTCCAAATTAAAAACTATGTATGTTCCACTGTATAGGAAAAGTACGTTTGGCAAATCTATATTTAATCTAGCTTGTTATGCCCTCTGGGCAGCTGTCTTCCCTCAGTGAAAGAAAATGTAACAAACAATGAACTTTCATCAACCAACAAGAATGCTGGATGAATCACAAAAGCCACATCCAGGAACTGCTGACACCCTTTGCCTCCATCCTTGTTTTTTTTTTTTGCTAGTGCACCCATCGCTCTGAGGTGAACATCTGAAAGGCTTCAGAAATCCACCAAACCTCTCGGTGATAATCAAAGAGAATGAGTGTGTCCACAGAAGATAAACATGCTTCAGATCCTCAGGTCTGTGTAAACAATGCTTCTGCACACTTTTTTTTTTTTTAAATACTTGTATTTATTCTTTTTAAAAAGTTTCTATATTAAGGTATTACATATGTGTCCTTATTCACCCATTACCCCAACCTCTTAGTCATGCCCCCAACCCCCGTTGGCTGTGTCCATGGATTAGGCTTATATGCATGCATATAAGTCCTTTGGTTGAGCTCCTGTACAATTTTGCTCAGAAACATGCCTGGATGCATGTTTAGATGAGGGACATTCCATCTAATGGGCTACAGTCCCCTCTAAAACCCATTAGGCCATTTTTAAAATCAGCTTAACAATAACCCATGACCTTCGGACCAACTAGGCCATTGTTTTTATAGCGAAAATGTTCCCCTTAACTGCGATGGTCCTCCAACCAGTGACCATCGCCATGCAATTGAAGGCATTAGGGCACATAGCCCTCTGCAAGACAGGGAAAGAGATAGTCTTCAAATAAATTGGCATCCCTTGAAAACAAGAAAAATATTGACGCAGTTCAAAGATATACTTGAGGTTGTCACAGCTATCCCATTGTTGGAGTGATTGCTTTGCCTCAAAGCTTCCATCTTCCCATAAGGAAAAGAGAGTCCACAATCCACAGTATTTATTAGGAAAACATGGGCAGCCATGAAAATTATGGAAAAACTGCTAAGTTAATTTGTACACTCCACTGTTCAGTCAAAGTCAAAGAATGTTTGAGGCCTCATAAAAGGTTTTCACCTCAACATGTTTGGAGAGCTCAGATCTCCTGATAAGCTAACCCACACAGTAAATAGAACACCCAAGATGAAAGAAGACTTAGGAAAAAGCCTTCATTATTTCACAAACCAAAGAGACATGAGATTGGCAGTTCTACCTTGATGTCTTGAGCACTCAATAAATCCATCTCTGGCATCTAGGAAATGTGTCTCTAAAAAGGGCAGTCCCTCTGCAATGTTACCTTTTGTGGTGCTAACATTAATCAGTCCAATAAATTAGACAACAGAGTTAGCTTCCTTGGGAACAAGAGGATGGTGATTGATGCTTAAGGTAGGATTGTACAGGTGGTACAAATGAAATACCTTAAATAACAAAAATATGCAGTGACATAGATCTGGAAACACACCTAAGTATTTCAGAAAGTAAAATATATGGGAATTTTATATTATGTAGGTTTTTAAATGTATGAGATTGGTTTAAATGTATGAGATTCATGAGTGGTAAAAGAATTCCCACATTCACGGCATTTATAATGGTTTGCACCAGTGTGTACTCGCTGATGACCAGAAAGGAGAGTGCTTTGGATAAAAGAGTTCCCACATTCACTGCATTTATAAGGCTTTTCTCCAGTGTGAATTCTGTAATGAATTTGAAGATCACGACTCCTGCGAAAGCATTTCCCACATTCACTGCACTTATAAGGCATTTCTCCAGTGTGCAATCTCTGATGATATCGAAGGGCAGTGCTCTTGATATAAGATTTCTCACAAACAGTGCATTTATAAGGCCTTTCTCCGGTGTGTAATTTCTGATGATCTCGAAGAGCAGTGCTGGTAGAAAAAGATTTCCCACATTCACTGCATTTATAAGGCTTTTCACCAGTGTGAACTCTGTGATGAACACAAAGGTCACTGCTCTTGGAAAAAGATTTCCCACATTCACTGCACTCATAGGGCCTTTCTCCAGTGTGCAATCTCTGATGATATCGAAGGGAAGTGTTCCTGTTAAAAGATTTCCCACAATCAATGCATTTATAAGGCTTTTCTCCAGTGTGAATTTTCTGATGACAGTGAAGGTCAGTGCTAGTGCTAAAAGATTTTTCACAATCGCTGCATTTATAAGGCTTTTCTCCAGTGTGAACTCTCTGATAATGTACAAGAAGGTGCCATGTCCTGTTGAAACATTTCCCGCATTCACTGCATTTATAAGGCTTTTCTCCAGTGTGCAGTCTCTGATGATATCGAAGGGCAGCACATCTGATAAAAGATTTCCCACAATCACTGCAATTATAAGGCTTTTCTCCAGTGTGAATTCTCTTATGAATCTGAAGAGCAGTGTTGGTGGATAAAGATTTCCCACATTCACTGCATTTATAAGGCTTTTCTCCAGTGTGAACTCTCTGATGAAGACGAAGCTGAGTGCTACTGAGAAAAGATTTCCCACATTCACTGCATTGATAAGGCTTTTCTCTAGTGTGAATTCGCTGATGACGGGAAAGAGCAGTGCTACTGACAAAAGATTTCCCACATTCACTGCACTCATAAGGCCTTTCTCCAGTGTGCAATTTCTGATGACATCGAAGAGCAGTGCTGGTAGTAAAAGATTTCCCACATTCACTGCATTTATAAGGCTTTTCTCCAGTGTGACTTCTGTGATGAATACGAAGGTCAGTGGTCCTGGAAAAAGCTTTTCCACATTCACTGCATTTATAAGGCTTTTCTCCGGTATGAACTCTCTGATGGCAATGAAGTTCATTTTTAGTGGTAAAAGATTTTTCACATTCTCTGCATTTATAAGGCTTTTCTCCATTGTGAATTCTCTGATGACGATGAAAGTCACTGCTCCAGGTAAAAGATTTCCCACATCCATGGCATTCATAAGGCTTTTCTCCAGTGTGCAATCTCTGATGAACTCGAAGACAAGTGCTGGTAGTAAAAGATTTCCCACATTCACTGCATTTGTAAGGCTTTTCTCCACTGTGGCTGAGTTGGTTGGTTATCTCATGTACCAAAAAGTTGCCGATTACATTTTCGGTCAGGGAAAATGCTGTGTTTGCAGGTTCAATTCCTGGTAGGGAACACACAGAAGGCAGGCAATCAATGTTTTGCTCTAATATCCATGTTTCTCACTATGCTTCTCCATCTTTTTTGAAAAATTCAAAATTTTAAAAATGAAAAAGAACCAAAACCGGTTTGGCTCAGTGGTAGAGTGTCGGTCTGCGGACTGAAAGGTCCCAGGTTCGATTCCGGTCAGGGGCATGTACGTGGGCTGCGGGCACATTCCCGGTAGTGGGTGTGCAAGAGGCAGCTGGTTGATGTTTCACTCTCATTGACGTTTCTAGCTCTCTATCTCTCTTCCTTCCTCTCTGTAAAAAATCAATAAAATATATATTTTTTAAAATGAAAAAGAGCATAATTCAAATTTGCTAGAAACATTTATTAAAGAAAAGAAAAAAAAAAGCCTGACTGGTTTGGCTTGGTGGATAGAGTATCAGCCTGTGGACTCAAGGCCAGTCAAGGGCATGTACTCTTGGTTGCGGGCACATCCCCAGTGGGAGGTGTGCAGGAGGCAGCTGATCGATGTTTCTAACTCTCTATCCCTCTCACTTCATCTCTGTAAAAAAAATCAATAAAATATCCTATCTAATAAAAGATCAATATGCAAATTGACAATCACTCCAACACACAAATTGGCTGCCCCCATGTGGACACAAGATGGCCACCACAAGATGGCCAGCAGGGAAGGGGAGTTGGGAGGAAACAGGCCTCCAAAGGAGGGCAGTTGTGGGCGATCAGGCAAACAGAGGAGTGCAGTTGGGAGGGACCAAGCCTGCAAGGGAGGGCAGTTGGGGGCGATGAAGCCTTTGGGGGAGGCGGGGGAGGGCAGATAGGGGTGACCAAGCCAGCAGAGGAGGGCAGTTGGGGGCAACCAGGCCTAAGGGAAAGGGTAGTTGGGAGGGACGCAGTCCTACAGGAGAGAGCAGTTGTAGGGAGGAGGGCAGGCCTGCAGGGGAGGACATTTAGGGGTGACCAGACCTGCAGGGGAGGGCAGTTAGGGGCAAACAGGCTGGCAGGGGAACAGTTAGCCATCAATGAGGCTGGCAAAGGAATGGTTAGGGGGTGATCAGGCTGGCAGGCAGAAGCAGTTAGGGGCAATCAGGGACGCAGGAAGGCGAGCAGTTGGGAGCTAGCAGTCCTGGATTGTAAGAGGGATGTCTAACTGCCAGTTTAGGTCTGATCCCACTGGTGGGATCGAGCCTAAACAGGAAGTTGGATAACCCTCCAGGGGTCCCAGATTGGAGAAGGTACAGGCTGGGCTGAGGGACACTCCCCGCCCCCCCAATCCCCTGCCCCCAGTGCATGAATTTCATGCACGGGGCCTTTAGTATATAAATGAAATAAAATCTAAAAATTATTTTAAAAAGGAAAAAAAGAAAAAAAGAAAAAGAAAAAATGATATTACCCCCTACAGTATGAACTACAGGTATAATAGGAGATGTTGGCAGATGACATGACTTTCCATAGGGAAAAGTGTCAAGATCCTTCTATGAGCTTCTGAAATTAAAAATAAATTCAGAGCCATGGTCAGGTGGCTCACTCTAAAAGTGTGCTCACTTGCCGATACTGGTTTGGCTCAGTGGACAGAGCGTCAGTCTGAGGACTGAAAGGTCCGAGGTTCGATTCCAGTCAAGGGCATGTACATTGGTTGCGGGCACATCCCTGGTAGGGGTTGTGCAAGAGGCAGCTGGTCGATGTTTTTCTCTCATTGATGTTTCTAGCTCTCTATCCCTCTTCTTTCCTCTCTGTGGAAAATCAATAAAAATATATATTAAAAAAAAAAAAAATGTGCTCCCAGTACCCTCAGGTTGTGGGTTTGATCTCCCTTCAGGACACATGCAGGGGACAGCCAATGAATGCACAGACTGGTGGAATAGCACATCAATGTTTCCCTCTCTATTTGTGTCTATCTCTCTCACTTCCTTTCTCAAAAATTAACAAATAAAATTTTTCAAAAGTTTACAGAATATGAATGTCAACACACAAACATCAGTGTCATTTCTACACATTAACAATAAATTTTTTATAGAGAAATGAAGAAAGTAGTCAAGTTTGTAACAGAATCAACAATAAAATACTCAGGAATAAAATCCACCAAAATTGTGATAGCTCTGTACATTGAACTCAAGACAGTGATGAAAAAATGGAAGAAAACACAAACATTGGAAAGACATCTGTGCTTTAGGATATGAAATTTAATACCCTTTTAATGTCTATACTACCCAAAGCAATCTACAGATTAAATGCAACACAGATGATGATGCCAATGGTATTTTAACAAAGAAATTAAAACAGAATCTTGAAATGTATTTCAGGACAAAAGTCCTGGAATAGCAAAAGCAAACTTGAGCAAGAACTAACCTGGTGGCATCAAACTTCCTAACTTCAATCTATTACAAAGCCAAAGCTAGCAAAGTGTGTTACTGGAATAAACACAGAAACAAAGACCAATAAAACAGAACAGATAAGATCGAAATAATCCCAAGCACATATATTCAAGTAACTTTTGACAAATACCAGAATACACACAAGAAAGAAAACATGGTTTTTTCACTGAATGGTGCTGGTAAAAGCGCATATTCACAGGAAAACAACAAAACTGGACACCACTGAACAAAATGAACTCAAATTGCATGAAACAATTAAATGACAATCCCAATACTTAAAACTATTTCAAGTCAACTTAGAGAAAAAGCTTTGGACATCAGCTTTATATACGATTTTCTGAATATGACACCAACCATCAGGAAAAATGACAAAACTACACAATCTGAACTACAACAAATGAAAAAGTATCTTCAAATCACATTCCCTTCTGGGACTGTAGAGTATCTGATGGGAAATCAGGTGTCAGCCTTATGGGAACTACTTTGTAGGTAGGTAACAGTTTTCTTTTCTCTTGCTGCCTTTAAAAATCTCTCTTTTGCCGAAACCAGTTTGGCTCAATGGACAGAGCGTCGGCTTGGGGACTGAAGGATCCCGGGTTGGATTCCAGTCAAGGGCATGTACCTTGGTTGCAGGCATATTCCCAGAAGGGGGTGTGCAAGAGGCAGCTGACCGATGACTTTCTCATTGATGTTTCTAACTATCTCTCTCCCTTCCTCTCTGTAAAAAATCAATAAAATAAAAAATAAAAAATAAAAAAGAATCTCTCTTTCTCGCCGAAACCGGTTGGCTCAGTGGATAGAGCGTCGGCCTGAGGATTAGAAGGTCCCGGATTCGATTCTGGTCAAGGACATGTACCTTGGTTGCGGGCACATCCTAGTAGGGGGTGTGTAGGAGGCAGCTGATCGATGATTCTCTCTCATTGATGTTTCTAACTCTCTTATCACCCTCTTCCTCTTTGTGAAAAATCAATAAAAATAAAAAAATTTTAAAAAAAAAGAATCTCTCTATTTAATTTTTCTACCCTATTTTTTAACTATATGCTGTCTATAAAAGACCCACCTCAGCCCCAGAAGGGGGAAAATATTACAGAATATAATACAAATAATCCTGGTGTTTTTTACTATTTCCTAAAACTTTTTTTTTTATTTTATTGATTTTTTTACAGGGAGAAAGGGAGAAGGATAGAGAGTTAGAAACATTAATGAGAGAGAAACAATCATCAGCTGCCTCCTGCACACCTTCTACTGGGATTGTGCCCACAACCAAGGTACATGCCCCTGACCAGAATCGAACCTGGGATCTTTCAGTCTATCCACTGAGCCAAACTGGTTCCAGCATATTTCCTACAACTTTTGTGATACAGTTTTGGTAACCCTATCAAATAAAAGAGTTATATAAAAATTGACCATCACTCTAACACACAAGATGGCTGTCCCCATGTGGACCCAAGACAGCGGCTACAAGATGGCCAGCAGAAGAGGGCTGTTGGGAGGTATCGGGCCGGTAAGGGAGGGCAGTTGTGGGAAATCAAGTCTGCAGGGGAGGTCAGTGAGGGGTGACCAGGACACATGAGGAGGGAAGTGGGAGCATCTAGGCCTTGAAAGGGCAGTTGAGGGGGACCCAGTCCTGCAGGAGAGAGCAGTTGCGGGGACCCAGTACTGCAGGGTAGAGCCGTTGAGGGGAACCAAGCCTACAGGGGAGGCCAGCTTGGGGGCAATCGGACTGGTAGGAGAGCATTTAGGCATCAATCAGGCTGGCAGGCAGAAGTAGTTAGGGACAATGAGGTAGGCAGACAGGCAAGTATTTGGGAGTCAACTGTGAGAGGTGTGTCTGACTGCCCGTTTAGGTTCAATTCCGGTAGGACCAAATTTCATGCACCTGGCCTCTAGTATTATTATATTTAAAATACTTTTATTCTTGAAATATTAATATTATTATATAAATGTTTATTTTTATTGAAATATTAAGGTATGTTGCATGTAACATTATATTTAAAATCATTTTCTTTAAATAAAATTAAAAAACCAAAAGAAAAAATGAAATCGGCTACCTGGCCAGATGTGGCTCAGTGATTGGGTGACGTAGTATCAACCTATGAACTACGTGGTTAGGATGGGATTCCCAGTCAGGGCACATGCGCGGGGGTGTGCAGGAGGAGGCCTATCAATGATTCTCTCTCATCATTGATGTTTCCTTTAAAAAATATATATATTTTATTGATTTTTTACAGAGAAAAGAGAGGGATAGTATAGAGTTAGAAACTTCAATGCAATAGAAACATCAATCAGCTGCCTCCTTCACACCCACTACTGGGGTTATGCCCACAACCAAGGTACATGCCCTTGATCTGTATCAAACCTGGGACCCTTTAGTCCACAGGTCAATGCTCTATCCATTGAGTCAAACCAGTTAAGGAATCACTGATGTTTCTCTCTCTCCTCTCTCTCTCTCTCCCTCTCTCTCTTCCTTCCTCTCTGAAATCAATAAAAATATATTTCTAAAAACAGCCTAAAGCAAAACCAGTTTGGCTCAGTGGATAGAGCGTTGGCCTGTGGATTGAAGGGTCCCAGATTCGATTCCGGTCACGGGCATGTGCCTTGGTTGCGGGCACATCCCTGGTGGGGGGGGTGCAAGAGGCGACTGATCGATAATTCTCTCTCATTGATGTTTCTAGCTCTCTGTCCCTCCCTCTTCGTCTCTGTAAAAAAATCAATAAAATATATATATATATATATATATATATATATATATATATATATATATATATTTAAAAGAAAAAACCAAACAAAAAAAAAACACAGCCGAAAGATGTAGAGGCAATTTTTCCAAAATTTGTACAAAGGATCAATAGGAATATAAAAAAAAATGCTTTTTCTCAATAATCATGGAGGAATCCATTAGGCTCCCTGCCACAATAACAACCACAAATCCCTGCCTAGTAGTTCAGTACAGGAGGTATTGTGATTGCAGAAAAACAAAAAGGCAGAGCAAACAAACCAAACCTCCCAAGAACAGCAGGGCCCACAAAACTGAAAGCCAAGCAGTGAGGACAGAGCACATCCGGGGTAAAGAGCATGACGATGTGTAATGTCAATGGGTCACTGTTGAGAGTGAAAGTCTTACCCAGGGAGGATAGAAGTTCAAAGTTCTCTAGCATCACATTCATGTACAGCTGTCTCTGACCTTCATCCAGGAGGCTCCATTCCTCCCTGGAGAAGTACAGGGCAATGTCCTCAAAGGTCACACCAACCTGTAAAAATGGAGACGATTATTCAGGATTTTTTAATGTTATTTTAGTTGTAATTCCAATTTGGTCCTGGGAGTGTGTCTGGGTAGCATCCAATTACACCGAAGCCAATTTTAAACTCCTAGAATTGAAACTACTCAGACCAAAGCTGTCTTTCTGAGAACACAGAATCCTACTCCTTACACGTCAACCATCTTCCCCCCCTCGACCCCTCCAGGGCTCCCCAGTTTAGTGTGGACACCAGCCCCTAATGCCACGGCAGGCTGCTCTCTCACCACAGTCCCATTACTCACTGTGACTGCCCTCAGTTACAGCAGAGGGTTAGGGCCCTGGGAGGGCCTGCACCTAAGCTCTGGGCCATGCCTGCAGGGCCCCAGCCTTCCTGCCAAGCTAGTCTCCCAGATCCTGCCTCTAAGACAAAGCCAAACCACCGCTTATGCTTCTCCCTTAAGTCTCCAGCCCAGGTCCCCCGCACCATCAGCTCACACCTGCACACCACTGTGTCATGTCCTCCTTCTTCAGGCCCCAAGTTCACTCCCTCAGCTCTGTCCCCTACCTACTCCATGGCACTAGATCAACCATGAACTTGGCATATGGTATCCTAAAGTGCTTGTACCGCAGCCTGAGGCAGGACCACCCGTCCTCTGAGGGACCCCACAGCCGGGAAAGCCCCAATGAGGCTGTGAGTCCTCCCTGCAGCCTCTGATCTGCCCGCCGATCCTCACAGCCACACCCTCAGGGGAACCTCAGAGGCCGGTCACCCCTGTCCTCTCCGCCCCGCACTGGCTGTGTCCTCAGAAGCCACCGCGCTCCTCCCTCCCCTCCGCCTTCCTCACGGTCCTCCCCGCGGACGGAGCTGCAGGAGGGACAGGCCCGCACCGGGCTGTGGGGTGCGGGGTGAGCAGGCGGGGAGCCCGGGGGACGCGCACTCACCTCAGCCCCGCGCCTCGGGGCGGGCGCCGCCATCGGACTGTGCGCGCGGAGCCCGGGGGCAGCGGCGGGGGTAACGGCCGCCGCGGGGATGGCGGGGCCTGTCCGGGCCGCGGAGCGGGTCACCCGGGTGCGGACACCGGGCTTCACCCCCGCGCGTGCGCTGTGGGCGCTACGGATCTCACTCCTTCTCTGTGGGGGTATCGCCACCGGGACCCAGCGATGTGGACCCTCCAAACGGAGCCGATGACGACTGTGTTCGGGTAGTCAAAACGTCCGTAGTGAAGACGCCGGAAGTCCCGCCCCTTCGGGTTGAGCTTCGCGCGGAGGCACCATTTCTGACCCTTGATTGGCTAAGCGGTTTGTCTTTCTCACAGGGTGTTCTGGGTAATGTAGTCCTTGAGTCCAAGAGAGGCGAGCCCCACTGGAAGGGTTATGAAATGTCCCTTCCTCAGGAGAGAGGCGTTTTGGAAGTGGCGAAAGAAAGTTGTCAGCTTGAAAGCCTATTGGAAGAATTTTTCCTGGTGAAGGGACTTGAGTTCATGTTGATGAAAGCAGATAATCTGGCCTGGCCAATGTCACTGAATGGTTTAGTGTTGACCAGTGAACTGGGAGGTCAGGGTTCAATTACCTGTCAGGGTAAGTGTCTACTTTGCGCTTGATCTCCAGTAGGGGCGGTGCAGGAAGCAGCTGATTAAGGATTCTCTCTCATAAGTGATGTTTTTCTGTCTCCTCCTGTCCCTTCTCCCTTCCTATCTCTGAAATCAATTTTTAAAAACCCACGTTTAAAAACCCATGTTTAAAAGCATACACACATTATTTGTGATCCAATGCTGGGAACCAAAACCTAACATTGTCACTGGAGATAATGGCTCTGAATGGTCAGAGCTATTAACTCATTGTCTACTTGAGATAGTGGTGCTTGAGGCAACTTTAATTTGTTACTCGTATGTAAATGTAAGTTGATTTTCTGTTGTTGGAACTTCCCGCCTAAGAGATGTCTTTGTTTCAGAATCTCAATAAAAGGAATAGTAAAAGGCCAGAGAGCAGTTAGTCTTCCCATTAGAGGTTGACTTCCCGCTTGGCCCCCATTTTCCCAAATTAACTCTTTTCCAGTCTCTCTCTTCATTTTAGTGTGCGGCCTTCTCCAGAAACCGGACCCTGAGTGGGCCCTGAACCACGCGGGTCGTGTTAAGGCGCAGGGGTCTTCAAACTACGGCCCGCGGGCCACATGTGGCCCGCAGAAAAGTCTGATCCTGCCCGCAAGGTTTTAATTAAAAGCAATTCATAGTCGAGACCGGTTTGGCTCAATGGATAGAGCATCGGCTTGGGGACTGAAGGGTCCCGGGTTCGATTCTGGTCAAGGGCATGTACCTTGGTTGCAGGCACATCCCTGGTAGGGGTTGTGCAGGAGGCAGCTGGTCGATGTTTCTCTCTCATCAACGTTTCTAGCTCTCTATCTCTCTCTTCCTCTCTGTAAAAAAACAATAAAATATATTAAAAAAACAAAAACAAACAAAAAAAAAAAAACTGGCCCAGGGTGGGGAGAAGTGTCATTCAGCCCAGCCTCTACCCTCTCCAATCAGGGACCCTTAAGGGATGACATCCCTCTCACAGTCCAGATTGCTGGATCCCAACTGTTTGCCTGTCTCTGCCTGATTGCCCCTAAGCGCTTCTGCCTGCCAGCCTGATACCTCCTAATCACTCCCCTGCCAGCCTGATCGTTGCCTAACTATTCCCCAGGTCAGCCAATTGCCCAAAACTGCCCTCCCCTGCTGGCCTGGTCACCCCTAACTGTACTTCACTGCAGGCCTGGTCACCTCTAACTGCCCTTCCCTTGCTGGTCCGGTCACCCCTAACTGCCCTCCCCTGCAGGCCTGGCACCCACCAACTGCCCACTCCTGCAGGCCTGGTAGCTCCCAACTGCCCTACCTTGCAGGCTAGGGTCCTCCCCCAACTGCCCTCCCGTGCAGGGCTGCTCCCCATAAATTGTCCTCCCCTGCAGGCCTGGACCCCCCAAACTGTCCTCCCATGTAAGCCTGGTCCCCCAAACTGTCATCCCTGTTTGCCTGGTCTCTCCCAACTGCCCTCCTCTACTGACCTGATCACTCCTAACTGCCCTCTCTGCTGGCCTGATCACCCACAACTGCCCTCCGTTGCAGTCCTGGTCCATCACAAAGTCCTCTCATGCAGGCCTGCTCCGCCACAATTTACCTCCCTTGCTGGCCTGGTCATCCCTAACTGTCCACAACTGCCCTCCCCTCAAGGGCATCTTATGTTCACATGGGGGCATCCAAATTAATCTCATGGTGGAAGGCATATTGTGACTGGAGTGATGGTCAATTTGCATATTACTCTTTTAACAGATAGGATGGGCACACGCTAATGCACCACAGTCATGGGTCACAGTATATGAGAGCAGTATAGAGAAATCAGTAAGAGAAATGGCTGAGGTGCAGAGGTAAATATTATTGGGGAGCTGAAAGTTTAAGTAAAAATGAAAATTCTAGAACAAAATAGTTGGCAAAGTTTCAGCAACGAGGAAAAACAAGTAGATTGAAGAGTGGGCATTAGAAAGAGTAACAAAACACGTACACATGGCTCTGAGGTGAACATCTAAGAGGCTTCAGAAATATACCAAACCTCTTGGTGATAAAGAGAGGGTGTCCACAGAAGATAAACATGCCTCAGATCCTCAGGTTTGTGTAAACAACGCTCCTGTACACTTGTTTAAATTCTTGTATTATTCTTTTTTAAAATTTTATTTTATTATATATATATACACATTTTATTGATTTTTTTACAGAGAGAAAGAGAGAGGGATAGAGTTAGAAACATTGATGAAAGAGAATCATTGATCAGCTGCCTCTTGCACACCCCCTACCGGGGATGTGCCCGCAACCAAGGTACATGCCCTTGACTGGAATCGAACCCGGGACCTTTTAGTCTGCAGGCTGACGCTCTATCCACTGAGCCAAACCTGTTTCGGCTAAAAATTTGTTTTTTAAGGTATTACATATATGTCCTATGGTCCCATTACTTCCACCTCCAAGTCAAACCCCACCCCCTGTTGTCTCTGTCCATGGATTAGGCTTATATGCATGCATATAAGTCCTTTGGTTGAGCTACTGTACACTTTTGCCCAGAAACATTCCTGGATGCACAATTAGATGAGGGACATGCCATCAAATGGGCTACACTCCCCTCCAAAACCCATTAGGCTATTGTTTTTATAGCGAGAATGTTCCCCTTAACTGCGATGGTCCTCCTACCAGTGACGGTCACCCATGGAACTGAGGCATTAGGGCACATAGCCCTCTGCATGACATGGAAAGAGACAGTCTTCAAATATATTGGCATCCCTGAAAAACGAGAAAAATATTGACGCAGCTCGGAGATATACTTGAGGTTGTCACAGCTCTCCCATTGTTGGAGTGATCGCTTTGCCTCAAAGCTTCCATCTTCCCATGAGGAAAAGAGAGCTCACAATCTATAGTGTTTATTAGGAAAATATGGGCAGCCATGAAAATGGCTAAGTTAATTTATATACCACACTGTTCAGTCAAGGTCAAAGAATGTTTGAGGCCCCGTGAAAGGTTTTCACCTCATCATGTTTAGAGAGCTCAGACCTCCTTATAAGCTAACCCACACAGTAAATAGAACACCCAAGATGAAAGAAGACTTAGGAAAAACCCTTCATTATTTCACAAGCCTAAGACACATGAGATTGGCAGTTCTACATTGATGTCTTCAGAACTCAATAAATCCATCACTGGCATCTAGGGAATGTGTGTCTCTAAAAATGGCAGTTCCTCTGCAATGTTATGTTTTGTGACGCTAACACTAATCAGTCCAATAAATTAGACAACAGTTAGCTTCCTTGGGCACAAGAGGATGGTGATTGATGCCATCAGTAGGATCGTATAAGTGGTACAAATGAAATACCTTAAGTAACAGAAATATGCAGTGACATAAATCTGGAAACACAACTATGTATTTCAGAAAGTGAAACATAGCTACATATGGGTCCAACATTAAAACAAACAAACAAACAAACAAAAAAACTCTCCATAAAAACTTATATCATGTAGGTATTTTTAAAAAAAACATATTTTTATTGATTTTTTTACAGAGAGGAAGAGAGAGAGATAAAGTATTAGAAACATCAATGAGAGAGAATCATCCATCAGCTGCTTCTTGCACACCCCCCACTGGGGATGTGCCCGCAGCTAAGGTGCATGACCTTAACCAGAATCAAACCCAGGATGTTTCAGTCCGCACGCAGATGCTCTATCCATTCAGCCAAACCAGTTTTGGCTCATGTCGGTATTTCAATGGATGAGATTCATTAGTTGTAAAAGATTTCCAACATTCAAGGCATTTATAATGGTTTGTGCCAATGTGTACTTGCTGATGATGAAAAAGGAGAGCACTGTGGATAAGAGTTCCTAGATTCACTGTATTTTTAAGGCTTTTCTCCCGTTTGACTTCTGTGAACACGAAGGTCAGTGCTCCTAGAAAAAGATTTCCCACATTCATTGCATTCATAGAGCTTTTGGCCAGTGTGAAATCTCTGATGATATGGAAGGGAAGTGCTCCTGATAAAAGATTTCCCAGAATTGGTGCATTTATAAGTTTTTTAGCGAGTATGAATTCTGTGATGAACACAGAGGTCACTGCTACTGTAAAAAGATTTCCCACATTCACTGCACTCATAGGGCCATTCTCCAGTGTGCAATCTCTGATGATATCGAAGGGCAATGCTCCTGATAAAAGATTTCTCACAATCTGTGCATTTATAAGGCCTTTCTCCGGGGTGAACTTTCTGATGACGGTGAAGGTCAGTGCTAGTGCTTAAAGAGTTCCCACATTCACTGCATTTATAAGGCTTTTCTCCAGTGTGAATTCTGTGATGAACACGAAGCTCATTGCTCCTGGAAAAAAGATTTCCCAAATTCACTGCACTCATAGGGCTTTTCTCCAGTGTGCAATCTCTGATGATATCGAAGAGAAGTGCTCCTGGTAAAAGATTTCCCACATTCAGTGCATTTATTAGTCTTTTCTCATGACAGTGTGAACTTTCTCATGACAGTGAAGGCCAGTGCTAGTGCTAAAAGATTTTCCACAATTGCTGCATTTATAAGGCTTTAATCCAGTGTGAATTCTCTGATGATGTTCATGAAGATGACTAGTCCTGTTGAAAGACTTCCCGCATTCATTGCATTGATAAGGCTTTTCTCCAGTATGAAGTCTCTGATGATTACAAAGGGCAGAGCTCTGGGTAAAACACTTCCCACATTCACTGCAATTATAAGGCCTTTCTCCTGTATGAAGTCTCTGATGATTACAAAGGGCAGAGCTTTGGGTAAAAGATTTCCCACAATCACTGCATTTATAAGGCTTTTCTCCAGTGTGAATTCGCTGGTGACGGGAAAGAGCAGTGCTACTGACAAAAGATTTCCCACATTCACTGCACTCATAAGGCCTTTCTCCAGTATGCAATTTCTGATGACCTCGAAGATTAGTGCTCCTGGTAAAAGATTTCCCACATTCACTGCATTTATAAGGCTTTTCTCCACTGTGGCTGTGTTGGTTAGTCGTTATCCCATGCACCAAAAAGTTGGCAATTACATTCTTGTTTGGGGCAAATGCTGTGTTTGCAGGTTCAAATCCTAGTAGGGAACACACAGGAAGCAGGCAATCAATGTTTTGCTCTAACATCCATGTTTCTCACTAGCCCTCTCCCTCTTTTTCTAAAAGCAAAATTTAAAAATTTAAAAAACCAAAAAGAGCATAATTCAAATTTACTAGAAGCTTTATTAAAGAAAAGTAAAAAGCCCTGACTAGGTTTAGCTTGGTGGATAGAACTTTAGCCTATGGACTCAAGGGTCCTGGGTTCAATTCCATTGAAGGGCATGTACCTTGGTTGTGGGCACATCCCTAGTGGGAGATGTGCAGGAGGCAGCTGACCAATGTTTCTCTCTCATCAATGTTTTTAACTCTCTATCCCTCTCACTTCCTCTCTGGGGAGGGGGGGGAAATCAATAAAATATAAGTAAATAAATAAAATCTAGAAATTATAAATAAAAAGAGAAGGAAAAAAATGATATTACCCCCTACAGTATGAACTATAGCAGGGGTCCTCAAACTTTTCAAAGTGGGGGCCAGATCACGGTCCCTCAGAGAGCTGGAGGGCCGGACTGTGTGAACTACTAATTCCTACTGTAACACCTCGTCTGCGCTCACTGCCCAAAAAACCTGGCGGGCCGGATCAGACTCCTCTGCGGGCCGCATGTGGCCCCCGGGCAATAGTTTGAAGACCCCTGAACTACAGGTATAATATGAGATGTTGGCAGATGACATGACTACATAGGAAAAAGTGTCCAGATCCCACTATGAGCTTCTGAAATTAAAAACAAATTTAGAGCCATGGCCACGTGGCTCGCTCTGTGAAAGTGTGGCCACAATACCCTGAGTTTGTAGGTATGATCTCCCTTCAGGACACATGCAGGGACGGCCAATGAATGCATAGATAGCAGATCAATGTTTCCCTCTCTATTTCTGTCTATATCTATCTAACTTCCTTTCTCTAAAATTAACAAATAGCCGGGACCGGTTTGGCTCAGTGGATAGAGCGTGGGCCTGCGGACTGAAAGGTCCCGGGTTAGATTCCGGGCAAGGGCATGTACCTTGGCTGAGGGGCACATCCCCAGTGGGGGGTGTGCAGGAGGCGGCTGATCGATGATTCTCTCTCATTGATGTTTCTAACTGTCAATCCCTCTCCCTTCCTGTCTGTGAACAATCAATAAAATATATTAAAAATAAATAAATAAAATAAAATTAACAAATAAAAATTTTGGGAAGGTTACAGGATATGAAGCTCCTTTCTTGTAGGAATCTTCGTGCATTGGGCCTCTCATCTCTCAATAATAACTCTAAAGGTAAATAGTTTAATGCTCCAATCAAAAGGTGTAGGGTAACTGAATGGATACAAAAACAAGATCCAACTATATGCTGTCTATAAAAGACCCACCTCAGTCCTAGCTAAGCCAAATGGCTTAGTGGATAGAGTGTTGGCCTGTGGACTGAAAGGTCCCGGGTTCAATTCTGGTCAAGGGTACATGCCTGGGTTGTTTGCTCGATCCCCAGTGGGGAAGCCTATCAATGGTTCTTATCATTGATGTTTCTATCTCTCCCTCTCCATTCCTCTCTGAAATAAATAAAAATATATTTTTTAAAAAATAAGAGACCCACCTCAAAACAAAAGACACACACAGGGGAAAATGAAAGGATGAAAAAATTTTTTCCATGTAAATGGGGGAAAAAAAAGTTGAAATAGCAATACTCAGATCCAACAAAATAGACTTTAAAGCACCATGCTAAGTGAAATAAGCTAGTCAGAGAAAGGTAAATATCATATGATCTCACTTATTTGTAGAATATAATGAACAATATAAACTGACTAGAGGCCCAGGGCATGAAATTCGTGCATGGGTGGTGGGAGTGGTCCCTCAGCCCAGCCTGCACCCTCTCCAATCTGGGACCCCTTGAGGAATGTCCGACTGCCCATGTATGCCCGATCCCACCAAGATCAGGCCTAAATGTGCAGTTACACATCCCTCTCACATTCCAGGAATGTTGGTTCCCAACTGCTCACCTGCCTGCGTTCCTGATTGCTCCTAACTGCTTATGCCTGCCAGCAATCACCTCCTAACCACTCCCCTGCCAGCCTGATTAATGCCTAACTGCCCTCCCCTGCAGGCCTGGGTCTACCCCCTCACCCCCAACTGCCCTTCCCTGCAGGCCTGGTAGCCTCCAACTTCCCTCTCTTGCAGGCCTGGTGCCTCCCAACTACCGAACCCTGCTAGCCATCTTATTGTGACCATCGGTGTCCACAAGGGGGCAGGATGTTTGACCACATGGGGGCAGCGATCCTGTGTGTTGGAGTGATGGTCAATCTGCATATTATGCTTTTATTAGATAGGAAAGAGGCCTGGTACATGGGTGGGGCCAGCTGGTTTACCCTAAAAGGTGTCCCAGATTGGTGGTGGTGGGGGGGGGGGAGGGGAGATGTAGGGTTCCCTTGGGGTATGGGGCAGCCAAGGAGAGCCTAGGTGCCTGTGGTGGTTTGCAGGCCAGCCACACACCTCCATCATCCCAAGCAGAGGCCCTGGTATCTGGCATTTATTTATCTTCTACAACTGAAACTTTGTAGCCTGGAGTGGAGTGAAGCCTCCTGCTTGCTCCATGGACACAGGCAGTTGTCTTGGGATTTATTCACCTTCGATAATTGAAACCTTGTAGCTTTAAGCAGAGGCCTAGGCAGGCAAGGGCAGGTGGAAAATGTGACTTCCTTCATGGCTGGGGAAACCCAAGCCTCCCACGTGCTCTCCGTGGCCTCAGCCATCTTTGTTGGATTTGCATATTCACTGCTGATTGACTTGTGTGTAGTGGAGGTATGGTCAATTTGCATATTACTCTTTTATTAGATAATATGAACAAAAAGAAAGCCAGAGGGAGTAAAATATTACAGAATATAATATAAGTAATCCTATTGTTTGTAGATTTTTAATGTTTCCTACAGCTTTTTTATAAGTATATTTTATTGATTTTTTACAGGGAGGAAAGAAGAGGGATAGAGAGTTAGAAACATCGATGAGAGAGAAACATCGATCAGCTGCTTCCAGCACAGCCCCCAATGGGGATGTGCCCGCAACCAAGGTACACGACCTTGAATGGAATCAAACCTGGGACCTTTCAGTCCACAGGCCAATGCTCTATCCATTGAGCCAAACAGGTTCCTGCATATTTCCTACAACTTTTGTGATACAGTTTTGGTAACCCTATCTAATAGAGTTATATGCAAATTGATCATCACTCCCACACACAAGATGGCTGTCCCCATGTGGACCCAAGATGGTGGCTTCAAGATGGCCAGCAGGGCCGAAACTGGTTTGTTAGGAGGCGGCTGATCGATGATTCTCTCTCATTGATGTTTCTTGCTCTCTCTCCCTCTCTCTTCCTGTCTGTAAAATATCAATAAAATATATATTAAAAAAACAAAAAACCAGCCTAAAGATGTAGAGGCAATTTTCCCAAAATTTGTACAAAGGATCAATAGGAATATAAAAGAAATGCTTTTTCTCACTAATCATGTAGGAATCCAGTAGGCTCCTTGTCACATAACAATCACAAATCCCTCCCTAGGAGTTCAGTACAGGAGGTGTTGTGATTGCAGAAAAACAAAAGGGCAGGGCAAACAAACCAGACCTCCCAAGAACAGCAGGGCCCACAAAACTGAAAGCCAGGCAGTGAGGCCAGAGCACATCCGGGGTAAAGAGCATGAAGATGTGTAATGTCAAATCTGGGACTCTGTTGAGAGTGAAAGTCTTACCCAGCGAGGATAGAAGTTCAAAGTTCTCCAGCATCACATTCAGGTACAGCTGTCTCTGACCCTCATCAAGGAGGCTCCATTCCTCCCTGGAGAAGTACAGGGCAATGTCCTCAAAGGTCACACCAACCTGTCAGAACGGAGACAATTGATTATTCAGGATTTTTAAAATATTATTTTAGTTGTAATCCCAATTTGGTCCTGGGAGGGTGTCTGCATAGCATCCAATTACACCATAGCCAATTTTAAACTCCTAGAATTGAAACTACTGAAACCAAAACTGTATTTCTGAGAACATACAATCCTACTCCTTACACATCTTCCGTGTCCTCAACCTCCTCCATGGCCTAGTTATGAGGACACCAGGCCCAAATGCCACTGTAGGCTGATCTCTCATCACAGTCCCATTACTCACTGTTACTGCCCTCAGGTACAACAGAGGGTCCAGGCCCTGGGAAGGTATGCATCTAAGCTCTGGGCCATGCCTGCAGGGCCCCAGCCTTCCCACCAAGCAATACCCCTGCAGTCTCCCAGATCCTGCCTCCAAGACAAAGCCAAACCAGGGCTGATGCTTCACCCTTATTTCTCCAGGCAAAGTCCCCAGCACCATCAGCTCCCACTTCCTCTTCCTCCAGATGTGCACACCACTGGGTAATGCTTATCCCCTTCCCATCTTCAGTCCCAGGTTCACTCCCTCAGCTCTGCCCCCTTCCTGCTCCAATGGCCCTGGGTCTCCCTGGACTCCCCCAGGAACTTGGCACATGGCATGTGGAGAAGCCTGTCTTCCAGCGGGTCCAGGACGACCCCAGGCCCCTGAGGGACCCCAGAGCCGGGAAAGCCCCCATGAGGCTGTGAGTCCTCCCTGCAGCCTCTGATCTGCCCGCCGATCCTCACAGCCACACCCTCAGGGGAACCTCAGAGGCCGGGCACCCCTGTCCTCTCCGCCCCGCACTGGCTGTGTCCTCAGAAGCCACCGCCTCCTCCCTCCCCTCCGCCTTCCTCACGGTCCTCCCCGCGGACGGAGCTGCAGGAGGGACAGGCCCGCACCGGGCTGTGGGGTGCGGGGTGAGGAGGCGCGGAGCCGGAGGGACGCGCACTCACCTCAGCCCCGCGCCTCGGGGCGGGCGCCGCCATCGGACTGTGAGCACGGAGCCCGGGGGCAGCGGCGGGGGGAGCGGCCGCCGCGGGGATGGCGGGGCCTGTCCGGGCCGCGGAGCGGGTCACCCGGGTGCGGACACCGGGCTTCACCCCCGCGCGTGCGCTGTGGGCGCTACGGATCTCACTCCTTCTCTGTGGGGGTATCGCCACCGGGACCCAGCGATGTGGACCCTCCAAACGGAGCCGATGACGACTGTGTTCGGGTAGTCAAAACGTCCGTAGTGAAGACGCCGGAAGTCCCGCCCCTTCGGGTTGAGCTTCGCGCGGAGGCACCATTTCTGACCCTTGATTGGCTAAGCGGTTTGTCTTTCTCACAGGGTGTTCTGGGTAATGTAGTCCTTGAGTCCAAGAGAGGCGAGCGCCACTGGAAGGGTTATGAAATGTCCCTTCCTCAGGAGAGAGGCGTTTTGGAAGTGGCGAAAGAAAGTTGTCAGCTTGAAAGCCTATTGGAAGAATTTTTCCTGGTGAAGGGACTTGAGTTCATGTTGATGAAAGCAGATAATCTGGCCTGGCCAATGTCACTGAATGGTTTAGTGTTGACCAGTGAACTGGGAGGTCAGGGTTCAATTACCTGTCAGGGTAAGTGTCTACTTTGCGCTTGATCTCCAGTAGGGGCGGTGCAGGAAGCAGCTGATTAAGGATTCTCTCTCATCAGTGATGTTTTTCTGTCTCCTCCTGTCCCTTCTCCCTTCCTATCTCTGAAATCAATTTTTAAAAACCCACGTTTAAAAACCCATGTTTAAAAGCACACACACATTATTTGTGATCCAATGCTGGGAACCAAAACCTAACATTGTCACTGGAGATAATGGCTCTGAATGGTCAGAGCTATTAACTCATTGTCTACTTGAGATAGTGGTGCTTGAGGCAACTTTAATTTGTTACTCGTATGTAAATGTAAGTTGATTTTCTGTTGTTGGAACTTCCTGCCTAAGAGATGTCTTTGTTTCAGAATCTCAATAAAAGGAATAGTAAAAGGCCAGAGAGCAGTTAGTCTTCCCATTAGAGGTAGACTTCCCGCTTGGCCCCCATTTTCCCAAATTAACTCTTTTCCAGTCTCTCTCTTCATTTTAGTGTGCGGCCTTCTCCAGAAACCGGACCCTGAGTGGGCCCTGAACCACGCGGGTCGTGTTAAGCCACAGGGGTCTTCAAACTACGGCCCGTGGGCCACATGGGGCCCCCAGAAAAGTCTGATCCTGCCCGCCAGGTTTTAATTAAAAGCAATTCATAGTCGAGACCGGTTTGGGTCAATGGATAGAATGTCGGCTTGGGGACTGAAGGGTCCCGGGTTCGATGCTGGTCAAGGGCATGTACCTTGGTTGCGGGCACATCCCCAGTAGGGGTTGTGCAGGAGGCAGCTGGTCGATGTTTCTCTCTCATCAACGTTTCTAGCTCTCTATCTCTCTCCCTTCCTCTCTGTAAAAAAACAATAAAATATATTAAAAAAACAAAAACAAAAACAAAAAAAAGAAACTAGCCCAGGGTGCGGAGTAGTGTCATTCAGCCCAGCCTCCACCCTCTCCAATCAGGGACCTTAAGGGATGACATCCCTCTCACAGTCCAGATTGCTGGCTCCCAACTGCTTGCCTGTCTCTGCCTGATTGCCCCTAACCGCTTCTGCCTGCCAGCCTGATACCTCCTAATCACTCCCCTGCCAGCCTGATCGATGCCTAACTATTCCCCAGGTCAGCCAATTGCCCAAAACTGCCCTCCCCTGCTGGCCTGGTCACCCCTAACTGTACTTCACTGCAGGCCTGGTCACCTCGAACTGCCCTCCCCTGCTGGTCCGGTCACCCCTAACTTCCCTCCCCTGCAGGCCTGGCACCCACCAACTGCCCACTCCTGCAGGCCTGGTAGCTCCCAACTGCCCGACCTTGCAGGCTAGGGTCCCTCCACAAATGTCCTCCTGTGCAGGGCTGCTCCCCATAAATTGTCCTCCCCTGCAGGCCTGGACCCCCCAAACTGTCCTCCCCTGTAAGCCTGGTCCCACAAACTGTCATCCCTGTTTGCCTGGTCTCTCCCAACTGCCCTCCTCTACTGACCTGATCATTCCTAACTGCCCTCTCTGCTGGCCTGATCACCCACAACTGCCCTCCCTTGCAGTCCTGGTCCATCACAAAGTCCTCTCATGCAGGCCTGGTCCGCCACAATTGACCTCCCTTCCTGGCTTGGTCATCCCTAACTGTCCACAACTGCCCTCCCCTGAAGGGCATCTTATGTCCACATGGGGGCATCCAAATTAACCTCATGGTGGAAGGCATATTATGACTGGAGTGATGGTCAATTTGCATATTACTATTTTATCAGATAGGATGGGCACACGCTAATGCTCCACAGTCATGGGTCACAGTATATGAGAGCAGTATAGAGAAATCAGTAAGAGAAATGCCTGAGGTGCAGAGGTAAATATTATTGGGGAGCTGAAAGTTTAAGTAAAATGAAAATTCCTAGAACAAAACAGTTGGCAAAGTTTCAGCAACGAGGAAAAACAAGTAGATTGAAGAGTGGGCATTAGCAAGAGTAACAAAACACGTACCCATGGCTCTGAAGAGAACATCTAAGAGGCTTCAGAAATATACCAAACCTCTTGGTGATAATCAAAGAGAGTGTGTCTACAGAAGATAAACATGCCTCAGATCCTCAGGTATGTGTAAACAACGCTCCTGTACACTTTTTTAAATTCTTGTATTATTCCTTTTTGAAATTTTATTTTATTCTATATATATATACACATTTTATTGATTTTTTCAGAGAGGAAGAAAGAGGGATAGAGAGTTAGAAACATTGGTGAAAGAGAATCATTGATCAGCTGCCTCTTGCACACCCCCTACCGGGGATGTGCCCGCAACCAAGGTACATGCCCTTGACTAGAATAGAACCCGGGACCTTTTAGTCTGCAGGCTGACGCTCTATCCACTGAGCCAAACCAGTTTCGGCTAAAAATTTATTTTTTAAGGTATTACATATATGTCCTATGGTCCCATTACTTCCACCTCCAAGTCAAGCCCCACCCCCTGTTGTCTCTGTCCATGGATTAGGCTTATATGCATGCATATAAGTCCTTTGGTTGAGCTACTGTACACTTTTGCCCAGAAACATTCCTGGATGCACAATTAGATGAGGGACATTCCATCAAATGGGCTACACTCCCCTCCAAAACCCATTAGGCTATTGTTTTTATAGCAAGAATGTTTCCCTCACCTGCAATGGTCCTCCTACCCGTGACGGTCACCCATGGAACTGAAGGCATTAGGGCACATGGCCCTCTGCAAGACATGGAAAGAGACAGTCTTCAAATATATTGGCATCCCTGAAAAACGAGAAAAATATTGACGCAGCTCGAAGATATACTTGAGGTTGTCACAGCTCTCCCATTGTTGGAGTGATTGCTTTGCCTCAAAGCTTCCATCTTCCCATGAGGAAAAGAGAGTTCACAGTCTATAGTGTTTCTTAGGAAAATATGGGCAGCCATGAAAATGGCTAAATTAATTTATACACCACACTATTCAGTCAAGGTCAAAGAATGTTTGAGGTCCTACGAAAGGTTTTCACCTCATCATGTTTAGAGAGCTCAGACCTCCTTATAAGCTAACCCACACAGTAAATAGAACAGCCAAGATGAAAGAAGACTTAGGAAAAACCCTTCATTTTTTCACAAACCTAAGACACATGAGATTGGCAGTTCTACATTGATGTCTTCAGAACTCAATAAATCCATCACTGGCATCTAGGGAATGTGTGTCTCTAAAAATGGCAGTTCCTCTGCAATGTTATGTTTTGTGACGCTAACACTAATCAGTCCAATAAATTAGACAACAGTTAGCTTCCTTGGGCACAAGAGGATGGTGATTGATGCCATCGGTAGGATCCTATAAGTGGTACAAATGAAATACCTTAAGTAACAGAAATATGCAGTGACATAAATCTGGAAACACAACTATGTATTTTAGAAAGTGAAACATAGCTACATATGGGTCCAACATTAAAACAAACAAACAAACAAAAAAACTCTCCATAAAAACTTATATCATGTAGGTATTTTTAAAAAAAACATATTTTTATTGATTTTTTTACAGAGAGGAAGAGAGAGAGATAAAGTATTAGAAACATCAATGAGAGAGAATCATCCATCAGCTGCTTCTTGCACACCCCCCACTGGGGATGTGCCCGCAGCTAAGGTGCATGACCTTAACCAGAATCAAACCCAGGATGTTTCAGTCCGCACGCAGATGCTCTATCCATTCAGCCAAACCAGTTTTGAAAAACCAGAAACCGGTATTTCAATGGATGAGATTCATTAGTTGTAAAAGATTTCCAACATTCAAGGCATTTATAATGGTTTGTGCCAATGGGTACTTGCTGATGACGAAAAAGGAGAGCGCTGTGGATAAAAGAGTTCCTAGATTCACTGTATTTTTAAGGCTTTTCTGCCGTTTGACTTCTGTGAACACGAAGGTCAGTGCTCCTAGAAAAAGATTTCCCACATTCATTGCATTCATAGAGCCTTTGGCCAGTGTGAAATCTCTGATGATATGGAAGGGAAGTGCTCCTGATAAAAGATTTCCCAGAATTGGTGCATTTATAAGTTTTTTAGCGAGTATGAATTCTGTGATGAACACGGAGGTCACTGCTACTGTAAAAAGATTTCCCACATTCAATGCACTCATAGGGCCTTTCTCCAGTGTGCAATCTCTGATGTTATCGAAGGGCAATGCTCCTGATAAAAGATTTCTCACAATCTGTGCATTTATAAGGCCTTTCTCCGGTGTGAACTTTCTGATGACGGTGAAGGTCAGTGCTAGTGCTAAAAGAGTTCCCACATTCACTGCATTTATAAGGCTTTTCTCCAGTGTGAATTCTGTGATGAACACGAAGGTCATTGCTCCTGGAAAAAGATTTCCCACATTCACTGCACTCATAGGGCCTTTCTGCAGTGTGCAATCTCTGATGATATCGAAGGGAAGTGCTCGTGGTAAAAGATTTCCCACATTCAGTGCATTTATCAGTCTTTTCTTCAGTGTGAACTTTCTCATGACAGTGAAGGCCAGTGCTAGTGCTAAAAGATTTTTCACAATTGCTGCATTTATAAGGCTTTAATCCAGTGTGAATTCTCTGATGATGTTCTTGAAGATGAGTAGTCTTGTTGAAAGATTTCCCACATTCATTTCATTGATAAGGCTTTTCTCCAGTATGAAGTCTCTGATGATTATAAAGGGCAGAGCTCTGGGTAAAACACTTCCCACATTCACTGCAATTATAAGGCCTTTCTCCTGTATGAAGTCTCTGATGATCACAAAGGGCAGAGCTTTGGGTAAAAGATTTCCCACAATCACTGCATTTATAAGGCTTTTCTCCAGTGTGAATTCGCTGGTGACGGGAAAGAGCAGTGCTACTGACAAAAGATTTCCCACATTCACTGCACTCATAAGGCTTTTCTCCTGTGTGCAATCTTTGATGATATTGAAGGGCAAACCTCCTCATAAAAGATTTCTCACAATCTGTGCATTTATAAGGCCTTTCTCCGGTGTGAACTTTCTGATGACGGTGAAGTTCAGTGTTAGTGCTAAAAGAGTTCCCACATTCACTGCATTTATAAGGCTTTTCTCCAGTGTGAATTCTGTGATGAACACGAAGGTCATGGCTCCTGGAAAAAGATTTCCCACATTCACTGCACTCATAGGGCCTTTCTCCAGTGTGCAATCTCTGATGATATCGAAGGGAAGTGCTCCTGGAAAAAGATTTCCCACATTCAGTGCATTTATTAGTCTTTTCTCCAGTGTGAACTTTCTCATGACAGTGAAGGCCAGTGCTAGTGCTAAAAGATTTTTCACAATTGCTGCATTCATAAGGCTTTAATCCAGTGTGAATTCTCTGATGATGTTCTTGAAGATGACTAGTCCTGTTGAAAGACTTCCCGCATTCATTGCATTGATAAGGCTTTTCTCCAGTATGAAGTCTCTGATGATTACAAAGGGCAGAGCTCTGGGTAAAACACTTCCCACATTCCCTGCAATTATAAGGCCTTTCTCCTGTATGAAGTCTCTGATGATTACAAAGGCCAGAGGTTTGGGTAAAAGATTTCCCACATTCACTGCAATTATAAGGCTTTTCTCCAGTGTGAATTCGCTGGTGACAGGAAAGAGCAGTGCTACTGATAAAAGATTTCCCACATTCACTGCACTCATAAGGCCTTCCTCCAGTGTGCAATTTCTGATGACCTCGAAGAGCAGTGCTAGTAGTAAAATATTTCCCACATTCACTGCATTTATAAGGCTTTTCTCCAGTGTGAATTCTGTGATGAAGACGAAGATTAGTGCTCCTGGTAAAAGATTTCCCACATTCACTGCATTTATAAGGCTTTTCTCCACTGTGGCTGTGTTGGTTAGTCGTTATCCCATGCACCAAAAACTTGGCAATTACATTCTTGTTTGGGGCAAATGCTGTGTTTGCAGGTTCAAATCCTGGTAGGGAACACACAGGAAGCAGGCAATCAATGTTTTGCTCTAACATCCATGTTTCTCACTAGCCCTCTCCCTCTTTTTCTAAAAGCAAAATTTAAAAATTTTAAAAACCAAAAAGAGCATAATTCAAATTTACTAGAAGCTTTATTAAAGAAAAGTAAAAAGCCCTGACTAGGTTTAGCTTGGTGGATAGAACTTTAGCCTATGGACTCAAGGGTCCTGGGTTCAATTCCATTGAAGGGCATGTACCTTGGTTGTGGGCACATCCCCAGTGGGAGATGTGCAGGAGGCAGCTGATCAATGTTTCTCTCTCATCAATGTTTTTAATTCTCTATCCCTATCACTTCCTTTCGGGGGGTTGGGGAGAATCAATAAAATATAAGTAAATAAATAAAATCTAGAAATTATAAATAAATAAAAAAGAGAAGGAAAAAATGATATTACCCCTTACAGTATGAACTACAGGTATAATATGAGATGTTGACAGATGACATGACTACATAGGAAAAAGTGTCCAGATCCCACTCTGAGCTTCTGAAATTAAAAACAAATTTAGAGCCATGGCCTCATGGCTGGCTCTGTGAAAGTGTGGCCCCAATACCCTGAGTTTGTAGGTATGATCTCCCTTCAGGACACATGCAGGGACGGCCAATGAATGCATAGATAGCAGATCAATGTTTCCCTCTCTATTTCTGTCTATCTCTGTCTCACTTCCTTTCTCTAAAATTAACAAATAGCCGGGACCGGTTTGGCTCAGTCGATAGAGCGTGGGCCTGCGGACTGAAAGGTCCCAGGTTCGATTCCGGGCAAGGGCATGTACCTTGGCTGCGGGCACATCCCAGTGGGGGGTGTGCGGGAGGCGGCAGATCGATGATTCTCTCTCATTGATGTTTCTAACTCTCTATCCCTCTCTCTTCCTCTCTGTGAACAATCAATAAAATATATTAAAAATAAATAAATAAAATAAAATTAACAAATAAAAATTTTGGGAAGGTTACAGGATATGAAGCTCCTTTCTTGTAGGAATCTTCGTGCATTGGGCCTCTCATCTCTCAATAATAACTCTAAAGGTAAATAGTTTAATGCTCCAATCAAAAGGTGTAGGGTAACTGAATGGATACAAAAACAAGATCCAACTATAATATATGCTGTCTATAAAAGACCCACCTCAGTCCTAACTGATTTGCCTTAGTGGATAGAGTGTTGGCCTGTGGACTGAAAGGTCCTGGGTTCAATTCTGGTCAAGGGTACATGCCTGGGTTGTTTGCTCAATCCCCAGTGGGGAAGCCTATCAATGGTTCTCATCATTGATGTTTCTATCTCTCCTTCTCCATTCCTCTCTGAAATAAATAAAAATATATTTTTAAAAAAATAAGAGACCCACCTCAAAACAAAAGACACACACAGGGGAAAATGAAAGGATGGAAAAAATTTTTCCATGTAAATGGAAAAAAAAAGCTGAAATAGCAATACTCAGATCCAACAAAATAGACTTTAAAGCACCATGCAAAGTGAAATAAGCTAGTCAGAGAAAGGTAAATATCATATGATCTCACTTATTTGTAGAATATAATGAACAATATAAACTGACTAGAGGCCCAGGGCATGAAATCCGTGCATGGGTGGTGGGAGTGGTCCCTCAGCCCAGCCTGCACCCTCTCCAATCTGGGACCCCTTGAGGAATGTCCGACTGCCCATCTATGCCTGATCCCACCAAGATCAGGCCTAAATGTGCAGTTACACATCCCTCTCACATTCCAGGAATGTCGGCTCCCAACTGCTCACCTGCCTGCGTTCCTGATTGCTCCTAACTGCTTATGCCTGCCAGCAATCACCTCCTAACCACTCCCCTGCCAGCCTGATTAATGCCTAACTGCCCTCCCCTGCAGGCCTGGGTCCCCCCCCACCCCCCCAACTGCCCTTCCCTGCAGGCCTGGTAGCCTCCAACTTCCCTCTCTTGCAGGCCTGGTCCCTCCCAACTACCTAACCCTGCTAGCCATCTTATTGTGACCATTGGTGTCCACAAGGGGGCAGGATGTTTGACCACATGGGGGCAGCCATCTTGTGTGTTGGAGTGATGGTCAATCTGCATATTATGCTTTTATTAGATAGGAAAGAGGCCTGGTACATGGGTGGGGCCAGCTGGTTTACCCTAAAAGGTGTCCCAGATTGGTGGGGGGTGGGAGAGGGAGGGTTCCCTTGGGGTATGGGGCAGCCAAGGAGAGCCTAGGTGCCTGTGGTGGTTTGCAGGCCAGCCACACACCTCCATCATCCCAAGCAGAGGCCCTGGTATCTGGCATTTATTTATCTTCTACAACTGAAACTTTGTAGCCTGGAGTGGAGTCAAGCCTCCTGCTTGCTCCATGGACACAGGCAGTTGTCTTAGGATTTATTCACCTTCTACAATTGAAACCTTGTAGCTTTAAGCAGATGCCTAGGCAGGCAAGGGCAGGTGGAAAATGTATTTCCTTCATCGCTGGGAAAACCCAAGCCTCCCACCTGCTCTCCGTGGCCTCAGCCATCTTTGTTGGATTAGCATATTCACTGCTGATTGGCTTGTGTGTAGTGGAGGTATGGTCAATTTGCATATTACTCTTTTATTAGATAATATGAACAAAAAGAAAGCCAGAGGGGGTAAAATATTACAGAATATAATATAAGTAATCCTATTGTTTGTAGATTTTTAATGTTTCCTACAGCTTTTTTATAAGTATATTTTATTGATTTTTTACAGGGAGTAAAGAAGAGGGATAGAGAGTTAGAAACATCGATGAGAGAGAAACATCGATCAGCTGCTTCCTGCACAGCCCACAATGGGGATGTACCCGCAACCAAGGTACATGACCTTGAATGGAATCAAACCTGGGACCTTTCAGTCCACAGGCCAATGCTCTATCCAGTGAGCCAAACAGGTTCCTGTATATTTCCTACAACTTTTGTGATACAGTTTTGGTAACCCTATCTAATAGAGTTATATGCAAATTGATCATCACTCCCACACACAGGATGGCTGTCCCCATGTGGACCCAAGATGGTGGCTTCAAGATGGCCAGCAGGGCCGAAACTGGTTTGGTAGGAGGCGGCTGATCGATGATTCTCTCTCATTGATGTTTCTTGCTCTCTCTCCCTCTCTCTTCCTGTCTGTAAAAAATCATTAAAATATATATTAGAAAAACAAAAAACCAGCCTAAAGATGTAGAGGCAATTTTTCCAAAATTTGTACAAAGGATCAATAGGAATATAAAAAAAATGCTTTTTCTCACTAATCATGAAGGAATCCTGTAGGCTCCTTGTCACATAACAATCACAAATCCCTCCCTAGGAGTTCAGTACAGGAGGTGTTGTGATTGCAGAAAAACAAAAGGGCAGAGCAAACAAACCAGACCTCCCAAGAACAGCAGGGCCCACAAAACTGAAAGCCAAGCAGTGAGGCCAGAGCACATCCGGGGTAAAGAGCATGAAGATGTGTAATGTCAAATCTGGGACTCTGTTGAGAGTGAAAGTCTTACCCAGCGAGGATAGAAGTTCAAAGTTCTCCAGCATCACATTCAGGTACAGCTGTCTCTGACCCTCATCCAGGAGGCTCCATTCCTCCCTGGAGAAGTACAGGGCAATGTCCTCAAAGGTCACACCAACCTGTCAGAAAGGAGACAATTGATTATTCAGGATTTTTAAAATATTATTTTAGTTGTAATCCCAATTTGGTCCTGGGAGGGTGTCTGCATAGCATCCAATTACACCATAGCCAATTTTAAACTCCTAGAATTGAAACTACTGAAACCAAAACTGTATTTCTGAGAACACACAATTCTACTCCTTACACATCTTCCGTGTCCTCAACCTCCTCCACGGCCTGGTTATGAGGACACCAGGCCCAAATGCCACTGCAGGCTGATCTCTCATCACAGTCCCATTACTCACTGTTACTGCCCTCAGGTACAACAGAGGGTCGAGGCCCTGGGAAGGTATGCATCTAAGCTCTGGGCCATGTCTGCAGGGCCCCAGCCTTCCCACCAAGCAATACCCCTGCAGTCTCCCAGATCCTGCCTCCAAGACAAAGCCAAACCAAGGCTGATGCTGCACCGTTAATTCTCCAGGCAAGGTCCCCAGCACCATCAGCTCCCACTTCCTCTTCCTCCAGATGTGCACACACTGGGTAATGCTTATCCCCTTTCCATCTTCAGTCCCAGGTTCACTCCCTCAGTTCTGCCCCCTTCCTGATCCAATGGCCCTGGTTGTCGCTGGACTCCCCCAGGAACTTGGCACACGGCATGTGGAGAAGCCTGTCTTCCAGCGGGTCCAGGCCCCTGAGGGACCCCACAGCCGGGAAAGCCCCCATGAGGCTGTGACGGCCTCCCTGCAGCCTCTGATCTGCCCGCCAATCCTCACAGCCACACCCTCAGGGGAACCTCAGAGGCCGGGCACCCCTGTCCTCTCCGCCCCGCACTGGCTGTGTCCTCAGAAGCCACCGCGCTCCTCCCTCCCCTCCGCCTTCCTCACGGTCCTCCCCGCGGACGGAGCTGCAGGAGGGACAGGCCCGCACCGGGCTGTGGGGTGCGGGGTGAGGCGGCGGGGGGAGCCCGGGGGACGCGCACTCACCTCAGCCCCGCGCCTCGGGGCGGGTGCCGCCATCGGACTGTGAGCGCGGAGCCCGGGGGCGGCGGCGGGGGGAGCGGCCGCCGCGGGGGTGGCGGGGCCTGTCCGGGCCGCGGAGCGGGTCACCCGGGTTCGGACACCGGGCTTCACCCCCGCACGTGCGCTGTGGGCGCCGCCACTCCCGCGCCTTCTCTGTGGGGGCATCGCCACCGGGACCCAGAGGTCTGGACCCACTCCCAAAGTAGCTGGGTGGAGTCACAATGCCAGTTCTGAGGACGCCGGAAGTCCCGCCCGGAAACATCTTTTCTGACCCTTCATTGGCTTAGCTGTTGGTCTTTCGCGCAGGGTTTTCTGGGTAATGTAGTCATTGAGTCCAAGAAAGTAATAGGGTTCTTTTCCACATCACTTCTGTAGGAAACATGGAGATCAACACTATGGGGCTATGAAATGTCACGTCCTCAGGAGAGACGTTGTAAAAATGGCTAAAGGAAGTTATCTTTTTCTGGTGAAGGGACTTGACTCCATTTTGATGAAGAAATTATCTGGTCTGGCCAATGTCACTGAATGGTTTAGTGTTGACCAATGAACTAGGAGGTTATCCTTCAATTAGTTGTCAGGTACATACCCAGTTGGGCTTGATCCCCAATAAGGGACATGCAGGAGTCAGCGGATCAATGATTGTCTCTCATCATTGATGTTTCTGTCTCTCCCTCTCCTTTCTCCTTCCTCTCTCTGAAGTCAATTTAAAATATATATATATTTTGATTTTAAAAAAATATATATTTTTATTGATTTTTTTACAGAGAGGAAGAGAGAGGGATAGAGAGTTAGAAACATCGATGAGAATCATCAAACAGCTGCCTCTTGCATACCCCCTACTGGGGATGTGCCCTACCAAGATACATGCCCTTGACCGGAATCAAACCTGGGACCTTTTAGTCCGCAGGCCAACGCTCTATCCACTGAGCCAAACCGGGTTCAGCTGAAATCAATTTTTAAAAACCCATATTTAAAAGTCACACATTATCTATGATCCTAATATAGCACTCATAATTACAGAGGAATGCCTGCATTAAATAGTGTCAAATATTTTATCATACAGATGACCTACTCACACCATCGTATATGTATTTGACAAATATAACCTAAAAATGTAGGCCCAGCCTTTGAAATAGTAAACATGGAATTTTCTTGTTTTATTATAATTTTAACTTCATTTAAAATAAATTTTTGAAAAAGTGGGAGAGTTTGTGAACAAAAAAGGACCATAAATGAAACCTGGCTTATTCCCTGGAAGCCTGAGTGGCAGGCAGCCTGAGCAACTCAGAGACTTAGGGTAAGGCTGAAATGAAATCCAACTAAAAGCAATTCATAGTGATAGTCACATCCTTGAATAGTATTTTTGCCTAAGGAACATCAATCTTCACCTTAACTGAGCCTATCTCGAATCTTTTTACATCTTGGATAACATACCTGATAACATGCTTTTTAGAATAATAAATAATCAAGAATGTTCACTGGGCCCTAGCTGGTTTGGTTCAGGGGATAGAGCATCAGCCTGCGGACTGGAAGATCTCAGGTTCAATTCCAGTCAAGAGCACATGCCCATGCCAGGTTGTGGGTTCTATCCCAGGCAGAGGGCATGCAGGAGGCAGGCAATTAATGATTCTCTTTCATCATTGATGTTTCTCTTTCCCTCTCCCTTCTACTTTAAAATCAATAAGAATATATATTTTTTTAAATAATGTACACTGGGCCGAAAACAGCCTGCTTCAGTGGATAGAGCGTCTGCCTGCAGACTGAAAAGTCCCGGGTTCGATTCCAGTCAAGGACATGTATGTGCCTTGGTTGCGGGCACATTCCCAGTGGGGGGTGTGCAGGAGGCAGCTGATCAATGTTTCTCTCTCATCGATGTTTCTGACTCTCTGTCCCTCTCTCTTCCTCTCTGTAAAAAATCAATAAAATATTTAAAATTTTTTTTAAATTATTTCTAAAAATAATAATAATAATGATAATAATAAAATAATGTACCCTGGGCTTGCTGGCATGGATTCAGATTGCTAGCCCCCCAGATATCACGGTTACATTGTAATTAGCTCTTTTTAACCTTCTCATTACCTTTTTTCCCCTAAAACTGATTTCAGAGAGGAAAGTCGAGGGAGGGACAGAAACATCAATTATTGAAGATCAGTCAGCTGCCAAGAACCAGGTGACACAGGCTTTATTAGAGGAGAGACCTGCCGGGCTGTCTAGCAAAGGGAGAGCCGCAGCCTGAGCTGCGGATAGAAGTCTTTTTAAGGAGAATGAGGAAGGCATGAGGGCTGGGGTGCTTGGCAAGAGCTGGGTGGTTAGCCAATGAATGCATATGTCCATACAAGGTGTTCCTTCTGGGTTGGGGCTGTATCACATTTACAGTAAGTCATGGCCATTCCAAGGACTGGTGGGTTTATCCAGGAAAAGGTGAGTCTATCAATGATGAGAATCATCCATTACTGCCCCCTGCACACCCCACCCTGGAGATCCAGATTCCCTCACAGGTGCGCTGCCCGGGAAGTGAATCCTGAGCCAAACCTGACAGGCATCCTAATGTGATCTTAGTCCTACCCCATATAGGCAGCTGGTGTATGTGGGTGGCAGAGCAGATTTTTGTGGATGACCTGCTGCCCTCCCATACTGCCAGCAGTATTGGAATAAATGTTCATCTATGATTCAACCCTGTCTCTGCTTTATCGGCTCACGTAGTGACAGGCTGACCGGGCCCATTGGTTGTTCAGTTGCATACCCACCCATGGAAAAGAAGCATGTGTCTATCATTTTAATTTATGTCCAACCCTGGAGGCACTCCTCCCTTTGCTTTCTCCTGCCTCCCTAATCTATCACCCACGTATTTCACATAACCCAGTTATGCCTCCCCTTTTGGTAATAATGTGTAAAAATAAGTGCAGAATTGCCATTTCCCAGAGCATTGTACCATACCATTTGTTAGGGTTACTGTGGGAAGAATGCACAAGGTCAAAAGGGGTGAAGAGTTATGAACTTATTATGTCATCTGGAAACCCAGATAGGCTGAGCTCCCAATGGGAGCCAGCTGCAAAGACTGGGAGTCAGAGGTTTTTAAAGGACTCTAGGTGGACTTTTTCTGGGCACAGAATTCTCTGTGCAGGTCTGGATTGTGGGTAAGTCTGGAGGGGAGAGATAATGGTCTAAGCCAGGGTCGGCAAACTCATTCGTCAATAGAGCCAAATATCAACAGTACAAAGATTGAAATTTCTTTTGAGAGCCAAATTTTTTAAACTTAAACTTCTAACGTCACTTCTTCCAAATAGACTGGCCCAGGCCGTGGTATTTTGTGGAAGAGCCACACTCAAGTGGCCAAAGAGCCGCATGTGGCATCGCGAGCAGAAAAATACTTAGGAAAAGCAAAGTTCTCGATTTAAAAAAATATATATATTTTATTGATTTTTCACAGAGAGGAAAGGAAAGGGATAAAGAGTTAGAAACATTCATGGGAGAGAAACATCGATCAGCTGCCTCCTGCACACTCCCTACTGGGGATGTACCCATAACCAAGATACATGCCCTTGACCAGAATCGAACCCGGAACCGTTCAATCCGCAGGCCTGACGCTCTATCCACTGAGCCAAACCAGTTAGGGCAGCAAAGTTCTCTATTAAAATGGAATGTAAATCTATGGTTACTAGGAAAGCTGTGAAGAACAGGGACACATTAAAAGAGGTCAGGAAGCAAGTACACAGTGACAGATATGGTCAATATTATAAGTATAATGATAGTTACAGTGTCATGCACATGTCAAGATTTACGAAATTCTATACTTCACACATGTAATTTACTCATTATAGCTTTTGTAAAATGGTTCAAGATAAAACAAATGTACATTCACCTAGTTTAGAATTACAGGTTTGGCAAGTCTATATTCAATCCATATTTGTATGCCCTCTGGGCGAGTCGCATCTCAGTGAAAGAAAATGCAACAAACAATGAAGACCCCACCGGAATGCTGGCTGGGTCACAAAAGCCACATCCCTGGACTACAGACAGCCTTTGTCTCCATCTTTGTCTTGCTCCCAGAACACCAAAGGCTCTGATGGGAACTTCTGAGAAGCTATAGGAACCCACAAAACCTCTTGATTACAATCAATGACAATGACCGCTCCACAAAATATAAACATGCCTGGAGCCCTCAGATCTGTGTCCACACAGATCCTGTAGTCTTTTCTTCAACTTAATTCCTTGGTGCACATTTAGATGAGGACCATTCCATCTAATGGGCTGCGGTCCTGTCCAACAACAAGTAGGCCAGTGTTTCTGCAGTGAAAGGTTTCCCCTCACTGCGATGGTCCACCAACCAGTGACCATCACCCATGCAATTGTAGGCAAGAGGGCACATTACCCTCTGTAAGATCTGGACAAGAGATTCCCTTCAATTCCCTTCCAATGTATTGGCATCCCTTGAAATCTAGGAAAAAATTCATGCTATAAGACCTACTTGAGGTTGTCACAGCTACCCCCTCTTTGGAGTGATCTCGGTGTCTCAAAACACCCACCTTCACATGAGGACTAGAGAGTCCACAGTGTTTCTTAGGAAAATATGGGCAATAATGTAAATTTGGCAAAAACTGTTCATTTTTGCACCATGTTTCCCCAAGGGCAAAAATATTTCAGACCCCATAAATGTTTTTCACCTAATCATGCTTGGAGAGGCCAGATCTCATTATAAACTAGCCGTAGAGTAAAGAGCATACCCCAGATTTAAAAAGACTTAGGAAAAAGCTTTCATTATTTTATAAACCAAAGAGACCTGAGACTGGCAGTTCTCCCATTGATGACTTAGGCACTCCATAAATTCTTCATTAGCATCTAGGGAAAGTGTGTCCCTGACAATGGCAGTCCCTCTACAACATTATCTTTACTGGCGCCAATAGCAATCAGTCCTATGTGGCAATTCATGACAAGGAAACAAGTAAGAACTAAGGACTCAGGTATTCCTAATTTTCTTCAACAAATCAGGCAACAGAGTTAGCTTCCCTGGGCACATGAGGATGGTGATTGATGCCATCTGTAGGGACCTTATAGGTGGTTCAGGTAAAATACCTTCAGGAATAGAAATATGCAGTGATACAGATCTGGCAGAACATCTCTGTATGTTAGAAAGTGCAACACAGATACATATGATACAACATAAAAACAAACACAACAATATAGTCACTTGAGGGGACTTTACGTAATGTAGGTGATTAAATGTATGAGATACAATTCAGACTAAAAAGATTTCACACATTTTCTTACACTATTGCGAAGACCGAACTAAGAGACATTTCCTTCACTTCTAAGAATTTTCTCACATTTGGACTCATAGGTGCAGAGCCAATTTAAAAATTTGGCTGAGAGATAGCTCACATTACTTGCACTCATAATGGCTTTCTCCAGTGTGAACTCTCTGATGATACAGGAGATGACTGCTCCTGGTAAGAGATTTCTCACATTCACTGCATTTATAAGGCTTTTCTCCTGTGTGAACTCTCTGATGACAAAGAAGGTACCTGCTGGTGGTGAAAGATTTCTCACATTTACTGCACTCATAAGGCCTTTCTCCAGTGTGAACTCTCTGATGAAGATTAAAATCACTGCTCCTGGCAAAAGATTTCCCACATTCACTGCATGTATAAGGCTTTTCTTCAATGTCAAAACTTTGATTATGGAGACCACTGCTCTTGATAAAAAATTTCCCACATTCACTGCACTCATACGGACTTTCTCTGGTGTGAAATCTCTGGTGGCAATGAAGGCTATCAATCCTCGTAAAAGATTTCCCACAGTCACTGCATTTATAAGGCTTTTCTCCCGTGTGAACCCTCTGATGACGATGAAGCTCACTGGTGGTGGCAAAAGATTTCCCACACTCGCTGCACTGATGAGGTTTTTGCCCCGTGTGGCCCCTCCGATGGCGACAAAGGGCATTGCTCCTGGTAAAAGATTTCCCACATTCTCGGCACTCATAAGGACTTTCTCCGGTGTGAAATCTCTGGTGATAATGAAGGCTATCAATCCTCTTAAAAGATTTCCAACATTCACTGCATTTGTAAGGCTTTCCTCCAGTGTGAAGTCTCTGATGGCGACGAAGGGCAGCGTTACTGGTGAAAGAATTCCCACACTCACTGCACTCATAAGGCCTTTCTCCGGTGTGAAATCGCTGGTGATTATGAAGGCTGTGTATCGTTGAAAAAGATTTCCAACATTCACCGCATTTGTAAGGCTTTTCTCCATGTTCAGAAGGAACGCCTGAAAACTGGGTCAAGCAACTTCCACATTCACAGCCAAGAGAGCACTGACTTCCAGCATGGACACACTTGTCCTGAGTAAACGTGTGATTGCAGCCAATGGCTTTGTTATATTCTGTCCTTTGAGACTTCATCCCACATTTCGAAATATCTTCTGGCCTATCCCTGGTCTGAGCAGGCTCCGTAAGGACACCCTGCCCAACTTCCCCACAGGTGAAATGACTCTGGGACACATGGCAGCTGTGTGCAGGCGAGATCCTGTCCGCGCCTCTAAAGAAAGCCTTCTCTCTCACATGCTGCTGGTGAAGTTTGGCGCTGAAATAAAATCCTTGTGCACAGGCCCCACACCTCAGCAGTAACCGTCTGTGTTGATTTCCCGGCAGCTCAGTCAAGTGAAAAATGTTTCCCAAGACGAGACCACAGCTCTCACAGGGGTGGCCCTCCTGGGAAGACAAGGCTACCTTGGGATTCCTTGCCTGTGACACTTTTACAGAAACCTTCTGCTCAGACGGAGCCTCCACATTCTCTGTGCCACAGCAGCAACCTGAACAAAAGGAAAAGCTGATGAAGTACATTTGACCTTATGAAAACAGAGTATCTTCACCACAAATGTTTATCTGTCACGACTAGGCCTGATTCCATAAAATGATTTTTAAGACAAGTGAGTTAGATCCTGAGGAAATGGCTGCTATACATTGCGTGGCCCTAAAGTCAGTCAACGGTGAAAATCTCACCAAGCGAGAGACCGAGCACAGGATGGGACAGAAAGAAGAGATGAAGACAGAAACCAGTTTGGCTCAGTGGATAGAGCGTCAGCCTGTGGACTGAAAGGTCCCAGATTTGATTCTGGAATAGGCATATACCTTGGTTGTGGGCACATCCCCGTGCAGGAGGGAGCTGACCGATGTTTCTCTCTCATCGATGTTTCTAACTCTCTATTCCTCTCTCTTCCTCTCTGTAAAAAATCAATAAAATAGATTTTAAAAAAAGAAAAAAGGAGAGAAGAAGGGTCTGCTAGTTGTTCCTCCACAAATGGTTTCCTTTAGGACCTTTCATGCTGGTGAAGTGAATCTATGTAGAATAATTTGAATGTACAACAAAAATCAATTGCATTAGAGCAAGTGATGTTCTACTTCAATACAGTAAAAGGTGTGCACTGTAAGGATCTGCAGGCATGGACCAATGGTAGAGGGCACTAAAGAGAGACCGGTGAAAGAGGTAGAGTTGAAAAGTTTAGAAAGGTTAAGTTATCCATGGACTGGGAATCCAAGTAGAGTGAGCACTGATCAATATTAAAACAGTTGTTGGCACAGTGTCAACAATAAACAAGAACAAGTAGAATTGGGTGAGGAATGGGCAATGGTAACAAAACACCTGTTGAACCAAATGGGTTCCTAGTTATGAATGTATAATATCGAAGCCCAGGTGTTTGGTTACAGCCTGTTGCCAGAGGCCAATTCCAGCATGTCATAATTGCAAGAGTTTCATCAGAAGGTTGATGGAACTTGGGGACTCAACAAGGGCGGAGTCACATATGTTATCACCTGTTGGGAATGGCTAAAGATATTTCCCCAAACCTAAAAAGAATTATTGTTTCCTGCCAGACAGCTCAGGGCATCTTAAATATATTTTATTGATGTTTTTACAGAGAGGAAGGGAGAGGGAGAGAGTGTTAGAAACATTGATGAGAGAAATATCAATCAGCTGCTTATTGCACACCCCCCACTGGGGATGTGCCCACAACCAAGGTACATGCCCTTGACTGGAATCAAACCTGGGACCCTGAATCCACAGGCCAACACTGTCCACTGAGCCAAACTGGCCAGAGAAGGGCATCTTAATCTACATGCTATTGCCTCCTACTGGCCAAACTCCTGAAGAGGTGTAGGCTATTCCCCAATCTGACAATGCTTCTGTACAAAACCCTACCCTTTGAAGTGTATTATCTCCACCTTGCCTTAGGACAATTTGTGTTAATAAAAAGCAAGGGGTCCTGAGACAAGAAGAACTTGGTTTCCTCAGCTAGTCTCCTCTGACCCCCAATGTCCTTCAAAATTATCTTTCATCTCTGGTCTCCTATTTAATCTATCCTCAACTCTTCTCCAGATTCCAAAACCCTTCTATTAATATATTTTATTGATTTTGTACAGAGAGGAAGGGAGAGAGATAGAGAGAAACATCGATGAGAGAGAGTCATTGGTCAGCTGCCTCTTGCACACCCCCTATTGGGGATATGCCCACAACTAAGATACATGCTCTTGACTGGAATCGAACCCGGGACCCTTCAGTTCCCAAGCCGACGCTCTATCCATTGAGCCAAACTGGTCTCGGCTCAGAACCCTTCTAGATGCCGGATCAAGACCCACTGGCATCAAATGACACACCAACGTCCAGCAGCCCATTATTCAGGCAAAACCGCCTGTGTCCACTGTGTCTTTTATAAAGTCATGTTTCTACTGTGATGCAGAAATGATTCTTCTGCTTAATTCCCAATTGATCCATTGCACAGGATAAATGATAGAAATAATAGAAGAAACATTGAAAAAATGGATGGTCAGCAATGTGGTACAATAGCACAGCACAGATGAGATCACAGCAAAAGACCTATGTAACATCAGCAAGATGACAGGATCAGAGATATGAGAATCTTTCCCCATCCCAGAGTAAATAGACAGTTATAAAAAAAAACTCACAGGAGTGCTAGCCAGTTTAGCTTACTGGATAGAGTATCAGGCTACAGACAGAAGGGTCCTATGTTCGATTCTGGCCAAGGACACTCGCCCTGGTTGCAGGTTCAGTCTCCAATGGGAGTGTGCAGGAGGCATCTGATCAATGATTCTCTGTCATCATTGATGTTTCTATCTGTCTCTCCCTCTCTCCTTCCTCTCTGAAATCAATAAAGAAACATATATATATATATATATATATATATATATATGTATATATCCCACAGGAACTGGGAATAAGAGTACAATGAAGCCGAAACCGATTTAGCTCAGTGGATAGAGCGTCGGTCTGCGGACTGAAAGGTCCGGGGTTCGATTCCGGTCAAGGGCATGTACATTGGTAGCGGGCACATTCCCGGTGGGGGGTGTACAGGAGGCAGCTGGTCTATGTTTCTCTCTCATTGATGTTTCTAGCTCTCTATCCCTCTCCTTTCCTCTCTGTAAAAAAACAATAAAATATATAGTATATTTTTAAAAAGAGTACAATGAAGACAAACAGTAATACAGAAAATCAAATAAGGACAATTGCATAGAAAGAATACTGGAAAGACTCGGTGAACAAATATATTTGAAGATAGCTAAAGTCAAAAACAATGGTCAGCGTTACCTCCATCAACCATTATGCTTCTGTTATCATTAACCATAGTGACCTGTTATTAGAAAAATACTGGAAATATTGATTTTAAAAACCACAGAATGGCCCCAGCCGGTTTTGCTCAGTGGCCAGAGCATAGGTCTATAGAATGAATGGTCCCAGGTTCAATTACAACCCTAGGGTCCCAGGTTGTGTGCTCGACTGGGGGTGTGCGGGAGGCAGTTAATAAATGATTCTTCTCATCATTGATGTTTCTATCTCTCTCTTCCCTTCCCTTCCTCTCTGAAATCAATAAAAAATAACCACAGCCGAAACCGGTTTGGCTCAGTGGATAGAGCGCGGGCCTGCGGACTGAAAGGTCCCAGGTTCGATTCCGGTCAAGGGCATGTACGTACATTGGTTGTGGGCACATCCCCAGGAGGGGGCGTGCAAGAGGCAGCTGATCGATGATTCTCATCGTTTTCTAACTCTATTCCTCTCTCTTCCTCTCTGTAAAAAATCAATTAAAAAAAATATATATATTTTTTTAAATTAGCCTGTTATAAAAAAAAAAAAAACACACCACAGAATACCCAGTTCAGAGTGGCTCAGTTAGTTTGAGCGTGATCCTGTGACCCTAGGGGTCTTAGATTCGATGCCCAGTCAGGGCACATATTAGTATGTAGGTTCCATTTCCAGTTGGGACACGTGTGTAGACAACCAACTAATGTTTCTCCCTCAGACTGATGCTTCTCTCTCTCTCTTCTTCTTCATCTCCATCTCTCTTCCTCTCTATCTTGAATTGAATATATATATTAAAAAAAAATTCCAGAGTAGCCAAATAAAAATGAGAACTCAAAAGGGTCTAAAGTAGGGGTGTCGAACTCAATCAGAGAAGGGGCCAAAATCTAAAATCCAGCCTAAATCGCGGGCCGAATGGTTTACTGAACAGTCATAAACTGACAATGTCATAAACTGACAGCGGAGTGCAGTGATGACAGAGCGGTGCGGGCCACATTGCAAGGCCTGGCGGGCTGGATTTGGCCCGCGGGCCTTGTGTTTGACACATGTGGTCTAAAGACAAAGTAAATGAAAAGGCAACCTACCAAAGCTCATGTATAAAATTCAGAAAATGAGCCGAAACCGGTTTGGCTCAGTGGATAGAGCGTCGGTCTGCGGACTGAAACGTCCCGGGTTTGATTCCGGTCAAGGGCATGTACATTGGCTGTGGGCACATCCCCAGTAGGGGGTGTGTGGGAGGCAGCTGGTCGATGTCTCTCTCATCGGCGTTTCTAGCTATCTATCTCTCTTCCTTCCTCTCCGTGGAAAATCAATAAAATATATTTAAAAAAAAAATTCAGAAAATGAAATTCTAAGAGGCAATTTTATAGGGATAAGTGCCTACATTATTAAAAAAAATATCTCCAAAAATTCTGGCACCTCAGAAAACTAGAAACAAAACAAGAAAGTAAACCCAAAGGTTGGAAAAGAAACAAATAATAAATATTAGAACAAACATAAGTAATAAGGAAACAAGACAAAATACACAAATACCTAACATGTATTTTTTGAAAGATACAAAATTGGAAAAACTTGCTGAAACAGTTTGGCTCAGTGGATAGAGCGTCAGTCTTCAGACCAAAGAGTCCCAGGTTTGATTCCGGCCAAGGGCATATGCCTGGGTTGCAGGCTTGAGCCCAAGTAGGGGGCATGCAGGAGGCAGCCCATCAATGATTCTCTCTCAACATTGATGTTTCTCTCTCTCCCTCTCCTTTCCTCTCAGAGATCAATTTAAAAAAAAAAAAAGAAAGAAAGAAAAAGAATGAAATACAGATAATCCTCGAGTTACATAGGACTCAACGTACGTCGTTTTATGGTTGGTTACGTCGCCACCCCCAATTTATTTATTTATCTCCCATTTATTTATTTTTAAAAAAAGTCCCATAATTTTACATATGTACATATGTGCTTTATGTTTTTTATTATTTATTTACCACAAGTAAATGTTAGGAATTGTTACAACACATAAATCTAATAACATAAGTCTTGTTTGAAAGCTACACACAATGCTCAAAAAAAAAAAAAGTTAGGAATTGTTATCTTTCTTTTAAGTTTTTTTTTTTATTGTTTCACTTCATTACTGCCGTATATGTGCTCCATGTGAGTGATGGAGGTGTAGGTGGGTTAGGTGATTTGGTTTAGGAGGTGTAGGTGATTTTCACTCACGGCGAAAATCAGTTACAACAACGTAGAAATGGATCTCCAATGTAACCCGAGGATGTACTGCATGCCTGTATGAACCATGTTTTAACACTGCACTGAAAATAAGGCTTTATTATTCCCTTTCATGCGTGACTTTTCTTATTTTTTTAAAAAATTTAAATGTTTTTCTTTATTGATTTGGGAGAGGAAGGGTGAGGGAGAGGGAGAGAGAGAGAGAGAGAGAGAGGGAGGGAGGGAAACATCAATGATGAAAATCACTGATTGGTTGCCACTTGCACACCATCTACTGAAGATCAAACCCACAATGCAGGCATGTTCCCTTGGCTGGAATTGAACATGGGACCCTTCAGTCCATAGGCTGACAACCTATCCACTGAGCCAAACTGGCTAGGATTATGTGTACCTTTCATAAAAAAATATGCAAGGTGGGGAGAAAGAATGTTTACAGTTGTTGATTTGGAAAATAGTCAGGGCTACCTGTAATCTTATGCTGGCTATTACCTTCATTTAGTTCATTCCATTGTTCTTGTGGAAGCTGATACACTGTGAGTAGTCATGTGTATATTTATGTAAAAATGTTTATTAACCTGTTAACTGGGGAGTTCCGTTTTTAATGACGCAACCTGTAACGGGTGCGTACTCTTTCACTAGGACGTGTCAGTACGTCACGCCCGGAGGATGTAATTTCATATTATTTTTTTTTATTTATACTTAATGAAAATAAATGAAATATATATATTTTTTCGTTTATTTATATATATAAAGCACAAAGGAAAATACAAAATTACAAAAAAAATAGAAAAGAATACCGACAAAAAAAAAAAAAATGGACACGTCGAATTAAAAAATTATAAATTTTACAAACAATGATAAAGATTACAAAAAATAGCCAAAACCGGTTTGGCTCAGTGGTATGTCAGGGGCATGTACCTTGGTTGCCAGCACATCCCCAGTGGAGGGTGTGCAAGAGGCAGCTGATCGATGTTTCTCTCTCATCTCATCGATATTTCTAACTCTCTATCCCTCCCCTTTCCTTCCTCTCTGTAAAAAATCAATGAAATATTAAAAGAAAAAAAAAAAAAAGATTACAAAAAATATATACCGTCCCTCTCGGGGCGCAACATATATTTCAAGCACGTATTCATACGTCCTACCCGTTCCCGATATTGTTTATGTTTGACGTATTTATAGGTCCCGCTCGGTTAACATGTTAAAGTGATTTTATTAGTATTGTGTTCTAATCCTATCCAATAAAACAGTAATATGCAAATTAACCACCACTTCACTACACCCACAAGCCAATCAGAGTGAGTATGCAAATTAACCCCAATGAAGATGGCTGCAGCCTGCAGAGAACAGGTGGGAGGTTTGGGTTTCCTTGGCAATGGACAAAGCCAAGCTTTCCACACACCCTAGCAGGCTCAGGCCTTCATTCAAGGGTACAAAGTTTCAATTATAGAAGGTAAATAAATTCCAACAGAAATGGCAGCAGCAGGAGCTAGAAGAGCAGGAGGCTAGGGTTACCCCCGGCCATGGAGGCAGTCAAGCTTTTGCAGCCCTGGCCTGCCCAGGCCTTCACTCTAGGCTACAAAATTTCAATTATAGATGATACATAAGTTCCAAGTGAAATTGCTGCCACCACAGAGCGAGCAGGAGGCTTGGCTACGCTCCAGGCTACGAAGTTTCAAGTGTAGATTACCTTTATTTGGTGCATTCCATTGTTCTTGTGGAAGTTGATACACTGTGAGTAGTCCTGGCAGCAGGAGGGAAGCCCAGGTCCTGGCAGCCAGAGGGAAGCCCCAGTCCCAGGAGCCAGCAGGTGGAGGGGAGGGAAACCCCGGTGCTGGTAGCCAGTGCAGGCAGCCAGGGGAAGGAAGGCCTACCCTTGCATGATTTTCGTGGATCGGGCCTCTAGTTTGTAATAAAATGTAAAGGTGAATCCTATACATGTTCAATAAAAATCATATCTTAAAGCTAAAAAAAAATACTGTATTGCTAAGCACTAGTAACAAGCATCTGAGCTTCCTAGAAAAATGGTGGCACTAGACCTGCTGAATGCACCTTTGCCAAACATGGAATTTATATAAAAAAGGAGTGTGGGAAGCAATATCTGCAAAGCACAATTAATCGCATGCAAAAATATGTGTTCCTGTATGTAATACACAGTTAATATATAAAATATACAAGGTATTTAAAAGACTCTTTCACAAAAAAATAAAATAAAATAAAAATACAGTTAATAAACAGGATAAGGATGTAGAGACAATTCTTAAAAAAGTAGGTACAGCTCTAACCGGTTTGGCTCAGTGGATAGAGCATCGGCCTATGGACTGAAGGGTCCCAGGTTTGATTCCAGTCAAGGGCAAATCCCTTGATTGCAGGCAAATACCCAGTAGGGAGAGTGCAGGAGGCAGCTGATCAATGTTTCTAACTCTCTATCCCTCTCCCTTACTCTCTTAAAAAAAAAAAAAAAAAATCAATGAAATCTATATTTTTAAAAATAAGTACAAATGTCCAACATGAATATAGAAGACAGGCTTCCTGAAACACTACCAACCACAAGTCCTTCCCTGTGAATGTAGTCCAGCGGGGAGAATTGGAACTTCAGGAATAGAGGGGAACAGGGGAAACAGACCCACCCTCCCCAGGACAGCAACTACCCAGGAAACTGGAAAATCAAGCAGAACCACAGTCTACATGGGAGGACACAGCACACCCTGGGAGATGGGGCCTGGGAAATCCCAAAGCCAAGTCCAGGTCACTGGTGACAGTGAGGGTCTTACCCAGCGAGGATACAAGTTCAAAGTTCTCCAGCATCACATTCAGGTACAGCTGTCTCTGACCCTCATCCAGGAGGCTCCATTCCTCCCTGGAGAAGTACAGGGCAACGTCCTCAAAGGTCACGCCAACCTGTCAGAATAGACAATTCAAACCAAAGCTGCCTTTCTGAGAACCAGTAATTGTACTCCTTACACACCTTCCCCACTTCAACCTCCCCCAGGGCACCCGGTTAGTGTGGACACCAGGCCCTAATGCCAGTGCAGGCTGCTCTCCCATCACAGTCCCATTACTCACTGGGATTGCCCTCAGCAGAGCAGCTGGGTTGGGTGGGAAGGATTTGGGGGAGTGGAGGGGAGAGAGCAAAGTCATTTAAGCTCTGGGGATGCCTGCAGGGCTCCAGCCTTCCTGTCAAGCAATTCCACTTCCTAGGGGTGTCAAACTCAATCAGAGAAGGGGCCAAAATTTAAAATCCAGCCTAAATCGCGGGCCGAATGGTTTACTGAACAGTCATAAACTGACAATGTCATAAACTGACAGCGGAGTGCAGTGATGACAGCGCGGTGCGGGCCACATTGCAAGGCCTGGCGGGCTGGATTTGGCCCGCGGGCCTTGTGTTTGACACATGTGTTAGACCATGCCTCCAAGACAAGAGTGGGTTTATGCTTCCCCCTTATGTCCCCACACCAGATCCCAGGGACCATCAGCTCACTCTTCCTCCAGATGTGCACACACTGGGTAATGCTTATCCCCTTCCCATCTTCAGTCCCAGGTTCACTCCCTCAGCTCTGCCCCCTTCCTGCTCCAATGCCCCTGGGTCTCGCTGGGCTCCCCCATGCACTTGGCACATGGCAGGTGGAGAAGCCTGTCTTCCAGCGGGTCCAGGACCACCCCAGGCCCCTGAGGGACCCCACAGCCGGGAAAGCCCCCATGAGGCTGTGAGTCCTCCCTGCAGCCTCTGATCTGCCCGCCAATCCTCACAGCCACACCCTCAGGGGAACCTCAGAGGCCGGGCACCCCTGTCCTCTCCGCCCCGCACTGGCTGTGTCCTCAGAAGCCACCGCGCTCCTCCCTCCCCTCCGCCTTCCTCACGGTCCTCCCCGCGGACGGAGCTGCAGGAGGGACAGGCCCGCACCGGGCTGTGGGGTGCGGGGTGAGGAGGCGGGGGGCCTGGGGGACAGGAACTCACCTCAGCGAAGCTCCTCAGCACCGGCTCCGCCATCGCGCTCGTAGTCCCAGCGGGGCCGGTGCAGAAGCCCCTGCAGGAATGGCGGGGCCAGTCCCGGCCCTGGCGGGGGTCCGGGCGGTGACTCCGAGCTTCAATCCCAGGTGTGAGCGGTGAGCACCACGGGAGGCTGCCGCCGTGGGCTGTGAGGCGGGGACACCACTGTCCACCTTCTCCACTGGACTCCGTGACCAGGAAATACCCACCGCTTAGGTTAAAAATGGAGAAAAAACTACAAGTCCCGCCCTCCAAAACTTGAAAACCGGAAACGCCTTTTCCGAGCTCCCATTGGCGCAGCCTGGTGGCATTCCGCGCTCGGCCTTGTGGGTAATGTAGTTCCTACGCTCCATGGCCAGGATATTGTATTTGCTCAGCTGACTGCGATTGGTTTTGAGGGCAAATAGCCTGAGAACACACCAAGTATAATCAGGGCCCTCCAGCACCTTCAGGGGAGGTGATTTCTAGGGTAAGTTTGTTTCAGAGGAACGTGCCTGGCTTCGTTTAGCTGCTGGTTTTGCTTATCTTTCTTCAGAACCTGCTTTTTTCTGAATGAACAGGCATTGTGTCTTCATTCAGGCCATTTAGGCATCTGTCTCCTTCAGGACAACTGTAGCTTCCAGAGGTTGCTTAAGTGACTAACTAATCTAACCTGCCTCCATTTTGCAAAGTTCATGTCTCAAAAGAGATATCAATATTTAAAAGCATTTTCTTCTGGGGCCAGTTGAAGTGTCAGCTCTGCCTGGGCTGCAGTGTGGATAAGATGGCCAAGAGACATGTGAAAAAAAATGCTCAAAGTGACTGATCATCAGAGAGATGCAAATTAATCCAACAATTAGAATGGCTACCATCTGTCAGAATGGCTACCATCAACAAATGATGAGTGCTGGGGAGGATGTGGAAAAAAAGGAACCCTAGCACAGTAAGGACCTCAGTTGTGGCCCAGTGTGCTGTGCACTGCGATGAGGGCGCTCTCTCATCGACGTTTCTAGCTCTCTATCTCTCTTCCTTCCTCTCTGTAAAAAAATCAATAAATTATATTAAAAAAAAAAAAAAAAGAGAGAGAGAGAATATACTAAAAAATGTATCCCTGAAATCCTGGTATCAAGTACTCACTTTGTGACTCTCATTGAACTTGGAAGGCCAAAGGAAGTGCCATCAATCATCGGTACAACTCAGTCATCCCGCTGAGAGTCAGGGGGTTCTGGAGAGTCTGCTGGAGATTCCCAGATGGGGCACCCACAAGGAGACCTGAGCGCCCATCGGTGGCTTTTTACAGTTCCCATTTCTTCCTACAATGCACCCGAAGGCATGGGTGTTTGTGGGCATCGGGGGAGTGAAAAGTGCCGGCCTGGGAATGTCTTTGCAGGGAGAGGCAGGAGTTGCCAGGAGAGAAAGAGAGAGAAATATCCATGATGAGAATCATTGATTAGCTGACCCCTGGATGCCCCACACTGGACCTCTAGCCTGGGGTGCAGGCATGTTTCCTGTGAATGGAACCAAGACCTCCTGGTGCACAGGTCCATGTGGAACCACTAAGCCACGCCACTAGGCTCTCAACGTTCATGTTTCTATCTCTCAATACCTCTTTCTGGCTCTATGATATCAATAAAAATGTTTTTAAAATTAATTAAGAAGTGACCGGTTTGGCTCAGTGGATAGTGTCGGTCTGCGGACTGAGGGGTCCCAGGTTAGATTTAGGTCAAGAACATGTACCTTGGTTGTGGGTACATCACAGTGGGGTGTGCAGGAGGCAGCTGACCGATGTTTCTACCCCTCCCTTCCTCTCTGTAAAAAACTAATAAATATTTTTTAAAAATCAATTAAAATATAAAAAAGTAAGAAATATTAAAACATATTCCAATACATAAAAATGTTTACTTCAAAAAGTGAAAAAGGCACAAAATGCCTGAAATTCCAACATCCATCTTTGTCGTTCCATTGTGTTTTTGTTGAAGAAAATGGCCAAACTCATAACACTTGAGGCAGAATGTATAGTAAGATTTTTTAAAAATACATTTTTAATTGATTTTTTTTTTTTTTTACAGAGAGGAAGAAAGAGGGAGAGAGAGTTAGAAACATCAATGAGACAGAAACATCGATCAGCTGTCTTTTGCACACCCCCCACTGGGGACGTGCCTGCAACCGAGGTACATGCCCTTGACCGGAATCAAACCTGGGACCCCCACCAGTCTGTAGGCCAATGCTACATCCACTGAGCCAAACGAGCCAGAGCTATGGTAAGATTTTTTTTTTTTTTAAATATTTTATTGATTTTTTTACAGAGAGGAAAAGAGATAGTTAGAAACATTGATTAGAGAGAATCATCGATCAGCTAACTCTTGCACACCCCCTACTGGGGATGTGCCCACAACCAAGGTACATGCCCTTGACCAGAATCGAACCTGGGACCCTTCAATCCGCAGGTTGACGCTCTATCCACTGATCCAAACCAGTTTCGGCTATGGTAAGATGTTTTAACAAAGATACAGACTCAACAAATACACTTCTGAGAAAAGGTTCACCATAAATTCTTAGAAAAAACACAATCATGCCGAAGCCGGTTTGGCTCAGTGGATAGAGCGTCGGACTGCGGACTGAAGGGTCCCAGGTTCGATTCCGTCAAGGGCATGTACATTGGTTGCGGGCACATCCCCGGTGGGGGGTGTGCAAGAGGCAGCTGGTCGATGTTTCTCTCTCATCGATGTTTCTAGCTCTCTATCTCTCTCCCTTCTTCCTCTCTGTGAAATATCAATAAAATATATATATTTAAAAAAACACACAAAAAAACACAATCAAACAAAAGTGAGGTAGAATGACAAAATGACAGAATATCTATATATGTAAAAGGCTGCCCTAACACCGTTTGGCTCAGTGGATAGAGTGTTGGCCTGCAAACTCAAGGGCCCCAGGTTCAATTCTGGTCAAGGGCATGTACCTTGATCTTACACCTATCAGAATGGCTATCATCAACAAATCTGCTGGCTAGGATGCGGAGAAAAAGGAACCTTTGTGCACTGCTGGTGGGAATGCAGACTGGTGCAACCACTGTGGAGAACAGTATGGAGTTTCCTCAAAAAACTGAAAATGGAACTCCCATTCGACCCAGTAATCCCACTCCTAGGAATATATCTTAAGAAACCAGAAACACCAATCAAAAAGGATATATGCACCCCTATGTTCATAGCAGCACAATTTACAATAGCTAGGATTTGGAAACAGCCTAGGTGCCCATCAGCAGATGATTGGATCAAAAAACTATGGTACATGTACACAATGGAATACTATGCTGCAATAAAGGAATTCTTATTTGCAGCAACCTGGAATTGGAGAACATTATGCTGAGTGAAATAAACCAGTCAATGTAAGAAAAACACCACATGATCACACTCATTTATGGATAATAAGGAACATTATAAACTGATGAACAAAAAGATAGATACAGAGACAGTGAAGCGACAGACTGTTAAAATACAGTGGGGATGGTAGGGAGATCTGGGGGAGATAAGAGATCAACCGAAGGACTTGTATACATGCATATAAGCATATTGAATGGACACAAAACTCTGGGGAGGGAGGGCATGTATGGGAGTGGGGTTGGGAATTGGTAAGATATGTACACATATAATACCTTAATAAAAAAAATGAAATAAAAAATAAAATAAACAATTATAATTTTTTTTAAAAAGGGCATGTACCTTGGTTGCATGCACATACTCAATAGAAGGTGTGCAGGAGGCAACTGATTGATGTTTCTCTCTTATTGATGTTCCTAACTCTCTATCCCTCTCCTTTACTCTCTCTAAAAAAAATATCAATAAAATATATACTTTTTAAAAATAAAAAAATAAAAGGCTAATATGCAACGTGTCCTCTCGAGAGTTCGACCAGGAGATCAGAAGTTCAATCACTCACTATGAGGTGTACTGAACACCAGGGGCAGGCGCAGAATGGAGGCCCCAGCTAGGAGCTGGCAGCCAGCAAGAAGGCCCCAAGGGACCCTAATTGCTGGCCAGGCCTAGGGACCCTATCCATGCATGAATTTTGTGCACTAGGCCTCTGGTCTTATATAATAAAACCCTAATATGCAAATCGATCAAACAGCAGAATGACTGGTTGCTATGATGTTCACTGACCACCAGGGGGCAGATGGTCAGTGCAGGAGCTGCCCCCCTGATAGTGTGCTCCCACAGAGGGAGCACTGCTCGGCTAGAAGCTGAGCTCGTGGCTGACGAGCACAGCGGCAGTGGTGGGAGCCTCTCCCACCTCCATGGCAGCACTAAGGACCCTCGAGGGGTACCGACAAGCAAGAGGGCACAGGCCAGGCTGAGGGTATGCAGGCGCAGAGTGGCCAGGACGCCTGCTATGAGGGGGGAGGGCAGCAGAGAGAGCTATAGAAGTGGTCCTCCAGCCAGAAGCAAGGACTTACAGGCTCCCGTGCAGCCGGGAGTGAAGCCAGAAGAAGGAAGGCCTATTCTTGCATGAATATCGTGCAACGTGCCTCTAGTCTATGTATATAAAAGCCTAAGCTACTGGTCACCATGATATGCACCAACCACCAAGGGCAGACGCTCAATGCAGGAGCTGCTCCCTGGTGGTCAGTGCGTTCCCAAAGCAGGAGTGCAGCTCGGCTTACCTATGGGGCTAGATGCCAGGCTCCCAGCTGGCAAGCGCAGCTGAGAAGGTGCAAGCATCTCCCGGGGTGAGTCCCCCTGCAGGCCTCTACCTCATCCTGTCCAGGATTGAGAGTGCTGCTTCTCCGTCATGGGTGTGCCAGGATCACCCTAGAATGGGTGTGCAGAGACCACAGTGGTGTAGCACCAAAGCTACCAAGCGCCAGTGGCAGGAGTAGTGGGACCGGGATGAGTGGGAGCATCAGGGCACCTGGCCCTGGCTCAAGCTTCTCCCTGGCCACCTCCTGCATGCTGCTTGAGAGATGTTGGAGACCAGTTTCAGATCAATCTGCTCAGGCCACACCGAGGGACCTCACCAGTGCACAAAGCTGTGCACCAGGCCTCTGGTTGAGTAGAATGATGGTTTCAGTTTCACGAACATACCATGATGTATGAAACAGTATACCTAACCTATACTTTACTCATTGTATCTTTTTAAAAATGATTCAAAATTTGAAAATGTGTATGCTCAACTATATTGGCAAATCTATATCCAATCCACCTTCTTATGCACTCTGGGCGAGAGCCTTGCATCAGTGACGGAAATGTAGCAAACCTTGAAGAACTTTCACCCAAACCAACAAGAATGCTGGCTGGGTCACAAAAGCCACATCGCTAGACTGCAAACACCCTTTGCTTCGTCTTTGTATTCCTGCCAGTGCACTGATGGCTCTGATGGGCACATCTGAGAAGATACAGGAAGTCACAAAACCTCTTGATTATAATCAATGACAATGACTTGTGTCCACCGAAGATAAACATGCCTGCAGATATGTGTACTGGTACACACCGTTCCTGTTGACTTCTCCTCAGAAGCACATTTAGATGAGGACCATTCCATCTGATGGGCTGCAGTCCCCGGAAGAACTCATTAGGACAGTGTTTCTGTAGTGAAATGATATCCCCTAACTTCTATTGTCCTCCAACCAGTGACAATCACCCATGGAGTTATAGGCTGTAGGTCTCATGGCATTCTGCAAAACTGGGCAAGAGATTCAAGTGTATGGGCATCCCCGGAAAAACAAGAAAAAAAACTCACGCTGCTAAAAAATATACTTGAGGTTGTCATAGCAACCTGCTCTCTGGAGTGATCTCTGTGTCTCAAAGCATCCATCTTCACAGAGGACTAGAGTGTCCATAGTGTTTCCTAGGAAAATATGGGCAGCAATGAAAAACTGGCAAAAACTGCTGGGGAAATTTCTGCACCATACTGTTCCCTCTAAGACAAAAATGTTTGAGACCCCTTATGTTTTTCACCTCATCATACTAGGAGAGCCCAGATCTCCTTATAAGCTAACTCACAAGTAAGCAGCAAACAGAAGATTTAAAAAGTCTTAGGGAAAAGCCTTCATTATTTTACAAACCAAAGAGACATGAGACTGTGCAGTTCTTGTATTGATCACTGAGGCACTCAATAAATTCATCACTGGCATCAAGGGAAAATGTGCTCTTGAGAATGGCAGTATCTCTGCAATACTGTTTTCTGGGCCAATACTAAGTCCTATGTGCCAACTGGTTAGAGGGAAAATTAAAAACTAAGGGCTCAGGTGTTCTGAAGTTGATTCAACAAACTATTCAACAGAGTTAGCTTCCCTGGGCACAAGAGGATGGTGATCCATACCATCTGTAGGGGCTTTATAGGTGGTTCAGGTGAAATACCTTCAGCAACAGAAATATGCAGTGACATACACTGAGTGGCCATATTATTATGATCTCTGAATGCATAATAATTGGGCCACTCAATGTGTGTGTGTGTGTGTGTGTGTATGTGTATGTGTGTATATATATATATTATATATTAGAGGCCCAGTAAATGAATTCGTGTATGAGTGGCCAGCCTGGCCAGGAGGAGGGGATATGGGCAGTTGGCTGGCTTATCTGCTGGTCAAACTCCCGGTCGAAGGGAAATTTACATATTAGCCATTTATTATATAGGATATACACTGAGTGGCCAGATTATTATGCATTCAGAGATCATAATAATTTGGCCACTCAGGGTAGATCTGGCAACATGTCTTTGTATGCTATAAAGTAAAATATAGATACATGGTTCCAACATAAAAACAAACAACAAAAATGCTTATGGGGACTTTACCTAATGTAGGTGATTACATGTATGAGATAAGTTTCCTACACATCGAAATAAGTACTCGCATTTGGACTCATATGCGCAGTGCAAATTTAGAAATTTGGCTAAGACAAATCTCATGTTATTTGCACCCATAAAGGTTTTCTCCAGTGTGAACTCTCCGATGATACTGGAGACAATTGCTACTTTTAAAAGATTTTTCACATTCACTACATTTATAAGGCTTTTCTCCAGTGTGAGAACACTGATGATAACGGAGGCTACTCCAACTGGTAAATAATTTCCCACATTCGCTGCATTTATAAGGCTTTTCTCCAGTGTGAAATCTCTGATGACGAATAAGCTCACTGCTAGTGATAAAAGCTTTCCCACATTCACTGCATTTATAAGGCTTTTCTCCAGTGTGAGCTCTCTGATGACGCAGAAGGGCAGTGCTCCAGGTAAAAGATTTCCCACATTCGCTGCATTTATAAAGCTTTTCTCCCCTGTGAACTCTCTGATGACGATGAAGGTGTGAGGTCGTGATAAAAGATTTCCCACAGTCACTGCATTTATAAGGCTTTTCTCCAGTGTGAACACACTGATCGTAATGGAGACTACGTGCACTGGTAAACGATTTCCCACACTCATTGCATTTATAAGGCTTTTCTCCGGTGTGAATTTTCTGATGACAATGAAGGCCAGTGCTACTGCTAAAAGATTTCCTACATTCTCTGCATTTATAAGGCTTTTCTCCAGTGTGAATTCTCTGATGACAATGAAGTTCACTGCTAGTGGTAAACGATTTTCCACACTCACTGCATTTATGTGGCCTTTCTCCAGTGTGAACTCTCTGATGACGACGAAGGTCAGTGCTCCTCAGAAAAGACTTCCCACATTCACTGCACTCATAAGGTCTTTCTCCAGTGTGAACTTTCAGATGATAATGGAGGCCATTACTACTGGTAAAAGCTTTTCCACATTCACTGCACTCATAAGGCTTTTCTCCAGTGTGACCTTTCTGTTGAAAGCTAGAAAATTTGCTAAAATGTTTTCCATATTCACAGCATTCAAAACACCGACTTTCAGTATGCATATCCTTTCCGTGAACAAACGTGTGGTTGCAACTGATATCTGTCTTACATTCGTTTCTGGTGTAATAATTTGTTCTCCTTTGAAATGTCATCCCATGCATTGTAATCGGATTTGGACTGTTTCTGGTCTGAGTAGCCCTTAGGTGGAGATGTCCAGTAAGGACACCCGGCTCAACCTCCCCATATGCGAATTGATTCTGGGACACATTTAAATTGGAGCTGTCTCTAAGTAAGATCCTGTCCACACCTCTAATGAAAGTCTTCTCTCTCACATGCTGTTGGTGAAATTTCGCACTGAAGTAAAACCGTTTTGCACATGCCCCACAGCTCAACAGTATCTGTCTGTGTTGTGTTCCCTGTAGCTCCATCATGTGGAAAATATTTCCCAACACTAGCCCACAATTCTCACAGGGGTGGCTCTTCTGGGAAGACAAGGCTACCTTGGGATTCCTTGCCTGTGACACTCTTACAGAAACCTTCTGTTCAATCGGTACCTCCACATTCTCAGCTCCACAGCAACAACCTAAAGAAAAGGAAATGCTGGTGAAGGGCATGTTGACCTTTCGATATCAGAATAACTTCACCACAAGTGCTTATCTGTCCCTGAGTAGGCATAATTCCATAGGATTATTTTTAAGAAAAGTTAGACTCCGATGAAATGGCTATTATACCATGTCTTGGCCCCAATGGTGAGAATCTCACCAAGTGAGGGACAGAAGCATAGCATGGGATACAAAGAAGAGAGGAAGGATCTGCTAGTTGTTCCTCCACAAATGGCTTCCTTTAGCCCCTTTCAGCTGGTGAAGTGAGTCTGTGTAGAATAATTTGAATGTGCTCAAACCAAAAGAAATCAATTCTATTAGAGCACATTATGTTCTTCCTCAATACAATAATAGGTGTACATTCTAAGGTTCTGCAGGCATGGACAAATGGTGGAGGGCACTAAAGAGAGACCAATGAAAGAGGTAGAGGTGCAAAGTTTAGAGAAGTTAGGTTATCCATGTCCTGGGAATCTGAGGAGAATTATCACTATTAGAATTGAATTGTTGGCAAAGTGTCAACAGTAACCAAGAACAAGCAGAACTGGGAATGGATAATGGTAACAAAATACTGTTGAACCAAATAGGTTTGTAGGTATGAATGTACTAATGTCTAGTAGAAAAACATCCCCAACAGCTTTTTACTCAAGCAAGACCACCTGTGTGTCCACTATGTCATTCATAAAGTCATGTTTCTACTATGATGCAGAAATGATTCTTCCACTTAATTCCCAGATTAGCCATTGCACGGGGTTAATGATAAAAATCGTAAAAGAGCCGAAACCGGTTTGGCTCAATGGATAGGGCGTTGGCTTGGGGACTGAAGGGTCCGGGTTCGATTCCGATCAGGGGCATGTGCCTTGGTTGCGGGCATATCCCCAGTAGGGGGTGTGCAAGAGGCAGCTGATTGATGACTCTCTCATCGATGTTTCTAACTCTCTATCTCTCTCCCCTCCTCTCTGTACAAAATCAATAAAATATATATTTTTTAAAAAATTGTAAAAGAAACATTGAAAAGATGGGATGGTCAACACTGTGGTACAACAGCACAGCAAAGATGAGATCTCAGGCAAAGGACCTATGTGAGTGACATTAGAAAGATGACAGAATCGGAGATAAGAGCATCTTCCCCCATTTAGGAGGAAGTAGAAATCTATCCATGAACAAAAACCCCAGAGGAAATGGGAATAAGAGTACGATGAAGACACCAAGTAAAGAGAACTGCATAGAAAGAATAAGTAGAAAGACTGGGTGAACAAACATATTTCAAGATAGCTACAGTCTTAAAGAAGGGTCAGAGCTCTAGTGGTTTGGCTCAGTGGATAGAGAGTCAGCCTGTGAACTGAAAGATCCCAGATTCTATTCCGGTCAAGGGCATGTACCTTGGTTGTGAGTACATCCCCACAGTAAGAGGTTTGCAAGAGGCAGCTAATTGATGTTTCTCACATCGATGTTTCTAACTCTCTATTCCTCTCTGTAAAAAATCAATATATATATATACTTTATTGCTTTGACCGGAGGCTTATAGATACTTGAAGAATCTTAAAAAAGAAAAAAAAGAAAAAAAAGAAAAAAGAATCTTGGTCAAGACTTTATTATTTTACGCCAAAACCGGTTTGGCTCAGTGGATAGAGCGTCTGCCTGAAGACTGAAAGGTCCTGGGTTCAATTCTGGTCAAGGGCATGTACATTGGTTGTGGGCACATCCCCAGTAGGGGGTGTGCTAGAGGCAGCTGATGAATGATTCTCTCTCATCAATGTTTCTAACTCTCTAGCCCTCTCTCTTCCTCTCTGTAAAAATATCAATAAAATATATTAAAAAAATGTTTTTGTTTTTAAAAAAGACTATCATTTTACAAATACTAATCCACGTTAGTTGCTTGTCTACAGAGCCTTCAACACCACCACAAAAATAGCAATGAGTCAATAAATAAACATCGTAATTTTATTTTTTTATTTTTATTTTTAAAATATATTTTATTGATTTTTAACAGGGAGAGAAAGGGAGAGAGAGAGAGAGCTAGAAACGTTGATGAGAGAGAAACATGGACCAGCTGCCTCCTGCACACCCCCTACCGGGGATGTGCCCGCAACCAAGGTACATGCCCTTGACCGGAATCGAACCCAGGACCCTACAGTCCACAGACCGACGCTCTACCACTGACCCAAACCGGCTTCGGCTAAACATCGTAATTTTAGACTTTAAGATTGCCACACTAACAAGCCCAGGCTGACAGCATCGTTCAATGTTTCACTGAAGAACTACTCTGAAGAATTAAACTTCAAGCACATATACTAACACTCCCAAGATCCTAGGCTCACAAGATGGGGTTGTATTTTGACAGGTCTTTAACTGGCGTGGTTCAGAAACTATACTCAGTCAGTTCTCCAGATGGTAGGTCATTCTACCTAATAAAAGAGTAATATGCATACCAAGACCGGTTTGGCTCAGTGGATAGAGCGTCGGCCTGCGGACTGAAGGGTCCCGGGTTCGATTCCGGTCAAGGGCACGTACCTTGGTTGCGGGCTCATCCCCGGTGGGGGGTGTGCAGGAGGCAGCTGATCGATGATTCTCTCTCATCGATATTTCTAATTCTCTATCCCTCTCTCTTCCTCTCTGTAAAATATCAATAAATTATTTTTTTTTTAAAAAAAGAGTAATATGCAAATTAACCATCACTCTGCAACAAAATGGTGGCCCCCAGAGCCCCAAGATGGCGGCACCCAGTCCCCTCAGCATTGCTGCTGGAGTGTTTGGGCCTGTCCACCCGAGGGGGCAGATCCACCAGTGCTTCAGAGTCTGGGCCCCTCAGACTCTAGCAGACCAAGCAGGTGGGCAGACAGCGCCGGGACAGGCTTGAGGTAACCAGCATCTAGTCTGGATCCACCACAGGAGGGGGCAGATCCAGCCTTCACGCTCCACCAGTGCTGCAGTGTCTGGGCCCCTGTCAGCCCCATGGGGATTCGCGCGGACCAAGTGGCGAGGCTGGATCTGCCCCCAGACACAGCAGAAAGAGCCCGGACAGCAGGGATTGGGGGCTTCTTTCATAGGTTGATGACTGTGAAGCCCCAGACCCGGCAGACAGAGCCCAGACAGCTGGGCTTGGGGGCTTCCTTAGTGCAGCAGCAACAGGGAAGCCCCAGGACCAGCAGGCAGAGCCCAGACCGCAGGGTTTGGGGCTTCCTTAGCAAGGTGGTAGCCGGAACACCCCCAGGCCCCACAGACAGAATGAGGACAACAGGGCATGGGGACTTCCTTAGTGTGTCGGTGTCGGGGAAGCTCCCAGGCCTGGCAGACAGAGCACACTGCAGGGTACTGGGGCCTCCTTCGCATGGCAGCGGTAGGCAGAGAGCAGACACAGGGCATGAGGGCTTCATCTCCATGGTTGTAGAGAAAACCCCCAGGCCCCACAAGAGAGCAGAGAACCATGGGAATGGGCCTGAGCCATCAGTAGGACATCCCCTGAGAGCTCCTAGATTGGTAGGGGTGTCGAACTCAATCAGAGAAGGGGCCAAAATCTAAAATCCAGCCTAAATCGTGGGCCGAATGGTTTACTGAACAGTCATAAACTGACAATGTCATAAACTGACAGCGGAGTGCAGTGATGACAGCGCGGTGCGGGCTACATTGCAAGGCCTGGCGGGCTGGATTTGGCCCGCGGGCCTTGTGTTTGACACATGTGTTGTAGAGGGTGCAGGTTGAGCGGAGGGAGCTCTGTGGACGAATTTCGTGCACCGGGCCTCTAGTATGACTATAACCAGGTACTGTACCTGGAATTGCATGATGTCGCTCTTTGTACATTGGTTTAGGTACCAGGCATAATTGTAAGAGCTGAGATGTTGAAGAATATGAAATCCTAAAATATAAAAAATAAAATATGCCTATATGAACCCTGTTTTAAGACTGCTCTAGAAATAAGGCCTTATTATTCCCTTCCATGTGTGACTATTCTTTCTTTAAAAAAAAAAAAAAAAAAAAATTATTGATTTTTTAGTGAGGAAAAGAGAGGGATAGAGAGTTAGAAACATCAATGAGAGAGAATCATCGGTCAGCTCCCTCTTGCACCACCCCTACTGGGGATGTGCCCACAACCAAGGAACATACCCTTGACAGGAATAGAACCTGGGACCTTTCAGTCCACAGGCCGACGCTCTATCCACTGAGCCAAACCGGTCTCGGCCATGTGTGACTTTTCTTAAGGAAATATGCAGGTGGAGTGAAAGTAGGTTTACAGTTGTTCACTTGAAAAATAATATTAATAAATAATATCACGTATCCTAATTCCTTCCACTTCTCTCACTTAATAAAAGGTTTTAAATTGTAAAAATCAATAAGAATACAAGAAGAGCCAAGACCGGTTTGGCTCAATGGATAGAGCGTCGGCTTGGGGACTGAAAGGTCCCGGGTTCGATTCCGGTCAAGGGCATGTACCTTGGTTGCGGGCATATCCCCAGTGGGGGGTGTGCAAGAGGCAGCTGATTGATGACTCTCTCATTGATGTTTCTAACTCTCTATCTCTCTCCCTTCCTTTCTGTACAAAATCAATAAAATATATTAAAAAAAAAAAAAAAAGAATACAAGACGAAACTTGGGTTTTTCTTACGTACAACTATAAGCCTACTTTTGCGCCCGCCCTATGCACACAATACATTTGAAATGGCAGTGTAGGTGGTTTTGAGCTCCTCCTTCATAAGGCACAGCTGGTGGATTTTGTAATTTACAAGGGCTACTAGCTCTCCATTTGCGAAAGTGTATGTTCACCACTTGATGATAGTCATTGACCAAATTTTATGCATAAAAAGACATTTTGGGGACATTCAGTTTCTCTCTTTTTTTTTAAAAAATATATTTTATTGATTTTTTTTTTACAGAGAGGAAGAGAGAGGGATAGAGAGCTAGAAACATCGATGAGAGAGAATAATCAATCAGCTGCCTCATGCACACCCCCGCACTGGGGATGTGCCTGCAACCAAGGTACATGCCCTTCACCAGAATCGAATCTTGGGACCCTTCAGTCTGCAAGCGCACGCTCCATCCACTGAGCCAAACCGGTTTCGGCTTGTTTTTTTTAATGCATCTTACTTTGAGGATTACCTCCGTTTTCTGCATTCATTTGTTCTTGTGGAAGCTGATACAGAGTGAGTAGTCATGTACATGTTTATGCAAAAATATTTATTGAAGTGATTCCAATAGTATTGTGTTGTAATACTTGGAGAATGGCCTTCATTTTTATGCAGGAAATGCCCTTCCAACAACCTGCCTTTCTTTTTTTTACAAAATATAATTTTTGTATTGCAAAATATTTGTAATAAAATGTAAAGGTGAATCCCATACATATTCAATAAAATCATATCTTAAAGTTAAAAAAATACGTTATTGCTAAGCACTAGTAGGAAACATCTGAGCTTGATAGAAATATGGTGGCACTAGACCTGCTAAATGTAGTGTTGCCCAAAACATGGACTTTACAAAAAATGGTGTGTGTGTGACTGAGACTGGTTTGGCTCAGTGGATAGAGCGCCGGCTTGCGAACTGGAGGTTCCCGGGTTCGATTCCGGTCAGGGGCATTTGACTCCGTTGCTGGTGCATCACTAGTGCGGGATGTGCAGGGGGCAACTGATCGATGATTCTCTCACATCGATGTTTTTAACTCTTTATCGCTCTCCCTTCCTTTCTGTAAAAAAATAAATAAAATATATTAAAAAAAAAAAAAAAAAGGGGGGGGGAGGGTTGCCAAAACCGTTTGGCTCAGTGGTAGAGCATCGGTCTGCGGACTGAAAGGTCCCGGGTTTGATTCCAGTCAAGGGCATGTACATTGGTTGCAGGCGCATCCCCAGTAGGGGGTGTGCAAGAGGCAGCTGGCCCATGTTTCTCTCTCATCGATATTTCTAGCTCTCTATCTCTCTCCCTTCCTCTCTGTAAAATATCAATAAAATAGATTTTTTATTAAAAGAGGGGGGGTTGTGGGAGCAATATCGGAGAAGCACAATTTAGCACATACAAAAAAATATGAAACAAGATACTAATATGTAAAATATACAAGGTATTCAAAAGACCTCTAACCAATAAATACAATTAATAAACAGGATTGTAGAAAAAATTCTTCAAAAACTACGAACAAATAACCAAGATTAATATAGGAAATGGTTTCCTCACTGACCACAGTGGAATCCTTTAAGCTTCTTGCAACACTACCAACCACAAGTCCTTCCCTGTGAATGTAGCCCAACGGGGAGAATTGGGACTTCAGGAATAGAAGGGAGCAGAGGAAACAGAGCCAGCCTCCCCAGGACATCAACTACCCAGAAAACTGGAAAATCCAGCAGAACCACAATCTATATGGGAGGACACAGCACACCCTGGGAGATGGGACAAGAGAAAATAGCAAAGCCCAATTCAGGTGAGAGTGAGGGTCTTACCCAGCGAGGATACAAGTTCAAAGTTCTCCAGCATCACATTCAGATACAGCTGTCTCTGACCCTCATCCAGGAGGCTCCATTCCTCCCTGGAGAAGTACAGGGCAACGTCCTCAAAGGTCACGCCAACCTGTCAGAATGGAGAAAATTAAAACCAGAGCTGTCTCTCTGAGAACCCCGACTCCTACTCCTGAAACCCTCCCCCCCCCGTCAACCTCCTCCAGGACACCCGGTTAGTGTGGACACCAGGCCCTAATGCCAGTGCAGGCTGCTCTCTCATCACAGTCCCATTACTCACTGGGATGCCCTCAGCAGTGCAGCTGGGTAGGGTGGGAAGGACTGGGGGAGGGGAAGGTACACAGCAAAATAATTTAAGGTCTGGGCCATGCCTACCAGGCCCCAGCCTTCATGCCAAGCAATTCCACTGCAATCTCCTAGACCATGCCTCCCAGACAAAGCCAAGCATTGGGCTTATTCTTCACCTTTTTTTTTTTTTTTAAAAAAATATATTTTATTGATTTTATACAGAGAAGAAGAGAGAGGGATAGAAAGTTAGAAACATCTATGAGAGAGAATCATCGATCAACTGCCTCTTGCACACCCCTCACTGGGGACATGCCCGCAGCCAATGTACATGCCCTTGACCGGAATCGAACCCGGGACCCTTCAGTCCCCAAGCCAACGCTCTATCCACTGAGCCAAACCGGTCTCGGCTTATTCTTCACCTTTAAATCAGCTCACAATTCCTCCAGATGTGCACACACTGGGTAATGTTAATCCCCTTCCCATCCCCAGACCCCAAGTTCACTCCCTCAGCTCTGCCCCCTTCCTGCTCCAATGCCACTGGGTCTCGCTGGACTCCCCCAGGAACTTGGCACATGGCATGTGGAGAAGCCTGTCTTCCAGCGGGTCCAGGACCACCCCAGGCCCCTGAGGGACCCCACAGCCGGGAAAGCCCCCATGAGGCTGTGAGTCCTCCCTGCAGCCTCTGATCTGCCCGCCGATCCTCACAGCCACACCCTCAGGGGAACCTCAGAGGCCGGGCACCCCGGTCCTCTCCGCCCCGCACTGGCTGTGTCCTCAGAAGCCACCGCGCTCCTCCTTCCCCTCCGCCTTCCTCACGGTCCTCCCCGCGGGCGGAGCTGCAGGAGGGACAGGCCCGCACCGGGCTGTGGGGTGCGGGGTGAGGAGGCGGGGGGCCTGGGCGACAGGAACTCACCTCAGCGAAGCTTCTCAGCGCGGGCGCCGCCATCGCGCTCCGTGGGCCGCGCGGGCCGGGAGCGGAGGGAGCGGAAGCCGCGGCAGGAATGGCGGGGCCTGTCCCGGCCCTGGCGTTGGTCCGGGCGGTGACTCCGAGCTCCAACCCCACGTGTGAGCGGTGAGCACCACGGGAGGCACCCGCCATGGGCGGTGAGGCGGGTAAAAGCACTCTCCAACCTCTGCCACGGGATGGCAGGACTAGGAACTCCTGACAGCCTGAGGCAAAATCCACAGGCGCCAAAATCCCGCCTGGAGGACTACGGGTCCCGCCCTACAGAAGCGGCCAAACGGAAACGCCTTCTCTGAGGCCCCATTGGCTAAGACTGGTGGCAATCCACGCCTGGCCTTGTGGGTAATGTAGTTTCTTTGTTCCAAGGCCAGGGTTCCCTATTGCTCTGTTGACTCCAGGTCTCAATTTAGGACCAAATAGCCCAAGAACACACCAAGTATACTCAGGGTCCTCTAGGGCCTTCAGGGGAGGTGATGTCGGGGGCAAGTTTGTTTGTCCTCCACCTGCATGGCTGGTTTTGCATATCTTTCTTCAGGACCTGCTCTTCCTGAATGGCAACTGCAACCATGGAAAGAGGAGCTGCAGCTGAGCCACCCTGGTCCTCATCCTGTACCTGCTCCAGGGAGGGCTGCTCATCAGCGGTAGAGACTGTGTCTGAAGCTGGAGAAAATAATGGTTAAAATCCGGCTCCTTGAATCTAGCACTTGTCTGTGGTGTAAACTTGAGGAGCTTACTTCATTTCTCTGACACTAACATTTTCAGCAGTTTGGTATGGGGCGCACCACAATGAGACCTGGGTGCCCAAAGCACCTGCCTGCGGACTGAAATATCCAGGGTTCGATTCCGGTCAGGGGCGTGTACCTTGGTTGCGGGCACATCCCCAGTAGGGGGTGTGCAAGAGGCAGCTGATCGATGATTCTCTCTCATCGGTTTCTGACTCTCTATCCCTCTCCCTCTCTGAAAAATCAATAAAATATATATTTTTTTAAAAAATTTTTGTTGGCAGTTCATCTCCTAGTAAAACTACATAACATGTAATGAACCTAAAGCAGTCATATTTTAGCACAAAAAATTAAAATTTAAAAGCTATCAAGACTACATTATAAAATTTCCAAAAACCTCCTAATATTTAAATTAAAAAAGGGGGATAGTTGTTATGAAATTGTAACCCCTCTAATGTATGAAGTAATTATTGTGTGAAATGTTTGCTGTATGGAAACCCCCAATACTGTGTAACTTCCAAAATTAATGAACACCCCATTATCTTGAGGTAAAAGCTCTGAACCCTTAAAGTGTAAATACTTTGCTCCTAGCAAAGGGGTATCATCTGGCCCACACTGATAAGGACACAAGTTATTTACCACGGTCTATATAACCCAGAAACCATCTTAAGTTGAGGTTTCCTGCCCGATAAGAGGAGGACTCCACGTCACTCCAAGAGACAAACCCCGATTGCTCTGCTGGGTGAGCCTGAACCAGCTGTGGCCACCTGCCTGTCTCTGTTTTCCTCATGTGTCCTTCAGTGTGCATCACTGGGTGGCCTTTGCTGGAGACTAGAACCCACTAGGAATGGGTAAATTAACCCTGTGTGATTGCATACTAATTCTGTCTTGTGTGTCAAGTGTTCCAGTTCGGTTCAGCTGTCAAGAGACTGAAGTACCAGGGGATAGGTTTTTATCGCTGGCTCCTCATCACCTGCGTTTGTCCCAAGAAGTCTAGACAGATAATCAATTAATTGGGGCTTGAGACAATAGAAGAATATCATGTAAGGAAAAATATCCTGTAAGTAAATTACATCTAGAAAGTTTTTACTTTAGAAAATTAACTTTCATTTGTAATGCTAACAAGACACCTATGAAAAACACACATGGGCTGAAACCGATTTGGCTCTGCGGCAGAGTGTCGGTCTGCTCTATCCACTGAGCCAAACCGCCAATAAAAATTTTTGTTAACACTTTAGGAACAACTTTTTATTTTTTGTACACACAATTTTTCTAGAATATTCACTTATTTCAATTAGCCCATTTAAATTACTCTGATGACTTCACTACTATTTTACTGTCAAACTCAACACTAACAACAATCTTATATTAGTGAATATTAGTGAAAAGGATTCTTTGCCTTCTTGAGTAGGCTCTGAGCATTCCTGGAACTAGACTAGATTTGGATATCAAAAACCCACTTCCTGAGACCATGGATACATGACAAGTCAAAGAAGTCTTGTTGCAGTGAGAGGGTAGCTGCTATCAGCCACGCCTCTGTCTGTTACCTGGGTCCCTATTTGAGCTGTGCATGGGACGTGAGATACTACACATCAATGAGAATCATGCATGAGCTGTGTCCTGCACTCCCCTTACAGGGGGTGCAGCCCAGAACGCAGGTATGTGCCCTTGGCACAAATCAAGCCCAGAATCATTCAGTCCCCAGGCAGATGCTCTATCCATTGAGCAAAACCAGGTAGGGCCCCGTGTAAGAACTTTGCAGAGAGTATCAGTCCATTCCTGTGACCATTCTTCCGGTTTTAGTGTCCTGGAGATTAGTTTCATTTAAAAGTTACTTCTGCCAAAACCGGTTTGGCTCAATGGATAGAGCGTTGGCTTGGGGACTGAAGGGACCCGAGTTCGATTCCGGTCAAGGGCATGTACATTGGTTGGGGGAACATCCCCAGCAGGGGGTGTGCAAGAGGCAGCTGGTCGATGTTTCTCTCTCATCGATTTTTCTAGCTCTCTATCCCTCTCCCTTCCTCTATGTAAGAAAAATCAATAAAATATATTTAAAAAAAAAAAAAAGAATAGAAAAGAAAAAAAAGAAAAAAGAAAAACACACATGGTGTCAAAGCAGGCCAAAGGAAAATCATCTGGGCAAAAAATGAAAAAGGATCCCAAGTCAAATTTATAGAAAATATTCCTTTATTAACTTTTGGTCAAGAATACATTTGTGTATTTTCAGAAAACAACTCCAAATCCACGTGGATTCCTGCAACAGAGAAGAATTGACAGGACTGCTCCAGCCATGAAGACAAAAGAGAAACAGCCCAGAGATGGAAGATGCTGATGACGCCTTGTCATACTAGCAGACAGCAAATTGTTGAAGGTTGCCCAGGACCAAACCAGAGACGGTCGGACTTGCATTACCATTTGTCCACCACCCAGAACTGAAATACCATTGCTGACATGTACAAATAAGGAACTGTTTGGCATTGAAATTGGGACTCAAAGGAACTGTTGGCCCAGAAACTCACTACAGACTAATTCATGTGCCTCTCACCATAACCATTACGGCTTGTCTCATTTTAGGTTCTTATAAGTATATTTCTTGTATCACATGATCTCACACATCTAGGGGAAATAATGAAAAACATAAACTGATGAATAAAAACAAGACCCGGAGACAGGGAAGAATCGATCAGACTGTCAAACCTCGTAGGTGAGGGGAGGAAAAAGGGGGAAGAGATCAACCAAAGGACTTGTATGCATGCATATAAGCCAAATCATTGGTCACGGATAACAGGGGGGTGAGGTTATACGTGGGGAGGGGTTTGGGATGGGAATGGGGGGGGGGGGGGAGGGAGAATGAGTACAATTATGTGATACCACCCTACCTAATAAAATAATAGTATGCAAATTAACCATCACTTCACAAGCCATGCCAACCAACCAATCAGAGATTGTATGCAAATTAACTCCAACCAAGATGGCTGCAGCCACAGAGGCTTGGGTTTCTCTGGCAACAGAAGCCAAGCTTACTGCCTGCCCTAGCAGGCCTAAGCCTCCACTCCAGGCTACAAAGTTTCAATTATAGAAGGTAAACAAATCCAAACAGAAACAGCTATTGCCTTGGAGCAAGCAGGAGGCTTGGCTCCCCTCCAGGCTACAAAGTTTCAATTGTAGAAGGTAAATAAATTCGACACCAGGGCCTCCCCTTAGGTTGCTGGGGCGCATGGCCAGGCTGCACACCACTACAGTCCCCTCACTCAGGCTGCCCCACGCCCCAAGGGAACCCCCACCCTGATCCGGGACAGCATTCAGGACAAACCAGCTGGCCCCCACCTGTGCACCAGGCATCTATCCTATCTAATAAAAGAGTAATATGCAGATTTATCATCACAATATGGCTGCCCCCATGTGGACACAAGATGGCAACCACAAGATGGCCAGCAGGGGAGGGCAGTTGGGAGGGACTGCGCCTGCAAGGGAGGGCAATTAGGGGTGACCAGGCTGGCAGAGGAGGGAAGTTGGGGGCAAACGGGCTGCCGGGGGAGCAGTCAGACATCAATCATTGATGGCATGGGAGTGGATATGGGGTGGTCAGGCTGAAAAGCAGAAGTGGTTAGGGGCAATCAGGAAGGCAGGCAGGTGAGCAGTTGGGAGCCAGCAGTCTGGGATTGTGATAGGGATGTCTCAGATTGGAGAAGGTGCAGACTAGGCAGAGGGACAACCCCCTTTCACCCCCATGCACAAATTTCGTGCACCTGGCCTTTAATAAAAGAATAATATGCAAATTGACTGTAAGTTCAACACATAACATGGCTGCCCCCATGTGGTCCAAGATGACTGACCCCATGTGGACACAAGATGGCCAGCAGGGTAGGGCAGTTGTGGGCAATCAGGCCTAAATGAGCAGTCGGACATCCCTTGAAAGGGCCCCAGATTGAAAAGGGTACTGGCTGAGCTGAGGGACACCACCCCCCAGTGCATGAATTTTGTGACCTGGGCTTCTAGTAATCAATAAAGAAACTAAAAAAAGAAAAAATCCTAAGCATTCAAAAAAAAAAAAAAAAAAAAAAAAAGGTTTCTATGAAAATGGAATGTAAATCCATGGAAACTGGGAAAGCTATGAAGGTTAAAAGATGTTATGAGCTAATTACACAGAGACAGATATGGTCAGCATTACAGCATTATGAATCTGTAATGATGGTTTCAGGTTCATGCACATGTCAAGATTTATGAAATACTATAGTTAACACATGTAATTTACTCATTACAGCGGTTAACAATGGTTCAAGATAAAACAAATGTATATTCAGCTACGTATTGTGGAAGAACAGGTTTGGCAACTCTATATTCAATCCCCATATTTATGCCTTCTGGGTGAGAGTCTCATATCAGTGTGAGAAAATGTAAGAAATAATGAAGAACTTTTATTATTTGGGGTGGGGGTTTGAAACCCACATGAGCCACATCCCTGAACTAAAGACAGTCTTTGTCTCCATCTTCATTTTGCTGCCACCACACCGGGTTCTGATGGTAATTTCTAAGAAGCTACAGGACCACAAAACATCCTGATTATAATCAATGACAATGACTGCTCCAAAGAAGATTAACATCACTGGCTTATAGGACAAGCTTATCCCTCAAACCTGTGTACACACAGATCCATAGTTTTTTATTCAAAATAAATACTGGATGAACATTTATTTTTTATTTTTTTAAGGAGCTGGAATTCCCCCCCTCCCTTTTTTTTTTTGAAGGAGCTGGAATGGATGCACATTTAGATGAGGACCATTCTGTAGGGAAAGGGTTTCCCCTCACAGCTCTGGTCTTCAAACCAGTGACCATCACCCATGGAATTGTAGGCCATAGGACACATGGCCCTCTGGAAGACCTGGGCAAGATATTCCCTTTACATGTATTGGCATCCCTTGCAAACAAGAAAAAAATTCATGCTCCCAGGCATACTTGAGGTTGTCACAGCTAAACCCCTCTTGGGAGTGATATCTGTGTCTCAAAGAATCCATCTTCACATGAGAACTAGACTGTCCAGTTTTTCCTAGGAAAATATGGGCAGCAATGTAAATTATCTAAAAACCTATGAGCTAATTTCTGCTCCATACTGTATCCCCAAGGGCAAAAATAAGTTTGAGACCCCATAAAAGTTTTTCACCTCATCATGCTTGGAAAGCCTAGATATCCTTATAAAATAACCTATACAGTAATTAGAACACCCAAGCTAAAGAAGTCTTTAAAAAAATAAATTAAAAAATGGGGAAAAAAAGATTAAGGAAGTCTGAGGAAAAAGCCTTCATTTTACAAACCAAAGAGACATGAGATTGGCAATTATCCCATTGAAGACTTAGGCATTCAATAAACTTATCACTGGCTTATAGGACAAGCTTGTCCCTACAAATATCAGTCTCTCAGCAACATTATGTTTACTGGCGCCAACAGTAATGAGTCCTATGTGACAACACATAAAAGGGAAACAACAAAGAACTACGGGCTCCAGTATTCCAAATTTTCTACAAAAAATTAGAAAACAGCCGAAACCAGTTTGGCTCAGTGGTAGAGCGTCAGTCTGCGGTTAAGGGCATGTACCTGAGTTGCGGGCACATCCCCAGAAGGGGGTGTGCAAGAGGCAGCTGGTCGATGTTTTTTTCTCATCGACGTTTCTAGCTCTACATCTCTCCCTTCCTCTCTGTAAAAAATCAATAAAATATACTAAAAAAAAAATTCTTAAAAAAAAAAAATTAGAAAACAGAGTTAGCTTCTCAGGTCACACGTGGATGATGACTGATACCATCTGTACAGAGCTTATAGATGATTCAGGTGAAATACTTTCCACAACAGAAATATGCAGTGACATGGACCTGGCAAGACATCTCTGTATGTTAGAAAGTGCAACATAATTACAGTATTCAAACATAACACAAACACAACAGCAAAAACACTTATGGGAACTATAAATAATATAGATGATTAAATGTATGAGATACAATTTAGAAAAATGAGGAGTCACAAATTTCCTATATCATTCTTAAGTCAAAACTAAGAAACTACATTACTACACATCTAAGACATTTCTCATACTTCGACTGTCATGCAGAGAAAAAATTTAGAAATTTGGCTGAGTGATACCTCACATTAATTGCAAACATAATGGCTTTCTCAAGTGTGAACTCCCTTATGATATTGAAAAGCAGTTACTTTTAAAAGATTTTCCACATCCACTGCATTTATAAGGCTTTTTCTCACCTATGAACTCTCCGATGAATACAAAGGGCACTTCTCTGGGCAAAAGATTTCCCACATTCACTGCATTTATAAGGCTTTTCTCCTGTATGAACTCTCTGATGTTCATGAAGAACATTCTTAGACATAAAGGATTTTCCACATTCACTGCATTGATAAGGCTTTTCTCCTTTGTGAACTCTCCAATGATATCGAAAACCATTTGTACTTTTAAAAGTTTTCCCACATTCACTGCACTTATAAGGCTTTTCTCCTGTATGAACTCTCTGATGATAACGAAGGGCATAGTTCTGGGTAAAAGACTTCCCACATTCATTGCATTTATAAGGCCTTTCTCTCATATGAACTCTCTGATGTCTCTGGAGGATGGTTTTAGCACTAAAAAATTTTCCACATTCACAGCATTGATAAGGCTTTTCACCCGTATGAACTCTCCAATGATATTGGAGACCACTGGTACTTTCAAAAGATTTCCCACATTCACTGCATTTATATGGTGTTTCTCCAGTGTGAATTCTCTGATGACGATGAAGATCACTGCTAGTGGTAAAAGATTTCCCACACTCACTGCATTGATAAGGCTTTTCTCCAGTGTGAACTCTCTGATGATATTGGAGGCCACTGCTACATGTAAAAGATTTTCCACACTCACTGCATTTATAAGGCTTTTCTCCATTGTGAAGTCTCTGATGATATTGGAGAGCATGGCTCCCTGCAAAAGATTTTCCACATTCACTGCATTTATAAGGCTTTTCGCCCGTATGAACTCTCTGATGTTGATGAAGGATGCTCTTATGGGTAAAAGATTTTCCACATTCACTGCATTGATAAGGTTTTTCTCCAGTGTGAATTATCTGATGACGATGACAATCACTGCTAGTGGTAAAAGATTTCCCACATTCACTGCACTGGTAAGGTTTTTCCCCAGTGTGAATTCTTTGATGACGACGAAGATCACCCATCCTGGTAAAATATTTGCCACATTCACTGCAGTGATAAGGCCTTTCTCCATTGTGCACTTTTTGATGATGACAAAGTTCAGTGCTACTAGTGTAAGCTTTCCCATACTCACTACATTTAGAAGGCTTTTCTCCAGTGTCACCTTGCTGTGGATAATGAAAGCTAGATAATTTGGTAAAATATCTTCCACATTCAGAGTTCACAAAACACTGACTTCCAACATGGATACCATTTTCCTGAATAAACATGTGGGTGCAACTATCTTCCTTATATTCTTTTCTGGTGTAATCGTTTTTTCTCCTTTGAAACATCATCCCACACGTCGGAATAGCATTTGGAATGTCCCTGGTGTGAGTAGCCTTTAGGTGGAGATGTCGTGACCCGGTAAGCACATCCTGCCCAACTTTCCCACATGTGAAATGATTCTGGGACACATTGAAATTGCAACTGTTTGCAAGTGAGATCCTGTCCACACCTGTATGGAAAATCTTCTCTCTCTCCTGTTGTTGGTGAACTTTTACACGGAAGTAAAACTGTTTTGCACATGCCCCACATCTCAACAGTACCTGTCCGTGTTGTGTTCCCTGCCCCTGCATCACGAGGAAAGTGTTTCCCAAGACCAGCTCACAGCTCTCACAGGGGTGGCTCTTCTGGAAAGACAAGGCTAACTTGGGATTCCTTGCCTGTGACACTCTTTCAGAAACCTGTTCAGTCGGGGCTTCCACATTCTCTTCTCCACAGCAGCAACCTGAACAAAAATATATGTAGGTAAAGTGCATGTTGACCTGATAAAAACAAAATATGTTCACTACAAATGTTTATCTTTTATAACTGGACATGATTTCATACAATGATTTATAAGACAAATAAGTCAGACTCTCAGGAAATGGCTGATATATATAACATGGCCAAAAAGGTCACTGAATGATAAAAATCTCACCAAGGGAGAACAGAAGCATAGGCTGGGACAAAAAAGAGAGGAAGGGTTTACTCGTTATTACTCCACAAATGGCTTCCTTTAGGACCTTTAATGCTGGCGGTGTTTCTCTCTCACCGACGTTTCTACCTATCTCTCTCCCTTCCTCTCTGTAAAAAATCAATAAAATATATTAAAATAAATAAAAATAACAATAAAAGTAAAGGCTCAGTGTTACCACTATCAGTCACTCAGCTTCTGTTCCCATCTATCCTAGTGGCCTGTTCTCCCAAAAAACCGGAATATTTCTGTTTTTAAAAACCACACAAGCCCTGGCAAGTGTGGCTCAGTTAGTTGGAGCATAATCCTGTGTATCAAAGTGTCAAGGGTTCAATTCCAAGTTAGGGCACATATCAGAATGTGGGTTCCATATCTGGTTTGCAAGTGTGCAGATGGCAGCCGACTCATATTTCTCCCTCATTTTTCCACACCACTCTCTGCATTTCTGTTCCTCTCTATGTAAAAGGAATAATAAATAAAAACATAAAAATTTCAGGGTAGCCCTGGCTAGTTTGGCTCAGTGATTAAGCATCTGACTGCAGACCAGAGGGTCTCCCAGGTTCGATTCCAGTCAAGGGCACGTGCAGGTTGTGTGCTTGATCCTCAGTAGGGGATGTGCAGGGGGCAGCCAATTAATGATTCTCTCTCATCATTGATGTTTCTTTTCTTTTTAAAAATATATTTTATTGATTTTTTTTAAAGAGAGAGAGAGAGAGTTAGAAACATCAATGAGAGAGAATTATCGATGAGCTGCCTCTTGCAAATTCCCTACTGGGGATGTGCCCGCAACCAAGGTACATGCCCTTGACCGGAATGGAACCCGGGACCTTTCAGTCTGCAGGCTGATGCTCTATCTATTGAGCCAAACTGGTTTCGGCTCATCATTGATGTTTCCATAGCTCTCTCCCTCTCCCTTCCTCTCAGAAATCAATAAAAATATATTAAAAAAAAAAAAAAAGAATTTCAGGGTAGCAAAAAACAAAGAGATCTCCAAAAAGTTTGGGGGAAGAGTAAATAACAAGACAACTTACCAGAGCTTATGTATAACATTCAGAAAATGTATTTCTAAGGGGTAATTTTATAGAGATAAATGCCTACATTTTCACAAAAGATCTCAAAGAACCAAACGTGGCACCTCAGGAAACTGGAAACAGAACAGGAAAGCAAACCCAAAGGTTTCAAAGGAAAGAAATCATAAATATTAGAACAGACTAGAAAACCAAGATGGCGGCATAGGTAAACACCTAAACAGCTGCCTCGCACAACAATTTCAAAAGTACAACTAAAAGACCAAACGACATCATACAGAACCACAGGAAAGCTGCCTGAGTGGAAATTCTACAACTAGAAGGAAAGAGAAAAGCACACGGAGAATCAGAGGAGCTGCAAAACTCTGAGGTACGGACACACATGCGTGGAAAGGACGGGCAGTTGAGTGCCTGGCTGGCTATCTTTAGCAGGAAGGAGACAAAAGCTCCCAACTGAGCTGAATCCCAGTTTTAATTGCACTGAACCCCAGTTCTGGGCGAGACCCAGGTGACCCAGGATCATACAGGGGGAATCTGGAATCAGGGGAGACCCGAAAGGCAGAGATCTGGAGCACACGAGTGCACACAAAAAGAAAAAAGGATAAAAAAAAAAATAATAAAAAAATATATATGAAGATAATGTAAGGAGTTTCAGGGACAAGTTTAAGCATACCAACATCGGGATTTTTGGGGTGCAAGAAGAAGAGACAGAGCAAAATATTGAAAACCTATTACAAATACATATCTTTCAACAAGTGAATTTAAAAATCAAGTGAATTAAAAATCTGATAAACAGAATAAACTGGTGAATATAATAGAATTGGGAGCATAGAGAGAAAGTGAAAACTCTCAGGGGTAAGGAGTGTGGGGGTTGCGGGAACAGATTGGACAAAAATCGTACACCTATGGATGAGGACATGGGGAGTTAGTAAGTGCAGAGGGTGGGGTGGGAACCGGGTAGAGAGGAGCTATTGGGGGGGAGAGGAGCAAGTGTAATAATCTGAATAACAAAGATTTATTAAATTAAAAAAAATAATAAGTAAATAAATATTAGAACAAACATGAACAAAAGGGAGACAAGACAAAAGAAAGGAATAGCGAAAAGGTATATTTAAGAAAAAGATATAAAAATGTTGAAGCCTTTAGCTACACTAAAGCAAAAACAAACACTAACCAAGCCTCAAAATAGTAAAGAAAGTAATGCTGGAACCAGTTTGGCTCAGTGGATAGAGCGTCGGTCTGCAGACTGAAACGTCCTGGGTTCGATTCCAGTCAGGGCATGTACCTTGGTTGCAGGCACATCGCCAGTAAGGGACGAAAGGAGGCAGCTGATCTATGATTCTCTCTCATTGATGTTTCTAACTCTCTATCCCTGTCTTCCTCTCTGAAAAAAAAAAAATCAATAAAATATATTTTAAAAAAAGAAAGGTAAGACATGACACCTGTCACTAGGCACCATAATGCATCATAAGAGATGTTGATGTTACCAGATGACATAACCCTCCAAAGAGAAATTTGTTAAAATCCCACCATGAGTTCCTGAAATTAATAAACAAATTCAAAACCCTGTCCAGATGGCTCAGTTGTTGAGCGTGTGGTCCTGATGCACCCAGGTTTTGGGTTTAATCCCCCATCAGGGCACATGTAGGGGACAACCAATGAATGCATAGATGGGTAAAACAGCACATCAATGCTTCACTCTCTTTCTCTGTCTCCCTTCCTGTCTCTAAAATCAATAAAGAAATGCTACCTGGTATATCACACTGATTTAGCATTGACTCATGAACTAGGACAGTGGTCGGCAAACTATGTCTTGTGAGCCACCTGTGGCTCTTTGGACCCTTGAGTTTTTAGCAAAGGCCAGCTTAGGAGTACCCTTATTAAGTTAATAACAATGTACCTACCTATATAGTTTAAGATTAAAAAATTAGACTCTTGCCAAAACCGGTTTGGCTCAGTGGATAGAGCGTCGGTCTGTGGACTGAAAGCTCCCAGTTTCGATTCCGGTAAAGGGTATGTGCCTTGGTTGCGGGCACATCACCAGTGGGGGGTGTGCAGGAGGCAGGTGATCCATGTTTCTTTCTCATTGATGTTTCTAGCTCACTATCCCTCTCTCTTCCTCTCTGTTAAAAGTCAATAAAATATATTAAAAAAAAAAACAAAACACACACACACACACAAAAAGTACATTTAAAAAAAAAATTTGACTCTCAAAAGGAATTTCAATCATTGTACTGTTCATACCTGGCTCCGCTGACTAATGAGTCTGCTGACCACTGAACTAGGAGGTCACAATGGGATTCCTTGTTAGGACACCTGCACTGGTTGTGAGCTTAATCACCTGCATGAGAGTCATGCAGGAGGCAGCTGATGAATGATTCTCTCCCATCATTGATGTTTTTATCTCTCCTCTTCCTCTAGGAAATAAAAAGCACACACAAGTATTTAAATAAATAAATAAACAATTTAAAGAATAAACAAATATTCCTAGTAACTGTGCTGCACTGATGAGAATGCTGGCTTGTGAATTGGACGGCTAGGGTTCCAGTCCCAGTCAAGAGTAGGTACCTGTGTTACAGATCTGATCCCCACTCTAAGTAAAGGCACATGTGGGAGGCAACCAATTGATGTTTCTCTCTCTCTCTCTCATGTGAGAGGCAACCAAATGATGTTTCTCTCTCTCTCTCTCCCACTCCCTCTCTAAAAGATCAATGGAAAACATATCCTCACTATGTGGGTGAAGATAACAGAAGAATAAAGAATTAAGTACAGAAAAATGACAGGATGCAAAATAAACATACAAACATCAAATTTGCAACAGCACACCCAAACAATAAAATCCGCAGGAACAAATTCAACCAAAATGTGAAACAGCTGTACAGTGAGTACTATAAGACAGTGATGAAAGGAATGGAAGAAAACACAAATCACTTGAAAGACAACCTGTGTTCATGGATGTGAAAATGAAATATGCTGGAGATAGCTACAATACACAAGGCAAACTACAGATTAAATGCAATCCCAAGAATTCCAACGGTATTATATAAAGAAATGAATAGAAAATCTGGAAATGGAATCAAAAGACCTCCGTTAACAAAAGCAATTCTGAGCGAGAACAAAGCTGGTGGCATCACACTTCCTGACTTCAATTTATTACAAAGAGAAAGCAAACAAACAGTGTGTTACTGGATAAACACAGACATATACATAAAATAAACAGAAAAGATAAAAATAAACCCAGGCACATACTTTTAAGTGACCTTTGACAAAGCTGCAAGTCAGAGAAGAGAGGAAAGACAGTTTCTTCAAGATTTGACATTCACATGTAAAACAAAAAACCTGGACACCACTGATAAAATGTAACTCAACCCGCGGGAAAGAATTAAACGTGAACGCTAATACTTAAAACCCCTCAGGAACACCTAGAGAAAAAGGTTTGGAGATTTGTTTTGGACAGAAGTTTCTTAATGTGACACCAACCACCACACAAAATAGAAAAAACAAACAGACCACACTGCAACAAATACAGGAAAATAGCATACTCACAGCACAACACCAATAAACAAAATGAAAGGGCAATCTAGAGAACAGAAGAGAATACGTGCAAACTATAAGAAGGAATTCCTTGGTGATATTGTGCATTTGACTATGATCAGCACAATTAAGTGAATATTGCAACGTAGACAAAAATTAATACAAATACTTACAGTTCCCCAGCAATAATGAAGGTATGTTCATACTCTTCGGCCAATAATAACAATGCATTAAGCCTGCCTCAAAAGCAAAGTCTATATAACTCCATTAACAATTTTTAATTGCTAAGCACTAATAACAAGCATCCCAGCTTTCTAGAAACATGATAACACTAGACCTGCTGAATGCTTGGTTGCCAAAAACATGGACTTTATAGAAAAGTGGGTGTGGGGGAGTAATATTGCAAAGCACTATTGAGCACATGCAAAAATATGTATTTCTGTATGTCGAAAGCAATTAATATATTAAATATATATAAGGTATTCATTCATAAGACTATTTAACCAAAAAACATAGTTAACAGGATAGAGATGTAGTGACTATTTTTCAAAAATATATACACATGACCAACAGGAATATAGAAAATGCTTTCCTGGCCGAAACCGATTTGGCTCACTGGTAGAGCATCAGTCTTCGGACTGAAAGGTTCCAGGTTCAATTCCGGTCAAGGGCTTGTACCTTGGTTGTGGACACATCCCGGTAGGGGGTGTGCAAGAGGCAGCTGGTCCATGTTTCGCTCTCATAAACGTTTCTAGCTCTCTATCCCTCTTTCCTCCTCTCGGTAAAAAATCAATAAAATATATTAGAAAAGAAAATGATTTCCTCACTGATCAAGGTGGAATTCTTTAAGCTTCCTGCAACACTACCAACCACAAATCCTTCCCTGTGAATGTAGTCCAGCAGGGAGAATTGGGACTTCAGGAATAGAAGGGAGCAGGGGAAACAGACCAACCCTCCCAGGAAACCAACTACCCAGGAAACTGGAAAATCAAGTAGTTCCACAGTCAATATGGGAGGACACAGCACACCCTGGGAAATGGGCCTGGGAAATCCCAAAGCCAAGTCCAGGTCACTGTGACAGTGAGGGTCTTACCCAGCGAGGATACAAGTTCAAAGTTCTCCAGCATCACATTCAGGTACAGCTGTCTCTGACCCTCATCCAGGAGGCTCCATTCCTCCCTGGAGAAGTACAGGGCAACGTCCTCCAAGGTCACGCCAACCCGTCAGAATGGAGACAACTGAAATCAGAGCTCAGTCTCTGAGAGCCCGGACTCCTACTCCTTACACACCTTCCCCCCCTCAACGTCCTCCAGGGCACCCGGTTAGTGAGGACACCAGGCCCTAATGCCAGTGCAGGCTGCTCTCTCAACACAGTCCCATTACTCACTGGGATTGCCCTAAGCAGAGCAGCTGGGTTGGGTGGGAAGGATTGGGGGAGGGAAGGGGAGAGAGCAATGCCATTTAAGTCCCCACACCAGGTCCTGGGGACGATCAGCTCACACTTCCTCCAGATGTGCACATCACTGGGTAATTTTCAACTCCTTCCCATCTTCAGTCCCAGGTTCACTCCCTCAGCTCTGCCCCCTTCCTGCTCCAATGCCACTGGGTCTCGCTGGGCTCCCCCATGAACTTGGCACATGGCATGTGGAGAAGCCTGTCTTCCAGCGGGTCCAGGACCACCCCAGGCCCCTGAGGGACCCCACAGCCGGGAAAGCCCCCATGAGGCTGTGAGTCCTCCCTGCAGCCTCTGATCTGCCCGCCGATCCTCACAGCCACACCCTCAGGGGAACCTCAGAGGCCGGGCACCCCTGTCCTCTCCGCCCCGCACTGGCTGTGTCCTCAGAAGCCACCGCGCTCCTCCCTCCCCTCCGCCTTCCTCACGGTCCTCCCCGCGGACGGAGCTGCAGGAGGGACAGGCCCGCACCGGGCTGTGGGGTGCGGGGTGAGGAGGCGGGGGGCCTGGGGGACAGGAACTCACCTCAGCGAAGCCCCTCAGCGCGGGCGCCGCCATCGCGCTCTGTAGGGCCGCGCGGGGCGGGAGCGGAGGGAGCGGAAGCCGCGGCAGGACCGGCCCTGGAGTGGGTCTGGGTGGTGACTCCGAGCTCCAACCCCACGGGTGAGCAGTAAGCACCACGGGAGGCTCCGATCATGGGCTGTTCGGCGGGGGACACCACTCTCCAGCCTTTTCCCCGTGGTGACAAGGAACTCCTGACCGCCTGAGACAATAACCTCAGAAGACCAAATTCCACCACAAGGACTACCGGTCCCGCCCAACCGGAAATGCCCTCTATTGGCTCCGACAAGTGGCATTCCAAGCGTGGCCTTGTGGGTAATGTAGTTTCTCCGCTAGAAGGCCCGGGTACTATACTACTGAGTTGACTCCAGGACTGGAAATATATGGTGACCAGAAGTCCAGATTGTTAACAATTTGTCCTGTGTTCCTCGGCGTTTTAAAAAAGTCCCGATTTTTGGAAAGAATGCATCACAAGCTAGGGAAGGCGGGAGAATAGGAAGGGAATATACGGTTTTCAGGGGCCACGTGGCTATTTAGCCAGGATACGAATTTTATATTATATTATTTTTGTTAATTTTATGTTAAACTTTATTAATAACAAATAATTGTTGAGAACTGATTATTGAGAACTGCTTATTAAAGTTCGCATTGCTGATCAGTTGTTAGAATTATGGAATACGTGCTGACCTTACCGGGAACTAAAGCTGTGACCAAACGCGTTTTTTCTGTGGTAAATAAAGTGTGGTTATCAGAAAAACACAACTAAGTGTTGAGAGTTTGAAAGCCATTTTATGTGTGAAATATAATTTAGCCGAAACCGGCTATAATTTGGCTCAGTGGTAGAGCGTAGGTCTGCAGACTGAAAGGTCCCAGGTTCGATTCCGGTCAGGGGCATGTACTTGGTTGCGGGCACATCCCCAGTAGGGGGTGTGCAAGAGGCAGCTCTGCGGTTGGTGTTTCTCTCTCATCGATGTTTCTAGCTCTCTATCTCCCTCCCTTCCTCTCTGTAAAAAAAATCAATAAAAATATTAAAAAAAAATAAAAATATATATATATATAATTTAACACTCTTGTGAAAAATTTCATGACCTTTTAAACGACAGCAATCTACTTAAAAAATTCACTCAAATGAGAAATATGCCAAGGAATAAAATAATATCAATACTATACATAATTTTTATTTATTTATTATATTTGTAAATTGTACTTATGTTGAAATTTTAAAAGATATATTACAGCCAAAACCGTTTTGGCTCAATGGAGAGAGCGTCAGCTTGGGCACTGAAGGGTCCCGGGTTAGATTCAGGTCAAGGGCATGTACCTTGGTTGTGGGCGTATCCCCAGTAGGGGGTGTGTAACAGGCAGCTGATCGACAACTCACTCTCATCAATGTTTCTAATTCTCTATCTCTCTCCCTTCCTCTCTGTACAAAATCAATAAATTATATTAAAATATATATATATTACAATACTATTTTTGCATTGTATGAAAATTTTTGTTGTTCCATATAGACCAAATTTTTAATCAAACCCCCCCCTCTCCCGGTCAATAGTGTCCCACTTTACCACTATTAAAATCTGGTCACCTTAACTAAGCCTTGTCCCCTATTCTCTCCTTAAAAGTACATGGACCTCTGCCCTTGCTCTCTTCCGCTCTCTCTCTGGAAACAGCCGGCAGTGGTACTCTTCTCTTTAATAAAGCCTGTGTCCTGACATCCTGGTCTCCAGCTTCCTCTTTATTTCATCCTTTAGATAAGATGGCCAAGACACATGTGAAAAATGCACAAAGTGACTGATCATCAGAGAGATGTAAGTTTAAGCAACAATTAGGTATCACCCCACCACTGTCAGAATGGCTGCCATCAACAAATCAACAGAGGATAAGTGCTGGGGAGGATGTGGAATCAAGGAATCCCTAGAACACTGCTAGTGGCAATGCAAACTGGTGCAGCAATTATGGAAACCAGTTTGGAGTTTTTGCAAACAATGTATTATGTGAAATATGGTAGCAACCATACTTGGGTAAAAACTGCTGTTTGAATTTTAACCCTGCTATTATAGGGTAGTTATCTCAGTTTCTAGGTAGAGACCTGGACGCTAAGGCAATTTTGCTGTTCCTGGGACCATAAATACAGATTCCCACTGACTCAGTAGCATTAGGGGTAGAAACTGTAGATATCCTTTAGAGATTAACAGCTGAGCTCTGCTTCTGTATTATCACTATCCAAAGATAGGGCCACATTACAATATTCCCAGCCTTTAGAATTTAGAACAAAGGGAAATTCCTGTGGTTTGGACCTTTAAAAAGACTTCCAACACCTGAAATGGTGCAGTCATGTGGACTCCACTTGCATGTGGTGCTCTCACAGCCGTCCTGGCCAGTTTTCCAATAAATTCTTGCCTGCATTTTTTAATCAATCATCAGCCTCTGATGGTCTTATTTTGAACCCAGGGTTCGACCCCACAACAGGATGGAACTGACATTTGATGCAGTACTTCTACTTCTAGTAATATACCTTAGTAACTTGAAACAATCAGATAGAAAGCATGCTTCTCTTTGTTCACAGCAGCACAATTTACAATAGCAAAAGTCTGGAAACTAGCCAGGTCCCCATCAGCAGATGATGGCACCAAAAACTGTGGTATACTTACACCATGATGTACTAGTCAGCAGTAAAAAAGAAGAATCTCTTACTCTTTCACACAACAGGTATGGACCTAGACAGCACCATGCTAAATGAAATAAGTCAGTCAGAGAAAGGCAGTGTCACTTGAGTGCACTCACATTTGGAATCTAATTAACCAAAGCACTGATGTAGTAGATTTAGAGACACGGAAGCATGGAAATTACCGAAGAATCGCAGAGGGAAAGTGGGGTAGGGTAAAAAGAAACATTCGGGCAAGGATTGAAAACAAGCACGCACACAAGGAAAACATTCATCTGAGCCTGAGAATTTCCTTCTGTTCTGTGAAAGCAACGGGAAAGCTCCAGCTTGCTGGGTTCAGGGTCCCCTCTAAGTTTGTGTTCATAAATCTGTCTTCGATCAGTTCAATCCCTGGAAGTGCAGATACCACTCCATGTAAGGTTCTCCTGCTTCACATGAGACAATAGCTTTTGGTGATGTCGTAAGAAATGTCCAAACCGCTGAAACCGGTTTGGCCCAGTGGTAGAGCGTCATTATGCAGACTGAAAGGTCCCAGGTTCGATTCCGGTCAAGGGCATGTACATTGGTTGCGGGCACATCCCCGGTAGGGGTTGTGAAAAAGGCAGCTGGTCGAGGTTTCTCTCTCATTGATGTTTCTAGCTCTCTATCTAGGTTGGGCGGGAGAGAGCGAAACATTAATGACGACAGCCTTGGAAGGCAGTTCAGTCGAAAAAGTTCAAAAAAGTTCAGTGTCAGAGAAACAGTGTGAGGACATCACAGTTCCATTGCCTTGCATGGCACATGCATGGGCTCCTGCTAGACCCCCAGGTCAGGCTTGTAGGAGGCAGCTTATCAGTGATTCTCATCGATGTTTCTGTCTCTCTGTCCCTCCCCCTTTCCTTGTGAAATCAATAAAAAAAAAATTAAAGAAAACGGAGTCCCTTATGTTAAAAAGAAACATCAATGATTACAGGGAATTATTGGTCTGCTTCCTTCACACCCCGCTGTGGATGGAGCCTGCAATCCAGACATGTGCTCTGATTGGGAATCTAACCAAGGACCTCTTTGTGCCTGGGTCAATGCTCAGACATTGACCTATACCAGCCAGGTGATTCACTACTCTAAATGCTGTCGTGTGTGATGAACATTTTTAATTCTTACCTGCACTACTACCATTCTCCATTGCTTTCAGAACACCAGCCATCTGATCCTGCACTAAGCCCTGGCTTTGTAGTCTTCTACATTTTCCTTGTCTCCTGTCATCGGGGTTCTTGGGTTAGAACAGTTCTCTCAAGAAGGCCAGAGGGCATCTAGGTGGGCAGGGTGTTTTAGAGTCCCAAAGCCAATGCAGCGGGGAAATAGAAGGGCAGTGGTCAGACTCCCTATGCCCTAGATCAGTCAATATAAGATTTCCCACATTCAGGGCACTTATAAGCCTTTCTCCTGTATGAACTCTCTGATGTAGATGGAGAATGTTCTCAGCATTAAAATACTTCCCATATTCATTGCATTGATAAGGCTATTCTCCAGTTCGAAATCTGTGATGAAATTGGAGACCAGTGTCCCTGGGAAAGATTTTTCAATCACTACATTTATAAAGTTTACTCCAGTTTGAACGCTGTGATGATAATGGAGACCATTGCCCTGTGTAAAAGATTTTCCACATTCACTGCATTGATAAGGATTTTGTCCTATATGAAGTCTCTGAAGATAACAAAGGATAGTACTCTGGATAAAAAATTTCCCACATTCATGAGTCGTTCCAAGATGGCTGACAGGTAAAGACCTAGCCGCAGCCTCATACAACAATTTCAATAAAATACAACTAAAATATAAAATGGACATTACTCAGAATTACAGGAAAGTCAACTGACTGGAAATTCTATAACGAGAAGCAAGGAGAAAACAAGAAGGAAGCATGGAGGAGCTGTAAAAGCCTGAGGTACGGAGACACGCAGTGCACGGAAAAGACGGAGCCAGAGAGGAGGGAGGCTGAGTGCCTGGCTGGCGTTCCCTAGCAGGAAGGAGATAAAAGATCCGACTGTGCTGGGCCCCAGTTCCGACTGCTCTGAACCCCAGTTCTAGGCCAGACCCCAGGGACCCAGGCTCATCCATAGGGAGTTGGGCTGTAAGGCGGAACCCCGGGGGAGCGGTGAAAGGAGGTCCCGGCAGCGCGCACATTGTGTGCAGAGAAGGGACCGTTGGCTGTGCCGCGGGATTACCCTGGCGGGAAGGAGACAGGGGCTCCAGTCTGCTCTGAACGCCACCACCAACTCCACTTCTAACTGAACTGAACCCCAATACCGGACTTATTGGGGGAGAGCCTAGACTGTTGGTCAGCAGGCGAAAATCGAGGGCACCTTTCTCTCAGAGGCGCTTGCAACGAGTACTGCAGGACCCGCATAAGGCGGGGCTGACGGTAGCCAAAGCTGTAGGCTCCACTCTGAAACCCTGCCCCATCAAAGCAGAACACAGAGACTTTTAAGGCTACCAACTCAGGAAAGCTGCGAAAATGCCGAGACGAAATAGATCAGAAACGAAAGAAATGGAGGACAAAAAGCGACTGGACATAGAGTTCAAATCTACGCTTATAAGGTTTTTTCAAGAATTTCCTAGAAAAGATCGATAAGACCTATGAGGATATGAAAAGGGATCAACTAGAATTAATAAGGAATCAACAAGAAATGATAAAGGACCAACAAGAAATAAAGAATACATTGACTGAAATAAAAAAATATTATACAGAGTCCTAAAAACAGAATGGAAGATCGCAAGAATCAAGTCAAAGATTTGGAACATAAAGAGCCAGAAGACACTCCTCCGCAGAAGCTAGAAGGCAAGAGAATCCAGAAAATTGAAGATAATGTAAGAAACCTCTGGGACAACTTCAAGCGAACCAACATCAGAATTATGGGGGTCCCAGAAGATGAGAGAGAGCAAGATATCGAAAACATACTGAAAGAAATAGTGACAGAAAACTTCCCCCACCTGGGGAAAGAATTAGACTTACAAGTCCAGGAAGCACCCAGAACTCCAAACAAAGGGAATCCAAAGAGGACCACACCAAGACACATCATAATTAAAATTCCAAGAGCAAAAGACAAAGAGAGAATATTAAAAGCAGCAAGAGCAAAGAAGGTAGTTACCTATAAAGGAGCACCTATACGACTGTCAGCTGATTTCTCAACAGAAACCATGCAGGCCAGACAGGCATGGCAAGAAATATTCAAGGTGATGAATAGTAAGAACGTACAGCTAAAGATAATCTATCCAGCAAAGCTATCACTCAGAATCGAAGGTCAGATAAAGAGCTTCACTAATAAAAAAAAGCTAAAGGAGTTCATCACCACCAAACCAGAATCATATGAATTGCTGAAGGGGGTCCTTTCAGAAGAGAAAGTAAACAAAGATAAAAATTATGAACAACAAATATGTAACTATCAACAAGTGAATCTAAAAACCAAGGAAATTAAAAAAAATCTGATTAACAATATTAACTGTTGAATATAATAGAATCAGAGGTATGGAAGGGGAGTGAAGTGACGATTCTTAGGGAAAGGGGAGAGGGGGATGTGGGAAGAGACTGAACATAAACTGTGCACCTATGGATGAGGACAATGGGGGGTGGGGAAAGGGCAGAGGGTGGGATGGGAACCTGATGGAGGAGAGCAATGGAGGGGAGTGGGGGAAGGAACAGTTGTAATAATATGAACAATAAAAATTTATTAAAAAAAAAAATTTCCACATTTACTGCATTAATAAGGCTTTAGTCCTGTATGAACTCTCTGATGAAGATGAAGTATTTTTTAGTGGTAAAAGATTTCTCACATTCAATTCACTGGTAAGGCTTTTCTCCAGTGTGAACTCTCTGATGTTTTTTGAGAGCATGTCTCCATCTAAAAGATTTTCCACATTCACTGCATTGATAAGGCTTTTCTCCAGTGTGAACTCTCTGATGATACTGGAGATCAAGACTTCTTACAAAAGATTTTCCACATTCAATGCATTGATAAGGCTTTTCTCCAGTGTGAACTCTCTGATGATACTGGAGATCAAGACTTCTTACAAAAGATTTTCCACATTCACTGCACTGATAAGGCTTTTCTCCAGTGTGAATTCTCTGATGATAACGAAGAGCACTGCGTTTTGTAAAAGATTTCCCACATTCACTGCATTGATAAGGCTTTTCTCCACTGTGAACTCTCTGATGATAACAAAGAGTACTGCGTCTTGCAAAAGATTTCCCACATTCACTGCATTGATAAGGCTTTTCTCCACTGTGAACTCTCTGATGACATTGAAGAGCATTGTTACGTGTAAAGGACTTTGCACATTTAGTGCAATTATAAGGCTTTTCTCCGGTATGAATTCTCTGATGACGATGAAGACAACCGATCCTTGTAAAATATTTTCCACATTCACTGCAATGATAAAGCCTTTCACCAGTGTGCACTCTCTGATGACGACAAAGTTCAGTGTTACTGGTGTAAGCTTTATCACATTCACTGCATTGATAAGGCTTTTCTCCAATGTGAACTCTTTGATGATATAGGAGACTAGTGCTACATATAAAACATTTGCCACATTCACTGCATTGATAACGCTTTTCACCAGAGTGAACTTTATGATGATATTGGAGAGCACTGCGCCCTCTAAAATATTTTCCACATTCAGTGCATTGATAAGGCTTTTCTCCAGTGTGAACTCTCTGATGATATCGGAGACCACTGCTACTTTTAAAAGATTTCCCACATTCACTGCATTGATAAGGCTTTTCTCCAGTGTTACATGTCTGTTGAAAATGAAAACTAGATAAATTGGTAAAATTTCTTCCACATTCAGAAGACAGAAAACACCAACTTCCAAGATGGACACCTTTTCCCTGAATAACCGTGTGGGTATAACTAATGCCTTTCTTACATTCTTTTCTACTGTAGTAATTTTTATACCTTTGAAACATCATCCCACAAGTTGACATTGCAGTTGGACTGTCCCTCATCTGAGTAACCTTTGGGTGGAGATGTCCTGACCCGGTAAGGAAACCCTGACCAACCTCTTCGGATGCGAAACGATTCTGGGACACATTGAAGTTGCAGCTGTTTGCAAGTGAGATCCTTTCCACACCGCTAATGAAAGTCTTCTCTCTCACATTCTGCTGGTGAAATTTTGCACTGAAATAAAATCGTTTTGCACATGCCCCACATCTCAACAGTATCTGATCCTGCCTCTCCATCACGTGGAAAATGGTTCCCAAGACGAGTGCACAACTATCACAGGGGTGGCTCTTCTGGGAAGATAATGCTAACTTGGGATTCCTTGCCTGTGACACTCTTACAGAAATCTTCTGTTCAGTCTGGTCTTCCACATTCTCTAGTCCACAGCAGCAACCTGAACAAAAATAAACATAGGTGAAGTGCATGTTGACTTGATAAAAACAGAATACGTTCACAACATATGTGGATTTGCCATGACTGGACATGATTCTATTCACTGATTTTCAAGACAAGTAAGTAAGACTCTCAGGAAATGGCCGTTATATATAACATAGCCCAACAAGTCCCTGGATGATGAAAATCTCACCAAGGGAGGACAAAAGCATAAGCTGGGACAAAAACAAGAGAGGCAGGGTTTACCCGTTATTACTCCACAAGTGGCTTCCTTTTAGGACCTTTCATGATGCAGATGTGAATCTGTGTACAATAATTTCAATGTGTTCAAACCCATAAACTATCAATTGATACTAGAGCATGTAACATTCAGAGATAATATAATACGCATGCAAGCAAAGGCACTGCAGGCATGAAACAACATTGGAATGCAGTATAGCGAGATGTGTGAAAGAGGTACAAAGTTTACAGAGGTTAGAGTTATCCATGGGCTGGTAATCCGAGTAGAATGGTCACTATTAAAACTGAGTCCTACACAAAATGTCAACATTAAGCAAGAAGTAGAATTGGGTGAGGAGCCGAGACCGGTTTGGCTCAATGGATAGAGTGTCGGCTTGGGGACTGAAGGGTCCCGGGTTCAATTCCGGTCAAGGGCATGTACCTTGGTTGCGGGTATATCCCCAGTAGGGGGTGTGCAAGAGGCAGCTGATCGATGACTCTCTCTCATCGATGTTTCTAACTCTCTATTTCTCTCCCTTCCTCTCTCTGAACAAAATCAATAAAATATATTAAAAAAAAAAAAAAGAATTGGGTGAGGAATGGGTAATGGTAAAAAATGTTGTAAAAAAATGGGTTCATAGTTATAACTAAAACAAAGCCTAGGCTTGAAAACTACCCCCACAGCCCTTCACCAAGGCAAGACTGCCTCTGGGACTATCCTTTCACTGATAAAGTCTGCTGTGATGCAGAAATTATTCTGTCTCTTAAATCCTAGTTGAGCCACTGCATGGGATGAATAATGCCAATTTTATTTTATTTTTTTTAATATATTTTATTGATTTTTGTACAGGGAGGAAGGGAGAGAGATAGAGAGTTAGAAACATCAATGAGAGAGAGAGTCATCCATCAGCTGCCTCTTGCACACCCCCCACAGGGGATATACCCACAACCAAGGTACATGCCCTTGACCAGAATCGACCCAGGGCCCTCCAGTCCCCAAGCCAACGCTCTATCCATTGAGCCAAACCGGTCCCGGCAATAATGCCAATTTAAAAAAGATGGATGGTCAGCACTGTGGTAGAACAACAAAGCACAAATGAAATCACAGACAAAAGACCTATGAGAGTGACATCAGCAAGATGGCAGAATCAAAGATAGAGAATCTTTCCCCATCCCAGAGTAAGTAGAGGGCTATCCATGAAAAAAACATCCCGCAGGAAATAAAAATAAGAATATCATGAAAAAAACCTGTAATACAGAATACCAAAAAAGGACAACTGCATAGAAAGGATGACACGAGACTGGGTGAGCTAACACATTTGAAGATACCTAAGATCAAAAACAAGCGTTAATAATAACTAACGAACTAACTAAATAAATAAAGCGCACTAACCGATTAGGCTCAGTGGATAGAGTGTTGGTCTGCTGACTCAAGTATCCTAGATTTGATTCTCGTCAAGGGAATGTAACTTAGTGGCAGGCACATCCCCAGTAGGGGTTGTGCAAGAGGCAGCTGATTGATGTTTCTTTCTCATCTATATTTCTATATTTCTTCCTCTCCTTTCCTCTCTGTGAAATGTCAATAAATATGTTTTAAAAAAATAAAATGAATTAAATAAATAAATAGTCAGCTCTAGGTAGTTTGCTCAGTGCATATAGTGTCAGCCTGTAGACTGAAAGACGCTAGGTTCCATTCCAGTCAAGGGCACATGCCCAGTTCATTATGAATTCCTTCCCCGATAGGGACATGCAGGAGGCAGCTCATCAGTGATACTCTGTCAGCATTAATGTATCTCTCAATCTCTCTAACCCTTCCTCTCATAAATCAATAAAAATGTACTTAAAAAAAAAAAAAAAGATTGCCAAAACCGATTTGGCTCAATGGATAGAGTGTCGGCCTGCGGACTAAAAGGTCCTGGGTTTGATTCTGGTCAAGGGCATATACCTTGGTTGTGGGCACATCCCCAGTAGGGGGTGTGCAAGAGGCAGCTGATTGATGATTCTATATCATCGATGTTTCTAACTCTACCCCTCTCTCTTTCTCTCTGTAAAAAAATAAAAATCAATAAAATATATTCAAAAAAAAAAAGAAGCCAAAACCGGTTTGGCTCACTGGATAGAGCGTTGGCCTGCAGACTGAAAGGTCCCGGGTTCGATTCCGGTCAAGGGCATGTACCTTGGTTGCGGGCACATCCCCAGAAGAGGGTGTGCAAGAGACAGCCGATCCATGATTCTCTCTCATCGATGTTTCTAACTTCCTATCTCTCTCTTACTCTCTGTAAAATAATCAATAAAATATATTTTAAAAATACATATATTTAAATGTATAAATAATTTTTAAAGAATAAATGAATACGCCTAGCCAATGTTCTTCACTGATAATAGTGCTGGCTTGTGCACTGGAGGGCTCGGGTTCTATTCCCAGTCAAGGGTAGGTACCTGGGTTGCAGGTCTACTCCTACTCAATAGAGGCACATGTCGGAGGCAGCCAATCAATGTTTCTCTCTCTCTCTCTCTCTCTCTCTCTCTCTCTCTCTCTCTCTCTCTCTCTCTCTTTCATTCTCTCTAAAAGACCAATCAATGGAAAATATATCCTCACTATCCGGGTGAAGATAACAGAAGAATAAAGAATTAAATACAGAAAAATGATAGGATGTAAAATAAACATACAAATATTAGTTCAATTTCTACACACAAATAATAAATTCTTTGATGGAAAAATAAAGAATATAATCAAATTTACAATAGCATCCCAAACTATTAAACCCACAGGAATAAATTCAAACAAAATTGAAACATTTGTACACTGAGTACTATAAGACAGTGATGAAAGGAATGGAAGAAAGCACAAATCACTTGAAGGACAACTTGTGTTCAAGGGTCTGAAAATGAAATATGGTGGAGATAGCTTTAATACACAAGGCAAACTACAGATTAAATGCAATCCCAATCATCCAAACGGTATTTTACAAAGAAATGAATAGAAAATCTGGAAATGGAATCAAAATACCTCCATTAACAAAAGCAATCCTGAGGGAGAACAAAGCTGGTGGCATCACACGTCCAGATTTCAATTTATTACAAAGAGAAAACAAGCAAGCAGTGTGTTGCTGGAGAAACACAGATACAAATATAAACTGAACAGAAGAGAAAACATCTGAAGAAAGCCAGGGATATGCCGGGACCGGTTTGGCTCAGTGGATCGAGCGTCGGCCTGCGGACTGAAAGGTCCCGGGTTCGATTCCGGGCAAGAGCATGTACCTTGGCTGCGGGCATGTCCCCAGTGAGGGGTGTGCAAGAGGCAGCTGATCGATGATTCTCTCTCATCGATGTTTCTAACTCTCTATCCATCTCTCTTCCTCTCTGTGAAAAATCAATAAAATATATTTTAAAAAAAAAAAAAAGAAAGAAAGCCAGACAAACTTTTAATCGAGGCACATACTTTTAAGTGATCTCTAACGAAGCTGCAAGTCACAGAAAAGAGCAAAGACAGTTTCTTCAAGAGTTGATATGCACATGTAAAACAACAAACCTGGACACCACTAATAAAAATTTAACTCAATCTGTAGGACAGAATTAAACGTGAGTGCTAAAACTTAAAACTCCTCAGGACGACCTAGAGAAAAAGTGTGGAGGTTTATTTTGTACAGGAGTTTCTGAATGTAACACCAACCACAACACACACACACACACACAAAAGAAAACCTACACAGTCCATACTGCAACAAATAAAGAAAAAATAGCGTCTTCACAGCACAACAGCAATACACAAAATGAAATGAAAGGGCAATCTAGACAACAGAAGAAAATACTTGCAAATTGACTAAAGGAATACCTTGGAGATATTGTGGATTCGGTTCTGATCAGCACAATAAATGAATATTGCAATATAGACAGAAATGCACACAAATACTTGCAGTTCCCTGGGAATAATAAAGGTATGTTCATACTCTACTGCAGATTTTAACAATGCAATGACTCTGCCTCAAAAGCAAAGTCTATATAACTTCATGAAGAATATTTACTTGCTAAACAATAGTAACAAACATCTAAACTTGCTAGAAATATGGTGGCACTAGACCGACTGAATGCTGGGCTGCCAAAAACATGGACTTAGTAGAAAATCCGGTGTGGGGAAGTAATATCTGCCGAGCATTATTAAACCCATGCAAAAAAATGTGTTCCTGTATGTCATAAGCAATTAATATATAAAATAAACAAGGTATTCAAAAGACTAACAAAAAATATATATAGTTAAAAAACAGGTTTAATGATATACAGGCAATTTTTCAAAAATATATACACATGAACAACAGGAAAATAGAAAATGCTTTCCTCACTAATCAAGGTGGAATCCTTCAGTCTTCCTGCAAGACTAGCAACCACAAGTCCTTCTGTGAATGTAGTCCAGAGGGGAGAATTGGGACTTCTGGAATAGAAGGGAGCAGTGGAACCAGTCCAACCCTCCCCAGGACAGCAACTACCCAGGAAACAGGAAAATCAAGCAGAAACACAATCTACATGGGAGGACACAGCACACCCTGGGAGATGGGGCCTGAGAAATCCCAAAGCCAAGTCCAAATCACTGTGAGAGTGAGGGTCTTACCCAGCGAGGATACAAGTACAAAGTTCTCCAGCATCACATTCAGGTACAGCTGTCTCTGACCCTCATCAAGGAGACTCCATTCCTCCCTGGAGAAGTTCAGGGCAATGTCCTCCAAGGTCACGCCAATCTGTCAGAATAGAGACAATTGAAATCAGAGCTGTCTCTCTGAGAACCCCCACTGCTACTCCTTACACACCTTCCCCCCCTCAACCACCTCCAGGGCACCCGGTTAGTGTGGAAACCAGGCCCTAATGCCAGTGCAGGCTGCTCTCTCATCACAGTCCCATTACTCACTGGGATTGTCCTCAGCAGAGTAGCTGGGTGGGTGGGTGGGAAGGTTTGGGGGAGGGGAGGGGAGAGAGCAATGCCATTTAAGCTCTGGGGATGCCTGCAGGACCCCAGCCTCCGGCCACGCAATTCCACTGCAGCCTCCTAGACCATGCCTCCCAGACAAAGCCAAGAGTGGGTTTGTGCTTCACCTATAAGTTCCCACATCAGGTCCCGGGAACCATCAGCTCACACTTCCTCCAGATGTGCCCCTTCCCATCTTCAGTCCCAGGTTCACTCCCTCAGCTCTGCCCCCTTTCTGCTCCAATGCCACTGGGTCTCGCTGGACTCCCCCATGAACTGGGCACATGGCATGTGGAGAAGCCCGTCTTACAGCGGGTCCAGGACCACCCCAGGCCCCTGAGGGACCCCACAGCCGGGAAAGCCCCCATGAGGCTGTGAGGTCCTCCCTGCAGCCTCTGATCTGCCCGCCGATCCTCACAGCCACACCCTCAGGGGAACCTCAGAGGCCGGGCACCCCTGTCCTCTCCGCCCCGCACTGGCTGTGTCCTCAGAAGCCACCGCGCTCCTCCCTCCCCTCCGCCTTCCTCACGGCCCTCCCCGCGGACGGAGCTGCAGGAGGGACAGGCCCGCACCGGGCTGTGGGGTGCGGGGTGAGGAGGCGGGGGGCCCGGGGGACAGACACTCACCTCAGCGAAGCCCCTCAGCGCGGGCGCCGCCATCGAGCTCCGTGGGCCACGTGGGGCGGGAGCGGCGAGCGGAAGCCGCGGCAGGAATGGCGGGACCTGTCCCGGCCCTGGCGGGGGTCCGAGCGATGACTCCGAGCTTCAACCCTGAGGGGTGAACGTTGGCTGTTCGGCGGGAAACACCGCTCTTCAGCATTCTCCACAAGACCATGCGACCAGGAACTCCTGATCGCCTCAGACAATAACCTGAGTAGACAAAATTCTAACACAAGGGCTACTGGTCCCGCCCCACGGAAGGGGCCAAACGGAAATGCCTTCTGGGAAGCCCCATTGGCTGAGCCTGGTGGCATTCCAATCTCGGCCTTGTAGGTAATGTAGTTTCTCAGCTCCAAGACTAGAGTCCGGTATTCCTCTGTTGACTCCAGGAAAGGAATTACAGGTAGGGGCAAATAGCACAAGAACACAAGTATACTCAGGGTCCTCTAGGGCCTTTAGGGGAGGTGATGTTTGGGGCAAGTTGGTTTCTCCTGCATACGTGTGGCTGGTTTAGCGTATCTTTTCTTACAGGTTCTGCTCTGACCCAAAGGAGGGCACTGTTTTTTCATTGAAAACTTTTGGCTGTGTCTCCCTCACCCCAAATGTAGCTGGAGGAGATTGCTCAAGCCTCTAACTGGATCTAACCTGCCTCCACTGAATACACTGTAAAAGTTAATGTCACAGCCGAAACTGGTTTCCTTAGTAAATGATGGTTGAAGCCATGAAACATGCTGTGGCTTTCCTTCTATGGTTCTACATTTTTCTGTTCACACCGTATTATATTTTCTCAGCTCACTAATTTTCCTCAAGTTGTCATAAATGAGGCCTCACATTTGTAGGAAAAAGATGTCATGGTAGCCAATGTTTCAGCATAGCCCTAGTCAGGAACTTGATTACTTTATAGAATAAGTTACATAATAATGTTTAATAATAACTGTTGATAATAAAGGTTGATCTTCTGAAGGTGGTGAAGAATGTTAGTAGGAGGTCCCGGCGGCGCGAACATTGTGCGCAGAGAAGGGACCGTTGGCTGTGCCACGGGATTACCCTGGCGGGAAGGAGACAGGGGCTCCAGTCTGCTCTGAACGCCACCTCCAACTCCACTTCCAACTGTACTGAACCCCAATACCGGACTTATTGGGGGAGAGCCTAGACTGTTTGGCAGCATGTGAAAATCGAGGGCACCTTTCTCTCAGAGGAGCTTGCAACTAGTACTGAAGGACCCGCATAGGGCGGGGCTGACGGAAGCCAAGGCTGTAGGCTCCACCCTGAAACCCTGCCCCATCCAAGTAGAACACGGAGACTTTTAAGGCTACCAACTCAGGAAAGCTGCGAAAATGCTGTGATGAAATAGATCACAAACGAAAGAAATGGAGGACAAAAAGCGACTGGATATAGAGTTCAAATCTATGCTTATAAGGTTTTTCAAGAATTTCCTAGAAAAGATGGATAAGACCTATGAGGATATGAAAAGGGATCAACTAGAATTAATAAGGAATCAACAAGAAATGATAAGGGACCAACAAGAAATAAAGAATACATTGACTGAAATAAAAAGTATTATACAGAGTCCTAAAAACAGAATGGAAGATCGCAAGAATCAAGTCAGCCTTTGCTGTTTGAAGACTGGCAGCCTCCAGGGGAGCCCAAGCCATGGGGCCAATCTGGCAGCTGCCAAGTCATGTAGTCAAAAATGGCGACAATCTAAACTATTCTTTGACAGAGAAGATGATTTGTTTAAATTCACATCCATAGTCCATGCTGGATAGGTCTGTGGGATATTCTTCCGTCCTATTTGTAACATATATATGGTGGTGTAAGTACGTCATTTGGGTCTTAAAACTCCAGACTCTGTAATGCAGGCATACCTCTATGTTATGACAAGCTGCATTGGTCTCACAGATGATGTGTTTTCATAAAAAGGACTCCAGTCCCTTTACCAGGAAAATAACAACCCTTTTTTAGCCATTTTTAAGATGTCTCTTTCATGAGGAAGGTCATTGTCCCTACCAGTAGATGTTTCTGTGTTCCTTGGAGTGATATGGAGAATCCTTCCATCACCATCTTGGACTCTGGACCCCACATTACCCAGAAGGCCTTGTAAGGAATACCACCAGCTTAGCCAATAAAATGTCAGAAAAGGCCTTTCTCTTAAGTCACCCGCGCTCAGGGGCGGGACTTCCGGTGCACTCTAGGCGGCTATTGATCTTCACCCAGAATCTACTCCAGTATTGAGTGGAAGGCTCTAGGTGGGCTGCGGCAGTGGCAGGTACTGGGAGAAAAGGCCAGAGTCCTTGCCCGCTCAGCATGCACGTGGGAATGAAATTGGCTGATGCTACATGGTTACTTATGTCCATGAAGGAATAGAACCCCTTTATTCCCCCTTCCACTGCCCCTTGCTTCTTACCTGCCTCTCTGGCCTCGGTTCGCCAACAGCGTCCAATGCCAATAGTATTGCTCAGTTGCTCAACTGAGGTGAGTTTGCATTCCCCGCGCCATCTCATCTCACTGCCTCCTTACACTCCACCCAGCAGCCTGGGTTCAGGGTGCCTGTCACATCCTGCAGCTCAGGTCCCCATCAAGGATCCTGAGGAAGGTGCAGTGGAAAGAGTATTGGGAGTTCTGAGGACTCAGGAAATCCAGGGCAGTGGATAGGGGTTAGTAATTTGTATCCGAATTTCCCCTGCAGATGTGGGTGGTTAGTATTGAATCCAAGGTCAGAGGTGGGCAGGGAGGATTTCAGAGCTGCAGGCCCTGCTTTCCCCAGGCTGTGGAGTCCACCAGGAATCAGGTTGTGCTATATCCTTCTGAAACCTCTCAAGCTCTCTCTGGATTCCATATGCCAAGGTCATGAGTGAGCTCTGAGAGGCCCTGTGCTGTGGATCAGAAAGGTGGTAGAGCTGAGGCAGTGAACCTGAGGTCTGAAGTTGTGATGTGGTTATACATTACACAGTGGTATGCACATCTGGAGGAAGTGTGAGCTGATGGTACTGGAAACCTGGTATTGGGACATTTAAAAAAAAATTTTTTTAATTGATTTCAGAGACAAAAGGAGGAGGGAGAGAGAAACATCATTGATAATAGAGAATCATCCATAGGCTCCCTCTGGAAGCCCGGTACTAGGTATGTATTCTGCAACCTAGGCATGTGTCCTTAATTAGAATCTTTAATTAGAATCTTAATTGGGATCTTTCAGCCCACAGTCCAAAACTAACCACTGAGAAAAACCCGTCAGGGCTGGTATTAGGACTGTTAGTAAAAATTTTTGAGCATGCTTCCTTCTAGTTTGGATTCCAGTGGTCTTTTACATAAAAGTTTTTACATCGCTGTACTTGGAGACCCAGATCTCCTAATAAACACAGTAAATAGAACAACAAATTAAACAAGTGTAAGGAAAAGGCCTTTATTATTTTGCAAAGAGACCTGAGACTGTCAGTTGATGACTTAGGCACTCAATAAATTCATCATTGGCATCTAGGGAAAGTGTGTTCCTGAAAATGGCAATCCCTCTGCAACATTGTTTACTGGGGCCAACAGTAATCAGTCCTTTGTGGCAACTCATGACAGGGCAACAAGTAAGAACTAAGGGCTCAGCTATTCCTAAATATCTTCAATAAATTAGACAACAGAGTTAGCTTTGTTGTGTATGAGGATGGTGATTGATGCCATCTGTAAGGTGATTCAAGTGAAATACCTTCAGCAACAGCAATATGCAGTGACATACATCTAGCAGGACATTTATGTATGTTACAAAGTGCAACATAACTACGTAGCTCCAACATAAGCAAACACAACAGCAAAAACATGGGAACTTTACATAATATAGGTAAGTACATGTATGAGATACAATTGAGAAAAATTAGGATTCACAAATTTTCTTATACTATGGTTAAGTGCAATCTAAAAAACTAATTTCCTACACATCTAAGAAATTTCTCACATTTGCACTCTTATGTGGAGAGAGAATTTAGAAACATGCCTGAGAGATACCTCACATTAATTGAACTCACAGTAGTGTGAACTCTGATATTGGAAACCACTCATAGTTTTAAAAGATTTCCCACATTCACTACATTTATAAGGCTTTCTCCTGTATGAACTCTCTAATGATTATGTAGGTGAGACTTAGTTGTAAAAGATTTTCCACAGTCACTGCACACAGAGGGCCTTTCTCCTGTGTGACCTCTCTGATGTATACAGAGGTTGGTGTTAATGGTAAAACTTTCCCCTCACTTATTGCATTGATAAAAGTTTTTCCTCTGTGTGAATTCTCTGATTTTGAAAACCATTACTAGTTGTAAAAGACTTTGCATATTCAATGCATTTATATGAATTTTCTCCAGTATGAACTCTTTGATGACAACGAAGGGCAGCCCTCCATGTGAAAGATTTCCCACAGTCACTGCATTTATAAGGCTTTTCTCCTGTATGAACTCTCTGATGACTACGAAGTTGAATGCTAGTGCTAAAAAATCTCGCACATTCACTGCATTGATAATGCTTTTCTCCTGTGTGAATTCTCTGATGATATTGAAAACCATTGCTACTTGTAAAAGACTTTCCACATTCAATGCATTTATAAGGCTTTTCTCCTGTATAAACTCTCTGATGACAACGAAGGGCAGTCCCCCATGTAAAAGATTTCCCACAGTCACTGCATTTATAAGGCTTTTCTCCTGTATGAACTCTCTGATGATTACGTAGGTGAGAGCTAGTTGTAAAAGACTTTCCACATTCATTGCACTCATAGGGCCTTTCTCCAGTGTGAACTCTCTGATGACAACGAAGTTCAGTGCTAGTGATAAAAGACTTTCCACATTCACTGCATTGATAAGGCTTTTCTCCTGTGTGAACACTCTGATGATATTTAAGATGAGTGCTACTTGTAAAAGACTTTTGACATTCACTACATTTATAAGGATTTTCTCCTGTATGAACTCTCTGATGCCGACGAAGTTCACTGCTCCAGGTAAAAGATGTCCCACAGTCACTACATTTATAAGGTGTTTCTCCTGTATGAACTCTCTGATGACAATGAAGCGCATTGCTATTGGTAAATGTTTTCGAACATTCAGTGCATTTATAAGGCTTTTCTCCAGTGTGAATTCTCTGATGACAATGAAGGTCACTGCTGCTGGTAAAAGATTTCCCACAATCACTGCATTTATAAGGCTTTTCTCCAATGTGAACTCTCTGATGATATTGAAGACCAGAGCACCTAGTAAAAGATTTCCCACATTCACTGCACTTATATGGCTTTTCTCCTGTATGAACTCTCTGATGAAGACGAAGGTCGGTGCTAGTGGTATAAGATTTCTCACACTCATTGCATTTATAAGGCTTTTCTCCTGTGTGAACTTTCTGATGTCTGTGAAGGTGAGTGCTAGTGGTAAAACATTTCCCACATTCACTGCATTGATAAGGCTTTTCTGCTGTGTGAATTCTCTGACGATTTTCAACACCAGTGCTACTGGTAAAAGATTTTCCACATTCAATGCATTTATACCGATTTTCTCCTGTATGAACTCTTTGATGACAAGGAAGGGCAGTCCTCCTTGTAAAACATTTTCCAGAGTCACTGCTTTTGTAAGACTTTTTTTCTGTATGAACTCTCTGATGATTATGTAGGTAAGAGTTAGTTTTAAAAGCTTTTCTACATTCACTGCGCTCACAAGGCCTTCCTCCAGTGTGGAAAGCTTCATGATCATCTAGGCTGTTAATGCTGCTAAAAGCTTTCCCATATTCACTGCATTGATAAAGTCTTTTTCCAGTGTGACCTTGCTGTTGATCATGAAAGCTAGAAAATATGGTTAAATATTTTCCATATTCAAAGCACACAAAACACTGACTTCCTGCATGGACAGCCTTTTCCGGAATAAAATTGTGGTTGCAACTAATGTCTTTGTTACATTCTTTCCTGGTGTAATAATTTTTTATCCTCTGAAACATCATCCCACGCATCAAAATAGCATTTAGACAGTCCCTGGACCTAGTAGCCTTTAGGTGGAGATGTCCAAACCCAGTAAGGACATCCTGCGCAACCTCCCCACATGTGAAATGATTCTGAGACACATTGAAATTGCAGCTGTTTTCACGTGAAATATTGTCCACACCTCTAATGAAAGTCTTTTCTCTCACATGCAATTGGTCAACTTTTACTCTGAAGTAAAATTGTTTTGTACATGCCCCAAACCTCAACAGTATAAGTCCATATTCTGTTTCCTGCAGCTCAATAAAATGGAAAATGTTTCTGAATACTAGCCCACAACTCTCACAGGGGTGGCTCTTCTGGGAAGACAAGGTTACCTTCGGATTCCTTGCCTGTGACATGCTTACAGAAATGTTCTCGGTAGTGGGTGCCTCCACATTCTCTGCTCCACAGCAGTAACCTGAACAAAAGAAAACGCTGGTGAGGTACATGTTGATGTTATGAAAACAGAATATCATTACCACAAATGTTTATGTGTCATGACTAAACCTGATTGCATAGAACCATTTTCAAGACAAATGAGGTATACTCTGAGGAAATACATAATGTGGCCCCAAAAGTCAGTTAATGATGAAACGCTAAGGACAGAAGCACGGGATGGGACACAAAGAAGAGAAGAGGGCTCTACTCATTGTTCTTTCACAAATGCCTTCTTTTCATACCTTACATGCTGGCCATGTAAGTCTGTGTAGAATAATTTAAAACTGCTCAAAGCCATAAAGATTGATTATATTAGAACACATGATGTTCAATGTCAATATAATATATGTGCACTCCAAGGTGCTTCAGGCATGGACCAACGTTGGAGTGAAGTAAAGAGTGACCTGTGAAAGAGGCAGAGGTGCAAAGTTTAGAGTGACTAAGACTATATGTGAGGTGGGAAACCAAGTACAAATGATCACTATTAAAACTGAATAGTAGGGAAATTATCAACATAAGCACAAACAAGCATAACTGGGTGAGGAATGGGCAACTTTAGCCAAATACTGGGTTTCTAGCCATTAATGTAATAAAGGCCAGCCAAGAATTCCTCCCTAATGACTGTTGACCAAGGTAAGGCTGCTTGTGGGTCCACTGTGTCATCCATAAAATCTTGTTTCTTCTTTGATACACAAATGATTCTTCTACTTAAATTCCATTAGATAAATGATGCAAATCTTGAAAGAAAAACAGATTAAATGGATGGTCAACACTGGTAGAACAATAAAGGACAAATGAGATCACAGACAAAAGACCTATGTGACACCAGCAAGATGGCAGGATCAAAGATATGAGCATCTTTCCCCATCCCACAGTAAGCAGACAGCTAACCATGAACAAAAATGCTATAAGATATGGGAATAAGAATACCTTGAAAACAAACCGTATTCCAGAACACAAATAAAGAACTCTATAGAAAGGATGACTGGAAAAGACTGGGTGAATAGACATATTTGAAAATATATACAGTCAAAAACAAGGCTCAGAGTTACCCCTGTAGCCACCTTGCTTCTGTTGCCATTAACCTTAGTGGCGTGTTCTTAAAAAAAAAAAATTGGAAAATTTTATGTTTAAAGACCACAGAATGGCTTGTCCAGTATGGCTCAGTTGGTTGGAACATTGTCCTGTGTATCAAAGAGTAGAGGATTCAATTCCCAGTCGAGGCACATATCACTGTAAACAACCATCAACCAAAACTGCTGGAAAGCTAGCTACTACCAAGTCTTAGGACTAGAAGTGAATGAGAAAGCACACTGAGACTGGTAAGAGGTACTAAGGCATGGAAGGTGCTGGTCTTTACCCATGTGGGCCACTTATTTTTTTTTACAGAGAGAAAGAGGGAGAGAGAGAGAAGCATCTATCAGCTGCCTCCTGCCCACAACTAAGGTACATGCCCATTATTGGGATCAAACCTGGGACCCTTCAGTCCACAAGCTGACACTCTATCCACTGAGCCAAACCAGTTTTGGCTGTGGGCCACTTATTAAATTGAGATTGAGGTCGTCTTTGCAAAGGTCACACGGAGGAGAAAGAGGTCCCAGTACAACATCAGATGTCCAACCCAGGGTCCCAGAAATGGGGAAAAAAGTCCCTATTGGAAATAAGAACTTTGGTCTGTAAACACCAGTGCAGACTACAGCTGAGTGACAGAGGCTATGGGAGATAAAGCTGCTCTTACAATGCCAGCACTACCAACTGAACTTAAAAACCCCCCTTCCTTGGAGCTCAACTACCAAGGAGTTCCAGTACCAGGGAAGGCTTGGGAGAGTGGGGGATACTAAGATACATATGTGGAAAAAACTAGCATGCCGGAAGGAACTCAAGAGAGCTTTCTTCCAGACTTAGATGCTCTCAGGGATCATTGTTCCTATGCTGAGACATCGCAGTTGCAGGGTTACCTGGCAGCCATTTGTTTCCTCCACCCTAGTGATTCCCTGAGATCTCATTGCATCCAATTTATTTTTATTTTTAAAAAATATATTTTATTGACTTTAGAGAGGAAGGGAGAGGGAGAAAGTGATAGAAACATCAATGATGAGAAACATTGATTGGCCGACTCCTGCATGCCCCCCACTGGGGATCAAGCCCGCAACCCAGGCATGTGTCCTTAGCCAGAATGGAACCTGGGACCTTTCAATCCACAGGCCAACGTTTTATCCAGTGAGCCACATCAGCTAGGGCCCCATCCAACTTAAAAGTCCACCCAAGCTTTGCATCAGCATTTGTATATGAATGGCCTGTCTTTGCTCAGGCTAAAACCTGTCAAGGAAGTTGCAGTAGAGTCAGGGAGCTCCAAATATAAATAAAAGGACCAAGATCTGACACCAGCATTAGCCTTTCTTGCTTTACAGCAGGGCCTCATCAGGGCACTTCCAAACCTGATACAAAGAGGAGAATCTGCAGATTTCTCTTGAGATGCTGTTGGGTGGCTCCAGGCAGACGGGCCTTAGCCCAAGAGCCAGTATATCCAGTGGTCAGTGTCAAACCACATCAGCTTACAACTCTACATCCACAAGGGACACAGTCAAGGAGCAGACTTACTGACCACCAAAGCCCCACTGAAGCAAGTCCTGCTCCAGAGGGGTGTCTCCTCCAGCAGCTCTCCCACTAAGTCGCAATGGCCCCGATAGATGCTAAAATCCACAAAAAAATTCTGGTGAATTGACTCCAGCAGTACATTAGAAAGATCATACACTGTGACCAAGTGAAATGAAAGGATGGTACAACATCTGAAAATCAATAAACATGATATGTCAAATAAACAAATTGAAAGACAAAAATCAGTCATATCAACAAATGCAGAAAAAGCATTTAACAAACTCTAGCACCTTTTCTTGATAAAAACAAAGGGGAATAACAAGGATCATACCTCAACATAATAAAAGCCTTATATGACAAACCTACAGCCAACATACTAAATGGGTAAAAAACTAAAACCATTTTGCCTCAGAACAGAACAAGACAGTGATGCCCACTTTCACCACTCCTGTTCAACATAGGACAGGAAGTGTTAGTCACAGAGATCAGGCAAGAAGAATTATTATAAAGGCAACAAAATTGGAAATGAAGAAGTAAAACTATCATTATTCACAGATGACATGATATGGTACAAAGAAAACCATAGACTGCATAAAAAACTACTAAATAAACACATTCAGCAATGTAGCAGGATACAAATTTAACAACCAGAATTCTATGGCTTTTTATACACCAATAGTAAACTGGCTTTTTATACACCAATAGTGAACTTGCAGAAAGAGAAAGAAAGAAAGAATCCTATCTACCACTATAGCAAAAAAAATTAGGATACCTAGGGATAAACTTAACTAAGGAAATAAAAGACCTGTACTGCGAAAACTATAGGAAGTTGAAGAAAGACATAAAAGACATAAACAAATTATCATTAAAATGTCCACACTACTCAAAGCAATCTATAGATTCAATGCAATCCCAATTAAGATACCAAGGGCCTAGTTCATAGACCTAGAACAAACTTGCCAAAAATTCATATGGAATATATAAAAAAAGAAGAAATGAAGAGCTGCAGCAAACTTTATAAAGAAGAACAAACTTGGAGGAATCACATTACCAGATATCAACCGATATTATAAAAATGCCTGGCACTAGAAGAACAACAGACAGATAGAACAATGCAACAGAACACACAACCCAGAAATTGGCCCAAGCCATTATGCCCAGTATTTGACAGAGGAAACAACAGCATACAATGGAGTCAACACAGCCTCTTCAATAAGTGCTGTTGGGAACATGGGAGAGATACATGCAAAAGAATGAAACTAGACCACCAATTTACACCATTCACAAAAATAAACTCAAAATAGATAAAGGACTTAAATTTATGTCGTGAAACCATAAAAATCTTAGAAGAATCCACAGGCAACAAAACATTAGACATAAGTCCTACAAATACCTTTATTGATACAGCTCCGAGGAAATGAAAGCAAGGAAAAAATAAATGGTACTACATCAAAATAAAAAGCTTCTAAAAGCAAAAGAAAACATCAACAAAATAACAAGAAAGCCCTGATTGGTTTGGCTCAATGGATAGAGCGTCGGCCTGCAGACTGGAGGGTCCCTGTTCGATTCCAGTCAAGGGCATGTACCTTGGTTGCGGGGTGTGCAAGAAGCAGCTGATCGATGATTCTCATCGATGTTTCTAACTCTCTATCCCTCTCTCTTCCTCTCTGTAAAAAATCAATAAAATATATTTTTTTAAAAATGACAATGAGATACCATCTCACACCTGTTAAGATGGCTAGTGTCAATAAATCAACAAATAAAAAGTGCTTGCGATGATGTGGAGAAAAATGGACCCTGGTGCATGGCAGGTAGGAATGTAGACTGGTGCAGACACAGTGGAAAATAGCATGGAGTTTCCTCAAAAAATTAAAAATGAACTCCCATTTGACCCAGTAATCCCACTTCTAGGAATATATCCGAAGAAATCAGAAACACTAATCACAAAAAAACATATACACCCCTATGTTCATATCAGCACAATTTATGATAGCTAAGATTTGGAAACAGCCTAAGTGACCCTCAGCAGATGAGTGGATTAAAAAGCTGTGATATATCCACACCAGTGGTTCTTAACCTTCCTAATGCAGCATCCCTTTAATACACTACCTTATGTTGTGGTGACCCTCAGCCATAACATTATTTTCGGTGCTACTTCATAACTGTAATTTTGCTATTGTTATGAATCGTAATGTAAATATCTGATATGCAGGATGTCTTAGGCGACCCTTGTGAAAGGGTCATTCGAACCCCAAATGCGTAGGGGTTGAGAACCGCTGACCTGCTTTTTTCGCTATCCCTTTCCAGCATCCAAGATGTCGAAGAGGACATGGTGGGTCCTCTAGGACGAAATTCCGGACTTCCCTGGTCTCCCTGTAGGAGGTGATCAACTGTGCTGAGAACACAGAAGCCAAAAATCTGTACATTATTTCTGTGAAGGGGTTCATGGGATGACTGACCAGACTTCTTGCTGCTGGTGCGGGTAACATGGTGACGGCCAAAGTAAAAAAGGCAAATCAGAGCTCAGAAAGAAGGTATATCCAGTGGTGGTAGACAGCAGAAGTCATACTGGAGAAAAGATGGTGTGTTTATTTTGAGGATAATGTGGGGGTCATAGTAAATAATAAATGGGAGATGAAAGGTTCAGCCATCACATGACCCCGTTATAAAGGAGTGTGCAGATTTGTGGCCCAGGACTGTATCCAATGCTGGCAGCACTGCATGACTTTCTGGTGTATTTCTAAAGAAAAAAAACCATTAAAAATTGGTGACATGAAAAAAAGAGAGAGAGAGAGAGAGAGAGAGAGAGAGAGAGAGAGAACCACTGACCTACACAATAGAATACTATGCTACTGTAAAAAAAAGAAGGAATGTGCCCTAGTTGGTTTGGTTCAGTAGATAGAGTGTCAACCTGCAGCCTGAAAGGTCCCAGGTTTGATTGCAGTCAAGGGCACATGCCCAGGTTGCAGGCTCGATCCCCAGTGGGGCATGTGCAGGAGGAAGCCAATCAATGATTCTCATCATTTTTCTTTCTATCTTTCTCTCTCCCTCTCCTTTCCTCTCTGAAATCAATAAAAATATATTAAAAAAAAAGAAAAAAAAAGTACAAACTCTACCATTAGCAATAGCATGGAGAAAAACAAATATCATAGAATCTCACTCATTTGTGAGCAATGTGTGAAAAAGAGGATATATGTAATATAATATGTAATACTTTAAAACATAAAGAATTTTTTAAATAGAAATATGTTTAGCTCTGCTGAAACTGGTTTGGCTCCGTGGTAGAGCGTCGGTCTGCGGACTGAAAGGCCCCAGGTTCGATTCCGGTCAAGGGCATGTACGGTGGTGCCTCACACAACGAACTTAATTCGTTCCAGGAGCAAGCTTGTTATGCGAAAAGTTCGTTATGTGAAATGCGTTTTCCCATAACAATACATGTTAAAAAAAATAATTCGTTCTGTAGCATAAAATATGCTAAGATGACATAAAAAAAATATGCTAAGATGACATATTTTTATTTAGATACATCTAAAAACATAATTTTTTTTAAAAAAAACACACATTTTTTTAATTTTAAGACAGACTAAGTAGAGTCTACCGAATCTTGCACATCTTCATCCATTTTCTGCTTTTTGGCCGATGGTTTCATGAAAAACCTGTCCAAAGTTCGCTGTGCGAGGCGTTCGTTATGCGAGGCACCACTGTACCTGGGTTGCGGGCACATCCCCAGTAGGGGGTGTGCAAGAGGCAGCTGGTAGATATTTCTCTCTCATCCACGTTTCTAGCTCTCTATCGCTCTCCCTTTCTCTCTGTAAAAAATCAATAAAATATATTAAAATATATATATATATATATATGTTTAGCTCTAACTGGTTTGGATCAGTGGATAGAGCATCGGCCTACAGACTCAAGGGTCCCAGTTTCAATTCCTCTCAAGGGCATGTACCTTGGTTGCAGGCACATACCCAGTAGGGTGTGTGCAGGAGGCAGCTGATTGATGTTTCTAAGACTCTAGTCCTCTCCCTTCCTCTATGTAAAAAATAAATAAATAAATAAAACATTAAAAAAAAAAAGAAATATGGAGAAAATATCCATAGTACACAATGCAATCTACAGATTAAATGTAATCCTAAGAATAATTCCTATGGTATTTTACAAAGAAAAGAGTCTTGAAATGTATGAAATTAAAAAACTCGAACAGCAAAAGAAATCTTGAATGAAAACAAAGCGCTTGGCATCACACTTTCCGACTTCAATTTATTACAGAGAGAAAACAAGCAAACAGGGTGTTGCTGGAGAAACACAGGCACATACATCAACAGAACAGAAAACACAGAAATAAAACCAGGCGCATACTTTCAAGTAATCTCTGACAAAGCTGCAAGACACAGAAGAAAGGAAAGATAATTTCTTCAAAGAATGGTGATGCTAAATATCAAAACTCCCATGTAAAACAAGAATACTGGATACCACTGATAAAATTTATCTCAATCTACATTAAATGTCAGCGGTAAAACGTAAAACTTCTCAGGACAACTAGAGAAAAGTTTTGCAGATTTGTTATGAACAGGATTTTATTTTTATTTTTTAAAATATATTTTATTGATTTTTTATATAGAGGAAGGGGGAGTGACAGAAACATCGTTGAGAAACATGGATCTACCGCCTCCTATACACCCCCTACTGGGGATGTGCCCACAACCAAGATACATGCCCTTGACAAGAATTGAACCTGGGACCCTTGAGTGCACAAGGTTGAGGCTCTATCCACTGAACCAAACCGGTTAGGGCTCAGACAGGATTTTCTAAATGTGACACCAAACACCAGACAAAATAGACAAACAGCCCAGATTGCAACAAATAAAGAAAAACAGCTTTCTCCCAGCACAACTACAATAAACAAATGAAAAGAAATTAAATCTAGAGGATGGAAGAAAATACATGCAAATCACATGACGGAAATAGCTTGGAGATGCTGTGGATTCAGTTCTGAGCAGCACAATACTCAGAGAATACTGAGATATAGACAGAAATTAACACAAATAGTTGGAGTTTCCCCGGGAATAATAAAGGTATGTTAATACTATACTGCAGGCTAATAATGCAATGACTATCTGAAAAGCAAACTCTATAGAATTTCATTAAAAACACTTTATTGCAAAGCACTAGTAACAACCATCTGAGTTTCTTAGAAACATGGTGGCACTAGACCTGCTGGACGCAGGGTTGCCAAAATAATGGACTTTGTAGAAAAATGGGCACTGGGAAACAATACCTGAAAAGGACAATTAAGCACATGCAACAATATGTGTTCCTGTATGTCATAACAATTAATATATAGAAACAACAAGAAAGCCCACTGTATGGGAGAACATATTTGCAAATGTTATCACTGATAAAGATTTAATCTCCAACATCTAAAGACAGACAAACGACATGTTTTTTCGAGGTGGCGGAGAAAAAGGAACCCTCGTGCACTGCTCGTGGGAATGCAGACTGGTACAACCACTGTGGAAAACAGTATGGAGTTTCATTAAAAAACTGAAAATGAAACTCCCATTTGACCCAGTAATCTCACTCCTAAGAATATATCCCAAGAAACCAGAAACACCAATCAGAAAGGATATATGCACCCCTATATTCATAGCAGCACAATCTACAATAGCTAGGATTTAGAAACAGCCTAGGTGCCCGTTAGCAGATGATTGGATCAAAAAACTATGGTATATCTACACAATGGAATACTATGCTGCCATAAAAAAGAAGGAATTCTCATCATTTGCAGCAACCTGGATGGAATTGGAGAACATCATACTGAGTGAAATAAGGCAGTCAATGAAAGAGAAACACCACATGACCTCACTCATTTATGGATAATAAAGAACATTATAAACTGATGAACCAAAAGATAGATATAGAGACAGTAAAGCAACAAGCAGACTGTCAAATTACAGCAGGGAGGGTAGGGAGATCTGGGGGAGATAATAGATCAACCGAAGGACTCCTATACATGCATGTAAGTACAACCAATGGACACAAAACTCTGGGGAGGGAGGGTATGTGTGGGAAGGGAGAATGTTAAAAATATGTACACAGATAATTAATAAAAAAAAGGTAAAAAAAAATATTATATGTACATAGATAATTAAAATAAAATAAAATAAAATAAAAAATTAATATATAGAATATGCAAGGTAGTCAAAAGAATCTTTAACCAAAAAAGTTACTAACCAGAATGAGGATTTAGAGACAATTATTAAAAAATTAGGTATACAAGCCGAAACCGATTTGGCTCAATGGATACAGCGTGGGCTTGGGGACTGAAAGGTCCCGGGTTCAATTCCGGTCAAGGGCCTGTAGATTGGTTGCGGGCATATCCCCATCGACTCTCTCTCATCGATGTTTCTAACTCTCTATCTTTCTCCCTTCCCCTCTGTACAAAATCAATAAAAATATATTTTTTAACAAAAAATAGGTATACATGACCAACAGAAATATAGAAAATGCTTTCCACTCTGAACAAGGCAGAATCACTCGGGCTTCCTGCAACACTACCAACCACAAGTCCTTCCCTATGAACTTAGTCCAGCGGGGAAAATTGGGACTGCAGGAATAGAAGGGAGCAGTGGAAACAGACCCACATTCCCCAGGACACCAACTACCCAGGAAACTGGAAAATCAAGCAGTTCCACAGTCCACATGGCAGGACACAGCACACCCTGGGAAAAGGGGCCTGGGAAATCCTAAAGCCAAGTCCAGGTCACTGGTGACAGTGAGGGTCTTACCCAGCGATGATACAAGTTCAAAGTTCTCCAGCATCACATTCAGGTACAGCTGTATCTGATCCTCATCAAGGAGGCTCCATTCCTCCCTGGAGAAGTGCAGAGCCACGTCCTCAAAGGTCACGCCAACCTGTCAGAATGGAGACAATTGAAACCAGAGCTGCCTCTATGAGAACCAGCACTCCTGCTCCTTACACACCTTCCCTCTCCTCAACCTCCTCCAGGGCTCCAGTTTAGTGTGGACACCAGGTCCTAATGCCAGTGCAGGTTGCTCTCTCATCACAGTCCCATTACTCACTGGGATTTCCCTCAGCAGAGCAGCTGGGTTGGGTGGAAACAATTGGGGCAGGGAAGGGGAGGGAGCAATGTCATTTAAGCTCTGGGCAATGCCTGCAGGGCCTCAGCCTTCCTGCCAAGCAATCCCACTGCAGTCTCCCAGATCAGTGGTCAGCAAACTGTGGCTCTTGAACCACATGCAGCTCTTTGGCCCCTTGATTTTTTAGCAAAGGCCAGCTTAGGAGTACACTAAATAAGTTACCCTGTTTCCCCGAAAATAAGACAGTGTCTTATATTAATTTTTCTCCCAAAGTTGCGCTAGGTCTTATTTTCAGGGGATGTCTTATCTTTCCATGCGCTAGGTCTTATTTTCAGAGGATGTCTTATATTCGGGGAAACACGGTAATAACAATGTACCTACTTATATATTTTAAGTTTAAAAAATTTGGCTCTCAAAAGTAATTTCAATCGTTATACTGTTCATATTTGGCTCTGGTGACTGAGTTTTCCGACCACTGTCCTAGATCACGCCTCCAAGACAACACCAAGCCTGGATATATGCTTCCACTTTAAGTCCCCACACCAGGTCCTGGGGACCATCAGCTCACACTTCCTCCAGATGTGCCCCTTCCCATCTTCAGTCCCAGGTTCACTCCCTCAGCTCTGCCCCCTTCCTGCTCCAATGTCACTGGGTCTCGCTGGACTCCCCCAGGGACTTGGCACATGGCATGTGGAGAAGCCCGTCTTCCAGCGGGTCCAGGACCACCCCGGGCCCCTGAGGGACCCCACAGCCGGGAAAGCCCCCATGAGGCTGTGACGTCCTCCCTGCAGCCTCTGATCTGTCCGCCGATCCTCACAGTGTTGTGGCCCGCAAGACCCGGTGAAGGCAGAGCTCCAGATGGCTAGCTACACCCTGTCAAGGTAGGACTCCAGGCCAGGGAAGAAACGAGCAACCAGACCCACAACAAAGAATGTAGCATAACTTAGTCATAAAATAGTTCTGCTGCAAGGCTCAACCTCCAGGCAGGCACGTCCTGTTACCAGTAGCCGCAAGGCAGGACAAACAGACCAAACCAGGTGAAACAGAGACTGCTTAAGCTGAAAATAAACCCCCACCCCAGGTGCTGTATAAACTTTAAATGTTACTGTACTAGTGGAATTTTTCTATAACTTATAACTGACGTTTCTTTGTTAAAACTTTTGGCCAATCACAATCTTCCAGGCATCCCTAAGACGGGGATAAAGGTAGCGTGCTTAGAGTGGGTCGGGGCTCTAGTTGCTCGCTGCTGTGTCAGTTGAGAAGGGAGCCCGGACTCGAGTTCGTAATAAAGGCTTCCTAAATTCCAATCTGGCTGACTGATGGTCGTCATTCGCGGGTCACCCAGAACAAGGGGAACCTCAGAGGCCGGGCACCCCTGTCCTCTCCGCCCCGCACTGGCTGTGTCCTCAGAAGCCACCGCGCTCCTCCCTCCCCTCCGCCTTCCTCACGGTCCTCCCCGCGGACGGAGCTGCAGGAGGGACAGGCCCGCACCGGGCTGTAGGGTGCGGGGTGAGGAGGCGGGGGGCCTGGGGGACAGGAACTCACCTCAGCGAAGCCCCTCAGCGCGGGCGCCGCCATCGCGCTCCGTGGGCCTCGCGGGGCGGGAGCGGCGGGAGCGGCAGGAATGGCGGGGCCTGTCCCGGCCCTGGCGTTGGTCCGGGCGGTGACTCCGAGCTCCAACCCCACGTGTGAGCGGTGAGCACCACGGGAGGCACCGCCGAACACCACCCTCCACCTTCTCCACGGTACGCTGTGACAGGGGAAACCTGATGGCCTCAGACAAAAATCTGAGATGAGAATCTCTCCTCAGGAGGACTACTGGTCCCGCCCTACGGAAGCGGCCAAACGGAAGTGCCTTCTCTGAGCTCCCATTGGCCCAGGCTCCTGGCATTCCATGCTTGGCCTTCTGGGTAATGTAGTTCTGAGGCTCCAAGGTCAGGATTCCGTATGAGAGTGGATTTAGGGGCATAAAGCCCAGGAACACACCAGGTAAACTGTGTCCACTAGTGCCTTCAGGGGGAGATGATTTCTAGGGCAAGTTTGCTTCTCCTGCACCTGCTGGCTTCCTTTAGCTGCAGGTTGTGCATATCTTTCTTCAAGATCTGCTCTCCCTGAATGTCGGGCATTGTATCCTCATTCAGGACCTTTGGCAGGTGTCTCCTTCAGGCCAAATGTAGCTCGCAGAGGTTGCTCAATTGTCTAACTCTTGTTTAACTCGATCTAACCTGCATCCACTGAATCCATTATACAAAGTTAATGTCACAGACACTTATACGTAAAGCATCTGCAACTGATGCCAACCAAAGTCTCAGTTCTGCCTGGGCTGCAGTGTGGATAAGATATCTGGTCAAGACACATGTGAAAAATGCTCAAAGTCACTGATCATCAGAGAAATGCAAATCAAATCAACAATTAGGTATCACCCCACCACTGTCAGAATGGCTGCCATAAATAAAGGACAAGGGCAGGGGAGGATGTTGAAAAAGGGAACCCCCCCAAAAAAATAAATATTGATAAATAAAGAAAAAAGAAAAAAAGAAAAGAAAAAGGGAACCCAAGTACACTGCTGGTGGGAATGTAAACTGATACAGCCATTATGGAAATCAGTATGAACTTTCATAAAAAAACATAATATGGAACTACCATGTGTTCCATATTAGAATGGAGTGTGGAATGTCAGAAGGGAAGTTGGGTGAGGATAAAATAAAAAGAGAAAACATCCTGGGGTCAGCATTAAGCACACACTCACACACACGGAGTAAAACCAAGTTACCTAAGCATTGAGCATTTTCCTCTGTTCTCTGAAAGCAATGGGAAACCTGTAGCTTGCTGGGTTCTGGGTCTGCCCTAAATTGTTTTTAAATCTATCTTCAGTCTGATATGTCCCTGGAAATGCCGTCAATCCTCCATGGAATTTTCTCCTTCTTGCCCAGTTGTCGTGAAAATTAAGAGAAAATGCTCAAAAATCTAACCATGAAATCCTAGCAACAAAGTAAACGTCATCAATCATCTGCATGTCACATTCAGCCAACTGAGAGTCAGGGAGTGCCAGTGAGTCCGTTGGCGATTCCCAGGTGGGCACACCACCATGAGAACTGAATGCCCACAGCACCTGCCTCCCTAAAGCAGAGTCAGTGGCTTCTTACAGGTCCCATTTCTCATTAAAATGCACCCACTGACCAAGGTGACTGTGGGCATCGGGAGTGGCCTGTTCTGAGAATGTCTCTGCAGGGGGAGGCAAAGTTCAAAGGAGATGGGGAGAGGGAGAGAGAGAGAGAGAGAGAAAGAAAGAGAGAGAGAGATTGCCGAAACCGGTTTGTCTCAATGGATAGAGTGTCGGCTTGGGGACTGAAAGGTCCCGGGTTCGATTCCGGTCAGGGGCATGTACCTTGGTTGCGGGCATATCCCCGGTAGGGGGTGTGCAAGAGGCAGCTGATCGATGACTCTCTCTCATCGATGTTTCTAACTCTCTATCTCTCTCCCTTCCTCTCTGTACAAAATCAATAAAATATATTTAAAAAAAAAAAAAGAAAGAGAGAGAGAGAGAAATCAATATTGAGAGAGAATCATTGATCAGCTGCTTCGGTATGCCCTCACTGTAAATCTAGCCGGGGCACAGGCCTTCTCCCTGTCTGTGAATAGAACTGGGACTGCCTGGTTCCTAGGTCCACATGGAACCACTGAGCCATGCCAGCTATACTCTCAACAATCATGTTCCTATCTTTCACTCTCCCTTGCTCTATGAAATCAATGAAAATGTTTTAAAAACAAATTAATGTTTATTGTAACAGAAAAAAATATTAAAACATATACTATTCTAATACAAAAAAAAAAGTGTTTAACATGTCTGAGAAAAGTCTCACCATAGATTCTTACAAAAAATACAATTGAACAACAGTCAGATAGAATGACAAAATTATAGAATATTTTAAAGCTAGGCGCCATGTACACAAAACTCATGCACTCAGGGATCTCTCAACCAGTCCTGTGCCCTCTAGGGGCCCTTAGGGGATATCTGACAAAAGTAAACAACACTAATATCCACATAAATAATTATACAGAAATGTTTGTACCAGCTTTATTAGAAACTAGAAGCTCAGTGGATGAAATTCGTGCACTGTGGGGCAGGGCGGGGGAGTGTCCCTTAGCCCAACCTGCACCTTCTCCAATCTGGGAACCCCCTCACATGATGTCTGACTTTCTGTTTAGGCCCAATCCCTGTAGCATCAGGCCAAAACAGGCAGTCAAACATCCCTTTCACAATCCAGGACTACTGCTCCCAACTGCCTGATCACCCCCTAACTACTCCCTGCCAGACCAATCATCCCCACCTGCACTCCCCTGACAACCTAGTTATCCCCAAATGCCCTCCCCTGCATTTTTCTTCTTTATTAGATAGGGTTGTTTTGGTTTTTTTTCTTTAACATATTGGACAGCCCTAACTTGTTTGGCTCAGTGGATGGAGCATTGGCCTACAGACTCAAGGGTCCCAGATTCAATTCTGGTCAAGGGCATGTACTTTTGTTGGGGGCACATACCCAGTGTGGAGTGTGCAGGAGGCAGCTGATCACTGTTTCACTCATACATGTTCCCAACTCTCTAACCCTTCCCTTTCCTCTTTGTAAAAAATCAATAATATATATATATTTTAAAAAAAGCAACATTTTAAGATTACTCCATATCTTCCTGAATCGTGTGACTCACTAGTTGAAAACCAAGGCTGCCGCAGCTGGAACCAGATCACGCTATGGGGGTGCACGCCTCTGCCAGGCTGAGACCCCAGCCCAGGTTGCCAGCCCTGGCAGGGGATCGCGCTGCGGGGAGTGAATTTGTTTTTGTTTTTATGAAGGCTCAGGAGGGCCTCTGAGCAACATTCTGCCAGGCCACCTACTCTTTAGGATCTCAGCGGCAGGCCTCCCCGAGAAGGGGGGTGGGGGACTCTGGCAGGGCTGAGAGGACTGGGCACCGCCATCTTGTGTTTATGGGCATGGCCATTTGTCACAGAATAATGGTTAATTTGCATATTACTCTTTTATTAGATAGCATAACCAAATATTTATTAAAATGGAAATGATGCGGATATAGTCAAAGATAAGAATATCTACCTGAGCATGAGCAGGTTTGGCTCTGGATAGAGCAATGGCCTGCAGGCCAAAGGGTCCTAGGTTTGATTCCGGTGAAAGGCAATGTACTATGGTTGAAGATCCTTCCCAGACTAGACCCTGGTCACAGCTGATGCAGGAGGCAACCAATCCATGTTTGTCTCACATCAATGTTTCTCTCTGTCTTTCCTTGTCTTTTCCACTCTCCCTAAAAATCAATGGAAAAATATCCTCAGGTGAAGATTAACAGCAAAAAGAATATCTAGCAAAAAAAGAAATGAGTTACTAATATACCTTTAATACATCTCCAAAAACTCATAGGTAAAAATTAAAGCAAAAGAATACTTAGTAAAAGCAAAGTTGTTTAATAAATTCGAATGTAGCCGAAACCGGTTTGGCTCAGTGGTAGAGTGTCAGTCTGTGGACTGAACGGTCCCGGGTTCGATTCCGGTCAGGGGCATGTACATTGGTTGCCGGCACATCCCCAGTTGGGGGTATGCAAGAGGCAGCTGATCGATGATTCTCTCTCATCGATGTTTCTACCTCTAACCCTCTCTCTTCCTCTCTGTGAAAAATCAATAAAAATATTAATAAATAAATAAATAAATAAATAACCTCATCATTAGCACTAGGCAAAGTGTGTCCCTGAAAATGGCAGTTCTTCTGAAACCTTATGCTTACTGGGCCCAACAGTAATCAGTCCTATGGGAAAACTCATGACAGGGAAACAAATAAGAACTAAGGGCTCATGCCAAAACTGGTTTGGCTCAGTAGATAGAGCATCGGCCTTCGGACTGAAGGGTCCCGGATTTGATTCCGGTTAAAGGCATGTACCCTGGTTGCAGGCACATGCCTAGTGGGGAGTGTGCAGGAGGCAGCTGATGGATGTTTCTCATCGATGTTTCTAACTCTCTATCCCTCTCCCTTCCTCTCTGTAAAAAATCAATAAAATATATTATAAAAAAAAAAAAGAACTAAGGGCTCAGCTATTCCTAATTTTCTTCAACAAATTAGACAACAGAGATAGATTCGCTGGGCACATGAGGATGGTGATTGATGCCATCTGTAGGGGCCTTATAGGTGATTCAAGTGAAATACTTTCAGCAATTGTCATATGCAGTGACATAGATCTTGTAGGACATCTATGTATGTTACAAAGTGCAACATAATTACATAGTGTTCCAACATAAAAGCAAACACACACAACAGCAAAAACACTAAGGAAACTTTACAAAATATAGGTGAGTACATGTATGATATACAATTCAGAAAATATGAGGATTCACAAATTTTCTTGTACGAATGTTAAGTCCTATCCAAGAAACTACATTTCCTGCACATCTAAAAAATTTCTCACATTTGGACTTCTATGTGGAGAGCAAATTTAGAAATATGCCTCAGACATATCTCACATTAACTGCACTCAAAATGGCTTTCTCCAGTGTGAACTCTATGATGATACTGGAAACCCTTCCTACTTCTAAAAGATTTCCCACAGTCACTGCATTCGTAAGGCTTTTCTCCTGTATGAACTCTCTGATGATTATGAAGGGAAGGCCTACCTGTAAAAGTTTTCCCACATTCACTGCATTTATAAGGCTTTTCTCCAGCGTGCACTCTCTGGTGATATTGGAACTCATAGGTCCTTGCAAAACATTTCCCACATTCACTGCATTTATAAGGCTTTTCACCTGTATGAACTCTCTGATGACAATGAAGGGAAGTGCTCTGGGTAAAAGATTTCCCACATTCACTGCATTTATAAGGCTTTTCACCTGTATGAATTCTCCGATGGATACGAAGGCCACCACTATATGTAAAAGATTTCCCACAGTCTCTGCACTCATAAGGCTTTTCTCCTGTATGAACTCTCTGATGATTATGAAGTTGAGATTGAGTGATAAAAGATTTTCCACATTCATTGCACTCATAATCCCTGTCTCCAGAGTGCATTCTCTGATGATACAGGAGACTATTGCTACTTGTAAAAGACTTTCCACATTCACTACATTTATAAGACTTTTCTCCAGTGTGAAGTTTCTGATGTCTACGAAGTACCTTGTTAGAGGTAAAACATTTTCCACATTCACTGCATTTATAAGGCTTTTCTCCTGTATGAACGCTCTGATGATGATGAAGGTCACTGCTAGTGATAAAAGATTTCCCACATTCACTGCATTTATATGGCTTTTTTCCAATGTGAAATCTCTGATGACAACGAAGGTGACTATTAGTGGTAAAAGATTTCCCACATTCACTGCACTTATAAGGCCTCTCCCCTGTATGAACTCTCTGATGATTATTAAGTTGAGACTGAGTGATAAAAGATTTTCCACATTCACTGCATTTATATGGCTTTTCTCCAGTGTGAAATCTCTGATGACAACGAAGTTGACTATTAGTGGTAAAAGATTTCCCACATTCACTGCATTTATAAGGCCTCTCCCCTGTATGAACTCTCTGATGATTATGAAGTTGAGACTGAGTGATAAAAGATTTTCCACATTCATTGCACTCATAAGGCTTTTCTCCAGTGTGAACTCTTTGATGATATTGGAGGCCACTGCTACTTGTAAAAGACTTTCCACATTCATAACATTTATAAGGCTTCTGTCCAGTGTGAAGTATGTGATGATAACGGAGGCCTCTGCTACTCTTAAAAGATTTCCCACATTCACTGCATTTATAAGGCTTTTCTCCAGTCCGAAGTCCCTGATGATAATGAACATTACTGCTGCCTGGATCTTCCTCACATTCTTTTCTGGTGAAAAAATTTTTTCTCCTGTGAAACATCAAACCACCCTTGGAAATATCATTTGGCCTGTCCATGGTCTCATCAGCCTTTAGGTGGAGATGCCCTGACCAGCAAAGTGTGCCCTGCCCAACCTCCCCACAGGTGACATGATTCTGGGACACATTGAAATTGCAAATCTTTGCAAGTGACATCCTCTCCACACCCCTAATGAAAGTGTTCTCTCTCACATGATGCTGCTGAAATTTGGCACTGAAATAAAACTGTTTTGCACATGCCCCACACCTCAGCTGTATCTGTCCATGTTGTGTTCCTTGCAGCTCAGTCAAGTGGAAAATCCTTCTCAAGACGAGCCCACAACTCTCACAGGGGTGGCTCTTCTGGGAAATTAAGGCTGACTTGCGATTCCTGGCCTGTGACACTCTTACAGAATCGTTCTGTTCCATCGGTACCTCCACATTGTCTGCTCCGCAGCAGCAACCTGAACAAAAGGAAACACTGGTGAAGTACACGCTGATTTTAGAAAATCAGAGTATTTTTGGGAAAACTGTTTCCCTGTCATGACTAGGCATGATTCCATGGTATGATTTTCAAGACAAGTGAGTTGAACTCAAAGGAATCAGCTGTTATACATTAGCTGGCCTCAAAAGTCAGTCAATGGTGAAAATCTCACCAAAACAAGAACAAAAGCTTCGGGTGGGAAACAGAGAAGACAAGAAGGCTTTAGTCATTGTTCCTCCACAAATGGCTTCTTTTAGGACCTTTCATGCTGGGGACCTGGGTCTGTGTTGGATAATTTGCATGTGCTGAAAGGCATACAACGCAATTGTACTGAAGCACAGGATGTTCAAGGTCAATATAATAATACGTCTGCACGCCAAGGCTCTGCAGGCATGGACCTAGGTTGGTTTGCAGTAAAGAGGGACTTGTGAAAGAGGTAGAAGGGCAAGGTGTAAAGAGATTAAAGTTATCTGAGGGCATGGAATCTGGGTAGATATGGTCATTATTACACCTGAGGAGCAGGCAAAGTGTGAACAATAAGACAATAAAAGCAAAATTGGGTGAGGAATGGGTCGTGGAAACAAAATACTTTTGAACAAAATGGGTTCCCAGTTATGACTTTGACAAAGCCCTGGTCTCAAAACCTTCCCAACAGGCCTTCACCAAGGCAAGACCGCCTCTGGGTGCACCTTTTCCTTCATAACGTCATGTTTCTTCTGTGATGCACAAATGATTCTTCCGTATGAATCCCAAGTAGGTCGATCATGGGATTCAGATAATATAAATCCAAAAGAAAACAACAAATAGATGTATGGGGAGCACTGTTATAGAACTACAAAGCACAGCAGAGATCATGGGAAAAAATAATCTATGGGAGTGACATCAGCAAGATGTCAGAACAAGTAGGCATCTTGCCATGAACAAAAACAACTACAGGGGTTAAGAGTACAATGAAACCCAGGCCTCTTTTTCTCAATGGTTGGAGTGTTTGGGCTCCACACTGAAGGGTTGAGGGTTTGCTTCCTTACCAAGGTTACACACCTGGGCTAAGATTAGCTCCCTGCCCCATCTGGTGGGTGCGAGAGGCAAGCAGTCAATGTGTCTCTCTCACATCAATGTTCCCCACTCTCTCACTGCTCCCTTCTTTCCACTATTTCTGAAATGCACCATGGTATGTATACACACACACACACACACACACACACACACACACACACGTGAGGCTTCAAAGAAAAAAGGAGTGCAGAGGGGAGAATCCAAGATGGCGGCATAGGTAAACACCTAACGGCAGCCTCACACAACAATTTCAATAAAATACAACCAAAATACAAAATGGACATTACCCAGAACTACAAGAAAGTCGACTGACTGGAAATTCTATGAGTAGGAAAGAGAAAACCAGAAGGAAAATCAGAGGAGCTGTAAAAGCCTAAGGTACGGAGACACGGCGGGTGAGGGGAGAGGTCGGAGCCGGAGAGGAGGGGGAGGCTGAGTGCCTGGCTGGCGTTCCATAGCGGGAAATAGATAAAAACACAGGCACTAACATCAACAGAACAGAAGAGAAAACAGAAATAAACCCAGGCAAATCCTTTCAAGTAATATTTATCAAAGCTGCAAGACACAGAAGAACGGAAAGATAGTTTCTTTAATGAATGGTGCTGTTGAAATTAATACTCCCATGTAAACACAACAATACTGGACAACACTGATAAAATGTAACTCAACCTGCATGACAGAATTGAATATCAGCCTTAAAACTGAAACTCCTCAGGACAATCTAGAGAAAAAGTTTTGCAGGTTTGTTTTGGACAGGATGTTCTGAATGTGACACCAACCACCAGACAAAAAAGAAAAAACGAACTGTCCAGATTGCAACAAATAAAGAAAAAAAGCTTCTTCTCAGCACAACAGCAATAAACAAAATGAAAGGAAAGGAAATCTAAAGAACAGAAGAAAATATTTACAAATCATATGAAGGAATCGCTTGGAGAGATTGTGGATTCAGTTATGATCAGCATAATAAAGCAAATATTGCAATATAGAAAGAAATTCACTCAAATACTTGCAGCTCCCATGGAATAATATAGGTATGTTAATACCACAGTGCGAGCTAATAATGCAATGACTGTCTTAAAAGCAAACTCGATATAACTTCATTACAAATATATTATTCTAAGCACAGTGCGAGCTAATAATGCAATGACTGTCTTAAAAGCAAACTCGATATAACTTCATTACAAATATATTATTCTAAGCACCAGTAACAAGCATCTGAGATTGCTAGAAACATGCTGGTATTAGAACAGCGGAACCCAAGGTTGCAAAAACATGGACTTTGTAAAAAGCAGGTGTGGGGGAGCAATATCTGCAAAGTGCAATTAAGCACATGCAATATGTCATAAGCATGTAATATGTAAAATATTCATGGTCATCAAAAGAATGTTTAACCAAAAAATACAGTTATTAACCAGGATAAATGTATAAAAACAATTTTTTTTTTTGCATTTTAAAAAATATATATTTTATTGATTTTTCACATAGAGGAAGCGAGAGAGGGAGAGTTAGAAACATGGAGGATGAGAGAGAGAGACCTCGATCAGCTGCCTCTTGCACACCCCCTACTGGGGATGTGCCCAAAACCAAGGTACATGCCCTTGACAGGAATCGAACCCGGGATCTTTCAGTCCACAGGCAGAGCTCTATCCACTGAGCCAAACCGGTTTTGGCTAAAAATAATTCTTTTAAAACTATGCACAAAAGACCAACAGGAATATAGAAAATGCTTTCCTCACTCATCAAGGTGGAATCCCTCAGGCTTCCTGCAAGACTACCAAACACAAGTCCTTCCCTGTGAATTTAGTCCAGCGGGGAGAATTGGAACTTCAGGACTAGAAGGGAGCAGTGGATACATCCTACCTTCCCCAGGACACCAACTACCCAGGAAACTGGAAAATCAAGCAGAACCACAGTCTACATGAGAGGACACAGCTCACCCTGGGAGATGGGGCCTGGGAAATCCCAAAGCCGAGTCCAGGTCACTGGTGAGAGTGAGGGTCTTACCCAGCGAGGATACAAGTTCAAAGTTCTCCAGCATCACATTCAGGTACAGCTGTCTCTGACCCTCATCCAGGAGGCTCCATTCCTCCCTGGAGAAGTACAGGGCAATGTCCTCAAAGGTCACGCCAACCTGTCAGAATGGAGACCATTGACAACAAAGCTGCCTTTCTGAGAACCAGTAATTGTACTCCTGACACACGTTCTCCCCACTCAACCCCCTCCAGGGCACCCGGTTAGTGTGGACTCCAGGCCCTAATGCTAAGGCTCCAGGCCCCTGAGGGGACCCCACAGCCGGGAATGCCCCAATGAGGCTGTGAGTCCTCCCTGCAGCCTCTGATCTGCCCGCCAATCCTCACAGCCACACCCTCAGGGGAACCTCAGAGGCCGGGCACCCCTGTCCTCTCCGCCCCGCACTGGCTGTGTCCTCAGAAGCCACCGCCTCCTCCCTCCCCTCCGCCTTCCTCACGGTCCTCCCCGCGGACGGATCTGCAGGACGTGACAAATGCCCCTCAGGCTGTGGTGTCTGTGTCAGGAGGAAGTGAGGCCTGGGGAACAGGAACTCACCTCAGCACATTTCCTCAGCGCGGGCGCCGCCATCGCGCTCTGTGGGCCGCGCGGGGCTGGGGCGGCGGGAGCGGAAGTCGCTGCAGGAATGGCGGGGCCTGTGAGCTGTGAGCACCACGGGAGGCTCCACGTTGTTGTGAGGCGGGGAACACCACTCTCAACTTCCTCCACAGGAGCATAGATTTGGAAAACCTGACCGCCTCAGAAATCCGAAAACAGAAACTCCCTCCTAGAGGCTTCCGGTCAAGCACTACGGAAATAACCAAACGGAAACGCCTTCTCTGAGCCCCCATTGGGTCAGCCTGCTGGCATTCTATGCCTGGCCTTCTGGGTAATGTAGTTTTTCCGATCCAAGTCCAGGATCCTGTATTTCTCAATTGAATCTAGGACTGGATTTAAGGGCTGATAGCTCAAGAACATACCCAGGATACTAAGTGCCCTCTAGCACCTTCAGGGGAGGTTATTTGGGGGAGGGGGGCAAAAACAAATGAACTTCTGAGAAATAGTTCCCCATAAATTCCACCAAAAAACACATACAACATTGAGGTAGAATGACAAAATTATGGAATATCTATTTATAGATCTATCTATATAAGATGTAAATATGCTAAGTGTCCAACTATCTGGGTAATGATGTCCTGGCTTCCTATGCCTGTCAACCACTAGCCTCAGGTGGAAACACATTACTCTGTAACCAAATGTCTGCGAAGCATTTTTCTGTGCCGCATCTCATTTGATCCTCACAGAAGTCCTGGAGTAGGTAGATAGCACACTAGGTAGAATACTATTTTCTTTTCCTTAGACAGAAAACATAGATTTAGAAATCTTAGAAAGTTGACTGAAAAGAAGAAAGAATTGGTGGATCCTGAAAATGACTTCAGGTTTCTCCACTGCACAGAATATAGTCAAACACTGTTGCAGTTAAATAATTTACCCTTTGAGCTGAAACAAGTTTGGCTCAGTGGATAAAGCTTCAGACTGCGGACTGAAAGATCCCAGGTTCAATTCCAGTTAAAGACATGTAACTTGGTTGTGGGCACATCCCAGTGGTGGGTGTTCAGGGGGCAGCTGATCAATGTTTCCCTCTCATTGATGTTTCTAACTATCTCTCCATTCCTCACTGTAAAAAATCAATAAAATGTAGTTTTAAAAAATATTTTACCCTTTTGTTCTCCCTGTGTGATCTACATTAATAATATGCTTCTTGTTGTTGACTGATGTATTGCTGACAATTACCTGAAAGAGAACTTGGGATGCTTCACGAGCTGGAAAAAGTTGAGCTACAGCAGACACGAGGTCTAATTACACACATTTATTCTATATGTATAAAAGGCTAAGCTGATTCGCCCGAGTGATACATATAAAGCTTTCTCTGGTGCCAATTGCACCCATGTGTTTCAGTTTGTCATTGTCAATGGTGAATTTGGTTTTGTTGACATTCTGAAGCTGAAAGAAAGCAACGGCGTTGCATGGAAGTAAGAATGGCGATTAAATTTGATGATAATAATAATAGTGATCCGAGTAGATATAATTATGCCCATGTAATCGTAGTTGCCATCATATTCAGAAATGAAGACGAAGGAACTCCTCTTGCTCATTCATTGTAAATGAGATCCCAATAATCCCA